>NC_059427.1:118484196-119104196 GCF_021028975.2 Sphaerodactylus townsendi | reverse complement strand
GAAAAGGGTGTGTGTGGGAACTCTCACGTGCATGCCAACTGGGCAGCCCACACGTGCTGGCCTGGCACACGGAGGCTTTCCTCACAAGCATCTTTTTGCCCTACTTTTCCCGTGGCCTCAGAAAGAAGAGAGAGAAAAGGATTACTGGTGCCTCATTCTCAGCATCCAGCTTATGGCAAGTATTTCAGCCTGTCACATCTTGCTTCCCTGTCACCAGGAGGAGATGGGAAGAGGGACCATGAACAATTGTGTCAACATTAAACTAATTATAAGGTGACTATCACAGCCTGTCATTCATTTTGTTCCTACCAGGAAATTTAAGAGTTCTAAGAAGCCTAACAGCTTTTGGCCTACAAGTCTAGATCTACTCAGGAAAAAAAATCTTTCCCCATCTCCCAAAGGAATAGGGAGCTTTTCTCAAAGTTTCTTTACATGAAGCTAAGCCAGTGCTGTATAGTACACAAAAAGTGAGGAGGACTCTTCACCTCTCCCTGGGCATTTTATCTTCAGCATGGTGTGGTGGTTCCAGAGTCAGACAGTGGTGGCGAACCTTTGGCACGCCAGATGTTATGGACTACAATTCCCATCAGCCCCTTCCAGCCCCTTCCAATTGGCCATGCTGGAAGGGGCTGATGGAAACCAACCAGTCCCTTAACTATCCTGGAGAATATAAGGATTACACCATGGGACTAGGATCTGAAAGACCAGGTCAAAATCCTCATTCAATCATGAAGCTCAGAAGGCAGCCTTGGGCCAGCCTCATCTGCCTTCCTGTGTTGTTGTAGGGACAAAGCAAGAATGAGGAACTCCTTGGAGAAAGAATGAAATGAAAATGTACTCATTTATGTATAAAAACAAAGACCCATCACCTCTGAAAGCTATATAGGGTTTGACAAAGATCACCCTCCCATAAAGTTTCCTGGCTGAGTAAAAATTTAAATTTGAGTCTTCAACTTCTAGTTAACTAGGAAAGACCTGAGCCCTTAGGGGGAGGGCGGTGTATAAATTTAATAATAATAATAAATAATAAATAAATAAACTCTCTTATCCAAAATGAAGCATACTTGAGAGCTATCCCTGTGCAACAGAAACTGCAGAAATTGAAGGTTTCCTGTATACACAATTTACAATTAAGTGCCTCTGTGATGGACTGCAAGGAAATATGATTTTTCAAAAGTGCACTTTTGTATAAAACAACTTACTGTTTAAAGCCAGACTGAGGCAGAAAGACCTAGGAACAGCAGAGCTACCTGATTGGCTGTGGCCTCCTGCACTCTGATTGGCCAAGTAACTTTATGATACAGAGGGGGAAGAGGTTAACTCCCTGTCAGAAGAATTTGTGAGGTTTTTTGGTCTGGAGTGTTCCTGCTGTTGAGTGTTGCCTGTCTTAACTGTGTGTGAAAAATTAAACATCTAAATATCTCTGAGGGAAGTAGTCAGTCAAAGTGTGGGACTGCTACTGTTATCAGCCTGAGTGGTGGACAAAAGCAAATATATACACAAAGTGTACTGGTGGAAGGGTTTATTGGAGGGCCAAGCTGTAGGGCCATAATAAACCAGGATAGGAATAAATTCTAGGGAGAGAAGGATTCCTGAATTCCAGTGTGTCTGGAGTATTGGAATTTGCTTTGGTTTACCTCAGTAGAGAGTTTGTTTTGTTTTGGAGGGTTTTTCCTAGCTGTGTGAAGGTACTGGGTAAGTACCAAGCCAGTGTTAGGATTCTGTATGTGAAGAAGCAAAGGCTAGTATCATCTGTAAAGTTAAAAGAACTGTACAATCTGTGAAACATCTAAGAAACTATAATATCTAAGCTGAACTGAAAGTGAACAGTCTTGTTTAGTGGTATGCCATGAAACAAAACAAAACTCTGAGCATTAATTTATAAGGTGTATCACATGTGGTTATACTTTGCAATAGACTATGATCATTTGGTACTTTAATTTTGCATTTCCATTATAATACTACCATGTTTTGTTGCATTTATGAGTGACCTCTGGGTCATAATAATGACAGGCTGACTGATCAGCACTACAGTCAAGATAATGTTGACTGTATACAGCACTTTATACAGCACGTAATAAAGAAATTCACCAGCTTAAAACATACTGATCATCACCAACACATATGGCTTTAAAAGGGGGTTACACAAGCTAATGGAGAGGTATTTTAAGAGGTATAATACCGGAGAATCAACTACTAGAAATATGCTGCAAGGGAAGGCTGTTGCTTTTAGCCTCGCAAATGTGGAATTCCCAGATGTAGATGGACTTTGACCTGATTCCATAAGGCTTTTTTTACATATTGCTCGTTCCATTTGCCTATATGTCTTGAAAAGGGCAATGGAAAAAGTGATAAATAAATATCTTTGTGCCCTCCTCAAAACCCCCCCCCATACCTCAAGTCCAGCCCTTTCCTTGCAGTTGCTGCTTCAACAAGATTATCAATCCATACAACTCTATGGAACATCCCTGTGTCAAACCCTTCCTATTCATTCCCCACAGTAGCTTTGGCTGCCAAGCTCTCCTTTCTCACCAGCCAGCCAGCTTCTCCTACCTGTCTCCCTGGTCCTCTTTCTCTTATTTACTATTCTGGCAAAGCTGCATGCTTTCCAGGCAGCCTAGGTTTGTGGGGATCACTCTGGATGCACTCAGAAAGGAGGGTCTGGCAGCTGTGGGCACAAGGGTGGTGAAAGAAACCCACCCAGAGGCATGGACATGGCGGCTTCCTCCTTTCTGGCACTTCTGCCTGACTTGCGGGAGCGGGGAGAAGCAGAGTGAAAGCATGCGGATGTTGACCACCAACGAAACTGACTTGGGTGGCAAACGTGCTGAGCAGATGACATGTCCCTGCCAGTATACAAGGCTGTCTCACGCGGGCCCATCTGAACTCAGCACTTCCACAATCTCACACACAGAAGGTTCTGCTTCCAATACAAGATGCCAAAGACTGAGCTGCGGACCTCCTATACTCTGCCACTGAGCAATAGCCCCTTTCTCCACAGAATATTGCTTAGGAGACTGCTGGTACCCATTTCAAAACAATACTGGATTGTTACTAGTGGCTACAAGCAACCTAGGAAAGACCAGGAAAGATAGATTTCAGCAGTAACACCAAAGTATATTTGCCACCAATGGTTTCCCCAAGGAAAGCATGTCATCTTAAAAAAACAAACAAAAAACAACCCCTGTGTTGCATCCACAGATAGTTGGATATTGCTCTATTGGTGCCCTATAGCAATCATGTTCAATCTTCCAAGATAATCTATCTGCAGAAGACTGATCAGCTGCATCAACAGGACACTATTGTGTGTGAATGCAGCCCAAATCTCTGGCCCCTGAATGTTTTGGCTTGAAATCAGAATGAATCACACGCTTTATTAGTAATATGTCTATATGCCTTTTCCTCAAAAGTGTTCTTGATGGCTACTCAAACTTATTATTACCAAACTTATTTTCGCTTAAGGCTGACTGGCATCACTGACTGCTGGGTTACGAAGCACGCTCAACTCTGAATACAACCGGAACATTTTCAGTTTACATCATCATATGTAAAACAACCTAATTCACTCCCATCTACATATGCACATGTCCTTACCTCTGCCCTGTATGGAAGGAAGATGGCACTTGCCAAATTGCCTGTGATGCCACTAAGAATGAAAATAATAGCGATTCTATGCCAGCCTGCCAGCTTCTCCAAATCCCTGAGAACCGTCATCTGAAAGACTGCTGACACCATGCAGTGGATAATTCTGCAACACAAAGAAACACCAAGTGGCCCAATGCTCCCAACAGCAGTCCTCATTCACATTCAAACCAGTCAGGGTGAATTCACAGGTGAGAAATCTCAGGTGCCCTTTGAGATATCAAACTGAGTTGCAGAAAGCACTGTGAAATCTAGCAACTTTTATTCCCCCTTCTGCCAAGGTGCTCAGGGGAAGATGTGTGATTCTTAACTTAACAGATTTTGAACAACAAATCTGAACTTTTGAACTTAACAAATTTTGAACTTAACAAATTTGTCAGGTAGGCTGTTGGTTGATCCAAGGTCACCCAGTGGGTTTCGTGGTTATGGAGATCTGAGCCAAGGTCTCCGCAGTCTTAGTACAGCATGCTAACCACTACACAACACTGACTCTCAATTAAAGCATTTAAAATAACACTCAGACTGTCAGGCACCAGCTGGCAGGCTCAACCTCTGTCAGTTTCCAGGAAAGAGGCTGAAAGCTCCTCTGAGTCCAAGATTATGACTTGAGATCATCATCAAATGTACTTCTATCCAGCTAAATTGATCAGGCAGGTTGGACAAACAGGCAAAACTAGATGGAAATTAACTAGATGGAAATCTAGGAACTGGGGGGATGACAGAGGGCTATAAATTGCACGGCTGAAGTGGGCTTGCTTAGGGAGTTACAGAGAAAGAGAAAGAAGAAGAAGAAGAGAGAAGAAAGAAGAAGAAAGAAGAAGAAGAAGAAGAAGAAGAAGAAGAAGAAGAAGAAGAAGAAGAAGAAGGAGGAGGAGGAGGAGGAGGAGGAGGAGGAGGAGGAGGAGGAGGAGGAGGAGGAGTTTTGATTTATATCCCCCCTTTCTCTCCTGTAGGAGACTCAAAGGGGCTTACAATCTCCTTGCCCTTCCCCCCTCACAACAAACACCCTGTGAGGTAGGTGGGGCTGAGAAAGCTCCGAGAAGCTGTGACTAGCCTAAGGTCACCCAGCTGGCATGTGTGGGAGTGTACAGGCTAATCTGAATTCCCCAGATAAGCCTCCACAGCTCAGGCGGCAGAGAGGGGAATCAAACCCGGTTCCTCCAGATTAGATACACGAGCTCTTAACCTCCTACGCCACTGCTGCTCCCAAAGCAAAGACTGCTTGCATTTTCCTGGTAGACTGTCTATATAGCCATTCGAACTGCATCAATAAGCCAAGCTCACACTAATGGGCCAGAAAAGTCAACCTGAGAGCTCTCTCCAGAATGAGTCATCCCCTCCCTGGCACTGTCCTCTCTCACTCTTCTCACTTACCCTGCATGAAGGAACAAGGACAACCAGAGTCTGTAGAACTGATCAGGAACCTCTGGGTTAAGGAATGGCAGCAGGCCACACACCTCGTCCATGCAGTGAACCTGGGAAGGGAAAGAAGGTTAATATATTCAAGTGTCCAGGAAGCCAGGAGGCTTTGAGTGGTGAACCCAAATCCACTCTACTTTGGTGAAAGCAGTTCTCATTTAACACTATTGAATCAAGGGCAACCAGGGATGCAAATCTCTACACCAAGTGGCAGCTGATAATCAGCCTCTCCCAGCTATGGGCTTAGGGTGATGGAGATGACTAATTTACCCAAGGGTCATTTATTTGCAGCTTTGACTTTAAACAGCTTCTATAATGTAGGTTAGAACTGGAAAGTAGGTGACAAGGGTGTGAAGGCCTGGATGCAAGGAAGGAGCAGCAATTTTCTGGTTGATCCAACTTTGTTCATGTGAAGCCAGGATGGCATATAGTGGTTGGGGTGTCAGCCCAGGACTGTGGATTTTCAGGTTTAAATCCCCCATCACCCCTGAAGCTTGCTGGGTGACGCTGGGTCAGTCACTCACTCTCAGTCTAATCTACTAGTAGTTGTGAGATTAAAATGAGGACAAGATAACAATATACTATAAAGAGATTCAGAAGAAGAACTGGGGATAATTAGGAAAGGAATTGATAATAAAACTGCAAAGATTGTCATGCCCTTATATAAAGGCGTGGTGCGACCGCACTTGGAGTACTGTGTTCAGTTCTGGTCGCTACATCTCAAAAAGGATATCGAAGAGATAGAAAAAGTGCAGAGAAGGGCAACAAGGATGATTGAGGGATTGGAGCACCTTCCTTATGAGGAGAGGCTGCAGCATTTGGGACTCTTTAGTTTGGAGAGTATGGGGTAGAAAATGTTGACAGAGAGAAATTTTTCTCTCTTTCGCACAATACTAGAATCAGGGGGCATACATTGAAAATGCTGGGGGGGAAGAATTAGGACTAATAAAAGAAACACTTCTTCACACAACGTGTGATTGGTGTTTGGAATATGCTGCCACAGGAGGTGGTGATGGCCACTAACCTGGATAGCTTTAAAAAGGGTTTGGACAGATTTATGGAGGAAAAGTCGATCTATGGCTACCAATCTTTATCCTCTTTGATCTGAGATTGCAAATGTCTTAGCAGACCAGGTGCTCAGGAGCAACAGCAGCAGAAGGCTCTTTCTTATAAAAAAAACTACATGGTGGGAACAGAAAGTTATAAGTTGCTCTTGGGTAGTGAGCCAAACATGAATAATGCTATGTACTGTTCCTCTAGGTATGATTTTTCTTTTTTCTTTTGCTTTTCATCTCACCTACTTCCAGAGCACAAGAGGAAAACTGTACGAAAAAGAATATTTGGGGGGATAAAATTGAACTTTTTTTGCCTTTCTCCCCTATATAAAACCTATTTCCCACTCACAATACGGAAAGTGTTTTTTTAAAAAAAGTTCAACAGAGGCAACTTAGACCAGTGGATAGGAACATTGATTTTTGGCCTTCCTAATGAGAACTTTGTGCCTTAGGTTCAGCTATGCCCCATGGGCAATTTTACTCTGAAAAAGCAACCAAGATGGTTTATGGCAGGGGTGGCCAACCTTTGGCACTCCAGATGTTCATGGACTACAATTCCCAGCAGCCCCTGCCAGCACAGATGTTCATGGACTACAATTCCCAGCAGCCCCTGCCAGCATGGCCAATTGGCCATGCTGGCAGAAGGAAACTGATTAGGAAGTGTAATCCCATGGTATCTGGGAGTACTCAGGTTGGCCACCCCTGGTTTAGGGAGATGAAATCACAAGAATTATTAATCCAACCCTAATTGCCAGGGTCAAAAAAGGCTTTCCCTCAAACCCCAGAAATGGCGAGGCCGTGGGTCAATAGGTTGTGATCAACCACTTCAAACGCTGCAGTGAGATCAAGAAAAAACAGCAGCACTGATCCACTTCTCTCTAGTTGACACAGGAGATCATCCAACATGGTCTCCATCCCAAGGCCAGGGCAGAAGCCAGACTGAAATTGGTCCAATCCCCAAGTTTCATCCAAGAACATTTGAAACTGCATTGCCACTGCTCTTTCAACTATCTTTCCCAGAAATAACGAATTTCTAGACTGGGTGGTAGTTGGTCAGATCTGTTGCTTCTTCAAAAGCAGTTTCACCACTGCCTCCTTCAGCCCCTCTGGGAAAGTCCCTGTGTCCAAGGACAAGTTGACCATTTCCAGCACACCTTCATCACTGGCCTTAACTAGCCATGAGGGGCACAGATCCAGGAAGGAAGTGGTTGGCTTCCTGATGTCACACAGACAGTTGCCAAAGTGCAAGCAAAGGGTAAATCGTACAGATTTTGATGCTCCCTAATGCATCACTTGCCTGTGAACAGAGAGTTGCTTCTTCATGGAAGTAGCCATGCATGAATTCACAGTATTCTCGAGTAGTGATCTCACAGCTGCGGATGGGGTCAAAGAGAGACATCACAAATCACAGCAGTTAACCATTCAATCCTCACCTACCTATTCTTTACCTCCATTTCTCAGTAAAATCTAGGTTAGTAACTAGATCGGCCTTTGTCGTGACATTACTTAGTTCCTGCATGTCGGTACAGTAACTTGATGTCACTGGAGAACATGAGGTCCCCAGGCCTCTATACAAAGGGGTTAAATTTCCACCCTATACCCACCAAGGGTCTTAAACAAAACCATTATAAAAGCATCCACAACTGCAGAGTTCCATGGGCAATACCATACTGGAAAACTGATTGCTGCCTTCTTTCCAAGAAGGGAATGAAGGAGGTAAACAGAAGGGGAAGCCTTCAAATTTGGTTTCAGAAGCAGAAGCACACTGTATCTACATGCACCACTTGCTCATGATCACCACAGATCTTCAACTCAGCATGGAAATATCAGTTTTTTGGCATGGACATTGGGTTGTGAATTAATTCCAGTGAGAGAACAAGTCACTTTTCCACCTCCAGAAGAGGCTCTAACAAAACAGCTATTACAACTCTCCACAGCACAGCAATGAAAATTCAGGACTGTCTTGAGCTAATACCGGCTAGTTTTGGCAAACTCAGAGACAGATTGCAGCTTCAGCCCTAATCTTGAAACACCTGCCCTCTCTCATGTATTAATAATTCAGAAAAATAGGAACTGTCAAATTTGCATTTCTTCAGCCTGTGATCCCAGATGGCTGCACTGTATTCTAATATGCTTTAAAGATGATCAGTAAACTGAACCATTCATCTCAATTTAGGCATCTCGGGTGTAGCTTGCTGACAAGAAAGGAAACCACAAACTGTTAAGGAGCTTTACTAAAACTGAGTTTCTAGAAAGCCCATGACATCTCTTGGTGTTTTGCTGTTCAAGTTTAGCAAATCTTGGTTATTTTGGGTAATATATTACAAAGCCTGAAGGGATGCTGATTTGTAATTCTTGCATGCAATTACACGACACTATAATTACACTACAGGTAACTTATCTTTACTCAATACTAACTTTGCTTAGAAAACTGACTGGAACAGAACCTCCCCGCCCCTCAAAAAAACCAGGAGCAGCAAGAAGGAATTTAAAATTGTGCATTTCCTCAGCTCTGTTGTATCTTGCTAGCAGCTTTAAGAGATGTTTCCATAATCACACGCTTACCTGCCTTTTGTCCCAATACAGCATGGCCTTCCTTTAATGTCACAGTCCATATGCAGAAAGCCAGTATGATTAGTTTTGGCCTGATAAGTACAGATCTGTGAAAAACACACAGTATACTATTAGAGAAGAGGCTTTCAGCAAATATTGGGGTAACCCATCTTAACCTTTCCTGTTCATTTTTATCTTTGCTAATTAGCATAATGACATACTAGGACACTGAGATTCTACTGTCAACATTAACTATCTCATATCCTCAGACTTCTTGAAACAAGGGAGAAAGAAATCTTTACCGGCCACTTGGTGATGTCATCAGGCCATATGTGAGGTCGATTTGAAGCAGGTTCCTCACAGGTCCTGTTGGGAGATAGCAAACAACTGTTGAGTGCTCAGAAGAGTCATACTCCCCAGCTCTGATAAATAAGCCCCTTGCTTACCAATTTTATCTATACATTTTTATTGTGTCACTCCCACATACTCAGAATGGTCTATGTAGCCATTCCCCATTTTTATCCTCACACCACCCTGCAAGGTAGGTTAGGCTGAAATAACATCACTGCTTCAGCGCACTCAGTGAGCTTCGTGACTGTGTGGAAATGTGAACCCTGTTTCTAGTTCAACACTCCAATCACTACACCACAGATTTGTCCTTTGTGGACAAGCACAGTAATGACAGCTACCTGGGATCCTGATGACACACTGCTCCCGATGACCTTTTTAGATCAGAATTGCTGGGGTCAACATCTGGTGGGTTATGATTTGGCCATTTCACAAAAGTGGCTAATGTTTCCTACAAGGATAAGAAGAAAAAGTGATTGGGGGTGGGGGGGTTTAAAAGGAGAACAGCCCCATGGGAGCTCTGCCCATACAGAATTTTTATTTGGGATACACAGAAATTGAGGTCAGCACTAAAAAGGTGTTTCCTTCAAAGGTCCAACTAGACATATCAATTTACAGATTTTTTTAAAAAAAGTATTTTTATTCAGAAGGGTATTTGGGGACATTACATGAAAAGATACAAAATTACCGGGGTTTTCCTTTGTTCTTCCCAACTTTAATTTGGATTTTTATTATACTGCTTCATTTGAATTATGTTCTGATATTTTATACATTTATGGTGTGATCAAACAAAAGAGGAATTTAACCAGTAAAACTAAGTTAAGCTTCTCAAAAAAAACGCTCATGGATGCCATTATGAAAAACAGATGCCCAGGTGCCACCACTTCAGCATGATTCAGCAAAAAAAAAAAAAGACAGAAAGAAAGAAAAGAAAAAGAAAAGAAAAGAAAGCCTCACAATTTAATTGCAGTCCTCCATCCTGGCAATATTTTGGGCCTATGATTTTATTGCAACGATTATATGATCTCAAAGCAACCAACACCAGGCCATACTTCTGGTCTTATGACAAGGTTAAAAACATGGACAAATCAAGATGAAAGCTGAATCTAAAATTCTTTAGAAATGGGAATTGAAATAAAGGCTGCTTTCCCCCACAGGAGTCAGGTTTCATCCAGACAGACCCTTATTTCCTGCCTCCCCGGTGGGTCTATGGGAACCACCCACAAGATGTCCTTCAGCCCAGGGGAGAACCTGCCTTTCAGAGCAACCCTCCAGCCTTCATACTCACCGAGCAGTCTTCTTGCCGAGTCTGAACACAGCCAGAGTTATCATTCTGGACGCAGCAGCCTGACTTGCTCTCTTTGTCTCTCTCCTTCTGGATCAGGTTCTCAATCTGTAGGTCCTTCCTTATGCAGGGGGAGAACTTGGCTCCTAGGTGGATCAAGTCAATCTGAAATGCAGAGTAGGAAAGGAAGAACGAGACAGAGACTCTCAGTGGAAAAGGAGGCTTGCCAGTTTAATTTCTCTTCCCTCCACTTTGCAGTGAATGGTAACTGCCACCTGGGAAAGCCATAGAAAGACAACTTCCTTGAATATCAATTGGCTGATACAGTCTCTGGATCATTGCAAATACAAATTTTAAAAAATGTGAAACTGCATGCAAATTTTACCTTCACAGTAAAATCAAGAAACCAACATCCCAGAGCACTTTGAATAACATGCACTGCCTCATCCTTAAAAGGGAAGGAATTCCATCCTCTTAGGCAAGCAAGGTTAGAACAAACAAAAATGGAAGCAGTCTTTACCGAACTTGGGCCAACCCAGAAATTCTCCTGCTGGATGTACTTCACGCTCTCATAAACACCTTTGTTCCTCAATACCTGCATTGTCACAAGAGAGATTCTTATGTTAATTCTCAGTTACAAACAACTTGAGAAAAGGAGCATATTGGAACTTTTAAGGAACTGGAAATTATGTTTCAGCTGCAAAAGCGGATCAGGGTCTAAATCTGATGCCCTGGCAAGAACTTTTGAGAAGTTCACCACTGAAAGAGGTCTTCACTAACTTAATGTTTAAATTGACCTCTGCTATTTTTGATGAGTTGAGTTGTTCTACTGGCTTGTTACAGCTGATGGATTCCATCAAACAATCCTGACTGAATTTGTGTAACTTGTTTATTTTGTTCAGTTTGCAGAAAACATACAGAACTTGACTTTTCTGGTTGCAGGATTTTGGTTCAACAGCCAATCAGTGACTATCTCTCTTTTTTCTGTACAGCAAGAAGAAATTAAACAAGTACTATGAAACTCACAAGTGCTGTTGTCAGGTGCTGGGCAAAGCCAACTGGAGCAATCCCATAAGTACCAATGATCAGCAGGGTAATGATGATATGGACAGAGGTGATCCAATAGGTAAAGTAGGGCCTGTTATGGAGAAAGGAAGAAAAAATGTCCGTATGCTGATAAGAACCACCCTGCCAGCTCAGATCAGTGATCCTTTTAGTCTAGCAGACTGTCTCACATAGTGCCCATCTAGTTACTCTAGATGGTCAACATAGAGGCCAAGGCCTTTTTCTGATAATGCCTCTCAGCACTGATATTCAGATATTTACTGCCTCAAATAATGGCAGTTTCCTTTTAGTCATCATGGTTAGTGAACACCAAAAGATATATCTTCTTCACATTTTTCAAGTCCCCTTTGAAAGCTACCTATCGAGGTGTACATTTAGCAAAAGCTGAATAGGAAAAAAAAACCTTATTGGCATTTAAAGGTGGCGATGTAAAGCAATCCGAAAAGCAGATCCTGAATATTAAGAAAACAACACATTAAGCCTTAGGCTGAACTCCATTTTTAAATTCTCCCATTCATGACAACTAGCTCACGGTCTGCACAGAAAGGGCAGCGCTATTTGATTTGATTTGATTTGATTTATTGTATTTATAAACCGCCCTCCCCCGAAGGGCTCAGGGGATGGGGAAATATTTGGAAATATCCCCATCCATTTTACTATTCAATATGGCGATAAAAGACTAATACACATAAATATACTAAATAACCGGGGTGCTATGTGGTTTCTGGGCTGTATGGCCGTGTTCTAGCAGCATTCTCTCCTGATGTTTCGCCTGCACCCTTTACTTGTTAACAGACAATGGTTCTTTCCCCCACCCTGGACACACCAACAGGTATATATACTCTACTTGCTTTCCCACTATCAGATCCTCTGAAGATGCCAGCCACGGATGCAGGCAAAACGTCAGGAAAGAATGCTGCTAGAACACAGCCATACAGCCTGGAAACCACACCGCACCCCAGTGATTCTGGCCGTGAAAGCCTTCGACATAAACTAAATAACTGTTCATACAGTTCTTTCCATTATTCACAGAGAACCTTACATGCCAAGTCATCATTACATTAATTCTGTAAGGCAGACCAGTATTAACTCAGTTGGTGGCCTTTAGAAGAGGCAAGGTTTGCACTGGGGACTTTGAGATGAATTGTTCAGATTTTTGACCACTAGGCTACCCTTGATCAAAACTCAGTAAAACCAAGGAAATAAAAAGTCGCAAAAGCACATCTAACACACTGATACTCACAGACATAAAGATTCACTGACTGGGGAGCACCTGACAAGGAGAGCACAAGCCAGGCATCAATTCTACAATGTTATATTATTGGAAGAGGACATCTGAACCCACTTCTCTTCTGGTTCTGAAGCGTTTTACAATGACCCAAAGCTCATCCTGTAGAGTGGTCAGGAGGTCTAGCAGGCTAAAGGGAGAGCAACAATGGAGTATTCCCCCAATTATTGAGTATCTCTGCAGTAGTGCCATACAAAGACCTTGATTTACCCAAGTCGTAATCAATATGCGGCCTTCCTACCTATGGCTGTCTGTGATCTCCAACTGAGTCCGCACCACACTGCTGATGCTCCTGCGATAGGTCCTGTTCAGCCACTTGCCCACCACTCCCAGGCCGTAGTAACGCTTCTTGCGATCAAAGGCAAAATGCTTCACTTTAGAAGCAATCCGTGTGCCTCTCTGTGAAGCGGCTACTGGCGATGGTAGGACTTTGGCAGCTCCTGCGCGCCTGCAAAATAGAAAGAATCCTCTCTATTAAAAGTGTGAAGGACAACATGGACATATAAGAATTTGTTCCCTTGTACTGATTAAAATGCTTCCATCCCAATAGATGCAACCTGTATCTCCTCCCAGGGTTTAGGACTGGACGCCATCCATCAAATTATAAATGGATTATATTGTATTGCTGCTACTGGTTTTATTGTAATAACTGATTTTAATTGGGTTATTTGATTCGTTTTATATTTGTATTTTATTATTTTGCTTGACCTGTACACCGCTCTGAGCCCTTCGGGGGTAGAGCGGGTTAATTAATACATAAACAAACAAACAAACAAACAAACAAACAAACAAACAAACAAACAAACAAACAAACAAACAAACAAACAAACAAACAAACAAACAAACAAACAAACAAACAAACAGTGTTCTCCAAGTCCCAATGGTATTGTAACAAAATACAGGCCTACATCATTTATAACCTTCAGATTGTTCATATATCAGATTTAGGCTTTTGTTAGGCCTTTCCCCCCTTTTTTGAGAAAAGAGGAAGGCACACCTGTTAATTACTTTCTAGGGAGAAGTCTCAAACCCAATAACAGAATTCATTTGAATCTGATGAAGTGGATCATAAACATTTATGCAACAGTATATTTGTGCCTGGCTTAAAAGGACCAGAGAGCAGATGATATACATAAGATGTCTACCTGAGACTCTAGAGAGGAAATACTGACCTAGTACAAGGCAGCTTCAATGTGTATGTTCATGTTTGGAAGCAACAGATTAACAGTTATTCCTTGGAATTTATCCTTGACCACTTGACTGAAATACCTAATTCTTTCCAGGAGAAGATCACATATCAAACTATTCAGCTCCTGTATAGTTGCAGGGTGATTCAGCTTTTTAAACATCTACGTCAGGGGTCTGCAACCTGTGGCTCTCCAGATGTTCATGGACTACAATTCCCATCAGCCCAGCTGATGGGAATTGTAGTCCGTGAACATCTGGAGAGCCACAGGTTGCAGACCCCTGATCTACGTAAAAAAAAGATGCAAAGATCTCATCCTCCCTATATTGATTCACTGATTGCCTATTTGGCTGAGTGCCAGTCACAGTGATGGATCTGACATTTAAAACCTAAAGGGTTTGGAGAGACAGATAACCAGACAAGCTTCTTTCTCCAGTATCAACTAACCCAGACATTGAGGATTGGGACGAGGGAATGACCTGCCCTAGGAAACTCACTTGGCCTCTTCCAAGATTGCCTTTATTTAAAAAAATGTGCCAACTCAGACTAGCTTTTATTTGATCTTGTTTTATGGGAGTTTGTAAGATTTGTCTGTTGGATCAAATGTTTTATGTTGTGATCTTGTCTGCTGGTTGGTTTATATTTTATTGCATTGAAGGACTGCATTATAGTAACTTCTGTCATAATATTCTGATTGTATAAACTGCTGTGGAGTAACATTTTACTGAAAGGCAGAGGACAACTGTTTTAAATAAAGTCTTGCTATACTGTGAAGCAAACAATGCCTGGTTTTGCTTCTCCCTAGTCCCAGTTGGTCATGGTTAAGACACAGCCCAGGTCCAAAGGGACTTCAAGAAGCATCTCCACATCAAGATCCTGGCACCATTCTTAACTAGAACCCAGGACTCACTGAAGTGGCTGCTCGGCCTCAGGTGACCTGCTTTCTTCTGTCTGAGGAAGACTTCGGAAATATGTCGCAGATAGGGGCACAGATTCAAACACGTCATCTGGCATGGAACACATTTCCTCATGTGTGTCAATCTGTGAGAGAAAAAAAAATATGGATAATATCTTGTAAGCTAGGTCACCCCAACAAAATGAGAGGGACTCAGATAACCAAATACAGCAGCCCAGCTTAGTCACGATGGCCAAAATATACAACAGTTCTATGAAAATCGTGCCTCATGGCAGCACTCAATGGATAAAGTGAGAATCTTACGGTCTGAAAATCAGGACTTCTCAACATTTTGCATTGTGTGGAGCTGAATGTTATTTAGTTCAGATGGCAACTGGAAAAGGCACACTCAAGTCAAAAGGTTACCTTTCTAAAAGGCAGCTTTCTGCTCAAAATTATCCAAGTGAGCATTTAAGCTAGGAAGTTTGAGAGGCAATAAAAGAGAAGTTTGTATTTATACCCTGCTTTTCCCTACCATTAAGGAATCTCAAAGAAGTTTACAAACTCCATCCCCTCCCCACCACAGATACCCTGTGAGGTAGGTGGGCTGAGAGAGTTCTGAGAGAACTGTGACTAGCCCTAGGTCACCCAGCAGGCTTCACATGTTGGGGTGGGGAAACAAGCCCAGTTCAACCAGTTTAGAATCAGCTGCTCATGTGGAGGAGCGGGGAACCAAACTTGGGTCTTCAGTTTACAGTCCACCTGCTGTGCTATACAACTTTTAAAAAATCCATAGCCAGTAAAATCCTAAACAGATCTTGGAGGTTGTGGCAAGAGAAAGGAATAACCATGGAACCATGCTTGCCTTACTGAAGAAAGAGGAGTCAAACGTATCCATGCCATCCACCATGTCCTCATCCAGAAAGCTGGGATATATAAAGCTCCGTTTGTTGCATCTTCGCTTTGGCCCAGAAGGCTCCAGAACTGAGCGGCCCTTTCAGGGATGGGGAAAAAACAGGACAGTGAACGGCCAAGTTCAACACATTTGATTTTAGGTTTCAGAGTCCTCCTGTTGTTTTGTAGGATCCACAAGGATTTATGCTGCCTCTTAAAAATGGAAGGCAGGTTGCATTTGAGAAATCTGATTCTCTATGCATGACCAACTGAGACAACAGATCAACCGATTTCAGGCTGACAAAGCAGCAGCAGTGCTCTGATTCTTGGCAACAAGAACAAGTCTGGTTGGCTGGGATGGTTGCTGGATATAAGCCCATTGTAGCAACACTGGTTCTGAATATCAGACGCACTGTTTTGCACAACAAAATTGACAGCAAATGCCTGGGTTGTCCCCAGCCACAATGCTGCTAAACATCCCCTCTGCCATACAGCAGCACCATCTGGTGACAGGAGTGCTATCCATTTAATGGTCTAGGCTGCCGGAATCATAAGAACATAAGAAAGAGCGTGCTGGATCAGACTACAGTCCATCTAGTCCAGCACTCTGCTACTCACAGTGGCCCACCAGATACTTTCAGGAGCTCACATGCAGGATGTGAAAGCAATGGCCTTCGGCTGCTACTGCTCCCAAGCACCTGGTCTGCTGAGGCATTTGCAATCTCAGATCAAGGAGGATCATCTCAACTGCTGCACTTTTCACAAATCCCGATTTTGGAATATGCAAATGTTTTATAAATATGATTGCAACATGCCCTTCAAGTCATCTCATTAAAAAACCGATATTACAAATAACAAGGAAAACTCCAAATAAGACAAACATCAATATTTCAAACCAACTTGCCTTTAATTAATTTAACTGTGTTTTAAAACGAAACGCAAGGCTTAAGAGGTGTCAGTATGCCTGAGATCAGAAAGAATACCATAGTCAATAGATCTCATGTTTACTAAACTGTACTGTGCTTCAAATACTTGTCACAGAAGGTGGCTACCAAAAAGCTTGTCCCCTCCCCCCGGAACACTACAATGGCTTTACAATTCAAAACCGTGGGGAGAGGAGAGTATTTGGACATACCTTCACACTAAAACAGACAACTGGGACATGATACAACAATGAGATGGTTAACAGTGGCAGAGAGCATTTTTAGCCAGCCTTTTAGCCAGCTGGTTGTGATGGGTTTTCCAGGCTGTGGGGCCGTGGTCTGGTGGATCTTGTTCCTAACGTTTCACCTGCATCTGTGGCTGGCACCTTCAGAGATGTATCACAGAGGGAAGTCTGTTACACACTGTGATATACTGTTACACACTGTGATTTTGTAACCTTCCACAGTACACACAGCAAAGGGACAATGGGAGGAGATGGTAAAAAGGAAAGGTGGGTCCCAGAAGAACTCACTCTGATTAATGCTGCAGCTGCTTTGAAACTCATATGGGCAACAGATTCCCTTTTTCTCTAATGGGCAGATCTTGCGCCGCCGCAGGACCGAACGCTGTTTAGGCGCGATAGTCAGCGAAGACAATGCCAGGGCCCGGCAGGAATATGCGGTGTACATCCAAATCACCTCATCCGGGTGCCGGAAGGGACGGCCTCGGGCCAAAGGATCAACAATCTGAAAGACCAACAGGTGACAGATTAGATATTTAATTTATATACCGCCCTCCCCCGGAGGGCTCAGGGTGGTGCACAACATAATAAATAACAGTAATACAATAGGACTAAACATAAGAACAAATCCAGTACAATAGCCCCACAATAATCAATAATTCAGTAAATACTTAATAAATTAGTGTCAGGTTAACAGACTAATAACAGATTAATGCACTTACAAGAACATCAGCATAACATTTCATAGCAACACACACACAATAATATAACAGTAGCATAACAATCTCGACAACAATAGTATGATAGCAATGTCAATAACATAATAATATCACAACAGCAATTCTCAACCTAAATCTACAATATAATTGTTACTGGAAGAAGATTATTCATTTCATTCACAACCAGCTTCCCCCCTAGTAGAACTCACGAGAGGCATACCTTTCCAGACACACCTCGCACAGTCAGCTTTATCTTAAGTGGGATACAAATCCACAGTTTTCACAATCAAACCCAGGACTCTTGCCACTACACAGCACTGGCCCTCAAGGCCAATGAAGTGAAAGGGCACCCAAGGCTTACCTTTGGCATCTTGCCTGGCTTTGGAGACTCCGTTCCTTGGAAGGAAGGCACTTCTTGGCTGGCCAGCTCCATTTCTCGGTAGGCAGGTTTGAGTTTTCCATACCGCAGGCTGCAATGCTGCAAGCTTTTGCGCTGCCAGTGCTGTCGCTTTCCGTCACATTCGTTGCTGACTCCGAACCACTGGGCCGTCCCTCTGAGGAAATAAACCAAACAAAAACAGAAGATAAACTACATACCATAACACTGAACCCCAGCAAGTAAATCAGAATGCTCCTAGGGAACAGGGCATTCAGGTCACCGAGGCCTTTCTTCAGGAAAATTTCTGCAGGCTAGAAATCAACCCAACATGGCAATATGACAGGAGGAATGGGTTGGAAAAAGTCTTTGAAAGGGGCTGAGATGTAGAGTGTGTAGAGATGTGGAGTCTACCTGCACCATCACATACATGCTGCCCTACCTCTGAACACTGAACCCAAGAGGCTGGTTTCTGACAGAAGGTTCTTGCCCTTAGCAAAGGCACCCTCAAAGCTAGCAGAGAAAACATGACATCTGACAAGGGCTAATTTTGGTTTTAGTTAATTTCTTATCAAGGCTTCAGGACGTTAAAGAGAAACTTTGGAGTACAGACACTCGTTCAGAAAAAAAACAAAGTTAAATGTGGGAGCAAGGAAACACTTCTGACTGTGGGAGCTGTTTCTCCACCACCACCGTTTTTGACAACTTGTTTCTAAAACTGATTAGATGAATGACACACCATACAGTACCCAACCTCTTTATGAGGGAAGAGGGTTATTTCTTCTGGCAGCCAAACCAGGTACCCGTAGCTGGAGGACCTGGTACTCACATACCCACTTTCCATATATCATGCATCTGGCAAGGGAGGATCCACAGACACACAGGAAGCCACCATCCTCATCTCACCCCTTCCCCTCCCTTGCACTAGTGACAGTTCACATCCCATACCCCTTAAAATCTTCCAGTATGCTTCATTAAAAAGTAACGGTGTGATCAAAGATTCGTTTTTTTAAAAAGCGAAGTGTCTTCAGGGGCATATCTACAGAAAATGGCACCGGGGCAAGAAGGGAAATTGGGCCCTCCCCCCAGACTGCCTAGATTGCAAAGATATGTGGGAGAGTGGGTCAGAAGATACAACAGGGAGGAAACCTGGCAGCTCTTTCAGCTGTCCACCCATCTGGTAGACTGAGAAGGGGGAGAGGGGAAGGTAAAGAAAGAGAAAAAGAGGAAGGGAGGAAGGAAGGAAGGAAGGGAGGGAGGAAGGGAGAAAGGAAGGAAGGAGGGAGGGAGGGAGGGAGGGTCACCTGTAGGTGGTTATCACTCCCTCCCCAGCACACATTGGGAGACTGTGGAGCCCTCACAATTCAAGATGAGCTGCTGAGGGTTGCAGTGCTTGCAGCGAGACATGGCTGGCTGGGAAGGAAATCTCCACACTTGCCATTGGCCGGGAACCAGTGGGCTCCAAGTCCCTCTCTCTTTGAACTGGGATCTCTGCTGCAAGCCTCTCCAACTTCCTCTGCTCACACTCTCATACTCTGGTGACACGCCCCTCCAGGGAGTCCAGAGCAGGCAGCCTCACTCCCCTGAAGCTGCCTGATTTCCCCTTCAGCCTGCCAATACAGGATGCTTGGAAAGGTTCTCCATGTTCAGAGAGCAAGGAACACAGGCAAAGACAAAGGGGCAGCCCGAGCCTTTCCATCCTACTGCCTCATGTTCAAACTCTCTTTTGGGTTGTTGCATTCAAGAAAGCAAAGGGGGGGGGGTATACTGATGAAGAATTGAAGCAAGAAATTGATTGCTCTGTAAAAAGCATCACAACCTGAACAGTTGTAAACAGACCTTCACCTCCTTCTGGAATCCTTTCCATTCTCACCCACCACCCACTCCAGTCCAGGAGGTTCAAGAGTCAGAAAGTGGTTTTTGTGCCCCCCCCCCCCCACATTCGCTGTTAGTTTTATTTCTAGCTTTTGAACTGATGAAGTAGAAACAGAAGCCTTTGGGGGGAAAAACTGCAAACAATGCAGTGGCCTTTTAGCTGTGGGAGGAGAAAGAGTTTCTGCCTGCAGGACAGGAAAGTTAATTTTTTGGGGGGTGGGATGTTGTTTTTTTCCATGTAACAAGCAAATAAATTCTTATTTCTTTAAGCCATGGAGTTGCAGTGGGCAGAAAAGCCTCACAGGAAGGACACTGTCAAGGTCAGCAATCCGACACTTGGCAAGGAGACTCCCAGGCACTGGAAGATGCTCCCCACCTCCCCCCCCCCAGCCAGCCGCCCCCTCACTAGCCTGCCTCTCATTTCCGCTGCTCTACAGCCAGTAGCCGTGAGCCTTCATTTCCCACAGCCTTGTAGTGGAGCTTCCTGGGCAGTGCCTGTGCCAAGCCACGAAGCCCCAATCCCAGGCATGATGCACGTGCCGCAGCCACACAAGGTCAGGGGCAGAGCAGGGAAGCAGCTCTGCTCCAGCCCAGGTTGGAGGAGAAGAGTGGGAAACCATCTTGGGTGCGCACTCCAGAGAAGGCAGGCAAGAAGGCGAGTCTCATCGCAGCCTTGCCAGAGGGGGCCAAGCCAGGGCAGCCCACATGTACCCACCCAGGCAAAGAAGAAGAGTTTGGATTTATATCCCCCCCTTTCTCTCCTGTAGGAGACTCAAAGGGGCTTACAATCTCCTTGCCCTTCCCCCCTCACAACAAACACCCTGCAAGGTGGGTGGGGCTGAGAGAGCTCCAAGAAGCTGTGACTAGCCCAAGGTCACCCAGCTGACATGTGTGGGAGTGCACAGGCTAATCTGAATTCCCCAGATAAGCCTCCACAGCTCAGGCAGCAGAGCTGGGAATCAAACCTGGTTCCTCCAGATTAGATACACTCCAGATTAGATACACGAGCTCTTAACCTCCTACGCCACTGTTGTGCCACACCCACAGTCCTGAGCAGCACGCACATATGCAACCCCTCCTCCCTGGTTCCTCTCCTCCCCAACACACACTCAGATCATTGCACCCGGCATTGGGGGCCACAACAACAAGCAGTGATAGGCACTGGCGGTGCAATCGGGTGATGCTCCAGTCCTGGGAGGGCGGCCTAACTGCACCCCTCCCAAGTTGCACCCAGGACAAATGCCCTGACTTGCCCCACCCTTGTTATACACCTGAGTATCTTCAGCATCGTATGTGCACCATGGAAGCAAATTCTATTGCAGACAGTTTGCAGACACATGTTTCCGCAGGGTACATAAGGATGGGAGAAACCCATGCAGGTTATGTTCCAGTTTGCAGCACACAGGTACATGGTAGATCCATTCTGTTTTCCAAGTGAGAAGGACATATTGCTTTATATTCTGAGTAATCCATGGGCAATTTTTTTTCATATTTTAAAGCAGCCTTTTTGTCCAGATAAACATGGCCAAACATCAGAAGCCGCATACCCAAAAAGGGACACCATTTATTTGTTGCAAGCACAAGGCCATGCACAGATATCATTTTCTTAGGTATCTCCGCACAGAGACTGCATTAAACCCAAGGAAGAGAGAGATCAAAGAATACAAGATGAACTCCTTCAAAAAGAAACAAGACTTTCATCATCAGCCCAAACGAAACTGATGACCTAAATCCTCCTTACTTGCGGATACTGTGGGTCAGTGATGTCTGCCTGTGGAAGCCAGGATGTCTTTCGAAGCTGCTGTCCTGCCTTTTCATTCTGGGCTCTTGGAGGCTCACACTCTTTTGATAGACTGGGTTTTTCTGCAAAGGCTAGAAGAAACATTGAAGCAATGAGGTGAGATATGATGGATCTCCTTTTGTTTTAATTGATTTTTCCTCACCAACCACCACTGCCACTCATGAGACTTATGACTTGCTTTTCTGTCTCACACTAAAGACAGTGTGGGGGGGGGGGGGAGATCCACCAAAACTCTTTCTTTATACAGGTCAGAAATATGGCACAACAAAGGTCTACTGAGAATAAAATCTCAAAACTATTTTATTTACACTTTTGGAGGAAATGTTAGAGTCAGGTTAGCAGGGAGTTTTCAGAAAATAAATTCGCCGGTAACAAAACAACAGGAATGATGAAACATAGGACATTTATAAACAATAGACAGCTTGTAATCAGCATGCATCTGATGTAATTCACAGAGAATTCACAGAGAATTACAAAAGTGTTGATAGTTTTGATATGTATTGAAATAGAGTTTACTTGGCAGCTATTGCTTAGTTGAATAAACATAAGCTTCTTAAAATAATAGTTCTTAGAGGAGTTAGAAAAACATATACATTGTCCCCAGTTTTCATGCTCAAAACTGGTTAGGGATCATCCTATTTACTTAGGAGTAATTTCCCTCAGAACTGGTTTGGGATCACTCTCTTTACTGAAGAGCTATTTCCCTTAGGGAAGGACACTAAAATAATTTCTTCCACACAATCACGTTCCACACACTCCAGCTGCTAGCCTCAGCAGCCAGCTTCAACTGTTAGCTATCAACTCTCAGATTCTAATGACCTTTCTCAGCTGCCATTTGTACAATTCTTAGGTTTTTTTTCCTTTTCAAACTTCCTGTCACTTTTCTACAATCAGGACAAATCATTTTTATGCAGCTGTCTGTCACAGGAGAAGAGGTAGAGGAAGATATTATTTACCCATGAAGTTCCTTACCAAGGGCAGATTAACCTTAGGTATGTACTTGCAATCAAACACCTGTGATATTCCTACAACAACTGCACACCTCGATTCAGGAGGAAAAAAGGCAGAAGAATTTCCAACAGGCTTTTGCTGGGCTAGAGCATTTAAGTTACAGGGTTTGGTTGGGAGCTGATGTGGAATAGTGGTTAGGAGAATCCACAAAGTTCCAGTTCAAGTCTGACCTTCATTATAAGACAAGCCACACTCTCTCTGCCTCAGCCCTCCCATCTGCAATATGAGGTCAGTCCTAGTTTCTGTTACAAGGCTATTTTACAGATGATTAGATTATGCTAAGTATTAGAGGAACTCTAATCTAGCCCACAGCACAATTTACACCTTGTGGGGCAGGGTAGGAGAAAAGAGAGAAGCGTCATAGTGGAGGTTTTCCTTCTATTCATGATGTAACATTCAGGAATTATCTCAACAGAAGAGTTACAAAGAGCCACAAGGGGCAGATGGTTACTGTTCTGAAAGGGGCTCTCTCTCCTTTCTCTGAAGAAATAATCAGGAACTGCCACGACTGGAAGTGGGGCCAGAACATCTGGGCAGTTTTTGTCAGGCTGCATTTCAACAAAATGCAATCAAGTTAATTCTATTGCCTGTTCATCTGCAACAGTGATTTCTAGGGAAGAAGAAGCAGTATCTTAAAAATGAAATCTACCTACATTTCAGATACTTACAATACAAACATTTAAGACACTTACAATACCTACATTTAACATACTTACAATGGATGCTCTCCCTAATTTTCCACCCACAAATTACCATGGAAAGTAAAACTGCTAATGAAAAATTACATAGTAATACATACCACAGTTTGGCTTTCATCTTCTACTTCCACTGGTGGAATCGTGATGGAGAGATTGGGTGGTTTTTTGCTCTGTAGCCGGCTGCTGCTGGTGCTGGATCGGCTGCTACCATTTTTCTCAGTGCTGGCCATGCTGGACAAGATGAATCAGCCTAAGAGGAAGAAGTGAACAGAGTTAGGATCCTGTAGACCTCATTAAAGTCTAAAATTTAAAAACAGTCAAGCAGCTCAAACCTGCCTAATGTGCATTTTAACCAATTATCACAATTCCTAAGACCAGCTGCACGTGAGATGTCTCAGGAGCAGATACAAGCTGATTAAGAAGGAACAGGAGCCTCGTTCTCTGCAGGAACTAGGTTAGAAATATAACAGCTGGAAATGCTTCAGCAAGCCTACATGTCGTACCATGTTGTAATTTTTTAAATTCAAATCAGTGTATCCCAATTCTCTGATCTTACCAAGCCAGCAAAATGGCTCACTGTTCTAAAATGTCAACCCAAATGAATGCATCACTTCAGAGCTCTTGTATGCAGGGTCACAATTGATGCCCATGTTGAATTCCTTCAATACATGAAACACTTTCTTCTGACGAAAGGCCAATTTTTCAGGAAGCCATTTCTGCCATGATAAGAGTCATCCTGATTCCAGCCAGGAGAAACCTTTAGCCATAATCAGAACTGTGACTGCAATACAATTCTGCAGGAAAGTGGAACACGGTAACGACACAGAACTCTGCTTAGCAGTGAATTTCTAGTCTTTACAAGCTATAAAGATATGCTTCCAAGTGTCCTAGCAAAAAGCTACTGAGAAAAAATTACTCTAAAATTAAGCCATAGAGACAGTCGGGGCCCCACTGGCTGCTTCTTCCAAGGACTTATGGAATTATGGAAACAGTATTTTGGAAAAGTTATGGAAACAGAATTATGGAAATAATGGAATTATGGAAACAGAAACAGAATTATGGAATCAGTAAAAACTGCAACATAAATTATGCAACTTGCATCCAGGGCATAATGTCCACATCCCGCATGATCTAGTTTCTCTGGGAATACAGTAGGGGAGACACAGCCTTGGCCATAATAATAAACGTTACAGCCACAAAGCGTTGCAGCCTGGTGACAAAGCACATACTTGACATGCATAATGTTCCAACTTCAATCTCCACTAGCAAGTGTCAGGAAAATACCTTTCTCTGCCCATAGAGAGATGCTATTACTAGACAGGATAAAGCTACATGGACCAATGGAGCCCATATGAGGTAGGTTCCTATGCTCATTTTAAATCAGTACATGCCAGGTTCTTTTAATTTGTGTTCTGAGTTTGAAAGTATGGTATCTTCAAGCTTCTCTGCAGCCATGTGAAGGTCATTAGTGTAGAGGCAGAATACATTGTTATTCTCTAGACTTCAGAAGGAAGTATCAGATGTATTTGCATTTAGATACCAAGGAAGCATGCTGTGTGACCTTGGACCTGTCATACACTCTCAACCTAACATACCTTATAAGGATCACTGTGAGGATAAAATGGAGGAAAGAATAAGGTAAGTCACTTTGGGTCCCCACTGGGGAGGAGGTGAGGTATAAATGAGGTAAAAATTAAATTAAAATATTTAGTCTATAACGGAAATTTCATAAGCCAGGGGGATTTAATCAATGTCCCTTCCCTCCCATCCCCAAATCTCAAGTGCAACCAGTCTGCACTCATTTAAGAACTGAAGCACTTCCCGAGACAGCTTCAGCATATTTATACCACAAGAGTTCTTATGTGTCTCTTTTGACAAGCCATCTTATTCCAGTTGCTTAGAGAGCGTATTCTTTGCAGGTGCAAAGCAGATCTTACAGCAAAATACAGAAACCGAATTAAATAAAGAAATGCCATCAAAACAGGCTGGGGAGATTCTAGATTGGATTAGTGGCACAGAGTGGGTCAGCCGAGGTTTACAGTACATAAGTGGTCTCACCTACTCTGCTTTTGAAGCTATTTAGGTTAGTCTGGCTAAGCTTCATGATCTGTCAATATGAAAATGAGAAGGGTTAACACCTCCTGACTGGAAGCAAAACAAGGAGACTGCATTGCACAAGCAGTCATGTAATCAAAGAGTGCTCTGTCTATTCACATGTTGCATCCAAAATAGATGTGTGTCTTTACATAAATATACAAGTAAAGTGCTGTCATCACAGCTGACTCATGGTGACCCTGGGAGGTTTTCAAGGCAAGAGATATTTAGAGGTGGTTTGTCACTGCTTGCCATTGGGGAGCAACCCTGGTATTCCTAGGTGGTCTCACACCCAAATACTGACCAGGGATGACCCTGTTTAGCTTCTCAGATCTGACAAGCTCAGGATAGCCTGGCCGTCTAGACCAGTGCCGTATCCAGAATACAAGAAGCAAAATTCTGCTTCTTTTAGGACCAGTAAGCACTTTGAGTCTAAATGATGCATCACACAGGAAATCTGTGATCATGGAAGGCAAATGCTATGGGGATCCTGCCATGAGACAAATTGGAGCTATATGGTAGGCTGGTAGCTGTTTCCTTCTGTTTTACCGCCCTTGAGGAATTACTTTTCCCATTGGAAGAACATGCAAGTATCTATGTTTCCCCTCTAATCATATGACAAACAGCAGCTTGGAAGGATGACTGACATGGAGGGAGAGACCAACCATGCATGTGTTCAACATTGTAAAGAAAAAGAGGAGACGGCTTCTGGTGCTACTTCCGGTGGAGAGAGAAGCTCCGCGAGCGGCCGGAGTGTTGGAGACATAAACAAACACAAGCCTTTGCTACTGGCAAGGTTTGTGCGCGACATCAAAGCCCAGGTATAAAGGGCTTTGCGAAGGGCAAAGTGCGGGTCGGGTTGGAAGGGACGACAGGCGCGCCCGGGAGGCGGACTGTGGAGGCGGCAGAGCTCCTGAGCTCCAGAACCCGCGCGGCTAACAGCTGCAAACCTGTGAGGACTAGGCACTAAAGAAGAGTGCCGAAGAGCGGTGAGCGTGGGAGCGAGTCCCGGGAGAGAAGGGGAATCTGCAGGGCCCCATCAGGTGCACCACGGGGGAACAGGGGTGTCGCCCCAGAAAATTTCCTGCCCTAGCTCCATCTCCCATTTGTGTCTCAAGCCAATAGGCGAAGCTCTTCTGGAGGCACCGCCGAGTACAAGGTGATAAGCGTTATATAATTTAACTGACTGTGTTACACCACGGAGTCCGCGCTTACTAAATAATGATTGATAAGCCTAATAAGACTATAAATTAGAACTGTTGGAAACAGAACCTAAACCAGTGTCTTTGCCTAGCCCCTGTGTCTTTTAAGCTGCATAGACTAATTGCTGCACAGGAAGGCAGAAAGGAAAAAAAATCAAATATGACACCTAGAAAACAAAACCAGAGATCTCAGCCCACAGGACAAAAAAAGGGAGACATCAAGCTAGCCAAATGAGACACTCCTGATAAGCTCGCTATTAATGAGGTGCTGGCCAAGAAGCTGGATCGAGGATTACAAAATACTATTCTAAGAAACAAATGAAAAAAAAGTTAAAAAAAAGATTGAAGGATTTAAGTGGAATAAAACTGAAAGGGTTAAAAAAATAGGAACACTGGAAAAGGGAATGAACCAGCTAATAGATGAGAATGAGAACATATGGTTGATAGACTTGAGAATGTAATGAGAGGAAACAAGATAGAAAGACTGGAAACAGAAAAGAGAATCCTACCTAGATGAACTGAAATCTTTGGTTGGAGATGAAACATAAGGAAAAATTCTTGAGAGATTTAAGAAACTTCCAGAACAAAAGAAAATGAGGCTCTACCAACTAGAATGGTGAATCTCCTGGCAGGAATTTATGGGAAGAACAAGTAAAAGAAATTTGGAGCAAAAAGAAATTGATGGAAATTTATAGAATTAATTCCAAAGATAGCCAAAGGGAGGAAAAAATCTCCCCAGAGATATAATTGTTTCTTTCCTGAGGAAATCAGCTTCAGAAATGGGAAATTCTCCATAAACATTATGAGGGAGAGATTGAAGGAGGGTGGAATAGAAATCATCATTCTCAAAAGAAATACCTAGCAAAATATGCTGGATTCAAGAAGAGGAAAGAATATCTGCTTGGACTTAACATCTATGCTACAGAAAAAGAGCATCTACTACAAATGGGAGTTTCCAGAAGGCCTGTCTTTTCAGTTTAAGGGGGTCAGAAGACTTATAGCTAACAAATCTGAGGCGCTAGAATTTTTGAAAAAATCTAAAAAGGAGTTGAAATAAGTACATTCCACACCAGAAACTAGCTCTCTCCCCCTTCTTTTATTTTTTTTACCTTTTTCTTTTCCCTTCTCTTACCAATAAAGGATGAATATCATTACATGGAATGTTAATGGACTTAATAATCCTGTTAAAAGAAAAAATATTTTCAATTATTTGCTGCAGAGAGATGTTCATCTACTTAAAAATTCAAAACTTGGTGAAGAATTTGTAGCTGCTAGAGTGACAGGCAAGAGAGCGGGAGTGGCAGTTTTTGTTAAAGATAAATTTCAACCCTACTTGGTTTATGGGGATCCAGAAGGACAATTTCTTTTAGTAAAAGTGGAGATCAATGGGTTAAAAATTTTGTTGGTCGGTATATATGCTCCCAATTCAAACAAAAATGAATTTTATGGAATGCTGTTTGACAAAATTCTGGAATATTGGTCTGAATATAATGGTTTTCTGCTTATGGGTGACATGAATGGGGTAATTAATGTGAACTTGGACAAGTACTATGGAGGGAAAATAGAATCTTTACCAGATCAAGGAAAATTACCCAAAAAATTCTTTGAAGGCATGGAAATGCTTGACCTGATTGATATTTGGCGCTTCAAACATCCCTATGAAAAGGACTTTACTTACTTTTCATCACAATTCAATACGGGTACCCGAATTGATATGATACTAGCTTCAAAGTCACTTATTAAATGGATTAAGAAATTGGAAATTCTAGGAAATACCACTACTGATCACAAACCTGTTTTGTTAAATATTAATTTGAACGACAAAAAGCATGAATTTAGATGGTCCCTTGACAACAAATTATTGCTTGATGAGGACATTATTCAAGATTGTAAAATACATATAAAAGAGTTTTTTATGTGGAACACTGAACAGATGTTTTCGTTGAATTTAATTTGGGACTCATTTAAGGCATTTATAAGGGGAATCTTAACAGGCCATAGAATTAGGTTAAAAAAAGAAAAAAATGTAGCTTTATTAAATTTAGAAGCTCAGATAAAAAAGAAAGAACAAGACCTGATTAAAGGTAAAGATAGAAATAAAGCAGAACAATCCATTAAACTTTTAAAACACCAGCTAGAAGCGTTGCTCCCGAAAGACACATGTAAACAAGAATATAAGGGTAAAAGACAAGCTTTTCTCCATGCTGACAAACCCAGCAAAAGGTTTGCTTGGAAATTAAAAGAAAAGAGGGCTGAGAGAGCGATACTTAAAATCAAAGTTAATGACCAGTTTATTACTGATAATGAACAAATTAAAAAAGATTTTTTTGAATTTTATTCAAAATTATACCAAAGAAAAGAGCAATCAGGTGATGATGATTTATATCATAAGACCTTACAATTATTCAAAATGGAACCTATAGATACCAAATTTCAAGAATCGTTAAACCAAAATATTACTAAGGAGGAGGTTTATAGAGCAATTAAAAACCTTAAATTGAATAAAACTCCAGGGCCCGATGGGCTAACGAATCTATTCTATAAGAAATTCTATGAAGAACTAATTGATTTCTTGGTGAAGCTATTTAACGAAATACCTGAGCACGGCATTCCAGAATCATGGAAACGGGGAAATATTTCCCTTATACCAAAAGGAGATAAAGACAAAACAGAGATAACCAACTACAGACCTATCTCCCTGATCAATGTCGATTATAAAATTTTTGCCAAAATTCTAGCTGATAGAATTAAAAAAGTTTTGAATGAAATTATCCCCCAAGAACAATCAGGTTTTTTGCCAAACAGACATATGAAAGAGAATACAAGAATAATTATTAACATTATAGATTATTTTGCAAACCATCCTGAAAAATAACTAGCCCTCTTTTTTTTAGATATGCAGAAGGCTTTTGATAGCCTAAACTGGGATCTAATTATAGAAATTTTACGGAAAAAACAATTTGGATCAAAGTTTACTAGATGGATAGAAAAAATTTACTCGGACCAATACGCTAGAATTATAATCAACGGAGAAAGAACTAAAGAGTGCCAAATCCAACGTGGCACCCGTCAAGGTTGTCCGTTGTCTCCCTTGTTATTTATTTTAGTTTTTGAACTACTTATTGAAAAAATTAGAGGAGACAAACAAATACAGGGAGTTAGAATTAGGAAGGAAAATTACAAAATTAGAGCTTTCACGGACGATCTAGTCTTAATTTTAGAAGACCCATTACAAAGCCTAAAATATACAAAAGAACATCTGGATCTTTACAGTATTATTTCGGGTCTGGAAGTCAACAAAGAAAAAAACTCAGATTCTGGTGAGGAATATTAAAGGAGGAGAGAAGGGAAAATTGGAAGAACAATGGGGAGGGAAAATCTCCCCAAAAGCCAAATATTTAGGAATAAACTTAACATCAACTAATATGAACCTTTATGAAAATAATTATGATGTAATCTGGAAAGGTATCAGAAAAGATTTTGATAGATGGACGAAACTTCAGCTATCCTTTATAGGCAAGATAACGGCCCTTAAAATGAATATAATTCCGAAATTATTATTCTTATTTCAGCACTTGCCTATTATTAAGACAAATAAGCCATTTAAACTGGCAAAAAGATTTATTAAAATTCTTGTGGGGAGGGAAGAAACCAAGGGTTTGTTATAAGGTACTTGCTGATTCCAGAAATAGAGGAGGAATGGCTGCTCCAAGTATAAAAATGTATTATGAGGCTGCCAGTTTAATGTGTCCAAAGGAATGGTTCACATTAGAGAACAAAAATCTACTTACAGTAGAAGGAGCTGACTTAAGATTTGGCTTCCATGCATATTTATGGTATGGAAAAGAGAAAATCAACAGACAGTTCCTTCATCATCCTTTTAGATTTGCTCTCCTCAGAACATGGCAGAAATATAGGAGACTCCTATATAGGAATACCCCATTGTGGCTTTCACCCCATGAAGCCTTACTGAACAGAAACGATCTGGAAAAAGGTTGGCTCAAATATTCAGATATACTAGAAAGACACTCTCAAGGTGAAATTATAGAATGGAAGATGAAATCTATCGAAAAACTTAACAATGAAGGATGGAAAATAAGCTGGTGGTTGTACCACCAACTTTATAATATATATATTAAAGAAATAAAACCTCCCTGGAATTATGGAGAGGAGGACAGGTTAGAACAAGATCTAATAAAGAAAGATGATTTCCTAATTAAAAGAATGTATAGTGTATGTCTCCAGTTGGATCAAGAAGACGAAGCAGTAAAAGACTATATGGTAAACTGGGCGCAAGATTTGGGCCACCCAATAATGTTTGAAGATTGGGAATATATTTGGAGTGTGGGTTTAAAATTCACAAGTAGTAGTTATATAAAGGAAAATGTATATAAGATTAGATTTAGGTGGTACCTTACGCCGACCCAAGTAGCAAAAATTACAAAGAAACCGGTATCATGTTGGAAGTGTGGATCTATAAATGGTACATTTTTCCATCAATGGTGGGCTTGTCCAAGAATAAAAATGTTTTGGACACAAATTCATAAGGAAGTCCAAAGAATGCTTAACATACCAATAAAATGCAAACCTGAATTGTATCTGTTGGGAATGTGTAGCAAAATATTAGACAAGAAGAAAAGGTTTCTATTTCAGTATCTGGCTACAGCAGCCTGACTAGTGCTGGCAAAAAAATTGGAAAACATCTAATATCCTAACTATATTTGACTGGCATATGAAAATGTTAGAGCTAGTAAAGATTGCCCAATTACAAGGAAACGAAGAACTGGAAAGTTCTTATAACACAAAAAAAACAGTGGGACCAATGGATTACCTATATAGAACAAAAATATACTGTTCAAAACATTCATTTTGTTTAATAACAAAGTACGCGCAGACGGAAGCTGCTGAATTTGATAAATAATGATGTTAAAGATTATACTAGACTTTATGATTGATGAAAATTGTTATATTATTCTTGTTTTTTCTTTTTCTCTTTCTCCTTTTTCAAGATGGCGATTTTTTTTCTTTCTGATTTTTTCTTTTCTCTCTTCTTCTCTTTTCCTTTTCTCCTTTTTTCTTCTCAGTTAAGATATGCGAATGAAAAATACTGTAATGTTATACCTAATATATCTTTATGAAATCTAAATAAAGCATTAAAAAAAGAAAAGAAAAGAAAAAGAGGAGACCATGCCCATGGATCTCTGATACCACACACAATCTGCCTTTTGTTTGGGCAGCTCTAACCAGCTGTGATCCTGATACTGAAAGCGGGGAGGAACCCTCTAAACCCCTTCACTTGGTCAGATTTTGTATTACAAATTATGGGTGTCTAAGAGATGCATCATGGGAACAATACTGAAAATACAAAGAGAATTCAACTGTGCAGACTAATATAGGTCCTGTATGAACATGGATTATGTAGAGACACAATTTCCATTTTTCCATTAAATTTAGAAACACTAGCTGTCAATGATGATTACCTGAAGGACTGTTAAAGAATTAAAATGTGATAAATGACAGTGACTATAACAGGATTAATTCTAGAGGGGCAGCCAAGTTAGTCAGCCGCAACAAAATTAAACAGATATCCAGAGGCACCTTCATGACTAACAAAATGTATTCCAACACAAGCTTTTTCAGTTCAACCACACTTCCTCAGATGCATGAAGATTACATCCCATTGAGAGGATGCATTTATTCTTAAAAAAAACAATAGTAAAGTGGGAATGATAAAACATAGGATTCCACACTGCAAAGCCTCCATCAAGATCACCATACCTCAATTTCCATTCTGCCCGTCACTTCCATACCACTGATTTCTATATCTACATTGGGTTCAAGCCTTTTCCAATGTAATTTTTGCCTTGCAGGTAGGTCCCTTATAGTGTGGTTTTGGATAGAGAGCACTTTTCTACCTCACCCAAAATACCAGAACTTGAGAGCTTTAATGATGCTGGTGGGAAGTAAGTAGATTGAGGAAGATGGACAAAAGAAATACTACTATACTCAACAAGTCATTACAATGTGGAATTCACTGCCAGAAAATTAGTGATGGATACAAATGGGATTAGACAGATTTATGGAAGATAGACTTGTCAATAGCTACTAGCCATGGTAACTAACAGGAACCTTCACATTTAGAGGCAGTGAACATCTGAATACCAGTGCCAGAAGGTAACTTCAGGGGAAAGCCTCAGCATCTATGTCCAGTCTCTAGCTCTCCAGAATAACAATTTGGTCACTATGTGAAACAGGACAATGGACTACTAGGTGGACCACTGGTCTGATGCAGCAGGGCTTTTCTTATGTTCTTATGTTTATTACGTATGCTTGTTGTTTATTATGTATGCTTGCTGCCTCTCCAGACCAAACCTTCTTAGGCTTAATACAGACAGTAGTTTCTCAGAAACATGCAGACGAAAGGTGTTGTCTGCAGTACACATTCTCTACTTCTGTGTCCCACCACAGACTGCCCATAACACTTTATCTTCATGCTGTCCCTCAAGAAAGCTAGCACTGCTACAATGGACACATGAACCTTTGGGTCCAACTGCCACAGGTACCTACTCAATAGTAACCACCCCTTCTTTTGGCTGTTGTAACTGTTTAGAAACCATTCTAAAGAGACAGCTGAAATATGTCAAAGGATGACATCTTATTTACACAAGGCCTCAAGTAGCCTGAAAATGACAAGAACTTGTTAACTCCTCTGCCGCCTCCTCACATACAAGCAGAGCAGCTGTGCTGGGTGACCAACGAGAGACAGTGTCCCTTCAGTCCACACACACTGGCAAATACCAGATGATATGCATACCCTCCCACTTGTAAATGCAAAAATGGCAAATGCATAACAGAATAATAGGAACAGGTGGGGTCCTGCCCATGGACCCCACCTCCAACCACATCATGCCCATGCACAGGAATTCCAAGTCAACACCATGTACAAACATTAACTCCATTACACACATGCTGGATGCATACTAGGCTGTGCACCAAGGGATCACATGTTTCTACCACACTCTCCAAGAATTTGAATTAGGCCCTGCAAAACCAGGATTTCTAATGGATATTTCACGTCAAAAACTATTTTAAAGATGCCAGACAGGGAAGTACTAGCTTCCAAGGAAAGCTGCTGGAAAACAGAAATGCATCAGCTAAGTTTATTCCAGCCCAGTTTAATCAGCAACTACTTGCATTTTTGTAAGGAAGCCATGACAATTATCACATCTGCTCTGACTCAGGGGTATTCTGTGAATTGCTCATTGGAGATGTGACGAAGCAAAGTTTTTTGTGATTAAGTAATTAGAAAAGAAACAAATTAAAGAGTTAATCGATGTGTACAATGTTTATGCTTTATTAGGATTCTTATTTGTTTACTTACTTATTTTCATAGGTAGGTATGGATGAGGACTTGTATAGGTGAATATATATCTTGTGTTGATGTTTGTATTGGCAAGTGTAAGTGTAACGAAGTTGTTATTTAAGTGCTACATCTTTTTCATACTACATTTTATGTTTTGTTCCTGGTTTTTTGTTTTTTAACAAAAAAATCTCAATAAAAATTATTTTTTAAAAAAAGAAGTTCAAAAAATCTAGGGGAAAAACACCAGAGTGCTCACAGGGTTTGATGGTCCCATGTTCACCTGAGCGTCAAGTTAATTTTATTTTGGCCACAGAATGTAGCTTCTTCCAACAGACAAGACAAGCTTTGATCCACCCATCCTTGTCCCCACCTCTGGATGCCTGCTGGGAATGCAAAAAGATATTCATGAGACTCAGACTTCTTAAAGATGCTTACATGTCCTGCTGTCGTAGAAAAGAGCAAGAGTCCCATAGCAGACTAACAATGTTTCCGACAAGGTATGAGCTTTTGTGAGTCACAGCTCACTTCTTCAGATGGAGCACAGATACAGTGCTGCATCTGAAGAAGTGAGCTGTCCCTCCCCCCCCCACCCCCGCCAGAAATTTAAGGTGCTACCAGCCTCTGGCTCTTTTCCACTGCTACAGGCAAACAAAGCTACCCATCATGATGTCTGTCCTGTTGTCATATTCTTTGATTCTGATGCCACCTATTGCAAAACTAGGGAACTACAATTGTATCGCATGCCTGCCAAAGTACACCTAAAACACACATTATTTACACTGGAAAGGCAAAAGAAAAAGAAAAGGGAAATAACCCCAAATAAATTGAATTAAGAGCCAAAAAAGGTTAAGACAATAACAATGTTTGACTCAGTATCTACGTTAAAAGTATAAATTAAACAAAAAGAGCTGTATATACACACACAGAGCTGGGCCAACTAAAGATATTTAAGTGAAATTCTGCTTCTCTAATGATGGAGAATGCTTTTTTCCAAATGGCATTGATGGTCCTTCCAAGAGTGACTGGATCTATGTATTTGGCTGCATACTCCAGGCAGGGACATAATCGTCTACTAGGCTTTGAAATCAGGGGCTGATCCATGTAAACCATAAGGCATGGTCACAAACTAATATAAGCCCTATGATGCAACAAAAGTCATATTTTCCCTTACCTAATAGTACCTTCCAGTAACCCTTGGTATCACTGAGGTCATTTGAAACAGTACTTCATTTAGTCATTCTAGTAGTTGAGGTACATGGGACATCAGGGAGGCATTGAACCAGGACACTCCAAACACTTGAAGTCCGGGCATATTTGTATGGACCCATCTGGCTTTGGTATATGCACAATGGGACTCCTAAGAAGTAAGAAATCTGAATTTAAATTTTGGTTTTTCACTGCTCACTTAAGTGTCAGAAGATTGATAGAGGAAAAAAGGAGGAAAAAATAATCTCCCTTGCACTGCATTTCCACTACTTTGCTTCCCATAGTGATCTTGATCGTCCATTTATCTGCAGAGGTACATTGGTGGGGGGTGGGGTCGGCAGAGGTGGCATGCAAGGGAGGGGTGGCATGCAAGGGAGAGGAGGGAGGGGATGGGGGTCCGACATCTGGACATGGCCCACCCACCCTAGTGGAGGGAGGGCAGGGGGGAGGGGTGGCATGCAAGGGAGGGGAGGGAGGGACCCTGGCATCTGGACATGGCCCACCCACCCTAGCAGAGAGAGGGGAGGGAGTGAGGGGTGGCATGCAAGGGAGGGGAGGGAGGGGAAGTTATTAGAGGAGACAATCATGCTAGCTTCAAGCATGGCCTATATTCCTGGTGGACTGGGTGGGCCCCATGTCTTCCTAGGGAGACACTATAAGAGCTTCCAAACTACCTTTCCTGGCTTGATGGCATGAGTGATGACATCTTTTTTGATTTATAGGCTGCCCTTCCCCATAATGAGGAATCCCCATAAAATACAGTCAGCTTCTGGCACTAAAAACCAGTTCCTCGTGACACATCAGTAAAGTTGACTTGTTAATGTATCCCATGGTACCCCAAGCAATCCAGCTTTTTTCTGTGCCTGAAGTGGCATTTCCTAGGCCTTGGGAACTTCATGCGAATAAGGCATCAGCCTCCAGCCACTCCTTTAATATATAATTACTTCTTCTGGATCCAGGTGCACCCTACCCGAATAGCTTAAAGGTTCATCCCTTCTTGGCACACAACAGGAAAACCCTGCCCCAAGGTCCCCTTCCCCTTAAGTCCAGGGCATAGGCCTTAAGTAGCTGGGGACCTATGAAAGGCTTTCAGGGTTGGTTCAGAGCGGCTTTGCTTTTGAGCCTTCTGGGTGTCAGCCAAGGTTTGTTGGGTTCACTTGACAGCAGTCTTAAAGGTTGGGTCCAGGGAGTCCTCCCCAGATGCCAGCCTCTGTTTCTCCCCAGGGTTCCCGAGAATTCCTTCCCCTCTCTGGAGATCCTCTGTGTTTGTCCCCAGCGCTCTCAGTCTCCACACTCACTGCCTCTCACCCCCGCCCCCATTTAACCTAAAGGCCTGGACCACTCCTCCACCAGCAACACTATAACACTTACAACTATGCTGGCTGGAGCATCCTCCACCACAACAAGGGCCTCACAGGACCATGAAAGCAAGTTCTCCCACTCCTCTGGGTAAGACCATCCTCAATAAGAGGTACATGAGTTGTTCTGAGGGAGCAGCACAAGTCCACCACATCAAGCCCATTACTGGGCTGAACTACTGAATTACAGCACACAGCTCTGCACAACCTCCCAATTTAATTTTCAGCGGACTGCATTATTTCTCATCACTTTGGGCTGCCATCACTCCTTCCCACAGACAGCTGCAAAAAAATCCCATACAAACAGAACTTCCTTACAGAAAATCCTAAAAAGAGTTTGCCTTGTCCCTTCCCTTTTAGTTGGGAATCACATTAATTTTAATGCAGCTTTCCCCTGTTATACTTCCCATTGCAGTGACTACCACTACCAACCTAGATATTACATAACAGAATACAACAGGATAATTTGTCACTCATACTCACTCTTTAAACAATCTGTCCGGAGTGTGTTAGGCCCAATGAGAACAGGTAAAGAGGACATTTGCCTCCTACCAAGAGTGGATATCTTATGATGCACACCCTACATATCCACCACAATCTAGTACACAAAGCCAACAAGTCTGCAAGCTGTTTAATACTCTGCATTTGTACATGCCCACCTATTTCAATAATTTTTTTGAAATGTTTCTCTATTTTTTTAAAAAAGGTTAAATGCTAAGAACTTACATAAGCAAAAGTTTAAATGAGACCTCAGAATAACTAAGGCCAGTAAGCTTGGCCTGCTCTTTAAAATAACAACGTAGGGCCAGGCTCACCTTCAATTCTACCCCAGCTTCCTGCATGGACTATTTTGGGATCATAAGCTTAAACAGAAAAATGCACTCTATAACCTTCATATTCCTGTCAAAGATGTATTTTCCTCCCATTATTCAGATATGAGACGTGCCTGTTAACCATGAAAACCACGGACCTACAAGGAAATTAGAAATGGCCACTAGGAGGCAGCAGCACACCAAGGAAGTTTTAAGCTACAAAGAATCTTGGAGCATCCTGATAGCTAGCAGGTGTATTGTGGTATAAGCTTCTGTGGAATACTGTTCACCTCAGATATAGGAAATATGATCCTCATTTAACAGACTATATATTGCAGATATACAGAATTCAGATGTGAACAATCACTGCACCTGACTTATACACAACAGAGAGAAACATTACAGGTTGTACGTCTTGCCTTTTAGGGGTTTTGGGGGCATATTGTTCGCATTTTTCCTCCATGTATGTGTGTATTTATGCATGCAAGCAACAGATTAATGCAACAACCCCTCTGGAGACTGTCGATATAAGCCAGCTACAAATAGGAAGACCAATTAAGCTAATGTTACTTGTAGATGGCATTGGTCATTAGTGGTTGCGTCATTTACTACAGCAGAACCAACATGGATTATACCCAGGACCATTAAGAGGATGCATAGCATATTTCGAAATACTGAGACAGCACAAAACAAAATACAATTCAACATCCCCCCAAACACACAAAAAGCTCACCAAACTGTCTCCAATACAAGTGATCTTGGTCCAACCCAAGAAATTTGTGGCCACAAACAGTCTTGGTTCCACCCAAGAACTTCCATCTGTGGAGAACAACTTCATTTAATCTCTCCCAAAGTCTCCCTAAATACTGCTCTTGCGTACAAGGAAACCCCAGGAACAGCATGATGGGGGGAGTCAAAGGTTCACAGCAGGGTTCTGCACGTGATGAACTTATTCCGGTCAAAAAGAAGTGATGTCTATCATGAGATTTACCATAAGAGTATGTAATTGTTTAACACATCTATATCCTTCCTCCTCCCATTAACCAGTTCAAATAGCTTACAATCAATCCAATAAAATCACATAACAAAAAGCACTTCCTGCACACAAAAAGAAGTCCCACCAGTGACCTCATAAAATTCAAGTCCCATTAAGGCACCAGCCAACAGCACCCACTGTAAATCTTTCCTTGAACTTTCACCTGGGATTTCAAGCGAACAAATATTAGATGATAGCCTCAACAGCTCCCTTCTGATAAACACAAAGATGGCTCACTGGTACTTTTTAACAGCCAGTAGCTAAGCATCTGGTCACTGCTGATCAAACAAGGTGATCTGCAACTGCTGTCCTCAAATGGGTCATCATCATGAATGTTTGAAAAAAAAATCATGCTTTATAATGTAGTTAGGGAAAGCAGGAAGCAAACCCGAGTTGCCTATGACCAATTCAAACTGTCTTATCCCCAAGAATTAGCAAACTGTTCCAGCTGGCGTTTTTCTGGTAGCCTGTCATTCACAACATAAACAAACCTGAACCAAGATATAATTGTTGTTTAATATACCTGGATTTAACAGTGAAAGGCTCAATTCATCAAACATCTATGACATGTGTGTGGGGGGAATTCAGTGTTACTCTTTGAAATCATTTAGAACCCCTCCCTAATGTGCTAAAATCATTCAACTTCTATAGCTCTCCCCCATGTACCAAGAGACAGTCCCTGACAAAAGTAATTATAGCTCTAACTTTTATAGATGAATTAACCGGCCCACAAGGGAAATATTTAGGCACCATGATTGCCTGGAAGAAGCGAGACAGCTGAGGAGTTAGTCCAGTTTTCTGGACAGCATGAGCAGTTGGCAGAGTCCATGCCTGGCACCCATTAAAAGATCTCACCAATATTTTATGCTCTCTCTTCCACGACATTCCACTCTCAAGAGTGTTTAGTTTTTATTTCTCCATGTACAAAATTTATACTCTACCTTTTTGTCTTCATCACAGTCACCAAGGCAGCTAACTGATTAAAAACATGCCTAATATTAAAAACTATCCAAACCAAAATAAAAATACAACAACAACAGTTAGAATATAAGACAGGAAGTCTGACCAACAGACTGACAGCCAACACTTTTTAAAGAACTGTATGGTAAAGTCAAACATCAGACAACAATTGCCCTTGGATATCTTGTACCATTTGCCGTTTTAGAGCAGCCACCCTACTTAGAGTGCACCTACAGGTGATCAGAACATCACCTGGGCTGGGATGGAAATTCTTCCACGGAAAAATACAGCATCCAAAAATTTTCCACCCCAAATCACTGGACACAACACAGCTTAGTCTTATTAGACTGAGTTGCAGTTCTGCTGGCCTTCATTCAACCTACCACTGCTTCCAATTATTTGTTCAGAACAGCCACTAGCACCCAGTTTTGGAGTAAAAACAGACAATGAATAATAGCATACTAATTTATTTATTTTATTTATTTATTATTAGATTTTTATCCCACCCTCCCCCGGAGTGGGAATGTACAAATAAACATATACAGACAGGGGAAGGTTAAAACCAGTACAAATATAATACAAGCCCTGTGTCCTTATTAAAACCGATAACAGCAATACAGCCAGCATCCGAGAACTAAAGCCAATCCCCCCCCCCGGGGAAACCGAAACGGTCCCCACTAAAATGGGCCACCTAATTAAAACAAACAGAGAACAAGGGGGGGAGGGGAGGGGACTGGGAGCACCCTCAGCAGCCGACCCCCCCCAAAAAGCCCGGCGGAACAGCTCAGTCTTACAGGCCCTGCGGAACTCACCAAGGGCCCGGAGGGAGGCTGTTCCACCAGGCAGGGGCCAGGCCCGTAAAGGCCCTGGCCCTAGTGGAAGCCAGCCGCATCAGAGAGGGGCCAGGAACAACCAGCAAATTGGCCTCTGCCGAACGCAGAGACCAAGCTGGGACATATGACTTCTCACTCCAAATATCCAGCAATTTCACACAGATGCTGAACAGCACATGGAACAAATGGGACCATGGAGCCAAGTGGCTGCCCCACCCCCCACCTTCAGGACCCAGCCAACAATTTACAACAGGAGCCAGTGGAGCATGGCAGCCCCAAGTTCAACTCAGCAAAAGAACCCCCTCCCCCGCCCCAGCCCAACCCCTAATATGTTTGCTGATGGTAGCAAAAGTTGCTAATAACTCCAGGAGGGTCACCTATCCCCCATGTCTCCTCAGCCAAGGTTGACAACTAGGGTAACAAAGACAGTTTCCACTCCTAAAATTAAGTTTGAAAACTGTTTCAAAATGGGTACAGGTGATTCCTATAAACCAGGAGTCTGCAACCCGCGGCTCCGGAGCCACATGTGCATGTGGAGCCGCCTCTCCGGCTCAGTAGATCTTCGGGCCCGTGGAAAACGGGTCCAAATGGCTCTTTGGGTGATAAAGGTTGCCGATCCCTGCTATAAACTATCCATTTTGCACAAAAGCCCCTTGCATTCTGTTGATCAAGCACGGCAACAGCTTTTGAATGAGTATCCCAAAAGGAGTCTTAAAGATACCTCTGCAAATTTCAGGTGAGATGAAGCGACAAAATATCTAAGTGGTCCCTCTTGGGAAGAGCCCTGTTATAAATAATTCAGGACCACAAGTATCTGGGGAAAGCAAATATTCTACCTGGGAAATCTCAAAGTGCTCCAGCAGGATGCAAATGGAGATTATGTCAGTAGAGCCCTGATGGTCTGGAGCATTAAATGTTTGCCTCATCCATAATACATATTATAGCTCCAGCTATCCCTAAAGGAAAGGAAATGTCAATAAATACCAATACAATCCACATATGGGAGAGCAACGTCAGCAAATAGGGGCCCTCAAGTCTGGCTCAAGAAATCATTTGTACCATTCTGAAGAACAATATTTTGCTCTGCATACAAGTAGCACAGATAGTGGTGAGATGCCCCTAAAATAGCACATCCACAAACTATTTTGGAATAAGTTTCAGCAGTAGAGATGCAATGGTCCAGGATAAATGCTAGGAATGTTATTTGTTTTTTTAAAAGGACTTTTTCAATTTCTTGACAAAAAATATTGGAAATTCTGGGAGACACTTAAAAAATCCTACTTGGCTATTTATCATTTTGGAATGAGTATAATGTTTTTCAACACAAGGTTTTAATCACTCCAGATGTGAAGCATGGAAATATTTTTTTTAATAAATGCTTTATTGGTGTTCCATAAACATACAAAGTAAAAAATACATTTTGTTGATAGTTATCTTCACTCTTACAGCCAGAAAAGAATGAAATTAATGAAATTAGTCTTCCATTAAAATAAAATATAGAACATAACATCAGTTTAATACAATCCTAAATCAACTTATTGTTATGTAGAGTTTAGACTCTGTCTCCTCCCCAAAAAAAATAAGACTTCCTCTCCAATCTTATCCTTAATAATAGCTTACACAACTTGTATACTTTGTTTCTATTTCTCATTCATCTCCATAAATTTAACTTTTATCTACAGTATCTTTAGTTACCCTAGAAATACATTAATTATTCAAAACAAAGTACGTTACTTACTATAACTGAGTAAATGGAAATATTTAGGACCAATTACAACATTGAAAATGCAATATATTTTCAAGGATATACTTGTTTAATTTTCCCCACAATTAACTATATGGATTACACACTATTGTATAATGCAGTGGTTTTGATGGTACCAAATTTAACTTGATATATTGATTATATGAGACTATCTGTTCAAATTGCACACTTCTCTTTTCAATTTTTATTTTTTCCTGCCACAAAAACTAAGACACATAAGCTAATGTAACAAAGTTCTGCAGTCTGTAGTCCCCTCTCTTTAGTATTGAGTTACTTGTAGTTCTTTTCCAGCCACTTTCCTTCCCCCTAAACAGGTTCCTGCACCTTCAGGAGTCCAGCAAAGATGGAGTCCTCCAATACCAGTAGCTGCTTGTTGGCTGTGTGTGTAAGAGGGGCCCCATACCTAGCCATTAGCTGTCAGATTGTGTTGTGGGTTCCCCTCCCCCCACCCCCCATGAAGCCAGATAACACCTAGGGAAACCTCCACTGAACCTTGGCCCATTTGTTGTGTTGCAGTGGGAAATTGGGGCAGGGAGGAGGGGAAAATGGTGCAGCAGTAATTTTGAAATTCCCCATTTCTGCCAGCCTGGTTTTTAAAATGGCACCTGAGGCAGCAGAGTCTGCCCAAAAAGGCCAGACACCACCCCACTGAGATTTACAGTACCTGGATGAAGTAGGCATTGAACTGCCTCCAGGATGCTGCCTGGTTCATTCTGGCAGCTCTTCGTGGACTCGGATGGTCTGCTGACACTACCCTGTGACCCAAGAGGCATCCTTGGTGGTTTGGGACCTTCCAGAGAATTGGGAAGTTCTGCCCCAACCATTTCATTCTAGCCCTTCGCTGTCCTACCCCCTGGCACAAATCCTGTCAAGAAGAATTTTTCCTTCAAGTGTTTTTTCTTTCAGGGCATGAGGAGAAGAGGGGGCCTTTTTGGTAGCCTCCTCTATAATTACTGTTTCTCTTTCTGTTCTGGAATGTAGATAAGGGAACTGCTGAAGTAGTGGCTACCTGCACTTGCAGGGCTATCTAGACTGGAGAAGCTGGCCCCTTGAGCCCAGGAGGCACTATACAAATTTGCCTAGTCCTGCCTGCACTACTGGGGGCATGACCTAACCAGTCTGGATGACTGAAGCTCCACTGAAGGAGAAGAGAACAGCCAATTTAAAATAGCTTTTAATTGCCTTCCTAGCAATGAGATATTAGGTCTGGTGGTGCCATTTTCCTTTAAAGGAAAACAGTGTTTATGATCCTTTGGCAAATGACCCCAGAGAGAAATTACAAAATAACCAACAGTACCCTACCCAGGAGACTCTCCATGATGTACGCATAATGAGATCAACAGCTTCCCTTTCTACCAGGGCTGGCAACAACATTTGCCAAGGCAGGGCAACTGCCAGGGCCCAGTGCTGCCAACCTTTGCCTGACACACAACACCACTAGAGAGCTGCAAACAGATGGTGAAGGATGGCAGCATTTTTGGTGGCCACACCAGCACCAGCCCTCCCAGCTATACACAGATTAGCACCATCTAGAAATTGAACGTGGGCCTCTGGAATCATGGATGATAGGAAGGCTTGCAAGTGAGTGGAGCTCACAGGCAGGTCGAGGAAGAAGGGGTGGGTGGGGTGTAAAGAGAAGTACAAACAGTGGTGAGTAGAAGAGGTGAGGGGCCCCTGGATACTTCCTATCCAGGTCCACACTTCACCCAAAACCTATAATCAACCCTGCTTTCCACCCAGGTATGATTTCCTTGAGAGCACTACTGGAAATGTGCAAGAACTCTTGTTTGGATGACAAGAGGTGTCATTCTTAATAACTAGCAAAATAGCACCTAGACTCCTAAGTGGACCATGCATTTATTGTCAAAAAGCCACCAACTGGGGTTACAAGGATATGCAGACATGCGCCTCTCACAGACTGCTGCACATCTGTGATCATTCACATGTCTCTTTTGGCCATTCAGGAATACAATCTCTGTGTGGCTGTAGGATGCATGAATATCACAGCCCTGTGGATGAGGTGGATTGGATGGGCCTTTTGCACTCTACTCACTGGCAGCCTCCAATGGAGGGTGGTATATAAGTTTAATAAATGAAGGAAGGAAGGAAGGAAGGAAGGAAGGAAGGAAGGAAGGAAGGAAGGAAGGAAGGAAGGAAGGAAGGAAGGAAGGAAGGAAGGAAGGAAGGAAGGAAGGAAGGAAGGAAGGAAGGAAGGAAGGAAGGAAGGAAGGAAGGAAGGAAGGAAGGAAGGAAGGAAGGAAGGAAGGAAGGAAGGAAGGAAGGAAGGAAGGAAGGAAGGAAGACCAGGTAGGAGAGACCTATGTGATTGGGCTCACAAGTGGCTGCAAAACTCATACCTACCAGAGTCATCCAGGACAAGATGGGAAAGAAACAGCTCCCAGGGGGCTCATTGAGTGAGCAAAGGAAACCTTTGTCTGCAGAGAAGCAGGGGCAATACAAAAGCACCAGTAACTGAGAAAAGGTTTTGTCACAAATTAAAGACATGCAATACAGGCAGAACATTTGATTACGGTTATCAGTTCAGTGCTACAACATGAGAACAGGATAGATTTACACAGTGTTGTCTCTTGTAGTCAGCTGATGAAAACACAAGGCCGTTGCATACAAGGCCGTTGCATCTTAGTGTCCCCTTTCAAGCTTCTGTGGCTATGAGCTCTTTAGGAAACAGAGCAATGTACAAATACACAAAGAAGCAGACCTGAAAGATGAGATGGACAGTCTATACTTCAAGCTATAGCTTTTCAAGTTTGCTTCTTTGACGCAGAGCACGGGCTGTGCTCATGACAACAGCCAGCAGTCACAGAACGAATATGCACAAGAATTAATATGCACATCTAAATCCCCATTGCTTATGTCCATAAACAGAGAATGTGTCTGCTAATCCAAGTTTCCAGGGCTGGCATGAAACATTCTGGCATACGATATGGAAAATTCAAATCCCACTGAAAAAGCTAGTTCCCAAAGAGACAAATGACCTCCTTTACTGAAGCTCAAAAATCTGCTGCTTGATGTGGCTATGGGCTAGCCCTGAAGACTCCATCATTAGAACACACATTCAACATGGGCAATATCAGCACAGCCCATATTTACTAAGCAACAGACTTGCTAAAAATATTGTCCTGCCCAGTATTACGAATTGTGAAGTCAAGTACAGAAACAGAATCTTAGATGAAACCTGGAATAAATATTAATACAGCTTAATGTTAACAAGCCCAAACAACACGTTTTGTTTCTAGAGCTCATTCAACTAAGAATTCACAACCACAAGAATGCATTTACAAGCTTTAATCATCAGGCAAAGCTATTTTATATGGCTCCAGCAATCTTTTAGAGATACAGCTCACTGGCAAATATTGATAGCAGAAATCCTCCAAAGCTGCATAATCACTGCAGAGTCAGACATACTGGACACATTTCATGTAGTTTGCTTACAAGTTTAAGTAGCTACCAGTCTGGAACGTGTGCAAAAGAACTTGGAATGGAAAGTTTCCCTTCAGAAATCCCTGAAATGCATCAGGGAACAGATTATCTTTCCTCAGAAAGGAAAACAGAGAATGAGTCAGATAATGCCAGCTGCAATTTTTGCCATCTAGGAGGAAGGAACGGGGTGGGTGGGGGGGGGGGATGGCACCAATGATTCTGGCAGAAGTTATCAGAACAAGGTTCACAACAGTAGAACAGATGCCAAATGCCTTTGACATGTTGCTATGTCCGGGACGTGTCCCAGCTAGTTTCCATAACAATGCTAAGCCTTGCCCATTCACCATGCTATAAACCACTATGCTTTTCACAATGCCATCTTATGACACTTCTACAACTGACTTTGCAGGATGGGTGGTGGGGGAACAGAGAGAGACAGAGAGAAACAAGACATGACTCACTAATACCGTAGACAACTGCCTCCCAGTTTCTGACCTCTAACAGGAACAAAAGTCTCACTTCTTCAAAGATGGCATTTAAAGTGGCCAAACCAGAAGACTGCAGTTTGTGAATGGCCATGTTATCACAGCAGACTCTCAAATGGGTGGTCAATCCGACTGGAGACTTCATGCTTTAAAAAACAAACCAGGAGATACAAAGCCATTATGGACAATTATGGACATTATGGACAATTACGCACAATTTTTTTGTTTGCCACGTGGTGGAGGCAAATGTCCACAGCAGCAAGATTTTTTATACGGATGTATTTCCTTGAGACCCACTTTGACTTTCCACTCTCTCCATGGCAAGAAAATCCACTTACCGGTATTAATTTTTAATTTTACTTCGCTGCCAGAGCAGGACAGATTTGCCAGTGGGCCCAGCTTTGCTCTGGATTTCTTCCCTCCACTTGCAGCCAGCCTCCTAGTTTTACCCCTCTTTCCTTCCCTCCATCCCACACACACTCCCTTGAGCTGCTTTGCACACTTCCCCCTTGCCCTCCGCCCTGTTGCCAACTACTTCCTGCCTCTTGTCCTGCCATATCATTTCTATTGTCTGTGGCCTCCCTGTTCCTGCATATCTTTAGATCTAAAAAAATTACATAACCATATTAATAGTAATAATAATAATAAATCAATACTAATACTAAAAAAAGTAAAAATAATAAGACTAGTTTATCAGTCCAAACACCCAATTTTACTCTGCATTTGATCAACAAACAGACATTTCCAGCCTTGTAGTTTTATACACAAGCAATTAGTGATTCTAGACCACACTGAGAAAAGCCCATGTTTGGGTTTACAGCACATCAGGAGACGGACAATCGTGAACCTGGGGAGTTTAGCAAACAGTAGCTCCAGTTGTCCTTTTGTGTCTTTGCAGTGTGCACGTTGCCATTACTCCCTCCTCACTTCCCACTGTGTTTGGGCAAAATGTACAGATGTCATATTCAAGACTTTTCTTTAATAGTTCACCTTTTTATGTCACTATATCGATCTATTGATAAGATTAAAGATAAAAGTTAAAGAGTATATGAAAAATTAAAGCATGCATGCATGATGGAGAACCTGCAAAACATCACTTCCCCTGGATGCAAGCAAAACGTCAGCTGATGGGTAATGCCTGCCCTGCTGCAAACAGTGTGGTGGGTAATAATGCCAAACATGCCCCAAAACAAAGACTCCCTGGCCAGTTCTCTCTGAAGTTGCAAGAAACTCACCATTGTGTAATTGGCCTATGTGTAGGCAGCACAGATGTTAACCTTTCCAGTTTTTAACCATGACTAAGAAATCAGGTGTAGGGTGTGTGGCTGCACTCCCTCTCTTCCCACTGTTTCCTTTCTCTTCCCACATCCATCATCACAGTCAAGCATTACATCAGCACTCATATCACGCTGGGGTCCTCTCTTGGGGCTAAACTAAATGTGACCTGGGAAATCCATGATTAGGATGTCATGCTTTAATTAACTAAAGGCAACTGAGCAAAGTCTAGCTGGGATGAGGTCATGTTGTTCACTATTTTTCCCTTGGAAAAAAACACATAGGAAGCACAGGGGTAAAGGCCCGTTGGGTATCATCAATGGATTAACCCTTCACCCCCATAAACCTTGATCCAAACTGGGGCTCTTCCAAAGCTGCTTTTAGCCTTTTAAATGACTGCGGGAAACCCTAATCCCAGATCTTGAGAGACACATCTAGTTAAGGTTAGAAGCTATTTAGAAGCCCTACCTGACATGGAACAACAAAGGCAAAGGAAATCATGGTAAACTGGTTGCTTTCATAATGCCCTTTCACAATAGTTTGCCAGTGGGTTTTCTTGTTTTATAGGAAATTGCTAAGTGCATTGGACATGCATTGAAAGCACATTATCCAACATGTATGAAAGTTGCCAATATTGTAATGTCCCTGTATAGACTGGTGGCACAGCCTCAGCCAGAACACTATATATGGTTCTGGTCACTATACCTCAAAAAGGATAGTGCTGAGCTGGAAAAAGTGCAGACAAGGGCAACCAAGATAATAACGCCATTTAGAGGTAGGAACCAGAACTCTGAACTGTGCCTGGAAAAAGATGGGCAGCCAGTGCAGATCTTTCAGCACCAGAGTGATATGATCCTAGAAGATCCTGACATCGACAGAATATCAGGTGGCTCAAAATACAGCAGCTAAAGTTTCCGTACAGGTTTTAAAGGCATGTAGAGCATGAAGAAGAGTTGTTTTTTATATCCCGTTTTTCCCTCCACTCCTTCACCAACGGGCACCTTGTGAGGTAGGTAAGGCTGAGATAGTTTAGAGAGAACTGTGACTAGCCCAAGATCACCCAGCAGCCTGCATGTGGAAAAGCGGGGAATCCAATCCATATTACAGTCCACGGCTCTTAACCACTACACCATGCTAGCTCTCATTACAGCAATCTAGCCCAGATGTAACCAGAACAGAGTTCATTGTGGCCCACATCAGATTTTTCAAGAAGAGGCGGTAACTGGCCTATTGGCTGAAACTGGTAAGAGGCACTATGTGCCATGGAAGATCTGAGCCTCCAGGGGCTGATCAGGATATAGCACTTCCCCCAAGCCACAAACCTGCTCCTTCAAGACAGGCGGACTTCTCAGTCCTTGAGCAGCTTTGTCATTGACCGATAGCACCTCAGGTGTGCCTGAACTGAGCTTCATTCATCCCATTACTTTCTCCAGGATTACACAGACCCACCTGACAAGAAGAAATAGAGCTGGGGTGTCATCTGCACATTGTTGGCACTTAACTCCATACCCCAACGATCTCTCCCAGTAGTTTCATGTAGATGACAATCACCATGGCGGAAAAGAGGGATCCCTGTGGGCCTCCAAGGTAGGGCTGAGCAGCAGTCCCCCAGCATCACCTTCTGGAATTGATCAGTCAAGAAAGAGAAGAGCCACCGAAACATGTTGCCTCCTATTCCCAGTCAGCCTCTCCAGAAAGATATTATGCTCAGTGTTCATATATCTAGTCAAAAGTGGCAGAATGAGTCCCAGGGCAAGGCCTTTGTTGCTACTTTATTTATAATTTATTTATTTAATTCAATGTTTACCCTTTCTCCTCAAGATAGCTTACATCATTCTCCCCACCTCCATTTTATTCTCACAACAGCCTTGTGAGGTAGGTTAAGCTGAGTGTGTGGGTTTGGGTTAAGGTCACACTTGTGTTGATGGTACATGTGGGGGCTTGAATTTGAGTCTTCCAGACACTGGTTCAATACTCTTAAACACTACACCACACTGTCTTTTGGGGCTTGACCTGCAAAGCACAGTGCCAGCAGCAGAGAGGCCTTCACTGTGCCTATCTGGAATCCTTGGTCTTTACATCAGAGGCAAATAGAAAGGAAGGAGTTTAAAAAGAGAAAAACTAGGAAGAAGGAGCTTCCAGATACATCACTTCAAGGTCTCTGCTCCTTTGAAGCTTTGCTTGGCTCTGACACTTATCAGTGGATAAGAGTTAGTTTCCCCATCCCTCACCACCATCAACCCTGCTCCACATACAGTATGCAGGTCTGCAGTAACAGCAAGTTAGCTAGAAGTCACCTTCCACCCTTTTCTAACATGATCTTGTGAGCCAGTCCAAGACCAGAATTAGGCCATGAACTGGGGGTGGGGGGTGAGGGTGGGAACAGGGCAAATGGAGGTCTAGCTTTTAAAAGAGAATCCTGACTCTTGTCTCGGCCTCCAAGGAATGCAGAGGAAATCCTTGCCTACTGGAGAGGTCTCATCTAACAAGTCACACTGCTTTCTCAGCAACTAGTGACTAGTCCATATGTTGCCCACTGTCCTGTAGCCAGAAGGCATTGGGATGGTTTCACAGAATCTTGTCTAGAGAACTGAGAAGCTAGGGTGCATCACACTGCTAGAAAAGATAGAGAAGTGGGAAACCTTGCACATATTTATTTTAAAACTATAAGGCAGACATCCGGTTCTAAGGAAAAGGCCAAGAACACACCCAATGTCTGTAAAAATTCAAATGCACCACTAGTAATCAGAACTGTAGCAACTGTGGATTGCTAAAATGCACTGTGTTTAGTCCCCTTTCATATTCCTGAGCCAGCAAGAAATGTGCTGGATTTCTGCCCGACTTGAATTTGAATCTAGCTCAGACCTGGACTGCATCCACACATCTCTGGATATTGTGCTATCATTTGTAACTGGATTTCCTGGTGTGAACAAGACAATCCCAGTTACAAATCACCCCATAACCAATGATATGTTGATGCAATCATGAATATATAGATAGCCACAGGCAAGTCACCAAGCTCCCAAGCTGTACAAATGGAACAATAGTGGTCTAAGAGGGGTCAGAACCCAGGATCCGTCAGCAGAAGATGCTGATAATTCTTTTCCCCCCTAACAATCCTCTCCAGCCCCAGGAAAGTTTATTTCCCTGCATGGTCTAATATCCAGGTTGGTCAGGATGCTCTAGTGCTAGGATGTCAAACTCGTGGCCCTCCAGATGTTATGGACTACAGTTCCCACCATCCCCTGCCAGCATGATGCTGACAGGGGATGGTGGGAACTGTAGTCCATAACATCTGGAGGGCCACGAGTTTGACACTGTCCTGTCTCTTCTATCAAGTGACCTTGCTGATGGAAGAGAAGAGGGGGTGAATTAGCTCTCTTTCCTTGCCAACCGTAGCCTCCTCACCTTTCTGGCTCTTAGACTAATCAGGGCCTGTGACACTGGGAATAAAATTACCTGGAATTAGAAAAGAAAGCTGGCGGGAAGGGAATGTGAAAAGATGTGAGATTTGCATTTATATCCTGCAAGATTCAATCCAAGCTGCTATAAAGTTAAAGTAAAACAGGCTATGTTATAACAACAATTGGCCATGAAGGATACAGTTATGGCTTACATTTTTGTTTCCCTTGAATACTGAGAAATCAGAATAAAATTTGTTTCATGAGTTCAGGATGCAAGTCTGCCGATCTAACAGAAGCTTGACCACCACACCCTTTCTTCAAAGTAGGAATGAAGGATGCGAAATGCACTGAAACATAATATGGACCAAACAAGGCCTCTTCAGTAGCAAGTTTTACCAGCAAAGAAAACATCAGACAGTGAACTAAAGAGTGAACAACCATGCTTCTAAGTACCACAAACCCAGCAACAGAACCTCATGTTTCTTGAGGCAATTTGAGAATGTACTGAAGTTTTCTAATTCATGAAAAATTCCAGTCACATTATTTACAAAAGCACCTTTTAAAGGGATTATTATGCAATTTATCTTGACAGGCAGAATGTACCATTAGAGCAATTTTATTACAGAAAACAGTACGAAGGGGTTATGATAAAGCAGTTTATTAGGTGAAACATGATCAGGCTGCAGCAACTCGTTTGCTCATTTAGTGGACCCTACAGCTATTTCTCATTAATAAAATGCTGACAACTGGACAAAGCTCAGAAAACACCATTCAGCACTTAGAAATTGTGCTTATTCTTGATATCCTGCTAGATCGGCACGTAGTATCAGAAAGGGTAAGTGAACAAGTTCTCTTTCCTATCTTTTTTTAAAACCAGAAATTTAGGGTTAGCAACTTTCCTCTCCCCCAAAAGAAGCAGAAAAGTAGGTGGAGACTATCTCCTGGATCCCAAAAGCAAACACATTGTCAGAATGCCTTTGCTAGGAGGGGGGAATAGCTGGGGAGAGCTTTTCGGCTTGCAGGTGCTGCTTATCTGCTTTCTGGCCCCGAGGTCCTGAGCTGGGACAACACTTCAGGCTAGACCAGGGGTCGGGAACCTTTTCCCCTCAAAGAGCCATTTGGCTCCCCCTCCCCTGCTCCCCCCCACCCCACTCGGCATTTCGCTGCGCCCCCCTCCGCTCCCCGCCCACTTGCTTTCGCTTCGCGCCCCGCCCGCTCACACACCCCCGCGCCTGCAGGGCAGGCATACCGATGGGCAACCGGCGGCCTGCTCGGCGCAGAGGCGGGTGAAAGAGGGGCCCGGCGGCTAGCCGACGCCCGGGCGATTGATGCGCCCGCCCTGCTCCGGCGCGGGGGCGGGTTGAGCCCGGCGGCTCGGCCCTGCCGGCCGCCCGAGGCGATTGATGCGCCCGTCCTGCTCCGCGCAGGGCGGGTTGAAGAGGGGCCCGGCGGCTCGGCCCTGCCGGCCGCCCGAGGCGATTAATGTCGCCCGCCCTCCGCTCCAGCAGGGCGGGTTGAAGAGAGGCTTGGCGTACCGGCCCTGCCGGCCGCCGAGGCGATTGATGCGCATCCGCCCTGCTCAGCGCAGAAGCGGGTTGAAGACCCGGCGGCTCGGCCCTGCCCGGCCGCCCGGGCGATTGATGCGCTTCGCCCTGCTCAGCGCAGAAGCGAGGTTGAAAGAGGAGCCCGGCGGCACCGGCCTGCCGGCCGCCCGGGCAATTGATGCGCCACGCCCTGCTCCGGCGCCAGGAATTGGGGTTGAAGAGGGGCCCGGCGGCTCGGCCTTACCCGGCCGCCGGAGGCGGTGGCGCCTGCCCTGCTCCGCGCAGGGCGGGTGAAGAGGGGGCCCGCGGCTCGGCTCCTGGAGCCGCAGAACAGCGGCGGAAGAGCCGTATGCGGCTCGCGAGCCGCGGGTTCCCGACCCCTGGGCTAGACTATTTGCTGTGATGATTCATACGTGGGGTGTTGGGAACTGATACATTATATTATCAACTGTTCTGGCACCAATTCACCAGAACAGCCTTTTGCTGTCTTTCTCATGTCTGCAATAAAATCCTTGAACTCATCAAGCGAGTTATTGTCTGAACGGGGAATTTGACACACATGCAATGCCATCGCTGGGGGAAGGGTGATTCACGTGTACAAGTCCTCCTCTACTTCAGGTAGAATTTCAACCAAGCAAATTTATTTTTAAAATTTTACAGCCAACCTTTCCATAGTGCCTAAGGGGGCTCCAAAATATCAATACGTACACTTAAAAACATAGTCAAAACTTAATACCTGTACTTAATACCAACTCCTGCAATGAATATCACCACCAGCTGCCAGTCAGAGACATTTGTTAGATAAAAAGTAAAGGTAGTCCCCTCTGCAAACATCAGGTCATTACGGACCCACGGGGTGGTGTCACATCATAATGTTTACTAGGCAAACTATATTTATAGGGTGGCTTGCCGTAGGCCTCCCCAATCATCTATACTTTACTCTTCCCTCACCCCTCCCCGCAAGCTGGGTACTCATGTTACTGACCTTGGAAGGATGGAAGGCTGAGTCAACCTTGAGTCGGCTACCTTAAACCAACTTCTACCAGAACTGAACTCAGATTGTGAGCAGAGCTTTGATTTCAGTATTGCAGCTTACCACTTTGCACCACAGGGCTCCCTATTCATTAGATACTTCAACCATGTAAAATAAAGACAAATCTCCATCAAGCACCTGGTAACGGCTCTGACCTTTCATGACAAATAGGTCCAAAAGCAATTAACTCTGCCAGTGAGGGTGGTTCAATTGGGAACAGAAGTGAATGACTCATTCTAATGTAATGCTCCAGGAATCCAAGACCCCCGATACTCTAAGTCTGTGGTGGTGAACCTTTGGCACTCCAGATGTTATAGACTACAATTCCCATCAGCCCCTGCCAGCATTGCTGAGCCCAAGCAAGTTTTAGGGTTTCTGACACAGGGAGGACTAGGGTTACTTCACCCAAGGTCCATCTTTTCCCTTCAGGTGCCCTTTTAGTGATCACAGTATTCCTTTCTAGATTCGTATAGACCAGGGGTAGGGAACCTGCGGCTCTCCAGATGTTCAGGAACTACAATTCCCATCAGCCCCCACCAGCATGGCCAATTGGCCATGCTGACGAAACTGATAGGTGTAGTTTCTGAATTTATCTGGGCACCCTCCTATTATAGGCTCTGTTTAGTGATCTGCTCTAGAATCTTTCCTGGTATTGATATCAGGATGACTGGGCAGTAAATGTTTGGGTTCTCTTCTTTTCCCTTTTTGAATATCAAGACAACATTAGCCCTCCTCCAGTCTTCTGGGACTTCTTCTGTTCTCCAGGGGGTCTCAAATATTATAGCAAGTGGTTCTGAGATTAGTTCTGCCAGTTCGTTTAATACCCTGGGATGTAGTTTATCAGGCCCTGGAGATTTGAATTAATGTATTCCTGAATTACCTCATTATTTATTCTGTGCCGAATTTCCCCTACTGTATCTTCTATTCCATTTCTCCCTTGTTGAGCACTGTTTTCCTTTGGGGGAAAAGACTTCCCCTGGTACCTTCCTCACCTTCCTCACCTCATCCTTGGATCTTTGCTTTCCCCTGCTTTGATAGGTCTCCTCTCAAGAAGCCCTGGCCAGAATATCTGGAGATAAATCTTTCTGGATGGCCAGACCATCCAGGTGGGGATTGTCTGATCTTTGCTGAGGATGATGATTCCCTGGTGCCAGCTGATAACATAATCAACTGGCACCAGGACAATTGAAGCCTCAACAGCTGATATTGGTAGCTGACATTGCCTGAAGGACCTGACACAAGCCTTAGGTGCCCTCTCAGGTCCTCCCGAGACTGAGTGGAGGGTCAGGACCCTAACTCAATCCCAGCCTTAGCAGTAGCCTGCTGTGGCTAAAGAAGGCACCAGTGTTAGCAGTACCAGGTGCAGCATGGCCAAACCTGCTCCTTGGTGGCACTGATTGCACTGAGCTTGGAGTGGTTGGCGCAGATAGTGGCAGTGGGACTTGGCTCAGGGCAGCCAGTTTGGTCAACAATGGTGGTGGCAGCTCTCAGAAAGGTAAGACGAGCAAGCTTGCTACTGTCTTTGGGCAGAGGCCAGGTTGGGGCCTGAACCCAGATAGAGAAATTATCAGCACTAGGATATTAGTATACAATGCAATTTATGCGAGTAAAGTGCAAAAACTTCACAGAACTGAAGAACACAGAAGGCGGGGATGTCAAAGAAAATTCCACACATTGCTTTAAACTACGGGAATCTTTTGCTGCAGCTACTTGAGTAATGTATTTAGTACATTTGTATCCTCCCTTTCCTTGAAGGAGCTCAGGAATGTACATAGCTCTCATTTCCTCCATTTTATCTTCACACAACAATCTGAAATCAGTCATGCTAAGAGAGACTGCCTGCTTCAAAGTTACCATGCAAACCATGGCACTGAGGGAATTTGAAACTGGGTTTCTGAGACCCCTTGTACAACATACTAACCACTACACCAGGATTCACAGCCACTGATGAGCAGAAGAGTAGTAGTAATAGTGGTAGTAGTAGTAGTAGTAGTAGTTTGGATTTACATCCCTTTCCTCACAACCAACACCCTGTGAGGTGGATGGGGCTGAGAGAGCTCCAAATAACTGTGACTAGCCCAAGGTCGCCCAGTTGGCATGTGTGGTGTGCACAGGCTAATATGATTCACCAGATAAGCCTCCACAGTTCAAGTGGCAGAGCAGGGAATCAAACCTGCTTCTCCAGATTAGAGTGCACCTGCTCTTAACCACTGCACCACGCTGGCTCCATTAGCTGAACAAGGCTGAGTGAAGACCTCCACTGGGAACTGCTGTCTTCACAATTCCAACACAGATGCAGTTTCAGCAGGCTGGGATCCCACTCCGCCTATAAATCCAGAGGAAAGACTGTCAAATGGCAAAGACTAAGGCCTTGTGTCATCCAGAGACAATACATGTTAATCCTCTTTTACTAGTGGTGCCAGAAATATAATTTATGGCCTGCTTTGTCAGTCTTAGAAGTCTAATTATTGTTGGTGCTGCTGTTTTTATTGAAGCCACATGTGGGAATCCCCACTGCTGCCAGAGGGCTGTTGATGGGATTACATTTCACTTGTAACCTGCCGTTACTCTTGTTATTTGCACAAGCATTTTAACACAAGACAAGTGCCAGGGAAAGTATGCTGTGGAGTCACATGATCTTGATAGCTACACCCAGAAGGCTGCAGCTGTGGTGCTCCTCAGCATCTGTGGCCTGAAGATTTGGGCCTTATCACTTTCAGCACACTAACTGTCATCTCAAGTGGTTTTTAGATAAAACAAATCCCATGAAGATTAACAGCACATCCAGACTACACCCTTGCCATGTTCAGTTACATTTCACAGTCATCCCCATTTATCTCATCTACGCACGCATCCTCTTCCATCAATAAACCAAACTTGTACTGTTGTGGATGTGCAATCACATGTATCTGACACTGGAAAAGAAGCTTCACATATTATTGTGAAGTAGCCACACCCGGTTCCTGCTAAACAGAGATAGCAGACAAAGTTAGCAAATAACTAGGATGTTTTTTTTTAAGTAAGCATGCTGAAATAATATACTACATAGTAAAATAAGAATTTTTTTTTGGAGGAAGAATTTGATAAATGAGCTTGTGGTCCTACTGCAAGATTCAACAGTCATACTGGGGACCAGGGAAGAATGTTCCCTTTTCTGCACCAGCCTCCTGGTGAAATCGAAGGACCTTTTGCTTCAGAACCGATCCTCACAGGAAGATGACCAATGCCCAGTATCATCAATTCCAAAATGTGACCATCTATTCAGAACACAAAGAAGCTACCCCAATTTCCTTTGACCTGACTTCCCAGCACAACATCATTGTGAAGTACAATACAGCCAACAGGAGCGCTACAAAGACCACAAAAAAGTGACATTGATGCAGCATGTCTAGAAACCGACGGAGGAAGTAAACTCACATGCAGACAGCTCAGCTTTTGTGTATCGTATTGAGGGTTAGTCTCAGAAAAGTGCCTCTTGCCTTTTGTCGTGTCTCTTTCCCATAAAGAGCCTCTTTGTCACACAAACTTGACCACCACCAGGGTTCTGTTCCCGATGATAAGACTATTTGGGCAGCAGTGAGTGGGCGAGAGCCTCGCTTTGTCAAAGGAACCCTTCAAGTCGTCAGCAATTTCTACCCTCTCTCCAGCAACACAAACCAAGTTTCTGTAGGATTAAACTTAGCCATGGTGACGTCAGTCCTAGAGTTTCAGCAGGCCAACCTCTTGTGCAAAGGCCCCACCTAAAACTGTCTGAACATACATACAGCCAGCACTTGGCACCCTCTCATGGAGGCTGCCTTTTGCTCACATCAAGATTTGAAAACATGAAGCCACGGCAACATGGAGCTGGCAGGAAAACATGAGGATGAAACTGACCGACCACTCCCATTTGGCTCCCAAGTAGAGTGGCAAACCCATGACTTGCAGAGATGACATAAGTCACTTTCTTTAAAACCCTGAATCAGTATGACCAGATTTTCCATTGTGAATACAGTTTAATGCTGTCATGCAGGTCGACAACATAATGTACAACCGTGTTATGATGGTCTAACACTACACAAAGTCATGAATACGGTTATGCAGGTGACAGCTTAACACTACAATGAAATTAAAAAGTGTTCTTAGCGATTTTTAGAGTTAGTTTTCAAAAGCAACTTTTGCTACCATTTTATGTTTTCTATTCTAAGTTCATGTATAAGAGGGTCACAATGAATAACAGCATGAAGAGCAATCTCACCACTGCACTGTAGTAGCTCACCCTAAGATGTTTTCAAGCAGTTCCCTGTGGCTCATGCCTGAAAGCCAACTCACCCCTACACGCAGAACCCAGTGACACCTCTGAACGGTCTTCAAAGGTAGCCTCATACGAAGGACACTGTAGTAGCTCACCCAAGACAAACACAGGGGCACCTGTCCCCAGATCATGCCTCTCACAGAAGAGGTGTCACTGGTGCACCAAGGCAGTTAAGACACTACTTGTAAATGGAGGACACCAGAACCTCCTCCACATGAAGGAATCAAAGAGATCTTACACTAGGTATGTTCTGACTTTCTACCACTTTCGAAAATATTTCCCAATAGACTTATAACTTCAACTTTTAAAAACAAACAATGAGCAGCAAGATAGTATCCAAACACACAGTGAAATCAACATAAAGTATGAGAAGAAATCAGTGCACTGGCCCTTCCTCCCACCTTGGTACAATCTCTGTCTGGTGAGCATGGCATATAATGTGATATGCTCCATCTCAGTGACGCAGAATGTTAGAAAAAGCTGTATTCCCAGTCACAGGAAGGGCGCTTATGTGTATACTCTGTGCTCATAGGCCAGCAATCAAGTTAGCTGCAGAGGGCAGGGCTAGCACACTGATGCCCACTCCCCTCTCTACGTACACCAGTTTCAACAAGCAGAGTGTGATGTGTAGAGAGCTACTGTAAATCTGCAGTGCAAGCAGTATTGTACAAGACAAACTTGGTGTTATTGACATATCACCAACACATGGGCAGTGCAGCTTCCAACATCTCAAGTTCTTTGGCAGGGAGCCAAGAAGACACATGGCAAGTGGGATCACACATTGGAATTTGCTTCTATGCAACTGCTGCCAGAGCAGCATCATTATAGTGCTCAGTACAGGGAACTGCTGCACAGTCACCTCCTGGAAATGGTAGCATTGGCAGGGAATGACACAATGGGTGACCCTCTTGAGACAGGCTGTATATTAAGGCACTCTATGGGCATAGCAGTTCCCCATCTTCAGCTGAATCCTGAATTGTTGTTCCACTTAAATGGTGACCACAGCCAGAAAATTCCCCCTGGGACTTCTGACCCCCACCCAGCAGGTATAAGATCTGAAGAGGTTCACATTCAACAGCCACACCAGAGCCAAGTCATCAGAGTCATTTCCAGATGTCTCTATGTTATGGTTACAATATCTGCTCTGAATGCAGACACTTCAAAGAATCCCCCATTGCAAACCCTTACTAAACAGAAGAAAGTTAAGAAGCCAGCTGCCACTGCCCAACAACGGCTGCTCGATTAGGAAGGAAATGGGAGGGCTGTTTAGATGTGAAAGCACGTTTTTTTTTTGAGAAAGGCAACCCACATTTGAACTGTCTGGTTCCCACCCACACTCGACTGTTGGGGCAGCTGCTGCTCCTCCCTGGAGCAGCCTCATTACAGGACAGAGGAAGGACTGCTGTTCAGTGAGTGATTTTGATCCTTAAAGCCAGATGGGTTGGGACATGCAAATACAAGAGTCGGGAGTTCAGATAAGAGCACAAAGGAAGGCTTAGTGAGGAAGGGAAAAAAGGGAAGGCAATCTTCCTGGTAAGGGTGAAGCAGGAAGTAACCGGTTAGTGTGAAAAATGTGGCTATTATAGGCCAGAGAATGACATATTGGTAAAAATAACTCTCTGTAGCGTTCTCTTAGTTCCAGAAGCCCTGTTCAAAGTTACAGTGAATGCATGTACAATCCATGTACCAACATATGCATGAGGATGTACATGCATTCACTTTAACAAGCAAACAGGGCTACAGCATACACTTTTATTTTTCTTTATGCAAGTGTTGAATATTTTTTGTTATATCCAACACATGTTTAGCTGAACATGTAACTGAAACCACACATTTATCCAGATACTATTCCCAGTTTCATTTGTGAAGAGAATACATATTGTCTCTATATGCCTTAATATACATTTACAGTAACCGGTGAACAGGGCTAGAGTTTTCCCTGACTTGATTTCCCTGTCCTGATTTTACATTGTGAACTCTCATTTTGATGCCATCGCTTACCAGATTCATCTGTATGGTTTTATGTTGTGGGTCTTTTTATAACATCTTAGGGAGTTTTCACTGGCTAGTAAGCTATTCTGACAATTTTGTTGCAGTACTACATTTCCAGATTGTTTTTAACTGGAATGTAAGCATTCTCAAGAAGAATTTTGGAGCCACAGACAGAGAAATGAATTAAAAGCTTTGAGTCAGGAGCAGCCAGAGTTTCGGGGTATAAGCTTTCAAGAGTCAAAGTTCCTTTCATCAGACATTCTGACAAAGGGAGCATTTGAAACTCTTGCAAGTTGCTCCTGGACTCAAAGCTAACTGGTGTACTGGAGAGCGATATGGGTACACTCTGAAATCTATTAAAATAAATACCTGAGCTAAAACAATCCACAAATTATGAATATGGCAAGTCAACAGGATCCAATCTGCAGCATACAGGTAACAATTTTAGTACATATCCAGCCTCACAGCTGAAGCCACATAGACCATGATGCTGTGGAGCTAGCAAAAAAGAGCACAATGCTTGGTCCAGCAAATAAGGGTTGAAGCATCACATGGCTTGTGGCAAGCAGTTTCTGAACTCCTGCATGGAGCCACCCAACCACCACACATTCAATTCTATTGCAGAACAGGGTCTTTGTCAAGATCCCTGACCACTTTTTCTACTGAATCACTTTGATTGTCTAGACCAGTGCCAGAGGTGGCACTCAGAGCCCTCTCTGTGGGCACGCGCAAACAGAGTCCCCCCACACACACATCTAAACTGGCCTGAGCCACTAGGCTCAATTAGCATTAAACCTAAGACCTAGTTTAGGGGAAGCAGGGTAGGTAACCCTGTTAAGCTGTTAAACCCCGCGGATTTTCATGTGAAGAACTAAAGCACTATCCTTTACCTGGGAGTAAGCTTGGCTTCTGGCAATGGGGCTTGCTTCTGAGTAAACCCTCCTAGGGGCATGATTCACCTGTTAGAAGAGTTGCACGGTTGCTTCAAAGCAAAGCCACCGACTACCACCAAGCTTATTCCTGAATACCGCATGCCTTGGAGCCAACTGTTTTTTCTAAACTGAAACCTCAGTATTCAGGTTAAATTGCCGTGTTGGCACTTTGCGATAAATAAGTGGGTTTTGGGTTGAAATTTGGGCACTCAGTCTCAAATAGGTTCGCCATCACTGGTCTAGACCTTCTTTCTACTCTTCCTCACTGGAGGCAAACCACGTCACTATGCAGATATGGTAAGAAGAGCATGGAGGGGGATACTTAGCTCAGCTGCACTGCTGAGAAGCTAGTCCCAGCTCTTCGCCTACGTGTTGCACCCAAAAAATGCAAAATGGAAAAAAAATAGACCACAAACTGCCAGAGTCTAATCCATTCAGAGCATCCAATGTTGCACTTGTCTCTGGGCTGTCAGCCAATGTTTGGTGCACAAGATAAACATAATTGTTAACTACAAGCATTCTGTTCTCATTTTGGTATAAGTCTGAAGAGAAAAAATCAATACAATAAAATAAAACTCTGATTGGAGAAATACTCAAGTTTCAACTTTATAGCTTAACTTGAACCAATAAAATGGAAAGGCAGAGAAGAACATGTTATCTAGGGCTTTGTTTTATGCAAGGAAGCAGCCTGCAGAATTACCTTTGCTCTCTCTCTCATGCACACCCCCACATTTCACACAATTCAGGCTATAATAAGATCTGTGCTGACCAGTTGCTCAACAGTTGCCAACTCAAATACTGGACTAAGCCAAAAAAACATTCAATACTAGAACAATGTCTTTGTAATAGTGCTGGTCACTCAAAACAAGAAACAGTACCACAAATGACCTGGTACCAAGCTTATTTTCTCAGGCTGGACATAAGGAAGGGAGGAAGATACCTTCATTTCCATCAAATTAATCTTCCCTGGTGTTTCTTAAATGATATTGTTAACAATTAAGAAAAAAACACTGAACGTGCAAGATAGCATCTTTTGAAATTATATTCACATCAATCTTGTAAAACCTGATCTGCTAAAGTTAAAATCTGAGCAAATTATTCAGTAAAGATACACCACTTGACCTGCCAGGAAGCAAAGCAAGAGATACTTTACAATCAAATAATACTTATCAGCTGACAAGGCTAAACATTACGAAGCATCTCATGGGTCAGGTACATTTCTTGACTCACCTGATAACTCTCAGATGAATATGTGAAGTGCCTCTATTGAAAGTCTTGAGTCGGATCCCAACTCATCTTCTGCAAGCAGAAGGACATTTTGGTTCACACAAGATGAGAGCAATTTTTTTGGCAATTCTTTCCTCCGACTGCTGACCACCACACTATTCCTCCAAGGTCTGCCAAACCTCTGGAGCTCCTTTCCAGGGAGCAAGTGAAAAAGGGAAGGCCGAAAGTAAAGCTGACCTTAGGATCCAGATGGCATTGGGCAAATATCAAGTGATTCATGGGCATCAATTTCTGATGGTTGCTCATTCACATACACAAGTATATATAAAATTAGATTTCAACTCTTTAAAGAAAATTATCACATAGACACATGCAACACACATTTTGCAAGCATGCACGTGTGGCCATTGCACACTGCCCCTTCCTCAATCTAGAACAACTGAAACATGAAAAGAGGCCCATGTGTCACACCTTACTTACCTTTTTTAGAGAACTAGCCATTACAAGCCTTCATGCCCTGCATTTCAGCAATCAGTCCGAAAAACTGGACACCAACATCTTCCCCAATTGTCAACTTGTCTTACTCTGACATTCTTATCAATTCCAGCCATTGGGCATTGCCAACTGTTTTGGTATTTAGCCTGTTAATGAGTCTGCAATCCCATGTGAACTTCAAAGCAAGCCCCACTGAACATATTGACTTCCTTCTTAGTAAACATGCACGTGATTGTAGTGTTAACCAGTGAGGCCCAATTGTAAAATGCACATTTACAAAGTAGTGAGATTTTTTTTAAAAAAATCCACTAGTTATTTGTTGTTAGTGGTACTCAATGCCTATATTTATTAGAAAAATGTCAAACATTTTGGCTATACCGGTTGTTATTCCTTTTCATCCTGAAGTGATCAAAAAGGGGGTCTCCTCCAGTTCATGGCAAGAAGACAACCTCCCTCTTGTGGCTTATTCAATGCTGACAACTGATATAATGCATATGGAAGGCTATAACCCAGGTAGGCCTCAACTTGTTAGGCAGAGTTTCCCTTGAGAAAGCTCATGCGGAGTTGTTCCCCAGAAAGGGACCATGGCAGAAGAAAGTTTCAGGATGCCCTGATGTGCAGCACAGTCAAAACAAAATCTTTTGTGAGTTTGAAGTCACGCAAATCTTTATTTAATAAATGCATTCCAACTAGAAGAACTCACAACACCTAACAAAAGAAATTCTAAAGCTCTACAATTAAAAAAAAAACCTCTTCAAATTCAGTTTTAAAATCCAACTTTAGGAAGCCGCTCAACATACTAAACCAAGGGTGTTGAACTTATTGGTTACAAGAGCCAGATATGACATGAAGTGACTGGGCCATGCTGGGGGCCCAGGAGGTGGGGGCTCATCAGGGCAGATCAGGAAGGGGGCTGGGTGGGTGCCTTCACTGGCCAGCTGGCAGGGGACTCATCAGGGCAGATCTGGAATGAGAGTGGGGGTTGCCTCAGCTGGCTTGTGGGGCAGATAAGCCCTGTCAAAGTGCTGGCTCTGGCTCCCAGGCCACACGTCTTTCACCCCTGTACTAAATTATACTTTTACATCTTTAAAAAGTTTACCAAATTTGCTTCCCCTACCCCAAAAACTGTCAGCTTCCATAAATGGGAACGAATGTGCATGTACATCTCACACACCTCCTCCAGCTTTGAATTAGGACACAGTTTCTCAATTAGTTCACATTGTTAAAAAATAGCAGGAATGCCCCTTAGGCAGTGTTTCAGTGTAACTGTATGTCATTGGAGTCCAGACATCAGGACCACCACACATCATGGAGAAGAAGCCACTAAAATGTTTCCACTGCAAGCAGTAACGCTCCTTGGTTTAAATAGGAATGGTGGGGGTGGGGGGGTGGCAGATTGACTGCATTAACCAAAGTTTCTGTGAGCATCTGCCCTCATACAAAACTCATACCATTCCCCAGTCTATTATGGTCATGGACCAAAAGGGGGAAAACAAGAGAGAGATGCCAAAGTTGGGAGCTCACAGAGAACAACGGAGAGAATTTAAAGACAAACCAACCATACACAAATGGGCTATGAGTCTTCCTTCCCACTCTGCAGAGGGTGTGCCAAAGAACACCCACCCACTGGAAAGTGAGAAGGCAGATGCAAAAGCCTGCTGGGGGCTCTGTTGTGGATGTCTAGCAGCTGTTGCATGGCTTTAGTGGTGGGGAAAGGGAGGGAGCAGCCACATCTGAAACTTCCATCGCTACATTCTGTTCACAGATTCACAGTCCTGCCAGGCAGCTGGAGGGGATGAGCAGTCAGATGCAGCTGCCACTGCCCAATCGCATGGCCATCACCCTCTGACTGCAAAAGCTCCTTACAGAATGGTCCAAAGAGACCTGCTATAGTAGAATAACATGAAAGCATGTTGGCCTTCACTACAGATGGAGGTAAAAGTTCAAAGGAAAGGCTATGTTGAAACTCATATAGAGGCCTCAAACAGGAGACCTATTCATTAGACAGGGAAGTGGTTAGAGCAGGGGTAGGGAACCTGCGGCTCTCCAGATGTTCAGGAACTACAATTCCCATCAGCCCCTACCAGCATGGCCAATTGGCCATGCTGACAGAAGCTGATGGGAATTGTAGTTCCTGAACATCTGGAGAGCCGCAGGTTCCCTACCCCTGGGTTAGAGTGTCAGACTAGACCCGTGGTGGCAAACCTTTGGCACTTCAGATGTCATGGACTACAATTCCCATCAGCCTCTGCCAGCATGGCCAATTGTAGGGGCTGATGGGAATTGTAGTCCATAACATCTGGAGTGCCGAAGGTTCGCCACCACTGGACTAGACTCTAGGAGACCCAGGTTCAAAACTCCACTTCCCCATTCAAGCACATTGATAGTGTGATAATGAGTCAGTCACATACTCTCAGACTAATCAACCTCACAGGGTTGTTGTGATGACAAAATGGAAAAGGAAAGAGAAATGTAAGCTACCCTGAGCTTCTTGGAAGGAGGGAGGTTTAGTACATTTGTATCCCAAACACCACACTCAAAATGAACATGTAGGATTTGTTCTGATGAAACTGTTTCAAGAAACAATTCTTGTGCAAACTGTAACAAGCAGAATACTAGCTCTCTACCCTCTTCTACCTATAGACTTTTTTTTCATGCAAAGAGATCCCTACACATCTTGTATCCCTTCCAACTTAATTTATCCAAGCCCTTGGAAAAACAGCACACTGAAACCAGTCTCATAGGCAAGGCATCCTCTCTGACAAACCTCTCAATTATCTGGGGAAGATTCCCTCAATTTCCCTAGAAATCACCTATCAACAGCTATTCCAGAATGAAGTAAGCATTTGAATGAGGTATTTGACTGAGACACACTACCTCTGATACTTGATCCAGCTGTTTCAAAGGAACACCAAAGAAAACAGGCAGACGGGTACAGTTTTGTAGGCAACTAGCTGCTGGAGCATACACAATGTCATGTCTGTGGTGACTCAGCTTCCTGTCACGAAAGAAGAGAAGGTTTCCCAGCACATTATGATTTACCAGGACAGGCGGCACTGGGGCTGTCTCAGCAGCAGCAGCAGAATTGCAGAAATACAGCATGACCAGCTAGAAAAGAGGATTGCAACACATTTGGCACCACCCAGTTGCACTTTCAAGATCTATTCGTACTCTGAGACAGAATGACTGCTGCAGGTGACAGGGCTCTCTCCCTTACCCCTTCATAACCTGATTTAGCTCGGCTCAGGTTATATGCAGTATAGGTACAGACAGTTTGAAAATTAGATCAGCAGCTGCAGGTGCTATTTTCCCAGGAAGTTCACCAGCTCTTTTCCTAGACTTTGGCCCTCAGAAAGCCACAACAGTTTTAAACGGCCCAGGCTTTGCGTCAGACTGAAAGGGAACATCTGCACCTGGTGTAAGAATAAGGATATATTTGAGTGCATTTCAAAATAATTATCTGTGTACGAAAGCACGTAATCATGGGGGCAGTAGCAAGGAAAAACTGCACAAATATTACCTTGCCAATGCTGCACTCTCTCACAATTTCTCCTGTGTCAGATAATGATCCTGCCGAATCAAAAGAACTTGATCATTTGGCTCATGCACTTGGCAGGCTCAAAAACACGAACAGTGCATTTTCTCTTTGCTAAATGAACATAACTACAAAAGCTTTACAGTTCTGAGGTGGAATTACTCTATTTCATATGCAATGTGTGGACTCTCTGGGAAAGCTTGATGTTTCACAGCTCACTTACAAAGCCAGAGGACAAACATTACAGTTAGAGCATGTACTCTAACGTTCCCATAGCTGTGGTCTTTTCTCAAAAAAAAAAAAAAACACCCTGCAGCCGAGCCCCTTCCCAACCACACAGAATACCAGTCTGTCTACCCAGCAAAGAAAGTCTTGTAAGCTGCACCAACTGATGAAGAGAAACCTTTCACAGCAAAAAGCCGTGTGCCAAGCCTGTTCCAGCAGGAGCAGCTGAGTTTCCTTCAAACTCATGTTCCACTTTATGCCTTACAGATCATTTTCCAAGCACGCAGGCTCTCCCATGGCCTCCTTTTAAAAATTCAAAACCTACCACCACCCTTAGCCATGAGAAGATGCCCATGTTTATCAAACTCCCTGATGAGCTGAGTTGTCCTTCTAATATTGTACACACTAGGGAGCTCCTGGAAAAGGAGATCCCACATCATAGTGTGACAGATATTTTGAAATAATTTAGGGTATCTCAACAGAGAGGAGCAGGCTACTTTACAGAACATACTCAGGTCGGCTCTTTTTTAAAAAAAAACTATGCAGAATGAGTGAGCAGATCACATGTAGATAAGCACAGACACTCAGGATCACTGTGGGCAAATGTTTACATGCAAGCTGCCAGTTAATTCCCGGCCAGAAGTAATTTGCCTCCAAAATGTGTACCATTTGCAGCAGTTCTAAGAATAAAGCAGCTACACACAGAGTGCAACCACCTGATCTGTTTAAAATTTGGTGGGCAATAAGGGTGAGTTTTTTCATTCACCTCAATAAAGGTAAAGTTTCCCCTTCAGTCGCATCTGACTCTGGGGTTCCACTGCAAGCAGTGATTTCATAGGCAAGCCGTTTTTGTGCGGTAGTTTGCCATTGCTTTCCCCGGCTATTCTTTACCCCTAGCTATGTGCTAGGTACTTATTTACCAACCAAGGGATGGATGGATGGTTGAGTTTACCATGAACCAGCTGCCAGGATATCTGACCCACAGGGGGCTTGAACTCCTGACCGTGTGAGTGGCAGTACAAGCACTTAACCACTACGCCACACGGCTCCTTCACCTCAATACAATCTGGTAAATTGGAAGTGTTTCTATGACAACATGTGTAGATGAGTTTCAGTACAGCTGGGATCAATTCCCACTTCTGCCTTAGCCTCATTAGCCTACCAGTCAGAGATCACCATTATTTCCCCCCCCCCCCCCGCTCCCCACCCAAGGCAACTCATATGGGCACACAGTAGGCCTTTTGACTTATGGTCTTTTGGACTTGGAAGCCTCTTGGAAAGCCTCCTGTAATTGTTATAAGGAAGGTAGAAGGGACATGTGGTATTACAACAACAACCACTTACCGTAAAGTGGTAGAAAGACCAGGAATACAACAATGCTTATAAAGCACCTGGTCAACTGTAAAAATTAAACAAAATTAAACAACACAATAATGTAAACTGCACAGTGGCAAGAACACATAAGTGAGCATGGGGGGGGGGAGAGTTAAACTTATAAGTGATAAACCTAGTTTGAAAGGGGGAGTTTAAGCTTATAAGTGACAGATCTAGTTGGAAAGGGGACCCCATTTTGGTAAAGGAGGACTACGCTTTGAGGATGAAGAACACATTGTGTCCTAGTAGGGAATGACTCCTTCCCCACTTCCATGTGAGCTTCTTGAGGTCACAGTCACCAGACAAAAAGCTAGCTTGTAAATTCACCTGCTTTTATTAAAAAAATTAACTTGTACACTTTTAAATAAAAAATTGCAGTTACAATTGGTTCTCTCTAAAGAGGATCATTCAACCAAAAAGAGTGATTCAAATCCTTTAGTTATTCATGATCTATGGTTAAGAAGTACAATTGGCAGAATGTGGATTTAAAATTTAATTTGGGAGTTTCTAATAAATGCACATTTTAGCTTTCCCTTAAAGAAGATAACAAGTATTATGGGGACTGTCTACTTCCTGGACAAAATTGAACCATTCTTCATATGGCTCACAAAACAAATGAGGTCTAAAAGGGAGACAACATTTCTACCATTGATGCAAAACTACTCAGTGAACTCCACAACTGGGAAAGCCACAAGGCTTAGCAGATAAGTAGGTCAAATGCTCTATCAAGCTGTAACATTTATGATTCAGCCTCGTGAATAGCCAACATTCTGCTGAAGAGTAATTGCTCATTAACTTTCTTAATTCAAATGGAAACATAATTGTGATTCAGCTGTCTTTTTAGTGGGTACAGCTTTTGTGTAGTTGATTTTTAGTGAGTGTGGATTTCACCTACAAGAGCTGCAACCACTAAAAAGATAGCTGGATCACAATGAAGTAAAAACCTATTGCTGGTGACAATCTGTAGTTTAAGCCCTCAAGTATGACCCTAGCAAAGAAACTACTGTAACTTGTTTTACATGGGCCATCCCTTGAAGATGATTGGGAAACTTCAGTTGGTATAGAGTGTGCAAGACCACTGCTGTCAAGTCAACAACCTGCCACAAAAATACAACATCAGTGAATTAGCATTTCAAGATATACAACCACCCGCTCACCCCAGAGAGGTTTGTGCTTGGCTGGGAACAATTTCCTGGTGAACCCTGACCCAAAGATTATCTGACTGTCCTCAATCAGGGCCACAGCCTTTTCAGTGGTAGCCCCTGGCTAGTGAATTCTGTCTAATGAGACTCAAGAATTGTGCGACCTGGTCCAGTTCCACAGGGCTTGTGAGACAGAGATAGCTTATGGTTGAGGGCAGTGACTGTATTATACAGCAACTTGCTGGACCCAACTGAAGGAGACCAATGGAATAATAGGGAGTCCACTCCCTATTATTCCATTGGCCTCCTTCAGTTGGGTTTTTGATTCTTTCTAAAAACATTGACTTTAATATAATATGTAGAATGGAATTAGATATGGGTAATGCCTTCTTAGTCTTACTTAGGTTTATAGCAGCGGTTCTCAACCTGTGGGTTGCAACCCCTTTGGGGGTCGAATGACCTTTTCACAGGGGTCGCCTAAGACTCTCTGCATCAGTGTTCTCCATCTGTAAAATGGATAAATGTTAGGGTTGGGAGTCATCACAACATGAGAAACTGTATTAATGGGTGGCGGCATTAGGAAGGTTGAGAACCACTGGTTTATAGGATGTTTACAGTGTATCAACATTGAATTGTGTATGTTTCTACTAAATTTTTATCTTATATTTATACTGTGGACTGTAGGAAGCTGCCCTGAGCCTGGGTGAGTCAGGAAAGGGTGAGAAACAAATCTAATTTTTAAAAATTCACCAGTTGCTGGTTAGTTTCTGGATTTAATTCAAAGAGCTGGTTATTGCCTACAAAGCACTTCCTGGCCTGGAAACCCACATATTTGAGGGCTTGCCTACCTGGATATGTGCCACTGAAGTTGCTCTGTTCAGCCAGTTAATCAATGTAAAAAAACCCCATCTTGCCCCAAATCAGATCTGATGAATCAGTTTGCTTCAAGCTGTCAAGAAGGCTCCCACCTTTTTCATTTTTTCAGAAATGTAATGCAAGGCAAATCTTTTAGGCATCTGTTACTGATTGGATGAGTTGCTGACAGTGTAGCGGACTAAGTCTAGAAGGTTTGTCATTCCTGATGTTGGTACTTTATGCTGTATTTTGTTTTCCTATTGGTGCTTTCATTGGATTTTTTAAATCAGACACTGTAATCTACTAGGAGTCTTTTGTCATAGGAAGGCAAGCGAAATAAATATTGTGGATCATGAAAGCTCACATTCCATTCTCATTTCTTCATTCTAAAGATCAAAGTACACACAAAAAGTTCTGAGGTACTCTAAGGGATAGAGGTCCACTTCACAGGTGGGTAAATAGAAACATTGATACAGCACTTTATACTATGCAGGTAATCTCAAACATTATCTAAATTTTTACGACAACCCTGTAAGAGAAGGGTGAGGTTAGCCATAGATGTGGTCTGGGTTGACAGCTCCTTCCCAGAAAAGCTGTAGAAATCCTGAAGCAGTGCCTGGGGGCAGTTTTGAAGTGGGTGCGGGCTAATAAACTGAAGCTTAGTCCCAACAAGACAGACATGCTATTGGTGAGCAGAAGGTCTGATCTGGAAAATAAGGCATCGCCTTAGAATTTACTGCAGTGTACTCTACATGGCACTGCCCTTGAAAAGCATTTGAAAACTTTAATAGGTGCAGCATCTATTTCAGATTACTATTTCGTATCTACATTTTATGTAATTGTATTATATACTTATGTTGTGAGCTGCTCCGAGCCTACTTTGGTGGGAGAGAGTGGGGGATTAAATCAAATAAATAAATAAATAATGCTATACAAAGGATTTTAACTGGAATGGGTCATAGGGACTATACTGCTCCTGTCTTGGCCCATCTACACTGCATCCCAATCTATTTCCAGGCTTGAGACAAGGTACTGGTATTATTTATTTGTTTGTTTGTTTGTTTGTTTGTTTGTTTATGGGATTTCTATACCGCCCAATCCCCAAAGGGGATTAAAAGAAGCCCTATGCAGTCTGGGACCAACATACCTGAAGAACCACCACATTCTTTATGAACCTATCTGAACATTGCAGCCATCTTCTGAAGTCCTACTTCAGGTGTCCATTCATTCTAAGATTAGGCAAGCAGCAACCCATGAGATAGCCTTCTTGGTTGTAGCACCAAAACTATGGAACTCCCCCCTTGCACAAGAAAGACTCAACTATTTCCTTCTGTTGCCATCATCCACCAGCAGGTGAAGTCTTTGTTTCCTTCTTGTCCTATGTTTCAATTGCTGTTTCAATTTTTGTGTGTGTGAAAGTATACTTTTGCTGTATTTTAATATAGATATTCTTTTGTTGGTTTCAGATAGTTAAGATGTATTTTTATTATGGGTGCTTTTAATTTGAAAGCCATTTTGGTGAGTTCGATCAAGGCAGGACTGTACAATAGGATCCCCTTAAAAGGTAGGTTCACCTTAAAAGATAGGATCTCCTTAAAAAGCAGGATGCCCTTAAAAGGTAGGACACAGGCCAATATTGTCAAACAAGAAGAAATACTGCTGCAAGGATTTCCATATCACCACATATTATACCAATTTTACTTATCAGACTTTCATCCTACACTTCCTCCAGGAAGTGTCGTGGGTAGTCCCATTCTCATTTTATCCTTATGATCATTCTTGGTTAAACCAAAGAAGATTGCATAGAAGATAATGTGCAAGAGTGGTAGGTATTTGGAAGCAGTAATGAACATAGTATTGAAGTTATGTTAACAAATATAGAAATGCTAAATGCCAACAAAGGTTTTCTGTAATATATACATGCACTCACACAAACACATTTGAAGCCAACTGAAAGGGGTGAAGACTGGCTTGCCTTTCTCTCCTCCACCTCCCCAGCCCCCCAATGAGAAGGCATGGTTAGCTGCACAGCAGTTCACTCCATATTGATTCATGTGCTCTCCTTTTCCACAAACAAACCTCTCTGGTCCCTCCAACTGAACTGGCTGTCAATAGTCAGCATTTCCATAAATAACTAACTGGCCTGTGTTCTCTTTGCTACTTAATTGTTACAGGCTTCCGCCATACAGTTCAATTATCACAAATGCTTTTTGATGCATATGCAAAACTATGGGGAAAATATTCCTCAGTGGCAGACACCAATTGCTGCAACTTTACACAAGGCTTTTTTTTTTCAGTTACAACGTCTGATATGATAAGGAAACCACATTCCTTTTTCAGCAGTTGTGTTTCCCTGATCCTGCTTCAACCGTAGTACAATTTCACAAGGCATAAATGCTGTAGCACCAAGGTGGCCACATTTCTCTACAGGCACAGCAATTCATAAGTACTGGACTGTAGAAAATATAACATTATAAAAGCAACACACACTAACTGGAAAAGCAATCACTAAGCACCCCCCCAACCCCAAACAAACTAGCCTGACACTTAAAATTTCATCTCATCAACTTACAAGTTTTTAAGTTCAACTGGAAACTGTAAGAAGGCTAAAGGTGAAACATGACCCCAATCCAGTCTGCAGGCAAGAAGCCTTGAGGGGTACAAACTAGAAGCCTTTAGTTTATCATTATTTTCTGTCCCCAAACTGCTTTTGGAGAGTGACTTCTTTACTATTTTTAACAGCCAGTCTGATGAAGCATTCTGGCAGAAGACTCTACATGGTCTGGTGTCATTCTGGTTGGTCCTGATGAAGGGCATTATGCAGCTTTGGTTTCTGGAACTTATTAGTAATAAGTAGCACTTATTAGTAATAAGCAGTACAGCCACAATTAGTTTTGCCAGTGAGACATCAAAAGCAACCATTCTTGCCAACTGGGGGCTTACTCACACCCTCATCTCAGCCTTTCTACATGTTGCCACAGCTTCCCCTGTCTACAGCAAAATGAAGAGAGAGCAGAAACAGTAGGCTACAAATTCCACATAACTATGTAATTGCCTGATTTTAATAACAAAAGATCAACCTGCTTTAGGAACTAGGGACTAAAACAGCACCTGATGAATTTGGCTAGGGCAGGGGTCTGCAACCCACGGCTCCAGAGTGGCATGCGGCTCTTTCAGCCTTATACTGTGGCTCCGCGTGACCTGGAGGTCGGAGGGTAGCGTTGGCATGTCCCTCCAGTCCTCCAGAGCAGCACTGGAAGGAAAGGTGAGTGGAGGGGCCAAACCAGAGGCGGCTCTGTGCTTGAGGGCGCCGCAGAGCGAGAGGCAGCAGTACCGGGCAGGCTGCAGATGCCATCCCCCCTCTGCCCCATGGAGCAGGCAGCTGCCTCTCTGTTGGGCAGAGGGGGTTTCCCTGCCTGGTGCCTCCGCCTCCCAGCGCTGGAATGAAAGGTGAGTGGAGGGGCTGAACTGGAGGTTGCCGACCCCTGGGCTAGGGCATATCAGTCAGTAATCTCACTGCTGTGTCTCACCAAAAGAGCTGCCTTAGGACCCAACTAAACAGTATGTTTTTAATTAGTTAGGTCCAGGTTTCATAAGAACAGAAGAACAAGCCAGCTGGATCAGATCAGAGTCCATCTAGTCCAGCTCTCTGCTACTCGCAGTGGCCCACCAGGTTCCTGGGTCGAACTCACACACACACACAAAAAGTTTCATGCAGTTTGGTACTTACTATGGTCCCAGGTTTCAACAAAGTTCAGAGAGCAGTAGAAGGAAACAGGTTTGAAACAAGGGTGAAGGCCCCCATTCTTTTAATCGTCTACTCCACAGTTCCAGTGTATTAGCCACAGAAGGATGCCAACTTTCCCACAAAGGCTCAAATTCTCCTCTCCTAAAGCAAATTCTGCAGTTACTTTCATCCACCAGAGCTCAGCAAACTAGTACAATAACAATATTTATTACCATTGTTTGAACGATCTATATTTATGGGTTTAAATTGCAAAGCAGGTTATAAATCTAATAAAAACAAAGCAGCATACATGGCTAGAAATTATAAGATTAAAAAAAAATATTGGAGAATGGAATTTTTATGTTTTGATGCTGAAAAGTGAGAAATGTTTTTAAACAAATCTATGCACTTTCTCCCCCAAAGGGGACCGTGAAGCAATTTACCAGCAGCCAAAAAAACCCATTACACACACACACAAAAAGGTTTGCACAATATTGTAACATAAACTGAAAAGGAGTTGGAAAAAAATGTGACTTGGAAAAGCTCAAAAACCAAACTCCCACAGAACACGCAATAGGAAAGGAAGAAAGAGAATAAAATAAAATCAAAAGTGTATTAAAATAGATTTTTACAATTTTATGAAAGCAGCAAGCTTACGGTTTTGACTACCACTAGCAGTCCATAAGAAAAAAGATGCTGCATCAGACCAAGGCCCATCAAGTCCAGCAATCTGTTCACACAGTAACCAACTAGGTGCTTCTAAGAAGCCCACAAGCAGATCTGTGGAGTCCAACCCTATGTATATACTTAGCACTTGGACAGTCAGAAAAGCGGCATACATAGTGCCACAGTATGTAGCCATGCAGACAGTGCCAAGCTAGTCAGCTTATTTTTCCTTTCTCCCATGAGACTCAGGTAACTTGGATCCAGGTATGCCTTTTGGAACACTGGGCTGCTACTTGATGAGATATTTTTGTTTTGCCAGCAATCTGCCTTGAGGATTCCCCAAATGTAATCTTATTTAGTGGAGATATCACAATTATTTGGATTAAACCAAGGAAGCCCTCTTCTGCTTACATCTGGTTCTTGGATAAAGACTTGCCTCCAGTCAAGGAGGTTTTATTCCTATTATGCATGATAGCCATAATAAGCCACCTCCCTCCATGGCAGAAAGACAAGAACTGCTCTCCACCCGAGCAGCAACTTGATGTAGCACCATGTAGATAAAACTGGCACATCACTGGGACACCACTTGCAGGAGATAGTGATGGAGGTACCTACACCTAGGATAACCTCAAGAACCTGTGTTGCCACCGGCCAGGTCCTAGCCAAGTCCTGAGCTACTGCCAGCACCCTCAGGGACTTAGCTTCCTCCTAACTAAGAACTGTATAGGAGGTGGTAGGTAACACCTAGACCCACACTACCAGTGGGCAAGTCTGAGCCACGCTCCGATGGGCTGGCAGTGTTGCTAGGGCTTGCCTTGTCAGGAGAAGCAGCAGGAAACAGCCAACACCTGTCATCACTTCCAGAAGCCTAGCTGGCACAGAGAAAATGACACACCTGAGGCAACAACCTTACAAAAAGCTGCAGCTCTACCCACATTCTGTAGCGATTAACCTCTCACCCAAGTTTTGGTTACATGTTGTGCAAGGCAGTTCTTTTACTCTGACCCACCTACAATATGAATGAGCTGCATCAAGAGGTCCTGTGAGATGGAAAAAGGACTGCTGTTCTAGTTATACTCATCACACCACTCAAGACCTCAAAGTCTGATCATGTCCCTATTATACCCCCCCTCTGAATTTCCATCGTGTATTCCTTTATTGCTAAGGATGAGCTTTTCTAAACCTTACCCATTCCTCAAAGCTCATTTTGAAAACGGATCAACTATAGTGAAAAGCAGCTTTGCCCTATGGGGCAACTATAGTGAAAAGCAGCTTTGCACTATGGGGAGTGCTCTTGCAGACACTTCTCCTTGCTGGGTTTCAAGCGAAGTCATGCTGATAGATTGAGTTCATTAAAAACAATGTAAAAATAAAGGGTGAAATTCCAGCAATGCACAGCAGCATGGAATTCGACCTATGGGGAGTACTGGCTTAATGTCAGTATCCCAAAAACACACGCAAACTCTTGTTGAAGAACAATAGTTTTTAATGGTGTTGGATCTTCCCTGGTCAAAGCCAGTACTGAGAATTGCCCGAGCAAAACCCTATAGTTAAAACAACTTGCACCTCCCAGCCTGGGAAAGTGCGCCTAAAAGTTACCATAAGAACGATAACATGAGATGGCCAAGAAGTGACCTTGGGCACCACCTGGTACTGCATAACATCCTACAGAAACAGTGGAAAGACAGTTAGAAATGCATTTAACCCATTTCTCCAACCCCCTGTGCATTTAGAAAGCAGCAAAAGCAAAACCAATAACAGGAAGAGAAAACAGCAGCAAATTATACAATACTGGTGTCTTCCAGACTAAATATATGTTACACTAAAAATATGTTACACTGTTTCTGTGTCCTCTGGTCTGCCTAAGCCAGCTGACCAGATGTGTGCTGAGAGTTCCCTGCTTTGAACTTAATGCCCAGGGGTGCCAGGGCCTAATTCAGATCAGGTCATGGGAAGACAAAATTTAAGCCTTCTACCCTGCCATCTTCTCAGCCTCAAATGGCCCCATGGAACAGTTGCACAGCTATAATGGGGACATCCAGGGACAAATGCACCAGGCGCCCTCTGGTGAGTCATGTGAGGAGCGTAAAATTGCCCCCCACACTTCTGACCCACCCCCCACACCCCCTGGCAGGCCTCAGTCAGTCAGGCCAAGCGAGAGGGGGCTGGCTGGCTGGGCCAACAACTGACCCAGAGGCTGGAGCCTGGGCTGCATGGAGCAGCCAGCCAGGCCCTGCCACCCCCGGCTTGAGCCTGGGCTGCGTGGCACCAGCTCAGGTAAGTGGGTGCGGTGGGGGTACAGGGGTGCCATTTTGCCCCGCTATGCCTCTACCTGAAAGCTGCTGCTTGTCCTGTAGCAGGAACGTATCTGTAGTCTACTGGTAGACTGCAAAGCCCAGCAGAACACAAATTTCCCCAATGCAGAAAGCAGCAGATCCCCAGACCTAATTTAGGCCAGAGAAACAGCATGGTGGGGAGGCCTTACTTTTCTTCTCCCCATCGACCCAATCTAAATTGGGTTCATACATGAATGGGAATTAGATCCTGAGCATGGAACACTCCCAGCACTTGATAGAGAGCAGCGAGGGATATGAAGACAATGTAAAACATAGTCCAGGCTTTAAGGACAGGCAGTCTATACTTGATTCCTTCCTGTACCCATTCATTACACCTTTATTGGCATATTAAAAGATTGTCAGAATAGTGTAAACGTGTGAATATCATTAAAAGTAGTGGAACACAAACCAAATACAGAGTTTAAGAATTTAATTTTTTTCCAAGATATATGGCTAACCCTCATGTGGTCAGTGGTGACTCTAGCCCTGTTCACAAGTTACAGGGGATGCATGTATATCCTGCCTGAACATAAGGAAGAGCTTAGGAAGGCATATAAACTTTGTAAAATAAACAAATAAGTGCACATTCACTTTTCAAATGAAACCAGATACCACTATTGGGATATATGCGTGGTTTCGATCACATGTTCCATTCCACCTACATGTACTGAATAAACTTGAAAACTAATTAACTGTACACCAGTTGTTAGGCATTTTCACTGTAAATTGCAAACAGGGCGACAATGTACATTGTGCATATTTTTCTTTAAACAGCCATCCTTGAAGTTTCTCACACTACAAGCACGGCCTGTGCACCTGATGTGTTTTAAGTCCCATAATAAAGCAGGTGGTGGTTCCTGGTGTCATTTGCAGAGTGAACACACACTGGCCCTTTCTTAAAGAGGTACATGAGTTTGCTATAACATGGGCCCAGGGCTTCTCCTGAGTAGGCTGATGGGAAGCATTGGGCAATTTCACCCAGAGAGAGCAAAGTCAAACATGTGGCACCTCACATGTACTGTGACATGCGTGACGGACGGGTAGGGCCTACTTCCTCCAATGCATTCAGAGACTCCTCAGAGACTCCTCAGTGAGCAGATGCACGACACACATGATGGATGTGTGATGAAACAGGGGAAGTTTTTCAGCTATGTAACCCAGCAATTATCCGCAGGCAGCAGACGGAAAGACGGGCGAACCAGCTCCGAGTCTTGCAATGTGTAGAAAAACGCAGACAGCCGGGCAATTTGAGTTGCGGCACGGAAGCCAGCAGAGAGGGAAGAAATGTGGGAACAAGCAAGCAAGAGAGGACCGAAAGAATTCACACCTACTCACCAAACTAGTGCAACAAGAGAGGCAAAGAATGTGGACCGGGGAGGGAGGGGGGGCGTTAAACGAGAAAGTGGCCATAAGAGGGGAAAAGCACCAGCAACGGAACACACACTTACACCGACACTGCGCTAAAAGTCCCGCTCCCTCGTGAAGTGCCCAGAGGCGATCCTTGCCCCCTCTTCCTCCGGCAAGGGCTTCTTTCCAAAGCCGACTTCCGATCGTCCTGCCGGGCCGTTCCACCGCCCCTGGCTCAGTCAGCCCCGGAGCAGCGCGCGGCTGGTGGAAGGGGCGCGTGGGCGGGACGGAGAGCAGAGGAGCCAAGCGGGGGTCGGATCAAACCAGCCTAACTGGGGCGGAGTGAGGGACAAGGAAACAGCCGGCGAGGAAAAGCAGCCCCGGAGTCCGCCCCACGAGGGAAGAAGCCGCCACTGCTCACCTCCCTCCAGCAGCAGCAGCAGCAGCAGCAGCAGCGCGTAGGAGCCACGCCTCGGAAAAAAAGCGGCACCCACCAGCCCTGCCGCCTCCCGCGCTCCACCTGGGAAAGTCGCAAGGGGCGGCGCCTCGGGGCCTTGGGGGCGGGGCCTACGGGCTCCGAAGACGGCAGGTGAAACGCACGTGGGTCGGCCGGCCTGAGCCGCCTTCCTCTACGGAGCTTCCTCTGCTATGTAAGGCGAACCCCGGGAGCGGGCACTGGAGTCTGGTGGGTTGACGGCGGCTGAGTCTGTGCAAGATCGGGCAGCTCGCTCACCGGGGAGGGCAGGAGGCGTGTGGACTTTAGAAGCCGAGGGAGAGTTGGTTTTTATACCGCGCTTCTCTCTACCTTTAAGGAGTCTCAAAGGGGCTTGCAAGCTCCTTCCCCAACAGGCACCTTACGAGGTAGAGGGGGCTGGAAGAGTTCTGAGAGAACTGTGGTTGGCCCAAGGTCACTCAGCAGGCTTCTTGTGGAGGAGTGGGGAATCAAACTTGGTTCCCCAGGTTAGAGGCCACTGCTCTTAACGGCTACACCACGCTGACTCTCTGAGTAAACGTGTCAAGTCTTCCTGTCGTTGCATCCCGGTTTAATGCATCCCAGACCACCTTCCCCCTTCTCCAATCATAAATGACTGCGTCAACAGGACTTTGTTAGACGTGGGAAATATCCCCCATTTCCTTCAGAGATGGACGAGCGTCGACGGCAGAAAGGAGAAGTATCTTTTCTTCGGAAGTCACGTCTTCCTGCCTGGAAGCCTTTTTTTCTAATTCCGGATGTAGGCAGGGTTGGTTGTTTACTTTTTACTTCAGGCAAGTTCCTGTGCGTTTCGCTGTTAGCATGTAAGAATTAGCGTTGATAGAACTGAGGGTTGATTCTGCCGTTGCGTTAAAAATGTTTCTGGGCTTCATCCTGACTCAGGTAAAACTATGCTGGTTTAGGGGATCATGAAAGGGCAGGCAGGCGCTGAGACATCTAGATCCTCCTTCCCTGTAAACTGCACAAATCTAGTAGAATGCCAAGGAAATTGCTGTTTGATCTCAAGATATACTGGCGGGCATGTTTGCTGCAGCAGAGCCTTTAGGACTCCTAAAGAGGAGCACAGCAAGATGTGACTTGCTTGCATGGATGCACGCACCTTGACATGTTTTTTGCAACTAAATGTCTTTGTGAAATTTACCTTGAGGAATGTGCCCCAGCATGTCCCATTCATCGCTTGATTTAATTTCGATATAGCCCAGATTTCATTTATTTAATTTCTAGAGCGCCCCTCCCCTTTTCCCCCTTGCAGATCCTCCAGCCATAATATGTAGGTTTTATTACTAGCAATCAACATCTATAATGTGTAATAAGCATTTCCAAGAGAAAAATGCTTCCGGGTATTGATATCTCAGCACACTGACTTGTTCAAAAGAAGTGCAACTCGGGGCTATACATTCATATTTGAATCACAATATAATTCCCACACCCTCGTCTGCAGAATTAAGATATGAGCTTTTATGCCAAATAAAGGCTAAAGAAAGAAAAAAGATATGCGCTAAAATTTAAATCGGTTGTAACATATTCCTGTTCATAGCTCTGATCACAGAGAGCATATGGGAGCAGGCTTGTGCAATTTCCCTGTTGCTACTGTGGCTGCTGATAAGGTATAGTGGCAATAGGGCATCCACATGACAATTATCTTTGCAGTTTCCCTGCCCTGTCCCACCATTACCCCAGTCCTTTCCTTTTTTCTCTCAAAAAGTTGGCAACTGAATAGCAATATAATGCTATATAAAATATAACAATCTGTATATCAGATTCACTGTATTCCCATCTTTTTTTAAGGTAGGGTTATGCCTTTGTTCTTAGATCCATCATGATGTAGTGGTTAAGAGCAGGTGGATTCTAATATGGAGAATCGGGTTTGATTCCCCACTCCTGCACCAGAGGCAGAGGCTTATCTGGTGAACCAGATGTGTTTCTGCATTCCTACATTCCTGCTGGGTGACCTTGGACTAGTCACAGTTATTCAGAACTCTTCCAGCCCCACCTACCTCACAAGGCTTCTGTTGTGGGGAGAGGAAGAGAAAGGAGCTTGTAAGCCATCTTGAGTCTCCTTACAGGAGAGAAAGGTGGGATATAAATCCAAACTCTTCTTCTTGTTATAACTCCTCAACAAAAGGCTCTAGAAACACACTTCTTTTTTAAAAAAATAAAAAGGCAAGATGGGAATTCAGAGAACCTAACATAGATTGTTATAATAGAGTAATGATATTCAATGGCCAATACAAAGGAACACCTTGAACGATGATGAGGGAAATGGCTGGCATATGGGTGGGACATAGTAGCTATCCAGGCTTGACTGTGATCTTTTCCAAAACTGCAACAAAGCAGGGGGGGGGGGGATTGAGAAAATCCTGAGGAAATCCAGACGGTGCACAAATGTGCCATGATATTGTGGGAAAGAAGGAAAAATTAGCTGTTTCCCAACATCAAACTCAGGGTAAATCAATTAACACTACAAGGAAAGGGGCTTTCTCTTCTCTCCTTGGTGATAGTGGAAAGAATGACTGAAAATACTTTTTAGTTCCTTTTGGAGTCATGTTATAAGTAGCTGGTGAAATCTTGCAAACTCTGCCTTTAAAAAATCATTAGATCTTATGATTCAGAAATGAAAACCCAGCCGTGACCTGAACAGCTCTAGGATTTTCCTTCTTTGTGACCACAGGAAAACTTGATCCAAGACAGTTGTATCCCTGTTTTACTCCAGAAACATAAGACATGTCACAATCTCTCCCTTTAACCCCCACCAGTTAAATTTCAAGGAGAGTCCAGCTCAGGAGCCAAACGTTGTGCAAGGACCGAGTAGGAGTGTTTCTGTTTTGACTGGAACATGATGAAACCTCTTACCCAGTGAAGGATTGTAGAGCCTGAAGTACTTCAGAAAAGCCTGCACATTTGTTTTCTTTTAAGATAGAGCCTCTCTTGACACCAAATACCACCCAGCCTTTCATAGATGAAAATAGGGACATGCGTAACACCCTGATTCTCATACGAAAAGCACTCCACGGACTTCAACACCACCCACCATCCTGTTGCTAAAGGCTCTACACCTACAGATTTGTGTTCCACTGAAATTAAAAGCCAGACAGGCATTTGTTTGTGTTGCAAGAATCTTTTTGTTTCTGTAAAGCTTGCTTGTGGAATATGTCTTTTTCTTTTTTGTATAGGGCCTTTTGGAATATGGTTTTTTATTGTTATTATTACTGTTCTGAAAATGTGTGCCACTTACACATTAAACTTTTATAAGAAAACAATCTAACATTCCTATGACTATTAGAATTGACAACCCCCAGGTGAGCTGTGGAGATCTGCCCAAATGGCAACTAATTGGACCTTTCCATACCAATCTCCTACAGTGTCTGTAAAAATGTTTTCAACCCCCGCCCCCCTTTTGTTCGCACTGATCCCGCTTGAAACAGTTCCTGGCTGCTATTTTGTGATCCCCACCCCTTTTTAGTTCTGTGTTGAATCGATGCTTCAGTGTTTTACAGTCTCATGCTGCCTTCTGTATTCCTTGTGTACTAGATGCTTTGAAGATTCCTCCCCCACCCCCGCAATAAAAGAACAAATAGCTAAATGCTGCAAATAAACAGTCAAGGGGGAACTGAGTGAGCTCAGAAGATGACACCAAGGAGGAAGTTCAGGGAAGCGTAGGAAGCATAGGAAACATGGTCAATAGATCGCAGAGCAAAAGAAGATGTTTTCAAAAGGATTCAGCCAGAGAATCGTTTTAAAAGGGGATTCATTTAAAATGTTTTGAGGCTGGGAATCAAACATTTCATGGTAAAGTGGGAAAGTGATGGGGTAATTAGCTTGACAGGGGTATCATGATAGAGAGGACTGTGAAGCAAGTATATTTGACCTCTCTCCTATTGCAAGAAGAGATCCTTTCACTATGGGGACTTTTTAAAACTGTCCATCGAAACCAGCTGTCCAAAGAAACCATCTTTGCAAGAGCCTTTCTGTGGGTATGAAGCTCCAGTTGAGCTAGGTAAGGAACAGCAATAACTATCTACTATTAGCAGGAGTTTTTGCAGCCTAATGCTATTCATATTTACTTGGAACAAAGTCTCCTTAAATTCAGTGATATTTAACCCCTAGGTAGACATGCGTAAGCTTATAGTGTGATATTGACAAGTATTATCAAACTGTGAAATTGATGGTAGTAGTGGATCTGATAAAATACCAATGCTGTTATTTGAGGCAAAGGGGGGGGGGGACCTACTAAATCAAGTATTATTTTATAAAAATAGGAATATCATTGCTAAAATTAAAAATCTCATTGTTGACATTAAAACGCTAAACTGGTTTTAAATCTTGGATTATCTCCACTGATTCCAATTTATTTATAACAAACAAATTAACAGCCCTAATAGAGATTGTTTATCGTAGCTATGGAGATCTAGATGCTGTACAACTACTCGGTCCCTACATCTATCTCGCTCCGGGGCTCGGAAAGGCCTGCTCTAGCCCTTGCAGGGGAGAGCAAGCCCATTGCTTGCCCTTGCAGGGAAGAGTGGCAACAGGCCTTTTCCAGCCCCAGATTGCTCCAGGGCTCGAAAAGACCCCTCACTCGCCCTTGCAGGGAAGAGTAAGCCTGTTGACCGCCCTTGCAGGGGAGAGCGGTGACGGGCCTTTCCCAGCCCCAGAGTGCTGGGGCTCAGAAAGGCCCCTTGCTTGCCCTTCCTGGTGGGATTGAACCGGTTAGCTACTGGCTGAATCCCACCAGTGTTCCCGCCCTGCTCGCCTGCCCCACTTACCTTGTCCGGCAGCCAGGTCTGGCGGGGCGAGGGGGAAGAAATCCCCTGGCCATGCCCCAGAAATGAGGAGGAGGGTTGTTGGCCATATCGCGCTGAGGCCCAGCAACACCCCTCCTCGTTTCCAGAAGTGGGGGGGATTTTTCTGCCCCCCATGTGACTCCCACGGGGCGCCTGGGGCGTTTGTCTCTGGATGTCCCTGTGGCAGCTACGCCACTGTATTAGATAGAGAGATAAACTTTAAGATAGTTCTTTCTTGGATGGATGTGAAGATGGAGGTTGGAATATCTGTATGATATGAAGTGTATTCTTTTTTTCTTGCTTCTCTTTGTTTTGGTACGTAGTCTTTTTGAAGAATTCAATTAAGAATATATATTTAAAAGAAGAAAAATAAGCTGTGTCTGATTTTGTCAATGACATATGTTTCCTCATGAAAGGTATTAGACAGATGATAAGGCTTTGGCCCTCATCTCTGTCATTTGGCCCAACAGTTTTAAAATTCCCTTCTTTCCAACCTTTCAGGGGTAAAAGAAAAAATCTATGTATAAATTATTAGCTACCCAGGCCAAGGAAACTGGAAAAATGTATTTGTTTGTAATAAGAGATGATCCAAAAATTATTTTGTTTGATTATTTTAATGATGTTATTTTAAATAATATCTTGGAGTTTGATTCTGTGTTTATTGTCAGCCACTAAAATTCATTGTATTCTCTAACTGAAAGTTAGGAATAATTTAGAATGTTTAAATCCTTCCTGTGTGGGAATGATTTAGAAAGGGTGGAACATAGTATTACTTGTGAAAATAAAGTATTTCTAAAACACAGGTGAAGTTGAGCAGTATATAGAAATAATAGAGCCTTCCCATCCTGCCCAGTTCCTTTCCTTATCACAGCCCACATTCCACATGAGTTTTCTCCATGCAAGTCCCATGATTTCCAGCATAACATTTGGGGGAGAAGCAGTGGTGGGATTCAAATAATTTAACAACCGGTTCTGGTGGTGAGATTCAAATTATTTAACAACTGGTTGTTTTCAAGAACCATTTTAACAACCGGTTCTGCCAAAGTGGTGCGAACCTGCTGAATCCCACCACTGGGGAGAAGGCCATTGCTTTTTAACCAGCTGCAAAACTGGTTGGATCCAGCCCAAAGACAGTGTTGTGGCATATTTATGGCATTTAAAAATATTTATCTTTGCACGGATGTGACATTCATAAAAATAAAAAATGTCATAGTCCACTAAACTCTCAGATACAGTACTTATTCTAAGTTAACAAGCCATGCTATCAAGCTGTGCGTCAATTTAAGCCTACATGGTCTGGACACCCCTTCCTCTTTTCAACTTACATAACCTCTGCTCCCCCCCCCCCCCGGAATAATTCCTTAGTTCCTGTTTTGTATTCCATGTGCATTTTTATAGTATCATCTTAATAATTTTTTTTTGAGAGCAGAACATACCAAGCTTTTTGCTGGCAAGTGCAGCAGCTGTTTTTGTTTCCTAAAGGCCTATAGACAAATTCTGGGTTTTTTTAAAATTACCATGAGAAACTTTGCATCTTCCTTCACTGTACAGCAAAAAGACTGAGTTATGTCCTAACCTACAGGTCTCTTTTAAACAAGTTTCCTTGCACCATTCTGATTCAACTGTGAGAGTTTGTCACCATCTGCTGGAAGCATCCAATAATGCATTTTGCACACTGCTCCATTTATGAACACCTATATGTGAAACTGAACAAGACAGATCACAGGTTGCAAAGTGCAGTGGTAGCTGTGTCGGCTCTCGGGGGTGGGGGGGATAAGCAACTGCTCAGCTGTGTCGGCTCTCGGGGGTGGGGGGGATAAGCAACCCTCTGAAGTCAGCCCTGAATATGTATGTGACATCTTCAAATATCCATTGGGCTGCATAGGACAAACCTCTTTTTAGGTCAGATGTACAGAAACAGAGGTGTGTATGCTTAATGTTTATATATTTGCTGTGGGAAGGAGTGTTGGTATGCCTGTGGTCCTTGCAGAAATCTACATAATTTAGCAATTTACTATCCTCTTGCTATGTTTTAGGCATTAGAGAAAAATGAATCATCTCCTGAAAGGGTTGTCTTACCTTGAGTTCGTCCCAATTCTTTCACTGGGATGCTTCAGAATGAATTATTTTGTGTTCCAACTATTTGCTTCCAACAGAAACGATCTTCTGCAATACCATAACTTCTCAGTTTTATTGCTCTTCCTTTTAGCAGCTCCATTTTTATTTTGCTTGTTTGTTTGAATATTTCAACCTAACCAACTCTCAAAGTAGTTTACACCAGTTAAATATGACAAGAATAACAGGAAACGAAACAATGCTGAAACAAAAGCATCTGAAAACAGTGGGTTGGACCAAACATTAAGTACAATGAAATTTGTCACTAATACCCTTCCAGAGATACAACAGCCATTCTAAACAAAAAGATCTTTTCTAAAAGCTGCATTGTAGGCACAACTGAGAAGGCCAACAAAGCAGAAAAGGCCTAAATTATGCTACTTCGCTGCAGTGAAGGCTGAAGTTGAGCACTCTTGCTATACTTCCCAGGCACCATGCATGTTTCTAAATGCTTGCAGTGTTACTTTGGGATGCACCCCACAACCTCTTACAGTTCCACAGATAACAACCTGTTGCTTACAGTGCTGCGTGCCTCACTAAATCCACCTATGCCAAACTAGACATTAGGGTTTTTATGGAGTCAGAATTCATATGTCAATTCTCATTCCTCTGAGTTAGAAAGCAGCTGTTAGACCAGTGGTTCTCAACCTGTGGGTCACGACTCCTTTGGGGGTTGAACAACCCTTTCACAGGGGTCGCCTAAGACTTTCTGCATCAGTGTTCTCCATCTGTAAAATGGATAAATGTAAGGGTTGGGGGTCACCACAGCATGAGGAACTGTATTAAAGGGTTGCGGCATTAGGAAGGTTGAGAACCACTGTGTTAGACATTAATTTCCCAAGCATGACAGGGTCTGATTCACAAGGGAGAAGGGGCTCTAGCATCCCCTGCCCCCGCTATTTTCTGAATGCCAAAAAGCACCACAGAAGCTTATACATTTTGGGAATAACATGGTCATAATTCATATATAGTTCTACATCAAATTCAGTCCTAAAATATTCAAACCCATGAGACTGTTTATCTGCTTTCTAATAATTGTGCATAAAAAAATCCAATGACAAGTATGCCCTTCTGCTACTAAATCTCTTGATTTCATTTTTGCATTCCCCTTGAGAAAGGTCTAGTGATATCATGATGTGTTAAAGCACCTATTTTCAAATATTGTTTCTCATCTGTATAGAGCTTCCAGCGATGAGAGCTGTAACGGTGCTTTCTGACACAATCTAGGTGTATATTTGTCCCATATTCTGTGAATAGCACATCTAATATAATGATTTTTTAAAAAAATAATCTTTATTAACTTTAACTTTGTCATACTATAAATGGGCATGCCATCTGAATTTCATATTATGTTCCTCCAATTCCAGCACTCTTCTATTTCTCAACAAAACTTGTTCTTTCAGCCAAACCAAGCAACAGACAGCAAAATATAAAGAAGCTTATGTTCATGAAACAAAGCTGTCAAGAGAAATCAACCTCAGTACTTAATAAAAGTATCAACACCTGAGAAACATATTGAAATACAAAATATCTCATCATGTATACAACCATTATAAATTCCTCATTTCCTGTTCTGTTTCAAGCAACATTCATGTTATGATTCCTTATTAACCTGACCTTGACATTCCCCTCGAAGGAGACAAATAAAAACCATTTTAAGTTTTGCTTCAAAAAGCCTCTTGTGTGCCAAATATTTCTGCTCTCTCTATAAAAAAGTAGAAAAGAAATCAATCATAAGATGTTTCAAGCTTGGTTTGTTAAGTCAATTATTAGTGTAATTCAACCCCTTTGGTTGTAGTTGTGGGAAAAGGTGAGGTTGGGGGATAGAGAAAGGAAGATTTGATCTACTGGAACATGTGCTTTTAAAAAGATCATTATGGGAACAAATAATGAAGGCATACACGCAGAGGTGGGATCCAACCAGTTCTCACCACTTCTCTAGAAGTGGTTACTAATTTTTTCTGAGTGCCGAGAAGGGGTTACTAAAGCAACCTCCCTGCCCAATAGGGACTGGAGGTGCGTGTGTGCAGCGGCGCCACTGTTTGAATCCCACCACCATTGGAACCTGTTATTAAAATTTTTGGATCCTACCACTGCATACATGGGTAGTGAAATATTGCTCTCCACAAGCAGCTTTAGTCATTCCTGCTGACCCAGAATCTGCACATTTGCGAACCTGGTCAATAATGCCTTAGATGCGAAGAAACTGAAAGGTGTGGAATCAGGGGTATCTACTGCATATGTTATTTTGCAGAAGAAGAATATTGGGCCCAGGTAATAGTGCAAGTGACTAGGATGAAGATCTGGGCGTGGAGGTTTGCAGCACAGACTGGTAAGAGGCAAGGGAGAAATAAATCATCTTGTGAAAGCTAAATTAGCTACTTGTTTGTGGTTGATATACAAATAAAGTTCTGTTGGTAGCAGTGATGGAGGGAAGTCCAAGGAACACGCAAGCATCATTTTATAAGTGCACCTGTGCCTGGTTCTTCCCCTCCTATCATCTGCCACTAGACCTTATCCCAGGCATGGCTTTTGCAGGTGCATCAACACGTTGCAGAGGAGCATGAGTCAAAAAGAATAGCCTGGGCAGTGATGAAGCTTCTGAGAACGGTGAGCAAGGAAAAGGAGGAGCCAGGAATGTTCAGTACGGCACAGGCAGAAGAATCCAGTCCAGATGCTGCTAGTAACACCATCCTGAGGGCCCCATGTTGTTCACTTGCTCCAGGAATTTGAATACCCTCCTATGTCAATGAATCTTCCCCTACTTCTTTCTGAAGTTGTCAGGAACATTTTTGTTTGTGTTTCTTGCCCTGAGGTGGGTCTTGTGGGCCAATCAAAGGAGAAATACCTACCCATGTGATACCATTCAGGTGCTGAATGTCAGTCACTACTGAATGTCATTCCATATGATACAATATTTCCCCATGCTGGCTTGTAGCTCCCACACCCAGATTTTACTTGTGGTTCTAATTATCCACAGATGCCATCCCATGTAAGACTGCCCCTCACCGCAACTGACCACTGCTGTTCTTTGCGGGATCTCCATGGGAACCAGGCACATTTCAAGGTGCCTATAGATCACAACCCCTTTGTCCCAAAGTCTGAAAGTGAATGGGTACCCCTGAACATTTACTACATGCATTTCCCTGAGGAAACCAACATCTTCGTGTGAGGCAGGACTCCATGGGCTCTGGATAAGTGCTTCAATACAGCCAGCAGCGTCTTTCTGTCTCAGCAACTGCTGCAGCCCACATGATGCTGAAGATCCAGAGGTGTGGTTCTTCAGAAAGACCGTTTCAACTGTACCTACATGTGTCGGGCATGAAAGCTGAGTCACAAGGTTGAGATGTGAAATAAGGTGTCCCTTGAGAGATTCTGCAAATCTAGCTGCAGGCAAGAAGTCACACAGCTCATGTTTGTTGAGGATCTGGATGTTTGGAGACAATCCATTCAGAGGATTACTGCACTTTGAAATCAGAACACAATGCACTCTAAAGAGAAGATGTTCACACAGTGTTTTTAACCTAACCACTTTTGAGTATAATTGCTCTTAAAAATGCCTGTACTTTGCTCTTCCAAGCATTATTCACATTTTTTTCCCTTGTAGGCTGTTCTCAAAACCAAAATATCTGCAAGGGTTGTGTTCTTTCATTTCACATTGAACACCAGAGGGCAGTGTGAATCTGTGTCTGTTTTCGGCTAAAGACCACTCTGTGAATGTTGTTTTTCTAACCTTTCCTGCTACAGTGACAGATGTTATGTAAATGCCCCTTCAACAAGCCATTTCCAGCTAATGTTTGATACAGAAATGAAAGTTCATCTTTCCAGAACATTTTCCTCAAACATTTGTGAATAACGAACGACAAATCAGACCGAAACCCTGGTTTTACTTGAATGGTGACTTGTTCTCTCGCTGATGGCCTCATCTAGAGGGACGGGCGTATCCACCATGGGGAGTGGTGTGAGGCCGTGTGGGCAGATTTGCCCTCTCTGGGGCACTTGCCCCTGCAGACAGAGGCAAGTTCACTTGCGTGTGGCCACTGCAGCCCTCCCTGGCAGTGGGATGTGGCGCTGAATGCCATGCCAGCATCCCTGTGCCCCCACCACAGGCCTAGCATGGGCGTGGTGGGGCATGGCTAGGGGAGGAACTGTTTCTAGACAGTTTCCTCCTGGCCATTGCCCCTTTGCTCCAGCAGCCAAGTTTTTGGACTTATGCCATCTTTTGATGGTGTAAGTCCATTCAGCTCAGTGGGGGCTTCCTGTTAGTGGGGAGGTTTTTTTTTTTTTTTGCATTTTAATCCTCCCAATGTCGCCAGGAAGCCTCCTTTGGAGCAGCAGGCCACTGAGGTCATGGCGCTGCAGCTGGGCACCCGGCCTAGCAAAATCCACATTTTAGTTGCATATTGTGCTACTTTTGAGTTATAGCAATTGTTCACAACTGGGTTTTCCCATCAGACAAGACAATCCAGTTTCAAGTGAATTGTTATAGCTCATTGATTATGTTATACCCAACAGTGTGCGAATGCAGCCCCAGTCAGAAGAACTTTTAGCATCACTTGGCCATTTAAAGATATTGAGAGACCCAGGACGCTTTCATGTGTTTGGAGCCTTTACAGCACAGCTGCCCACTGTGTCAGAAAGGTACCTTTAGAATCCCTGAACCGCATAGGTCGTGTCCATGTTGTAGCTTCTTCTCACCAGCCTTGGGGAAGGGGCAATGGTCCCATGAGGAAGAGCTTCTGCATGGGCTTCTCCCCTCCACAGAGAATTCTGATATGTTGCTTGCAGATTTCTAGCTTTCCATTTTCTGAAATTAATGTACCTTTTTCTCAACAAGATCTTCTATATATCAATACTTTTAATTCCTGGGGGGACACATGCACATGGTGCTTTAGGATGTAAAAAAAAGATGTAAAGAAAATCTAAAAAGGCCTGATGTTTTTCAATCCAGGTGGTCCTTCATTGATATATTATTGACCACACATAGCTGATTTCATTATAGCCCAGGGCAGGTCTCCCTAGTGGTGTTCAATTAAAAAGTTACCTGGTGGATTGAAATCTGTTAAGATTCACAGAATATATATCATAGATAACGGTGGGAACACCTTTTAAAGTGTCTTTGACCAATTTAAAATGTACTGGGCTGTAAATAAGACTGTAGAGATTGTAAATAGTTCTATGCATGTGTAGGGTTTTTTAAATGACCTCTGGAGAAGATACAATTGGATCAAAACAAATAGAGCTGGAAATTTACAGATATATGGGGAAAAGCTGAAAAAAATTACCAGTATAGGTATCTGGCTTTTTTGGGCTTTTCTGAAAATATTTGGGTTCAATAAACCGAAAATCCAAAAAATACTCTGCCAAATGGTGCACACCACTAGTCCCTGCTGGTCTCTGTCCCTTGCCAGAAATTCCTCCTATGCCTAACAGCATAATCCAGAGATGAGGTGGATGAAGACGGGGCTGTTTTTGCGCTGCCCCGCCCACTCTACAGGCCTTTCCCCCAGGGCAGGAAGCCTGTAGATTTTTTTTTAAAAAAACCCTCTCCAACTCCCCCAAAGGGGAGAATAGAGAAATGCTACATCTCTGTGGCAGCTTCACCAGCATACAGGGGTCAAGAAGGGTCAGGAGGCTGACTAAGGCTACACCCTCCAGAATGCCCCCAGAACATACCCAGAATGGCAGCGTAGCAGGGAGCAGCATGCAAGTGCTGGTGTGAGGCCAGGCATCGCAGCTGGGTGTCCCAGGGCCCCACAGTGGCTGGGTGTTGGTGTATTTGCCCCTCCACCAGTGTAAGTGCCCCAGAGAGGGCATTTACTCTGGTGAAAGCCTGTGCTACATCTAGAGGGGGCTTCAGTCCCCCTCCTGGATTGCACTGACCAGCTAGTCATTTCAGTTCTTTTATTTGGAGACTGGATCTCCTGTTAATTTTTTTTTTTTAAAAAAAACTTTGGCTGACTTCTCTTGGAGTGGTAATGATTTGCCTCATTAGAGGCAAAAAAGGAAAAACATGACTTTATGACTGGAGTGATGAAATTAGAAAGACGTCTTCTCACTCAAGCATCAAACTTTGAAGGATCCAGTTGAACTTTTCCACAGGGTGAATATCTATCCTTTCTCCTTACCCTACAGCCCAAAATGCCTCCACAAATGCTGTTCCAGGAGGGTCCTATGCCTCCCAGGCCCAACATTTCACAGAGGGTTGTTGACTGCAGTAGGAAGGGAATATGAGGAAGTCATGCTGCATGAGTGGAAATCTTTCCCCCTGCAGTAATATTTAAATCCAAGCCAAGAGAGAAAGAAAGTAACAGTGATGGTGAAGACAGTAATTTCTATCTCTGTTCTTCATGTATACAGTAAATGTAATTTTGGAGAGGAGGAGGTGAAATGTGTTGTTTGTCCTATATCAGTGGTGGTGAACCTATGGCACGGGTGCCAGAGGTGGCACTCAGAGCCCTCTCTGTGGGCACTCGCAAACAGAGTCCCCCCACACACATCTAGGCTGGCCTGGGCCGCTGGGCTCAATTATTAGCATTAAACCTAAGACCTAGTTTTGGGGAGGCAGTGTAGGCAACTCTGTTAAGCGCTGTTAAACCTCACTGATTTTCATGCAAAGAACTAAAGCGCAATTATTTACCTGGGAGTAAGCTCGGTTGCTGGCAATGGGGCTTGCTTCTGAGTAAACCCTCCTAGAGTCGTGATTCACCTGTTGGAAGAGTTGGACGATTGTTTTAACGCAAAGCCAACAACCTCGGAGCCAACTAAAACCTCAGTATTCAGGCTAAATTGCTGTGTTGGCACTTTGCGATAAATAAGTGGGTTTTGGGTTGCAATTTGGGTGGTCTCGAAAAGGTTCGCCATCACTGTCCTATATTATTCCCATTTTGTGACTGGTGATTGTTTGTTACCTTACCGGTGTGTGTGTGTGTGTGTGGGGAGGGGGAGAACAACTGAGGTAGAATGGTTTATAAAACCTTTGTCCATTTACTTGTATGCAGACATGTTGCACTCTTACAGTTTACAGACTCCATATAACCTCAGGGTATCTAAACCACATCATAAAACTTAAAATAGTCATTCCATCTTCCCAGGGAATGCTGGGAACTGTAATTCTGTGAAGAGAGACATTTTAAAATTAGGATTCTCAGTACCTCACCAAACTACAACTCCCAGGATTCTTTGGAGGAAGCCATTTCTGCAAAAATGGCGTAGTCTGAAGCGTAGATCTGCTGTCAGTGAGGAAACTGCACAAGACTAAGGGCAATGGTGTCATATTGTCCCTAGCCTTCTTTAGTTCTAGAGGCTGGGAGTTTCCTGTGCTTTGAAGTTTCCTGTGCTTTCCGTTAGAAATCAGTTTACAACCATTAAAAGTTGCCTGAGCAGTAAACATGGGCTGAACTAGATGTGCTTTGAAGAACCCAGTTCTCCTTGTGCTGTCCCCTCCAGATCTGTATCCATTAAAGTAATATTCACACTTATCCATGGGGACCTATTACCTCTGATGGAAGGCATTACTAGAGCAGCACAAAAGAATACCAGTCACACATCTTTACTGATCCCAAGCACATGTATATATTATAAGCAAAGAAGCATGCATGATGACATTGACTGGCCAGTGGGATATTTTTGTTTTACTGCTCTTCCAAAGAATAAACATGTGCCAGAACTTAGGGAGTACAGTATTTAAACAGGAAGGCAGGTCACACTAAGAAACGGCACACTTCCTTTGGCATATTTCGTTGCAAGATGGTTTAAATGTTTTAATCTTGATTCCCACATAAATGTCTGCCCGGTGAGACATTGTGGCTATAAATACATCTTCTAGCCCGGTCATGGAAAGCAGCTTTGTCCCCCGTAGGGATTGCAGAGGCTGGAGGCACATTCTCAAGATCAGGGTTGCGGTGGGGAGGATGTAGTCTAAAAATCACTGAGAAGGTCCTATACAGATCAGATGCAGAAGAGGCAAAACAGACAAGCCACACTTAAACACCCTTGTAGCCTGATCCATGCATGTTTACTGTTCTGCCCCACAAGTGAATCTGTTAGAGGTGCCCTGTACTTGGCTAGGACAGAATGGGGGAGACACAAGCCAGGTTCAACAGTTCTTACAGTGGGTTTGTTACTGGAGAGAAACAAGGCCCCAACTCCTCCCTTGGGTCTATCTAAGTCAGAGTTCTTGCTTGTCTTGAGCAGGCAGACTATGTCTTCTCTTGGTAACTTTAGGAAAGTCCACTGTGTCTTGCTTCCTTTCAGCTCTTTCAGACTTTATCATATTCTAACTGCTGCTAAACTTGATTTGTTCTCTTTGGACCACCATATAATGACATGGATGTCACGAATATTCCAGTTTCCAACTACCCTTAACACCTCTCTCAGACTGATTGACTAAAACTAAAACAGGGGATTGCTGGGTAAAGAAAGGAAACTGCCTATTGGGAAATGTCTTAAAGGGGCAGGGGCTAACTAAAATATCCTCCCATAGAAGACTTAAGAATAAAGTAAAACCATGCTAACTATGGGGAAACTGAAGCTTAATGGGGAAATAACAAAAGCCTCTGTGAGGGCATGACATTTACTCAGAAGTAAGTCCCACTGTCAAATAAGATTTGTCTTCTTGTGGAGGATTAGAGTTATGTCCTTCCAAATTCATTGAAGTCAATGGATGTACAAGGGTATCACTCTTTTTAGGACTGCACGGTTAGAGCTGCTTGGGGTGGATTATATTTATGATATTTGCAAAACAGCAAAAACAAGAGACTGAAGATCAGATGAGGAATGAGAAACCACATAAAAGAGGACCTGATGGACCAAATATGAGTGATGGGTAGCAGGACCTCCTCTTTTGCAATTGTCTTAGTGTCTAGTTTCCAGTGAGTCTACAATGTGGATCACAATCAGCACTACAGTATTTGATGGGAAGGTGCATATTTGTAAATCCACAAAGACTAGCAGTGAATAAACGTATGTAGGAAAGGTTCCATTGGTTGCAGTTTTGCAGCATATATCCACTGTAGGCTTTGGGATTGTGCATCAGTACCTTCAAATCCTAGATGTTCCCCAGTGGACATTTGGGAAACACATTTGCCACATAAACTGTGACTAGACATGGGTCTCAGATCTCCTGGAATTATAACTGAGAAAATGGCTGGTTTGGAAGGTGGACTCTAGACTTTCTAAATGAGGTCTTTCTGTCCTGAGGTGCCTCCTATCACAAACCCTGCCCTCCCCAGGAGCCACCTCCAAATCTCCAGGAATTCCGTAGTCTGGAGTTGGCAACCCTATCTCAAACTAGACCTTTATTAGGCATCAAAAAGGAAGATATATATATATATATACATATATGTAATATACACCAGATAGGATGCAGCTGGTAAAAGTGTCAGGAGTATATAGGCATCATTTGTACAAGGGGGGAAGCCCAGAAAATTATTTCAAGGTATCAAGCAGGAAGTTGGCCATTATTTCCAGTATTGTTCAGGAGATAGTTCCGTTTAGAGAACACGGGGGTGCCAGAGTTGGGGCCTTCAGAAAAAAGCTAGGTCTAAATTCTGTGAATCCAAATAAAATGTGCTCTAAGGTCTCTTCAGAGGTTGGGCAGTGTGCGCAAGCATGCATCTGGTGTAGAGATGCCGTAAATCTCTCTGGGGATAGAGCAAGAAGGAATGTGTTGGTTCTTGCTCTAAAGATCACCCATCTCAGCTTAGGGTCAAACAGTACATTTAAATAACCAGCTACCCTGCATTGCTCGAGTATGATATTGAAGTCAAGAGGGGAACAAGGAGTCCTTGCTCTGCCAATTAAGAGTTGGTATTCCTGATCAAATAACTGTTCCTTAATGCGATGGAAGATCTCGCTGGAGGGGAGCATATGGAATTGGTCCCGAGTAAAACCCAGAGAGAGAATCTTGGATTCAATGAGGGCCCATCAGACAGACAGCTGGAGTTCGGGAAGGGCACGACAGATAAGGCTATTAGAGTTGTGGAAAAAACATAGCCTGACCCAGAATTTGAGAGTGATCCACCAGGCCCTTGTTTACAGGAGATGTTGTTCTGCCTCTAGGCAGAGAACTGTGCAAGGTATGCAGTGAAGGACCCCAAACAGCTTACAGAGAAATTGGGATTGGATTCGCTCCAAAGAAACCCTATCTTGTAATGCTCTCTGTATATTCACATCTGTATAACACACAGCTCAGTTGAGGATGAGCTGCCTCATTTGAACCACTTTTGGGGGGATCTCCAGGTATCCTAACCCAGTGCTGGCAACTCTACTAGTAGATCCACTGTTTCACCTTGGGCTGTTGCTTACTTTCCTCTTAATTTATCTCACACCAGACTGAAGCAAAAGAGCTTCCACACGCAACTCCGCATTTATCCAGTGTCACATTTAAATTGTTTTGCCACATGGCCTCTATCCAATCATTTTGTGCACAAAACAGAGCCTTTTCTTGCATTTCTTTCTGTTTCTGTATCCCCTTCTGACCCCCCCCCCCCCAAAGTTAATTCCCAGGGTCAATGGAATGCATGTGGAGAAAGGCTGCATGGATTGGAGTAAGGTAGGCCAAGGAGTGAAATTGCTCCTCCTTCCTTTTCTTCTTGATTTCTTCCCCTTGTCCTTCCTCACTGCATTCCTCATTCCTCTAGTCACTTCCTCACTCCAGCCCATAGACACACGTGGCTATTCCTCTGCATGGATTTCACAATTCCAGGAAGGATATTTCCAAGGTCAGAACGAACTGCAGTAATGGAGCGGAATGTGAGAAACCCTGTGTTACTTCATGGCTGAATGCAAGGCAATATTTGCAAGGGTTATTGATCTCTGGTGTGTGAACTAAGCCACAGATAGCTGCCTTGCATGGTTTGCAGCATTGTTAAAATGAGATGCTGAATCTGTGAAAAGTTAAACATGGAAGTTCTTTTGCTTTGCCATTCTCAGATTTCAGTTAGGCTTCACAGAATGGTTCTGTGGATAAATATGGAGGAGAACCATGTTTCTCATTCTGAGCTCCCTAGGACAGACAGGTGATAGAGAGATAGAATGAGCACCCCTCTTTCGGCCACCACTGCAGCATAGTCCATTTTGGCCTTGTAGGAGCTCGGCTACCCCTTGGGCTCAAACAAGAAGTGACTCTGACTTCTGTTCATAAGCTCTTGTCAGGCAGTTAGCAACATTCCTGTAAGCTTTTGCCCCTGCATCACACCAACCAATCTCCCTCTTTCTGTGATTCCCTTTTATCCCGCTCAGGATGTTTCCTCCCTACTGGGAGCTCCCTACTCCAGCCTCCAAGTGGAGTCTCCGGGCCTAGGACTGGCTCCTAGTGTTGTGATCTGCCAGCCTAGGACTGGCTCTTCAGTTTTCCTGGCCCTCCTCCTTGATTGCAGCCTGGTTGGGGTTGTGCTGGCTCTGTTCCACTCTCTAAGGCTGCTGAGGACTGCTGAGTGCAGCTTGGTTAGGGCTGGGTTACCTTTCCCCAGTTTCCTGAAACTGCTGAGGCTTGCTGTTGCTGTTCAGGCTCTCCTATTATTACTCTGCTTTTCCTTCTTGTGGTGGCTTTCTGGGGAGTCCCTGCTCCTGTGGTAGGTCCAGGGGCAGGGCTGCCAGTTGTGGGGGGTTCTAGGCTCTGGGTGGGCATCTGTGATAAGGAGAGGGGTGGAACAGGTTGGCTGGTGCTGGGAGGCAGCCCAATCTCTGGTTGGACCCAGACAGACAGACAGACAGACAGACAGACAGACAGACAGACAGACAGACAGACAGACAGACAGACAGACAGACAGAACAGCTGAACAAGAATTCAGCAGTATAATGGATTATACATACATTTGAGATTACAAAGATACAGCCTTTCAAGACTCACCAAAGTGAGTGTTTTTCAATGGAATACTTGAAAATGTGTGTGTCCCCCCATGATTTGGGAGATATTTACTTTGCCCTGGTGCACACAGCCAAAACCTCGGCTGTCTTTTGTCAGCGAAAATTAAAATATGGTTTACAGTCAGCACAATAGCTGAGGAAAGGACAATCCAGCTGCTCAGAAAGCCCCTCAGAGGGGGTGGGTGGAAACCTGCTGCAAAAGTGTCTTGTCTTTTGTTTTTAATTAGTTGTCTGTTACTTGTGAGTCAGGTTCTTTGGGAAATTGCCATGGTTGATAGGAAAAAAATGGCATAAACATGATAAACAAATACATAAATGCGGGCATTCAATGATAATGCTGTATACCGAGGGATTGCAGTACATTAGTTAAGTAACATAAATGTTCAAGAAAGACACTGCTATATCTTAAGGAACAAAGGGCAAAGGTCACTTGATGGCTGTGACCATGTCATGGGCAGTGTAAGTTCACTTTGCAATAAGCACACACTGCTCTGTGCATGGGCTTCATCAAGTGCAGCCAATGTAGGCGTTCTTGGTGATAGGTTCTAATCTACCCTTATGTCTGAGGGTTTAAGGGGACTGTTCTTCATAAACATGAGCAGAATGGCTAAAAATATGCAGCAAAAATAACAGGTTTATACAAAGAGACCAATCATAGCATTGGGAAGCAGAAGTTGTTGACTATGGTTGTCTCTTGTGCCATAAAGAGAGAAAAGTGACTTCTGTTCTTAATCTATTAGTCTTTGGCTCAGTGCATCTTAATTCAGCAAGTTATGTAACCTGAAAGGCTTCACAAATGTATATTCTTGTTGCTGTCATAGCTGACAACCCATGGGGTTTTCAATGCAAGAGACCCCGGGAAGAAGTTTGCCATTGCCTGCATCCCATCACCTCTATTCCTTAGAGGTGTTCCATCCAAATATTAGTCAGGGCCATGGCTGAGAGTGTTGACTCACTCTCCAAGCTTCCACGGCATGAGTGTAGATTTGTACCAGGCTTTCCCAGGTCCCAGTCTGACACCTTAACCATTATATCACACTTCCTCACAAGTACTGTATAAACAGAAATTGATTCAATAATTACATTTTATTTTCCAAATTCTCCAGAACTAGTTGTACTATGTTGCACTAGTTGTACTATGGTACATACATACATATCATAGGCGCATTAGGCATGGAACGCTTATCTCAGGACTCTCCTGTACGCAGTGGGCTTGCATTCCTTGCATTTCTTTGTTTACACATGAGGAGGCACTCCTGTCTTTCCTCAGAGTTTTTCTGCAGCGAGCTTTCCAGGTCTAGTTCTCTTAACTCCACCCATCAAGGGATTCTTAAAGGCACAGATTTCATTATGCCCAGTAGTCAAGACTGCAGGCTTAGTCCTTTAAGCTGCTCTTATGTTGATAATCTTTCCCCACCCTGCCCCCAATAAAAGAGGCAAAGCAATTCCCCAGACCACAGCCTGCTAAGGAAGGGGACCATCCTAGAGCAGATATTTTGTCCCCCTCACCTCCCCACAACACTTCCAGCTGCTAACGCAGCTGCCCCCAGAAGACAGAGGCTTGTTATTTCCAAGTTCGCTTTATATTGATATCTTGAAATATCAAGAGAATTAGAGTTTGGTGTTGTGAGAGTGATCTTCTTTTCTGTTACTTGAAGCAGCCAGCAACATGGAGGGGGCGGGAAGCAAGGGGGAAGTGGCACGGGAGAGGGAAGGTTGGCCATGGGTGGAGGAATGATCTCTGGGGAGAAACTGTACCTACTTGCAAATCTCCTCATTCTGGTGGTGAAGCAAATTCAAAGTCATGCTAAAAATGGTCTTGTTTGCCGCGGAGAGAATGGAAAGTGAAAGCGGGGCTTGAGGAAATCTTGCTGTGACAGACATTCACCCTCCTCATGCAGCAAACACATTGTGCATAATCAGCCATAATTTCCTTCATAAATGCTTTTCACTTTTCCTTTGGACATTTGGGTACAGGCTCAACCCTGTGCCAGGAAGACTGAGGGATGAAGTTACGGGAAACAGACCGAGGTCGATTCATCACCTAAAAAAATGAATGTAGATACAAACTGGTTTGGGAAAAACCGGGACCTTTTCAGCACGGTTTCGTCCCCACTGCAGCTTCTGCCCCACAAACAATCCTTGTTCCCAGAAATGCAGCAGCAACGAAGGATTCCCCACTGAGGAGGATTGAACACGTGATCCGCTGAGGGGCTATCCTGATTGGCTGTTGCATTGTGTTGGGGCGGGAATTTTTTTCAAACTTCCGGATCCATGTTTCTGCGAGAATGTGCAGAACGACCCTATGTGGAAACGAAGAAGCGGGCAATTAAAGCAAAGCCCTGTTTCCGCGAGCCTCCATGTAGTCGGATCCACATGGATACGTGTAGCACTGCTTTGTATTGCCTTCTACTCAGTTAATCAGTCAAAACTGGCCCCACGTTGCTTCGTATACACGTGGATCTCTGGTCCGTGAAATTTTTTAAAAAGGCTGCGTGTGCATCGTGCACAGCCCACTGCATTCTCATTGGATGGGAGGCTCCACGTCACTATCAGCGGCGGGAAAAACAAATCCGGATTCACACACCCCCCCTTCCCCACCGCTCCAGATTGCCCATGCATTTTTTGAAAAGGTCTACTTTCTTGCAGGTTCTAAAATAACACGTGCTGAGGGGGGATTGCCAGAAACGGGGTGAAAGTATGTTCGGCGCTGGTGCAGTGGGGAGTTCTGCTGGACACCTGGATATTTTGTGTGACGAGCACGCATCTAATCCTCAGTGGGGAATCGACCAGAGAGGAGTGTTGGGTAAATATCTTTTACCGCACACAGGAGTTTCTGTGCCAGTTCATTTCCCTCGCTGTCTTCTCTCAGATGAGAAATCTAATTTTGCCTGACAGATAGCTGTAGATAAACATTGTAATCAAGGTGCTAATGAAAATAGCTAGTGGCACTCGGAGCTTTCTCAGCTTCCAGCTCAGAGAAACGGTGCAGAAAGAAACTGCTGATGCTCCCTGGGTGCAGCCCATTTGCCCCTATGTTTGAAGACAGGGTGGACCGAGAGATCATCAGACTGCCAGAGAAAATAATGGTGTGCAGAGATCCTCAATCAGTTGAGACTGCATGGGACAATGTACTGGGAAGTTTGACTTCCCTTATTGTGGGTCTCCCATCCATCTTCCTGCTATCCTGGCTGTGCTGGCATAAATCAAGATGTATTCAGCACCTTGTGATTTGCATTATGCCATTTCTTGCGGTCATGACAGTCTGCAGTGCAGCTGTCTGCACTGGACGTACTCAACGACTGGTGCTTTTGGGTGTTGGCAACTATAATAGCACCCAGTTCTTTCGGGTTTGTCCTCCAGCTTGGGCTTGATCAAAGAGGAGAGTGGCAAGGCAAGCAGTCATGTACTCTAGTTCATTTCGAAAGGGTTGATTTGAATGATTAGATGTAAAGGAGAATGGAGGAGCTGTCTGTGTTTCCCTGGCCTGGAGAAGGAGGTAATATTATCCTGTTGTCATTTTCCCCAATCTGAATAATTTCTTCTTGCTATTTACCTCATGGAACAGAATAGGAACTCACCATTTTCCTGTGTGTTATTTTATATTAATGTAGAAGAAGAAGAGTTTGGATTTATATTCCCCCTTTCTCTCCTGTAAGGAGACTCAAAGGGGCTTACAATCTTCTCCCCCCCCCCCACAACAAACACCCTTTGAGGTAGGTGGGGCTGAGAGAGCTCTGAAGAACTGTAACTAGCCCAAGGTCACCCAGCTGGTGAGTGTTGGAGTGTACCGGCTAATCTGATTCACCAGATAAGCCTCCACAGCTCAAGTGGCAGAGCAGGGAATCAAACCCGGTACTCCAGATTAGAGTGCACCTGCTCTTAACCACTACACCACACTGGCTCCTGTAGAACAGTCTGTGCAGTTTTTTCTTACCCTGGCATGATAACATAAACCTGCCAAAATCCACTCTTCTACACAGTGATTGAAGGAATTAGATGAAGCGTCCATCTAGTCTCCCATTCCTCTTTCCAGAAGTGGTCAGCAGATGTTTCTGGGAAGTTTACAAGCCATGTATCAAGGTACCAGACTTATTGTTTTGATTGCCCCTCAGAAACACACTCACAGTGCCTCTGAACATACAGGTTCCAGTAAATTCTTACCGCTAATAACTTATCCTTCATGAATGTATTCACCCCTCCTGTCAACCATATAAACCAGAGGTCATCATGACATTTTATGGCATCAAATCCCCACAGTTCATTATGCAGGATGTAAAGAATGGTCTTCCTTCTTTCCAATGTGGCTTCAGCCCACCTACCACTTTGAATTGCATTAGTATAGCTTCATGTTTGCCTTCTGGTTTTTTAATGGTAGGTTAAGGTAGTTTTGAATCAGAATGTTTTTGGGATATCCTCTTTTTACCCAGGAACTGAGTGTTGCTGCTTTTAATGAAGTTTTTGATCATCTTTTACTGTTTCATTGGTTTTCATTTCTATATGCTAGCTTTTCAATGGCTTTTGAGAGCTGCCTTAGAGATTTATAACCTTAGTTGGATATTAATATTTTAATACATTCAAAACATCAAACATATACCAATTGCCGTGTGGAAGGAAAGACTGGGGTGGGGGGAGGAGAAGGCATATTAGGACCTCGGACAAGTGCCCCTTCTCAAGCCACATAGTCAATAGAACTAACACACACACGCATGCACACACGCACGCACGCACGCACGCACGCACACACACACACACAATCACACAATATGCATTTGAAAATATTTCTGTTTTGAAAGTCTATCTTCTCCCAGTCCTGATTGTCCATAGTTCAGATCATGCAAAAAGGAATGATTAACTTCTGAAAATTAATTCACACAAGGTGTGGTGAAGTGTGTTATGCTACGTGGTTTTTCATGGGAGACAGATCTTTCAATGGCTACTGGGCCTAATAGCTCAATGGAACCTCCATGGTCAAAGGCAGTATATATTTGAATAACAGGCACTGGGGATGACCGACAGGGAAGGGCTGTTATCTCCATGCCCTGCTTGCGGGTTTCTCAGCGGCATCCGGCTAGCTGCTGCTGGTAACACATAGCGGGATGAGACCATCCTTTGTCTGATGCAGCAAGGCATTTATTATGGTGTTATGTTGAGACTGAAAAAGCAGCTCTCCTTCAAGCACATCCTTCTGTTGTCAGCTTTCCACCCCTTAATCATCATTCTTGCTCTTCTGACAGCCAATTATCTGTGGCTGTCTTTTTGGGAACAAACGCAAAGGTGAAAGGAAAGAGGGGCAGCAGTCTAATCGTGCTGGAGCAGCTGAAGGACTAAATTACCTTCTGCCACTTTGCAGCCTCTGGAGCGATGATGTGGAAACTGCCAATGTGTTTTTGCCCCTTAGGCATATGTGCTAGGGATGCAAATTAGCATTGCAAAGGGTGATTGGAAAAGCAGCCCACAAGGAACTTAAACCTTTATTCCTAAAACAGTCATTTGAAGCCAGGCTAGGAAGCCTATATTAACAGCCAATTGTTTGTGACCCTTGACTTAATTAGGATTTTACTATAATATTATAACGAGAGAGCTTAAAGCAAACTGGAATGCTTCCCGGAAGCAGCATAGCTGTGTGCTACAGAAATGAGCTCTGTTGGGTCTCTTGTGTGATTGCAGAGGTGTGGGATCCCTACCCCCACCAGCTGTCTGAGGCAGAAGCGCTGACGGCCAGTGTGGTGTAGTGGTTAAGGGTGGTGGACTCTAATCTGAACCAGGTTGGATTCTCCACTCCTCCACATGAACGGTGGACTCTAATCTGGTGAATTGGATTTCTTTACCCACTTCTACACGTGGAGCCTGCTGGGTGACCTTGAACGAGTCACAGTTCTCTCAGAACTCTCTCAGCTCCATCTACCTCCCAAGGTAGAGGTGGGGAGAGGAAGGGAAAAGAGTTTGTAAGCCACTTTTAGACTCCTTACAGGAGAAAAAAGAGGGGTATAAATTTAAACTCTTCTTCACTCTGGATCTATTGCTGCAGTACTCAATAAATCTCAGGACCTCTGAATGGGGAGAACCAGAGGTGCAGTACTCATGGGACCCAGGTTGTTCTGGGGCCTCAGGAAGTCAGTCTCATGGCTTTTACCATTCCCATTTTTTAGTGTATGTCCAGCTCTACCTGTTTTTTGAAATACCCAATTAGAAACAACCTACCTGCTGATGATGCTGGAATCTCCCAGCTACTTCTGTATAGTAGCTTTGCATTCCTTCTGCCTGGTTGACTCTGAAGAGCTCCCAAGAGTCTTAGTACTATCTTGGTTTGTGTGTTACTGTATAGTTATTCTTTATTCTTTCTCCAAGGAGCACAGAATAGTTTGCATCCAGTTGCCTGGTGACTACCCATCCAGCCATTGCTCAAACCAGGCCCCTTGAGTTTCAGAAATGGCACCCATCTCATACACCCTCAGAACTTTATGCAGATCAAAGAATCTGCTTGTTAATTATTAATAAACAACATCAATTTATTGTGGAACTAACAAGCATTTTCATCTCATTTGCTGAGCACAGATCTTAAGGTACCACCTCCATTGCAGGTAGTGTTGCCAACAACCTAGACAAAAGTATCACCTTCCCTTGTTAAGAGTGGCAATCTTGTGGATGCGGTATCATCTGGTTTGGCCTTTAATGTATGGACCTGGGCAAGAGAAGTTTACATGGTATGAGGGCAAAAAATGGTCACCTCATACATAATATCTGTTAAGAGAGGGAGATTTTTTTCTCCAGGTTGTTGGCAACACCACTTGCAGGTGTAATGTATTTTCTGATTTCTCAAAGCACAATACAATACTATTTCTGCACTATTTCTGCACACCTCTGAATGAAATATGCAAAGGCTGTGGTACCTGTTGTGTATATATTTTTGACATAATTAGTGATGAAAGAAACAGCTCTGCTATTTCAGGCCTACACTATCTGTGAACTTTTTACAAAAACTTTTTAATTTTTTCCGGGGGCAGGATAATTTTTTTCAGCTGCGGAACATGAACACTCACTCATCCGGTGATTAAACAAAAAGCGATGAGCAAAGCTGACTCTCACAGCAGAGTGCCGCACCATTTTATGGCTATTTTGTTGGCTCTGGCCAGTTGAGCATTCTGTTTATCAGCAGCCACAGCGGCAATGAGGAAAGCACACAAGCCCACCATTGTTTAGTGGTAGGTGAAGATCTCCCAGAATTACTACTGATCTCAAGGCCACAGAAATTAATTCCCCTGAAGGAAATGGCTGCTTTGGAGGGTGAGTTCTATGGCGTACCCCTCTGAGGTCCCTCCCCTCCTCAAACCCTGCAGTCTCCAGGTGTTTCTTAACCAGGAGCTGGCAAATCTACTTATGTACCCCAGGGATTTCTCAAAAAACATAAGTTTTTAAATGAATGAAAACAACCATACAGAATAGCCTAATGAGGAGAAATGCCCCAGGGGACACAGAAGAACATAAGAGCTGTAGGAGGGAAATTAGACTGCTGAAACCCTTGAGAGCTTAGAGAACCCTAAAGGAGGAGATGGGGTAGGGTTGCCAATCTCCAGGTGGAGTCTGGAGATCTCCCACTATTACGATTGATTTCCAGAAGACAGAGATAAGTTCCCCTGGAAAAAAACTGCTAATTTGAAGGGTAGACCCGGTGGCATTTTACCCTGCTGAGGTATTGTACCCTGCTCCATTCCCCAAGCCCTGTCCTCCCCAGCAGTTACGTAGGTATAGATTTTTTATGGGGTGGGTTCGGTGACTGAGGACTTTCCGGCTGTTCGATACGATGCATTGTTTCAAGCAAGCCGGACATGCAATGGGAGAGGTTTGAACCTGAGAGAAAAAAAACCCTTACTTACGTCCCTGCCAGACTCCACCCCCCACCCCTGCAAATCCCCAGGAATTTCTCCAACCAGAATTGGCAAGTCTGGGGGGAGGAGGTTTCTCCTTCCTGTGATTCTTCATTGACCCCTAACTCATCGTTGTATCTAATGCGAGTGGCTCTCACACCAATCACAAAAGCAGCAAAATCAGACAGGATAGGCTCTCAGCTCTTGAGTGGGCAGAAAAACATGGAGTTGTAAATTCATCAAAGAAGGAGTATAGAAAAGCCACCCATTGTGCTTGCTGAGGATGACTACAAATCTCGAGAAGAAATGAATGCTGAGAGCACTTAACAGTGGCTGTGAGTTTGTTTGATTGTGACCAGATGTATGTGTGTTAGCCACACTGAGCCCAGCCTTGGCCAGGGAGGGCGGGATAGTAAAACTAATAAAATAAAATAAATAAAATAAAAATGTCTGCAACAAGTAAAGATGCCATCGCACCAGCAGCTAGCCTTCAGTCTTGGTTACTGCTTTCAAGTTGGCTTTAATGAGATGTCTGCTGAACAAAGGCCCTTCGAACATGATGCTCTGCTAGTTTAGCTTAATTTTTATTCATTTTTAAAAACATTCTTGGAGTCTGTGCTTACACACCCCTTCTGATGAAGGCTGCAAGAAAGAAAATAGTAGGTCTTCCCCTCTGAACTGCCTTCACCTTCTTCCTGCTGTATTAAACACTAATGTGCTATCATGTCATCGTAACTGAAATATATTCATGCAAAGGCTGAACTATGGTCCATGAGTTTTAACACTATAAACATGGGGGGGGGGGGTCCTTGCTAGTTTTACTGCCATGGCTTCCCCATAGCCCATGGGATCACGGGGAGATTAGGCTGGTGAGAATGCTGCAGACTCTTTGCTAGCCCCCTCTAGCAGTGCTATGGTTCCTTGTATTTCCATTGGGAGTGCACATATGCCTTTGAAATGGTTATGCAGACAGAGGCCCCATGTAGGCCTAGCGCCATCAGTCAGGGCTGCCAACCTACAAGTGGCACTTGGAGATCTCCCAGTATTACAATCGATCTCCAAATGACCAAGAACACTTTCCCTGAGTAAAATGGCTGCTTTGGAGGATGGTCTCGATCATTATACCCTGCTAAGATTCCTTCCCTCCCCAGGCTCCACCCCCAAAATCTTTAGGCATCTCCCAACCCAGAGCTGGCAACCCTATCAATAGAGCATAGTGATACACCTATAGTTTGTATCACCTATCACAAGTGGTCCCACCTACACTAATGTGTTATTTTGTTTTGGGTTTTGTTATCTGGCCGTGTCCAGAAAATAAATCAGGTAGAGATGAATGGATTTCCAAATTCAAACTGGGAACAGAGCCTGTGTTATTCTGTATCCTTGTTCCCACACTTTGCACCAAAACCATGAAAGCCGTTGTTCTTGCATGGTAGACAAGTCAGAAGGCATGGATACCAGCACCTCCTTAAAATGGACTTCATTACTTCCCCTTTTAAAGCCACAATGCATCAGACAGGGGGTTGTTGTTGTGTGTGTGTGGGGGGGGGGGGGTTTGGTTCACCACCCATTTGAAGAGTCACCCTATACCTCTGCAGTCTCACATCTTCATTTCTTCAGTGCATTTCCTGGCTTGTATCAGTACCAAAGATATGAACAGCTTTGCTGGACCAGAATAACTCTTACTTTTATTTTTAGTATTCTTGTGGAACTCTAGCTAAATAAGTAGTAACCCCTTTTGTTGCCGTTGTGGTTTTCCAAACAATATTGTTGGTTGTTAAGAGACGCAAGGTAAATTTTGCAAAAGTTCCACTGCTAAATGAAACCAGCATTCCATGGAACTGCACAGCTATACGGCATATTCATCATAATCCCGTTATGTTGGGAGGAAAGTTTATTTCTCCAAGGGAAACAGCCGGAGGCCTAATTTCAAATATACTTTCTCTTGAATGGAATTTCCATTTCTATCTATTAAGAATCAGGGTTTGTGTGTGTGTGTGTGTGTGTGTGTGTGTGTGTGTGTGTGTGTGTGTGTGTGTGTGTGTTTTAATCTGAACACACTGATATGGAATTACACACACTGATAAACAATCACAAAGTGTAAGCATTCCCACCCTTGGGTCAGCTCATCCTGTACCTTGGGTTATCCTCTCTTATTAAATGATGTTGTATTGTATGGAGGCTCAACAAACACAAAATGGTAACACTTATAACAAGGAACAGATGTATAAAGATTAAAACAAAACCACAAGACAGCATATTGGCAGCATACACAGGTCATACAAATAATACAGAGGAAAATTACAGTAGGGACCAATCAGTACGTAGGATAGTAAACAAGAGGAATATAATACGATAAGGAGAACATTCACAAATCACTTGTCATAGCACCAAAAGCCTATTTTATAAAATACACGGTTAAATCATAAGTATTGATATTTATTATTTATACAGTGCCATTGTTGTGCATGGCTGTTCACAGACAACCCAAATGATGAACAACTTCTTGCCCCCCAAGGGACCCCACAGTTTAGAATAGGCTTGGAAGGAATGGATTTGAATTGGTAAGAGTCAGTAAAGAGCTACATCCTACTGTTTTCCATGCAGTCTGCTTCACAAGACCTAATACCTGCACCTCCTTCCACAGCTTTAAACCATCTTCCTCTGGCTTACAACAGGCAAGACATTCAGTGAATTTTTCTTCTGCTTTTATTCTTTCTTGACCGTTTCATTCTCATATGTAATAAAAATCACTTAAGTCAAAAGTATAAAGTTTAGCTTTTTGTGTATGGAAAATATAACAGTCAGAATTTTCCCACCATCACCCCCTCCCCCATTAAAAAAAAGAGTGAGAGACGGAAAGAGGCCAAGAGGGACTGTTATGAATTGAAATTTATAGGACTGAAAAGTTAAATACTGAAGTATTGCTTAAAAGGATAATTGGGTAGCATGTATGTCTCTCTCTTCCAAAAATATCATTTTCTTCTGCTTTCAAGTTAACAGCAAAGTACATTTGGTTTATGGCATATAATCATTGTTTAATTCTAGATATTTATCAAATCTCAGACCTTTTCATCGCCTGCCCCATCACATTAGTTTTGAATAAGGCTGTTTTTTTTAAAGTGTCCTGCTAATGCACATTTTTTTAGTTGAACATTTTTTTAAAGCAAATATTCTATTAAAATGGCATCCTACCGAGACTGTCTGCTGCCCTGCCTTTGATAGCAGTTTGATCTGCAGACACTGCCAGGTAGCAGTTTGATCTGCAGACATTGCCGGATGATAATGCCTGCCTTGGTGTCATGAAAAGCTTCCTCTGCCAAGATTATTGCAGCTTAAGCTTCTGAGAAAAGTCCAGGAACAGCCAGTCAGGGTTTTATTTCTGGCCAGGTAGCAACCCTACCTGCTGGAATTAATCAAAGATAAATACCAAATCTTTCCAAATATCATCTGAGCGAACGAATTAAAAGAAAACCAATTTAAAAGTTCATTGTACTGACAAAACCAAGTCTATCCTGATTTAGTACTGCCAACTCTGAAACCTGTAGTCCTGTGTCCAGTTAAGCCTGCATAAGTCTTACAGACTTGCAGTAAACTTTTATAACTGCGCATAGGATTGTCGTCTAAATGTGTAACAAAGAATAAAAGTCATTGCAGACTTACTTGTGAAGAAGCCCAATGTAATCAGTGGGCCTTAAGTCTGAAAGTCAAAATACATAGATTTAAAATAATGATTCCCCCTTCCCACCCCTGAACATATTTTAGGCATAATAACATATATGGAAATACATATATTGACATTCTTTCAATAGATTCATTTTGGTTTTTGATTACACTCCTTTTACATATTCAAACTTTGGCTAAACCTCCTTGAAAGACTCTCCGGTAGTCTCTTGACTCCTCAAGTTGGATCTTTAAGGGGAGGATACACTAGATAATATAAGACTCACGACAGAACAGTGAGAGTTGGAAACACTGTTTATATAATTCCAGAGAAACTCCAGTCTAGAGGAGTTCACATCAAAGAAAATCAGAAATGACAGACAAGACTTGAATTTGACCCATCATTAAGATTTCAGATCTAGGCTATGATGTACTATGATCAAGTGGATCCCAGAAGGAGATGGCTCTGAATGAATCATGCGGATACATTTTTGGACCTAGATCTTGCAAGCACTTATGCACATATCTCTAGTATTTTAAATAAAAGGTGGCCACAGAATTACTCAGAAGTGGTGTATGCACACAAAAGTACTTGCAGAGTTCTAGTATTAGAGCATTAAATTCTCATCTTAGTAAAAAAGATGGAAAAACTGAAATTTCAGCAGCACTCGATGGAATGGGCTCTGCAAGGCAGACAAAAATTGCAGTCTCCAGAGCTATAAACATGAATGAGTTGTTAACAGTCTTGATCTAGTTAATGTTTATTTTTCCCTCTGGGGAAATTAAAGACATTCCCTCCCCCCGTCACAGTGTACATGATTTAAATTTTGCCTGTCTTATACTTCAGGGAGAGTGCTTATGCACATCTGGTGTTCTATAGCTTTGCTGGCCTGAGCTATAGAAATCATAAAGCACTTCCACTCACTAATATGTACACAGGATAATTAAAGGAGACAGATGTAGTTCTCTTGGGTGTTATGATCCGGTGCCAGTTTATTCCTCACTGAGAAACAGCTTTTCAGGTCTGTGGGAGGGGCTCTGTCACTTGGCTGCTGCTCCGGCTGCTGCCGCCACTGCTGTCACCTGGGGGTTCCTGAAAAAGCAAAGGAAGCATCTTGCTAGTCCAGCTTGTTGTGTGGCATCTTGACTACTCAGGGAAGGAGATGAGATGTGGTCTTTCTGAAAATGAAGGTCTTTTTTACATGGTATGTAAGGGGTGGAGTTGTCTTATATCCATAGTTCCCAAATGATGTGCCAAGACAGACCTGCTCCCTATCATGAGAACTTTAGACATTAGAAGCCTCTAAGGTCTAGCATCCACAAATGAGGCTACAGACTGCAACTCTGTATGATCAGCTCTGGCCATTTCACTTTCTGATTGCCTCTGTAGGGGGGTGAGGAATTCTGCCATATCTCTGGTCCAGGTGTCATTGGATGATTCAGGCACTCCTGATACAGAGATGCAGCAGAATGATCTGCCCTTAGCAGAAGACGTCTCTCCTGCATTTTTTTTTTTGCATTTTCATTAGTCACTGTTGTGTGCTCACCACCTTCCCATCAGGAGGCGTGCTCAGAGCAGTGACTCGTGAGTGGTGGGATCCCTCAAGAGAGAGTAGTTTTTATTCTTGCATGCTCTAAAAATAAATAGTTTGATGTGTATGAAATAAGCACACCACTGATTTTAATTAATAAAGTAGCATGTTTGATCTGTCTAAAACATAGGTGTCAAACTTGCGGCCCTCCAGATGTTATGGACTATAGTTCCCAGCTGGCAGGGGATGATGGGAACTGTAGTCCATAACATCTGGAGGGCCGCAAGTTTGACACCTGTGGTCTAAAATATGGGAAGCACTGCCTTATGGTTTTTTAACTGGGAAATCATCAGAATTTCCTGCCACATACCATTTAAGCACAGTGAGCCACATGTTTATTTGTAATCTAAATACTGAATGGCTGGAATGGCATACCACACTGATTTTGAAGTTCCATAGTTTCTTAGAGTTCAGAACATCCACTTTCCCACAGCTCCAGACTTTTAACATGAATACTTTATTTCACTGTGTCTGCATAGCTCTTTTTGAATGTTGAAAGTGCTTCATGTACTTAACCTCTGTAATCCTTTTAACATCCCTGTAAACCAAGTCAATATTAATTATTCCCATTTGACAGAAAAAGGAGAGGGATTGTCAGTCTGAGAGACAATTGCTTAGCTAAGAATACTGAAGAGGTTTCAGAGACGGGCTTGAGATCTGAATGGTGACCTTCTCACTTCACACACGCAGTCACCACATTACACCAATTCTCTCTCTTTCTCTCTCTCCTTTGTTATGCCCTGGCTCCTAAAGATAATTTATGGTAGGTTTTCCAGTGAGACCAATGGACAGTGCTTGTGAGGCCATGCTGCACAAATGGGTCTGATAGGGTATTTACAGCATGGCCCTATGCAGAGTTACTCCACTGAATTCATCTGGAGTCACTCTGCATAGCAGCATAATATTACACTAGCACTAAAGCCTATTTTAAATTAAAATAAAATGGGCTCAAGAACGGGGACGGAGAGGGAGGGGGGACCCCCTCCCTTTTTCCTCCAGGAGAGCAGCCCATATTGTTTGGGGTGAGAAAGGCTCCTGGGGGAAGGTGGGCAGGGAAGGGAAGGGAAGGGATGGAATGTCTTGAGTCCTGCACACCCATTGGCTGTGGGTTCATGTTGGCCATTCCATCCCTTAGGGCGGCAATTAGGTACAAGGATATGCAACATTGGTTGTTCTGTTTTACAAGAGTTGTTTGGCTATGGAAGTTGTGAGTTAATCAGACTGGACTAGATTATGTGTTCATATATAAGAGCAGGCATTTATTAGGCTAATAACAACTAGAACCTTCTATCATTTACTATAGTGAAGATGTAGTGATTTTAGAATATAGGGAACTGATGGAAATTTTCCCAATGGCAGTGAAAATAATTAATTTATTGCTCAGAAAGGGAAATGGTCTCTTACAGTTTGAGCCTCAAAAGTATGACCCGCTTTATTCAGTGAGGCCTGTTTCCTCATGTACTATAGGTATGCACAGGACTGCAGCCTAGTAATACGTGGAGTCTAGTGATAATGAAGAAATCAAACAGATCTGAAGTCGAATGTAACAGCAACTTTGACCAGCAACTTTGACCAGTCCAGCCTCCAAGCAAGGCTGGACTCATCAGTGTTTGAATGGGATCTCAAATGGAATTTTATGATGGAAAACAGGCAACAAACAAACAGTAAATGTAACTTAAATCAGCAACTTAATACAGAGACAGCAGAATACGTTCTTCGAATTCTATTGCAAGGATGAATAGTGAGCCAAAATGTTCTAAATTAATTTAAATAGGAAACAAACATGTAAAAAGAATTATTTACATATAATATTTCTGGAGGCAGTTGCGCGAGGTGATCATATTCTTTTTTTCCTTTTGCTAAACTGCATATTTTTATATACCGGTACCTGCAAAATTTATCAACTATTATAAACGCTGGCCTTCACAAGTGCTGTTTAATCCCATAATTCAGTCAATTTAAATTAGCAAGATTAGTGCCCGTCTATCCAATGCTAATCTTGTATTGAATGGACAGGCTAATGTTACAGATTTGCCAATCAGGAAGAAAGGAATATTAATACTACAAGCACGAATATTTCTTTCTGGAATGGGAAGAAGGGGGGATTCATGAACCCACGGAGTCAATCAAGACTACAGGTTAGTAGTTTTATTATATTTAGAGACTCCGCAGTCCCCCAGGGGCTGTTGGCAAGAGTTTTGCACTAGGGGGAGAAATGGAATTTTCCATGCTCCATCTCTCTGTGAAATGAGAAGATTGATGGTATGTAGTTTCTGGTCATTAACCAGCTTTCCTCATGCAGGAGGACACAGCAGGAAATGTACTTCTCTCCCCCACCCCATCCCCCACATCCTCTTTCTACATGGCTCCCTTTTTGTCTCTAAAAAGAGCTGAGGCTGAAAACTGCTCTTGAATTTCAAGGACAGGTATGCGTGAGCTGCCTGCACCCACAATTCCCTTCCCAATTCTCTCCACTTGTGTAATTTGTTACCACCAAATTTAGTAGAATTAATCTTGGTCCAGGCTGATGTAGTTTCTGTTAAGCCCTTCTCAGATGAAGCATATCTCTGCGAGCAGATGAAGAAGAGACAGACAAAGCCCACTCACATTCCTGGTCTCCTATCATGACAGGAAATAGTTTTCTTTCTCTTGTTTCTATTCCTTTCTCTGAGGGGAAATCTGGAAAAGAAAAGCCAGGCAACATCCTCCTCTAGTGTAAACTATTAGAGCTCTGGTTGTACTGAAGAAGTGGAGCCTTTTTACAGCAGGTATGGATCTGGTCCAAAAATTTGGCTTCTCAGGTCTTGATCCAGAGATGGAGACATACAAAGGAGGGCCATGTCACGTGTAGTGCTATCAACTTCCAGGTGGGACCTGGAAATCTTCTGGTATTATAATTGATCTCCATACTTCAGAGATTAGTTTCCTCCCTCCCATTTTTGGTGCCAATGGTGCCAATAGTGAATGTGCTGCAAAAATCACATTATTTACATGACTACGTGGACATTTTACAATGAGTGTTGCCAGATCCTCCTAGACACTAGCAGGAGTTAGGAGGGGGCAGGGCCATATCCAGGAGATTTGAAGATGGAGCCTGGGGAGAACAGCAAACTCAGTGGGGTCTAATGCCATAGAACCCACCCACCCACCCCCGACCATCAATTTTCTGCATGGGAACTGATCTCTGTAATCTGAAGATGAACAGTAATTCCAGTGGATCCCCAGGTCCCACTTGGAGACTGGCATTCCTGTTGAATTGCAACAGAGGAAACAGAGGTTCTGAGGGGTTCTGTGCAGACATGGAAACAACCTGGGGTAGGGTTTATTCTAAACTTGTTTTCTGTACAGCAGACGTAGGCAGCACATTGCCGCCCCCAGAGCTCTTTGTAACCAAAACAAAATAGATAAGAGGGAAGGAGATATTAGAATGAACAGGAAAACACACAGATACACAGGGACAAAAGAAAATAAACAGAGACAGAAGGAAAGAAGAAGAAAACTTTGGAATTTGAGAAACTGAAAGAAAAACACAGACCAATAAAACTGGAGGTCTTTTTAAAATAATGGGATAGTTGGCCCCTGCACACATAATTATTTGGAGATGAACTCAAGTATTATTGACCACCCTGTCTGAAATAAGGCCTGGGAAATCATATTAGCAACCTCCCGTCCCATATATCTGACTGTTCTTCAATTTGTCTGGAGGCATTGAGCCTCTTGGCCTGCCTACTTTTGGAGCCTGAGATAGTGTCACCAGCAGAGACTGTGTTGAACTTGACCTTCTAGAAGTATAATCATGGAATCATGGGACAAGTGTTCTTCTGGAGAACTAATGTTTGGATGAAAGTCCATGGTTGTTATTCAGAGGCAGGCAAAGCACCTCTGTAGGTCTCTTGTCTTGAAAACCCTGTGGAATCTCCATGTTGGTTGAAGCTTGATGGCACTTTACACACATCCTACTGCTCCATTTAGTAGAGTGTCAAGGCAGCTCCTGAATCTGCAACTCAGAAAAGCTTTGGAAGGAGTGCAATTTTCCACAGTAGCAAGCACGTAGGTAAGGGGGGGTTCTCGGGTTCAACCCCCCATTACATGTCCAAAGCTCCGCCTCCCGTCTGTGGTTTTTTTGAAACCTTTTAGTGTTTTTTTGATTTGTGGCCTGCAGGGGGAACAGTTTTTAGGCTAGCAGCACCAAAATTGCAGGGATTTGTTGGGAGACTCTCCTGATGATACCACCCAGGTTTGGTGAGGTTTGGTTCAGGGGTGTCCAAAGTTATGGGCTCCCAAATAGGGTGCCCCATCCCCCATTGTTTCCAATGGGAGCTAATAGAAGATGGGGGCTACACATTTGAGGGTCCATAACTTTGGCCCCCATGAACCAAATCTCTCCAAACCTGGATGGTATTATCAGGAGAGTCTCCTACTGATACCAACCAAGTTTTGTGAAGTTTGGTCCAGGGGGTCCAAAGCTATGGACTCCCAAAGGGGATGCCCCATCCCCCATTGTTTCCAATAGGAGCTAATAGAAGATTGGGGCTACACTTTGAGGGTCCATAACTTTGGCCCCCATGAACCAAACTTCACCAAACCTGGGTGGTATCATCAGGAGGGTCTCCTAAAGATACCCTGAAATTTTGGTGCTGCTAGCTTAACAATTGCACCCCTGACAGCAGGCACCCCCAAATGTTCCCAGATTCTCCTTTTAAATCCACCCCTTTTGGCATGATTTAAAGGGAGAATCTGAGGTCCCCAGTTTAAACATTGAACGTGATGCTGTTTAAGGGTGGGGGATAATCTATCCCAAAATAGCATCACTTTAAATTTTGTTTTAACTGGGGACCCCAGATTCTCCCTTTAAGGTGGATTTAAAAGGAGAATTTGGGCTCCCTAGTTTAAACATTGAAAATTATGCTGTTTGGGGGTAGATTCCAGCATCACAGTGGCCGCCCATTGGGGGCCCCCCACAAAACTCAGATTTTGCACCGGGCTCCATTTTCCCTAGCTATGCCTCTGTTTGGAGGGGAGGGCAGAAGGGACTGCTGGCTGGGAGCCCAGCCGGGGGGAGGGGAGTCTGCTGCCCCTGGCCTTGGAGATCTGCTTTTATAAGCACTGAGGCTGGGGGAAGGGTTAATGGAGGCGTGGCCATGCCCTCAGGGGTGGGTGGGGGCATGGCCCCACCCCGAACCCCCCATAAAAAATCTATACCTACGTCCCTGCACAGTAGCAGAAGGAAGAGCCAAAGACTAGGATGCTTTCTTTGTGATGGATCTGGGACAGGGTGAAGTCTATCTAAGAGTGGGCCTGAGTCTCACAGCAAGACGGAAGAGCTGCTTCTGTCAGAGGAAGGCTCCTTGGGCTGGAGAAAGGCTTTAGACGTCTTTATATTCTTCTTTTCTCTGTTTCCTTTTTATATTTTTTCATATATTTTACTAATTAAAAATCCCACATGCCCAACAGCACTGAAACTTATTTCACAGTGCACATTTTGTTTTTGACACTGTAAAATATGTCTAGCCGCACATACAAACAAAACATGCCTTACTCAGTGTTTGGGAAGTAGTTGCTGTAGAAGATCAATGAGCACCCCCCCACACACATATATATCAATTTTCTGTTCTAAATCCCCCCCCCCAAAAAAACCCCCTGTTTTTCCTGGGAAGGGTTTTGTTACTTTAGTTTGTAATGCATATTTTGTCCTTAAGGTTCCACTGCTCCCTTCCATCTCTCCTGCCCACCACCACCCAGTTCTAAAATGTTCCATCCTGGCAAAATATTCAAATGAGCGTTGATGTACTGTATTTGCATGGTTTTGTTTAAATTTGGGTTTGGGAGTGCTATTTTTAACCACAAGCCCAAGGGCACTTGAACATGACATTCTCATGGCTGCTACAATCTCTTTATTATATACAATCTGTATTTTCACATTGTGTTTGTTTTTATTGTTCTAAAGTGGTCTGCATCTCCGAGATCAAGTAAAACATGTTTGCAAGCTAAAGGGGGATTAGATCATAAAAAGGGGTTCGTGATACATGGCAGAAAGACAGACATCTGGCATGCCTGAACCCAGATGGATCTGAACATCATTAGGACTGCAATGGTAAAAAAAACCTCTGGGTAAGGCAGCGGCAATGGTTCTGTCTTCTTTGGTAACAGCTCTCAAGTAGTCAGTCCTTATCAGACTACCACATAATTGTTCCGCACTTCCTCAAACTGCTACTAACTTGCAAAAGGCCATTCATTTTGATGAGTTGTATATATATGGGGGAAGGACATGTGTATCTCACAGTTTTCAAGAGGAGCACAGTGTCTCTTATCCCTGTCAATGAGGATAGGCCATTGGAGGTTTGGGGACATCACTTTTGGGAGAAATGTGCATGTGTTGAGGGGGACGACAAGTAGAATCACCATGGCAAGTTCTGCCCAGCCTAAAACTCTTATTGGAAGGTGGGCAGAGGTAAAATCTATTGTATAGGCTGCTCTCTGAACTTTCAAACCAACCTTGTCTTATCAGGGTTTCCACAATCATGTAGAGAGGTAGCTCCATGTGTAAATTTGTCCTATGCGCACATTCCAAGATATGCACCAAGAACAGAAGCAGTGTTTGTGCAGTTTTGCAACCTTCCCTCCATACATTCATTCTGCTTCAAATGTCAGGTGACACCTCAGTATCAGAGGTGTGTCTCCTCTCTGCCATAATGGCCTCAAATACAGCACTCTACTTTTCCCAGCAAGGAAGAACTCTGCAGCTTGGAGATCAGTTGTAATCCTGGGAGAATTCCAGTCCCCATTTGGAGGCTGGCAAGCTTATTGCACAACCAAGAACAAAGTCAAACCACTGCACTACTGGCTGCCAAAATGACCAGCTCTATATTATAGACTGTGCAATTTAATGCAAAGTGCAATGCAATAAATAGAAATCAAGCGTAATACAAAATTCCGCTTTGATATCCTACATCCATATATAAGTAAATCCCAGGCAGCTGACAGCCTCTATTACAAGGGACATATATGCAGCTTCGCATATAGGTGAACTAAGCACTCAGGCTCTGCCATCAAATCTCCAAGAATTTCCTGACCAGAGTTGGCAACCCTACACAACTGTGTGGCTTTCCATCATCCAGTGAAATGCAAAGCCCCCGAAGCTTGCTTAGCTTTTTAAAAAAAGTTGCTGTGACTTAACTGCATATAAGTAGTAGCACCTGTCCCTGAGGTGCATTTTCCCACCAAATGTCAGCATCTGCCAATAGGGAGCTTCTGCATGCAGTCATCTTTCTGTTGCCCCCCTGCTTTGTCTTGTATTTCCAAAACCTGCTTGATACAATTTTTCTGGAAATACTGTACTTAAAGCAGGTTTTGGATTCATGCGTATTTCTGCATTTGGCCATGTCTGGTGTCACATCTGGTGGCATTTCCCAGAATGCTTTTAGCCGCCTTGAAAAAATCAATAGTAAATGTATAATTATAGCATCATTACACTATGGGGGTAGACCTACTAACATTTTTCAAGGCAGCAAAAAGCATTTTGGCAGTGAGCAGGGGGGTAGCTAGGAAAAATTGAGCCCAGGGCAGAATTTGAGTTTTGCGCCCCACCCCCATGCAACCACCCACCCCAATAATGATCAAACAATAATTTTTTGCACCAGGTCATTTCAAAGGGGATTGGGAGGCGGGGCGGGGGGACTAGGAGAGCTGGGTCTGCCCATGGATCCTGTGATCCATGGGCAGAGCAGGCTGGGTGGGGGTGGGTGGGTGGGGGCTGGAGAGCTGGCACTGCCCAGAGCAGACCCAGGTGGGCTTTTGGGGTGGGGGAGGAGGGAGGGAAGGCTTCTGCCGGGCCGGGCCCTCTCCCCCACACCCTACTCACCTTTGGTGCTGTGGTGGTCTCAGGTAGCCTGGCAGGGCTGGGCCTCCTTCCCTCCTTGGCCTGGCCCCTCCCCAACAGACTGCTCCCTCAGCCAGTTCTGTCAGGAGTAGTCTGTTGGGGTGGGGTGGGGCTGAGGGGGGAGGGGGAGGGGTGTGGGCGATGATTTTGCGCCCCCCACGTGACTTAATTGGGGTGCGCCCAGGTCAAATGTCCCCGGATGTCCCTGTTGTAGCTTCGCCACTGGCAGTGAGACAGGGGAAATGGTGAGAACAAGGGTATAGCATGGACTCTGGAGCCTTTGCTGCTGCTGTAAATGCCTTTTTATTAACAGCAGCAGAGGGAACAAACAGGGAATCATCCCTCTATGGAAACAACCCGGGACACACTGCTTCTGCTTGCCTTGTAGGAGAGGGGACAACAAAGGGAAAGTGGAAAAAAGTGGACTTGTATACAGCCTGAGGGATCTCGAGGAAGACCATGTACAGAGGTAAAAATAGCACATTGCCACACTGAGCCCTTAGGCTGATTCCGCACGGGCAAACAAACAGAAGTGTATGACACAATAAAACCTGTTTTGGGAGGGGGACTTTGCGCAGGTTCCGACCCCAAAATGAGTCTGCCCCATTTTATTTTCCCTGTGTAGCTATGCATGTGTTGCAGGAAAAATTTTTTTTTTAAGGGCAGAGAAGCATCTCTGTGCAAAGCACAAAAGCAACCCGGACTATGTATTAATAATTTGCATATTTAGCAAAGGCTCACGGGTATGTTGTTGAAATGCTCACCATAACTTGAAAACATAGTCCAAGGCCTTGGAGATCAGGAACGTGGACCCATCCCCCTGCTTTTAATAGACCTGTTCCTGCCTTGGACTATCTTTTCAAGTTATTGTTGAAATACTCACCATAACTTGAAAAGATAGTTCAAGGCAAGACAGGGCCTGCTAAAAGCATCCATACAGGGCCATGTGCCTGGTCTCCAGAGAGGCCAGGGGGTGGGGTTAAGGGATGCCCATTTCACCTTTTGCAGGTAGGTGTGGCTTCATGGGCCACCTGCAGCAGGGGTGGGGTGCTTGTTTGGACTCTATTCGCCTCTGAGCTGCAGAATCATCAGTTTACCAGCAAAATGCTGCTTCTGAGTAGAATTTGATTGTGGGTACCTAATGTTGTGTAACTGAGCCTATAGCCGCATAAAGCTACATCAAGCAAACTTGTTGTTTAGTCCTGCTGATCCTAGCTGGATCCAAACCAGTGGGAATATTTTTTTTCATTCTACCACAGATTCCCTGGAGCAATCCTGTTTTCATCTATGCAAAAGTCAGAGCCAAAGTCATTTGGGAGAGCATTTGATGTTATTATTAATTTCTTTCTTCCTTGTGCTGCAAGTACTCACAGGATGTGGTAAAGACCCTAAGGATTGTGTATGAATATTAAGAACATTCACTGTAGGGCAATGCCTCTTCCCCTAGTTCACAGGGATCAGAGAAAAATGCAGGTTTCACTGGTTAGTTACTGATACTGCACATTTTTTTCTCCCCAAGATGTTTTTGTTGACTCATTCACTTGTTTTGGCTGCACAATCTGTTACTGTGCTTACAGAAGAAAAGTCTGGAGACTGATGGAAAAGAAGAAACCAAGTGATCATTTTTGAGTTACTTTTAGCTGATGAACTCCCTTTACCTCTGTAAAGCAGGGAGTGGGAAGAGGTTTCTGTTGTTTGAGAATGAAATGGAAAGGCTCATCTAAATCTAAATGTGGCAGGTATCACTGGAGATGTTTGTGAACTTGGAAGTTCATGAAGTCAGATTATCCCTCAGTAAAAACCACCTCTGTCCTGAACAAATGCTTTCAGCCTCAAGAATGTCATTTAAGAAAGGCAACAAAATGGCAGCGCATCTTACATTAGTGTTTTCCAGTTTGCCTCTTTGTATGTCCAAGCATTGGAAAACTAAAGGCAGAACCAGAGTCACCTCCCTATTTGCATATAAAGCAGGGGTTTTAATACTGAAAGGAGCATTGACTCACCCTCAGTTCCTCACCCAAGGCACTTTTCTCTCTTGCTGGTTCACTTTCAGCTTTATTTGTTTGGGAAAAGTATGTATTGCTTCTCTGGAGGTGACTCACACGATAAAAACAAATGCAATAGAATCTTTAAAAAAGAAACCCTGAAACTGTTCAGAAACTTCAGATGGTATGGAACGTTGCTGCTAGATTACTGACCAGTTAATGCTGACATGATCATATACCATGTTTCCCTGAAAATAAGACAGTGTCTTATATTAATTTTTGCTCCCAAAGATGCGCTATGTCTTATTTTCAGGGGATGTCTTATTTTTCCGCTCCACAGCTGCATGCTCTAGTGTTCTGTTCGACGGGCATGCTTCCAAACAAAAACTTTGCTACGTCTTACTTTCGGGGGATGCTTTATATTTAGCACTTCAGCAAAACCTCTACTACGTCTTATTTTCAGGGGATGTCTTATTTTCGGGGAAACAGGGTAGTACCTATGCTTTGGTAACTTCATTGGTTATTTGTTTTTTCCTGGGCATACTTCAAGGTACTGGTTTTTACCTTTAAAGCCCTTCATGACCTGGAACGTGTGTATCTGATGGATCCTCTCCCCCTCCCCCTGCTTACGATCCCATGTGCCAACTAATGTTGTAAGGCTCCTAAATTCTGACATCTACTTCTGTTTGAGAGATCTGTTCAGCTACAGCCTGGACATGCTCATTTTTGGTGGTTGTGCCCACACTTTTGAACAGCCAGCCAGAAGTGTTACAGAAGACCCCTACACTCTTTTCTGTCCATTAAAAGCACAAAGCAGAATTATTTTGATGTACCCTTAGCAAAAATCACTAAAATCTCTTGCAGGTGTTATTGTCAGTGTTGCACTTTCTATATATTTTAATGCATGTGTTTTCTGCTGTGTTTTTAATTGTTTTATCTGTGTGTATTTATATTTTATAAGGTGCCCTAGGCATTGTGGGAAAGTATTTTAAGTATGTAAAGAAATTTTACATAAATAGAGGAAATAGAATGACGACAAAACCTATAGCAGGTACGGGTATTTTCTGGTTCCTTATGTTAGGGAACACAAATGCCATCCAGAAGACTGTAGATATGAGTCAACACACAACTGATTCCTACTTCTTGAGCACACTATTATGTTTATCTTCATACCACAAAGATCCCTGTGGTGCTAAAGTTTGAATTAAACATAAATTGTTTGCTTGCCCATCTGTTACCACTTGCAGAATCCATCTCTTAAGTTTAAGCCCTTTATTTAATTTTTCGTAGTGTTTCGAGAGCCAGCGTAGTGTAGTGGTTAAGAGCAGGTGGATTCTAATCTGGAGAACTGGGTTTGATTCCCCATTCCCCCACCTGAGTGGCAGAAGCTTATCTGGTGAACCAGATGTGTTTCTGCACTCCTACATTCCTGCTGGGTGACCTTGAGCTAGTCACAGTTCTTCGGAACACTCTCAGCCCCACCTACCTCACAAGGTGGCTATTGTGGGGAGAGGAAGGGAAAGGAGTTTGTAAGCCACCTTGTGTCTCCTTACAGGAGAGAAAGGTGAGGTATAAATCTAAACTCTTCTTCTTACTCTAGAAATAGCAAGGGACACCACTGAGGGTCAGAGTTAACAGATCCCCCCCCCCCCTTTAATTATTTTCAGTTGAGGTGCTGATACATAATCAGGCAAAACCGATAGTGGTTGCCATGACTTGTCTGGTATGGCTGGGAGGTGCAGGGGCTAATTTTGGAATCACAAAATTAGATTGCAGCATTATTCAAGGATTTCTATGAGCATTTTTTGGTGCCTTCAAGTCACAGCTGACTTTTGGTGACCCCTCAGGGTATTCAGAGGCCGTTTGCCATTGCCAGCCTCTGCATCATGTCCCTGGTAGTCCTCAGAGGTTGCCCGTCAAAATACTAACCCGGGTTGACTTTGCTTAGCTTCTGAAATCTGATGGGACTATCCAGGCATAATTAGGGTTAGGTGAAGCCTCTGGGCTATATACTCAGGGGCTTGACCCCCATCCTTGAGATCTGAACCATTATTATTGTTTTAAACGATATCTCTTTTTTCTCACCGAGATATGAGGAAAACCACACCGTATTCTAGCTTTCCATTTTTATGTCCCACACATTCAAATATATTGGGATAAACAACACATTTTATTTCATTAGCATTTTTCAAGTGGACATAACTTTAATTCAAGCTCAGTAAAATAATGTGATTGGGCCTTTCCTATTTTGCATTGATATATGATCCCTCATCTCTCCCCAGGTGCCTCTAGGTGTGTTTCACCCACATATTTTTATCCCACATGTTGACTGTCTTTTTGCATTTGGGCATTTCTCTAACCTCCTAGCTACAACATTAATTTTTTTATCTGAAAATGCAGGTATTATTCTTCTCTCCTACCCTGCTAGCTTCTATATATTATTGTTGAGACACCATAATAGCATCACCCAGGTGTGAACCCCAGTTGGCTGAGATTAGGGCTGATTTTGCACAGTAAAAACGCCCCATGCTATATCCGGGACAACAATTGCCACGGTGATCTTTACCCTGCTGTTGACTTCACACTGCTCCCCGGCTCTCCTCCACTTGTATCGCGAGATCTTCAGAAATGTCTTCTAGGCATGAGCAGGCAACGTCTGTTTCCCACGTTCTGATTGGCTGAATCTCCCCCCCCCTACTCCCCCCACATACTTTCACCAATTTAGCACAAAACAGGCGCTGGGAATCGGTGCCCTTGCCCCTCCCCCCCCCCGGTCTAAAATCCTTGCATGTGTGAGGGAATCATGGTACTCCAACCCCAACCCCCATCAAAACTCCTAGGGCCGTGGTGGCAAACCTATGGCACTCCAGATGTTCATGGACTACAATTCCCATCAGGCCCTGCCAATTAGCCATGCTGGCAGGGGCTGATGGGAATTGTAGTTCATGAACATCTGGAGTGCCATAGGTCGCCACCACTGTCCTAGGGTGTGCAAGGAAATCGCTGCCCTCCTGCTCGGAGGGCCTTCACACAGCGCTTTTCTACAAGATTTCTCAAGGTTTTTGCAAAGTTTTGAAAGATTTCTCCTCCTTATTTTACTGCAAGGGGGGGGGGGGAGGCAACCATTCATTGGAGGGGTGGGCCAGAGTGGCAAGGCAGGAAAAATGGCCTCGTTCTGCTGCTGAGGAGTTTTCAAGGCAGCGGAAGCCACTGGAGCAACAGAGGGGCATACTAAAAGGTCCTCAACCTTTGCGGTTCTGGAAAGTCCCGTAGCAAAGCCACTGCTGTGGGGCATACTGGGGCAACAGCGTGGCAGACAAGCTGCAGCGCCGGGTGCTGTGGGGAACTCCCCATTGCACCAGGGCATTCCTTGTGCAACAACAGGGCATTCTTAATGTGCAAAATCAGCTTAATCAGCTTAGGTAACCAAACCATGGCAGCAAATAAACTTGCAACTGCGCAGCAAATATTCTTAAAACCGTGAAATATAATAAGATAATTTTAAGGAGCCATTTTGGCCTCTTTTGCTGTGAAAATGCTTACAAATAAAAATTCAGCATATTCTAACTTCTGCTTACTTAAAGAAATATAATACTAAAGGAAGACTAGATGTGATTTCTGTGTCAATGGCTACCATTTCAAAGTTTCTTCCCTGTTTCAGCAATTCTTGCTCTTCACTGGGTATAGATGTGAAAAGGTAAGAAGCTACTATGATCAGCTGCAATAGCTGAAATTCATTATAGGCTTCACCAGCCCTGAGCTACTGCTAACAATGAAGAAGTTCCATTGGTCCTCATTAAATGAACAGGCTAACACTTAGAGGGAATTCTACAGAAAAGCTGCACTAAAGCATTCTGAAGAGGTATCCATTGGCCAGACACAAAAGCAGGTGCCATGAGCAGAAATCTCTCAGCTAAATGAATAATATTTTGGAAAACTACATCAATACATAAAGCCCTACGAACTGGCTTTTTCCATTTTGATGGCCAAACGAAGACTTATGGATGACGATTCTTTCATGGAAAGAAAATGAACAATGAACTTTCTAAGATGGCTGTCAGCATTCCAGGTTTTAAAAACTAAATAGTTGCATAGTTATTTATTAATTAAACATTTGACAGTGTCAACCGAAGCAGAGGTTTACCTTTCTGAATCCACTGAAGTCAGTAATGCTCCTTGGTATGGCAAAGTATGCTATCTAATAGCACTGTTAATTTGAAGAAATTAATTTCTCCAAACATATCCATTTCCTCAGCTAAATAGGCTAGCCCTCATTTTATATTTCAGGAAAAATGACTGTGATGGTTTTCTGCATTATTTGAATTTATCTAAAAATGTTTGGAACCCTGTCTTCTCAGAGATAATATGGCCATGGATTCATACTGGTTGATCAGTAGAATGTCCAGCTCTGCTTATCAGTAAAGAAAAATTATAATTAGAATCTGCTTCCAATTTTCAGCAATAAGGAATGTAAAGTATCTTGCACAGTTCATGCTCTGTAGTTAATAACCACGAGTCTGTTCCAAGCTTTTTTAAAAAACACAGTGTATTATTGTCACAAGCACAGCTAGAGCTGCCAGACCTTTTGCATCCTAGTTTTCAAATTATATTAAGGGTGCAATCCTACACATACTTTTTTGGAATTAATAAAGGGGCTTCACGTGATACATTTCCTCCTTTAAAACTATCCTGCCTTTTGAGCCTCTTCTTTTCATCCTGCAGTTTGTTCTTGAACTTTCCAAGTGCTATTAATTGTTCTCCCTAATTGATACCAATTGATCAGCTTTGCAATAGCTAGTGAACCAACATCTTGCAAGAGCTTCACAGGTTAATATGAACTAAATAAGATTTAAGAAGTAATGAACTACAAACTGGAATAGTTACATGGGAATTAAACAAATGTCCACAAATATTTGGTAAATTTTATCATTTTGCCAGTCAAGTTTCAAATGACAACTTCGAACATATGTTCGGATTGTGGAAAAGGTACTTGAATGTGGGAAGCATGTTGGCATTCCGTGGTGGTTTTGGTTTTGCTAGGCTTCAAACAAGCCTATTCATCAACTGCTAACATATATTAATATCATGAGATCTGAGGCTGGATGGGAGCAGAAGCAGAGCGAGGGGAAACTGTGCCCGGGGCGCACGTGCACCCTGCTCCCCTGCTGTGGCATTGCCCTCGCCCACCCCACAACGCCCTCTCGACAGCCTGGCCACACCTCTGTTCTGCATGGGGCATCATGCCCTTCTGCCCCATGGGCACTACACCACTGGATGGGAGACAAACCAGGAAAGCACCTTGTTGGTTGTAGCATAAAAGTATTGTAAGTTAATAAATAATAAATCTCTAATTCTTCATCTCTAATTCTGAATAATGTCAAATTGGACCCAAGTGATTTTTAGGCTACTTTGAAGGGAACCCTGAGCTCTTTCAAAGCTTGTTCATCAACGAGAATAACAGCTGAATGACAGCTGACCTACTGTTTTCAGTCCTTCAGTGCAATTAAAATCCACATGAGACTGCTGGGTACTCTCTGAAGTACTATGAGAGATAGCAGTGGTGTAACTAGGCAAACTGGAGCCCTGGGCAAAACCTGAGTTTGATGCCCCCCCCAGGCGCATGCCCGGTGCAACGCGCACACCCCAGTCCCCTTGTAGCTACGCCCAGTGGCATATCTAGGCAAATTGGAGTTTGGTGCCCCCCCATGGGCAGCCGCCCTCCCCCACTGTGACCAAGCAATGATTTTTTCCACCAGGTCGTTTCAAAGTCACCATCACATTATAGAACATGCCCTAGCTCACAAATCTGAACACAGCAATAGGCCATGCCACACAGCAGAAATAATTTTTTGAAAACATTTTCAAAATGCTTTCAAAATGTTTTATTACTGCTATGAAAACATTTTATGGTGTTGTATCCAGTCTCCCTAATTGGGGGAAACAGCATCACTTTCAATGTTATTTAAACTGGGAACCCCAGATTCTCCCTTTAAGGTGGATTTAAAAGGAGAATCTGGGCTCCCTAGTTTAAACAAGTGATGCTGGAATCCACCCTCCACTTTATTTCAGATGCTGCACTTGGATAAAGTGGAGGAAATATATAGATAGTATTGGGCAACGGCTGAAAAATATTTGAGCATTCAAAGCATATTAGGAAAATATTTAATATAAACATTTGCAAATGATAAATTAAGGAGAATGTTGAAGGGTGTTTTCTGAACTCCAAAAGTGCTGTAATTTGTTTGAGTAATTGCAGCCCATGCTTCTTGGGCAATGCAATTTGTTCAAGTCAAAGTGTGTTAGATTCAAGTCAGCAGAACTATGCAAAGCATTAGGCTGTGTAAACATGATGTGATGCAACCTACGACATATCTTATAGGCACAAGGAAACAGAAGAGATAAGTGAAATCTGGTTTCCAAGAATTTTCATTTTTAAATGTGTGTAGCTTTTGATGTCAGAAAAAAAATGAGAGGGAGGAAAGGGGGACTGGGATGTAGATATTAGACCTGTACAAAACATGGAGCAGCTGTCTTTCTGGGTGTATTGAGGAGAAACCACAACTGGAGTCAAAATCCATGCTTCCCTTCTACTCTTTGACATTATTATTTTTTATTTTGCTCTTTCTTAAATTATTTGTTGTTCAGTTTGATCTTTGTCTCCTCTTGATATATTCAAGTTACACTCCTATTAAAGACAGCAGATTGGGCAGGGCAGGAAAAAGAAGATTTTTGGCACAACTAGCTTTGTTTTTTGACAACGTAGGATTCTCTGATAGGCATGCTTGTGTACATACACATGTTTCATCTTTAGCAGTTTGCCATTTTGCTTTTGGAGTTGACACCCGAGGGATGTCAACTGCACGCATCTGGATTCTATTAGTAATGTTGAATGTTTTCAAAATAATAATAGCAATAAACCAAGCATTACCAAATTTTTATAATGTGCTTGTGAAGTTCTGGAACTCTCTAAAGCAATTTGGCCAGGAATGTGAAAACTCAAAGTGTTGAGTATAAAATAATCTTAAAGCCTTTCAGTTATTTTTGTCTGATGCCTCTCCTTAGTTCTGATATCAGAGCCTAAAGAGCCAAAACCTGAAATTCAATTTGAAGTTGCAGAAAAATTCCTTAACCCTGCAGTCTCTCCCATTATCAGGCACCAATAACAGAGGTGGCACCTGAAAACTTTTTGGCTACATCCCTCTTCTTGGCCAGTCGGTTATAGTGAATTTTCAGATAGTCTTTAGATCTTTATCTCAGCCAGGTAGAAGCTGTGAGAATAGGATGAGATAGATGTATGGGTCTTTGCTATGCAATCAGCACCCCCACTTCTCCTGGAATAGTGCCAGTTCTGCTGGAAAGAGCCACATGATTGGATCCATCATATATGATTGGTTCATTTGTTTGCAGGTAAACTGTTCCCACATAGCTGGGAGAATGGCAAAAGAGCACCCAAGTGCTTGATATGCCTGGCGTCAGGGAACTCTGCAGAAAAGTCACAGAATTCTTCTGGAGATATTCATTACTTCCTTTTACAAAAGGAAGGACATGTCAACAAAAGGACATGTCAACAGCTTTCAAAGTGATGGATGAGAGATCCTTCAGAGGTCAAAATAAGCTCCGTGTGAACATTCAAGGAACTTTCAGTTGACTTCAAAAGTCCTTGATGTTATACTGCCCCAATACCTCCTACCCCTGATGTCACTTAAGATGAAAGTATAACGGATTTTCAATCTATTGTTTTCTTGGAAACATCTCAACATTGAAAATAAATGGTCTGTGAGAAGTTCAAAACCACATTGGGATCCCCAATGGTTTTAAGACCCCCTAATGATTTGGTCTCAGATCCTCAGAACTTGTCTTAATTCACTGTGGACTCTGGAATTTTTTAACACAGCCATTTAACACAGCGCTGACTTTTTAAAACTGGTGGCTTGAGACACCCCCACCCCAGTACTATGGGTTGGATCTAGTGTGGTATATTTTAATTTCTTGACTCCCCTCTGCCCCCCAGCAGCCCCAAATGCCCCCTGAAATCCTTGTACCCACAGGGACACCGCACGGGACCCAACCTGATATCTTTTAAAACTGAAGTCCACTACTAGTGAGCAGAGGTGCTCAATATTAAGGAGTGGAGCTTGGAATTGAACTTCAGCGCCATTCATTCTTCCTTCTAAGTGACCATAACAATTGCAATGGGAGCCATTCCTGGCTCAGTACTCTTTTTGTTATGGCTGCTTCTCAGCTGACCCCAAAAAATGTCACAAGAAAGGTGAGATTCTATTTTCCATTTTTTTCTTAATACTTTGAAGTAAGAGACAGGTGCCTTTGAACATTCAAATATTATGGCTTATAGGCCTACGTGAATATATCTGATCCTTTTCGAAGCCATGCGTTAAGGTGTCATTACAGCATCATGTGGCATCACTTCCTATAAATTAGCAGTCCACCATATGAAGAAGTAGTTCCTTTCATCTCCATTACCTATCCATTTTATTCAGCTGGTAGAAACACAGTAAGGGTTTGAAATGTGTACGTCCAATAGGGAGCAGTAGGGGTGAGTACATGAGGGGGAAAAATCAAATGACTTGCTTATTCACTCACATCTACTGTTTGTTAACCCTCAGGGCCATATCAACACAGATTTTGGCCTAGGGCAAAGGGTTGCTGCCTACCAAGTCTAGCCTTCAGGCAGCCTTGCTCACTGGCTACCACATTCAGCCATTAGCCTGCTGTTGTCTTAGTCTAAGTCTACCCCACCATCCTTTCACATTTCCTTAAAAGCCAAACCACCTGGCCAACCACTTACAATAATGTATCAGCCACCTCTTCTTAAAACTTTCTTTGACTCTGCAAATTCCCTCACAAAATTCTGGGCAACATCTGGGAAAGCTTTTGCTGTCCCTACCCACTTGGAGGCTACAAAAGCCCCTTTTAGTGTCAACCTAGCATGGTCGTCCAGATTGGTCTTCTCCCAGCTATGAATTATTGGAGTGTGGCAGCAACTGAGTAGAGAGATTGCCAGTGGTTAGCAGCAGAAGGAGACCAACAGCAGAGCTGAACACAGAGGAGTACCCCATCACATTTAGTCAGATGTAGACATTCTCTCTTCTGTGTTTCTGTGGGCAGTAGTGGAAGAGGGGGATAATACGGCTCTGTGCTAGCCTTTATGTATGAGAGAGTACATTTGCATATGTTTGTATATAAAGAGAGGGAACAGTTGTCAAAAATATTCTTATCTGAGACAATGTTTAATTCTGAGAAAATACACATAAGATTGTGCTAAATATGTGCACACATACTTGATGGTTTCAGTGTTCCACTTCTATAATAGCAGGCATTTCCTATCTTATTGGGCCTAAGCTGTACTCCTTATTTGATGTAATTGTGCAATGATGTTATATGTGTGACTTGATCTATAGCCTGTGGCTTGGCTTACTTTTTTGAGTTATCTGCTCTGAGTTCTTGCCATAAATCCTCTACCTGTTCTTCAGCTTACAGATTCTCAGTCTCAGTTTTTCCCACCTGTAAGGTGGACAAATGTTGTAAAAGAATATCATCTTCTAAAATTAGTGTGCTGTATATGTGACCCATTTACACCATTAACACTGCAGCTGTGTGGCACACATTCTTTGCCTCACTGTTGAGGCAGAGGAGCTGTCCAACAGGGCACAGAACAGGTCCCATGACACAATTGCTAAAATGGAAGGGGAGCTGTCCAGCTAGCCAGCAAGAGGCAAGGTAAGAAACTGTGAAAAAGAGGCGTTATCCAGAAAGATCCAGGCAACCACTGGAGGGATTCATAGGTGGAATTTTGTGTGAAGGAGCTCCAATATGTATTCTAAAGTGGTACAGGTCAAAAAGAGATTAATAATTGGCTGTTCATGAGGTGTAAGTCTTAGTTTCTGATCCTTGTGCATTTTAACTTCATAATATCTTAAGGACTGGAAATGTAATTAAAAACAGGCAGCAGTCTTACCTAAAAAGTACTAGTAAACCTTAATCATGCTGGAGGCTGCACGTTGCCTATCCCTGTTTGAACTAAGAGTGTCCAAATGTCTCAGAAACTGAAAAACCAACCCCTTCCACTGGAGGGTAAAGTCAATGAAAGTACTAATAACTTAAGTTATGTATTTCTGGTTGTTTGCCTCACAGCATTCCCAGACAGTATTAATTCATTCATCACAGCCTTACATACTGTTTAGGACTGGTGCAAACACCCTATTCTGGTGAAATTTCCTAGAATGTTTTCTGAAAGTTAGCCTTTCAATGGCCTTGTCAGAGTTTAAATTATAAAGCTGTTTTCTTCATTTTCTCCTTCTAGAAGATCACCATTATGTCAAACTACTCCCCCCCCCCAAAAAAAACCATTTTCTATCAGACCCTCATACTACCCAGTGTCTGCTGTAGGGCAATCAGTTTGCAATCAGGACATTAGATATAAACTTTTCAGTGGCTGAAGAAGACAAGGGAACTGTGGCTTCTCCCACCCTGCCTTCTTTCCCAGCTCAGCTATCTTCCCCTTTGTCAAACCACTGGCAATGAGCAGGACAGCTGATGAAGGAAAGGGCCAGGCCATAGTGCTGGGGAGGGAATGGGCAGAAGCAATCCTGGCTGCATTCTCTCCAGTTTTACTCGGAGATTGAAAGACCAGTGTCTTGTCTCTGGCTTAGTTTGCTAAATTGCCAAGTATCAGCTCTCATGTTGCATAGTGGGTTCCAGTACCAGTTCCTAAGGTTGAAATTATAAAACCAACACTTAGTTGGGTTACATAAATCAGATGTTAAAGAGCCTCTTTAAAAAATCTGATTTGATAAAAAAGTTGTTTAAAATCTCAAAATCTCTTAAAATCTTTAAAATCTCAAAATCCAAATCTCAAAATTGCACATATGTACACACAGAGTACTGTTATAGGCTCATGGGCATGGGGCCTATTTTGTCCTCCACTATGTGCTTCACATAGGTGGGTTCTGCATGGGCCAAAAACAGTGGTGTGAAAATGGTGTAAAATGGTTTAAAATGGTGTAAAAGAGCATGTGCCAAAAACACACTGCTGTGCTCTGCATGAGTGGAAATCCCATCATAATTTTCCAGATTCAAGTTGTTGGTGCCATATCTCTACTGTTTCAGAAGTTCTAGTTTTGCTTCTTTATTTCCGCCCTATTTTCCCAAACCTGTCTAATTGTCATGATTTATTCTACTAACATAATTTGCGTTTTCTGAATGCTCAGTTCAACCAATTATTTATTTCATCAGGGAATCCTAGAGAATCTTAGACCCCTTAAAACCAGACTCCTTTAATGCCACTATGTGCCGCTTACGGTATAAGCATAGAATACAGTTGCTTGTGTCATCATACAAAATGGTGGTGGTGATGGTGTAAAAACTAGGAATGATGGGACTCCAAGGAGATCTATAATGTTATCTCCAGATTCCAGCTATCTTGGAACAACTGTGGTCAGCAAGAATACTCTAAACTTCTGTTAGTTGACGGACTGGGGAAGCTTCATGTTTACAAGTGCTGCATGTCAGCCTACAGCTGTAAGGTCGGCAGGACCCAGGTCATTTGGTGTTTTTAGCAAACAAAAGCCAGTGCAAGAGTAAAAATCTCCACACACTCAGCTGCTCTGTGAGAAGGACATTCTGCCAAACATTTGTCCTGTTATTGTTTGCACTGCTGCCAGAGATATGGCAAATAAAAGGCATTCATTCCTTACTATTCTATCTTCCCAGATCAAAATAAAAAGCATTTTGAAAAGAATATTTGGTAATTTTCAGGGTTAGAATATGAACAGAAGTTCACGTTCCTGTTCTCAGGTGAACATAAAGCTGAGTAGGAGAGTGTGTCTGCCAGATATGTGACTTCATTGACAAACCTGTTATCAAAATATTGGATTATTCAGAGCATGCAAGCAAATTATTTTCTATGTGCTCACCAGGTGGAGTCAGAGTTAACTTCAGACATTCACCAAAGCAAGACTCCCTCTTTGTTTGTTTTGTAAAAAGATTTTTTCTGTCTAATGTCTCTTAAAATTGAAGAGGATGAAAGTAATGAGCATCAGCATCTGGAGTGATCCCCAGGGCCTACTATTAAATTCCAAAGTAACATTAGACAAAGTGTTAATCCTCAGTATGAGGTCAGTGGAGCTTATGTTTATTTAAATGTGTTTAGAAGCTGAGTGAAATTTTCAACTACAGGACCTTTGTAACATTGATGTTAAGGAAATCCAAGCAATACAATATTAGATTGCTTCAGATCAGTTGGTCACAGAATAAAATTAGATCAGATTTAGGGAGAACTATGATCAGTCAAAGCAACTGGAGAAGCAGAGATGGCAAGAAACAGGTTGGGAAAGCAGTACCAGTACCAGGACTTCTCCAAAGTCATGTTTTCAATCTCAGTTCCCTTCTGATGCTGCTACTTGCTAGCTGAGGGAAAGCACAATGATACTAGGTCTGTGGGAGCTGTCCAGTGCAATCCTAAAAGCCCTCTGAACAGTATTTGGCTAAGGATTGTTCTCTATGACAGTTAGCAGCTACTACTCTGATATTGCTTAAAATCCATGGAGATAAAGATCAGTAAGCCAGTCTTCTTGGACATTTTCTAATAGCTCAAAAATGGACATTTTCTAATAGCTCAAAAACAGCCAAGCAATAGCACACTGTCATTACACACACACACCTTTCTCCTTAATTCCTGCAGCTGCTTTACATACTCGCCCATCTATACACTCAGTTGCCTACTGTGTGCTGATTCATTTCTGAGACTGGGTTGCCTCCGGGACAACATCCAGATCTTGGGCAAATCCCTTCCTGCAGCAATCTGTCTGACTAATCCTTTGTTCTAACTGAGGATGAATCAAGATGGGTGAGGGAATCCCAGCTCACTCTTCTAATGTTCCTTAGCTCTTTCTGAAAATAGGCCAGAATAGACATGCTTCACCACCTAGACAGATAGCTGAGGTGAGTCACATGCTCCAAACATTATGCAAGTGAGTTGACAGCAATGAGAAAGAACAAAAATATTTATGGGCTTGGAGAGAACTGGGGTTGAATGACTGATTGGGTAGGAGTTGGCCTATTATACATGATTTATAGTTTAGGTGGATCTAATTTGGAGCTGAAAATCTATCAGTGAAAGGCTCATGTATCACTGCAGTCATCCAAAGTAAGAGTTACATGTTTTGTTTTCAAGAGATACTGCAGACAAGGCCTATTCTAGGGCCCTGATACTCACAAGCCCAACAGGATAATGGTGCCCAGTGATAATGGGCAACGTGGCAGGATTAGATCATTTTTCAGAGCCAGTCTGCATTGATCATTTGCTTGTGAGGCAAACAAACTTTTGGGGTTTGCATACTCCTTTTCTACTCCCCTCACACACAGAGCCATGACTGAAGATTTCCTGGTTTGGAAAGTCTTTGATCTGACTCCAGTTTATTCAGACGTTCAAATGAAAACGTTTAACAAATTGGGATCTGTTTCTTTCTTGGTTAGTGGAATGCTAAACTACAACAGCTTGCAAGTTTAAGGATTTAAGACTCATCCATCGAATGAATGGATGCCTAAAAACTACCAAGGTAATGTCCAATGCTGCTGTAGTTTTGTGACAAAGTGTGGTTTTCTCACTATGACTAGTGAGAATCTTAATTTTGTGGCTGAGAAAGTCTTCCCATTTCTCTTTCACAGCATACATGGTGAATATTAGAGACCTCAGTGAAAAGCTTATCAGCATGAAAGCTTTCAATTTATTGTTATTATAGTAAAGCTACAGCCTGAAAAAGATTTAGGAAGTATCTCAAATTATACAAGGTATTTATTCCTCCCTCCCTAGTTCAGAATCAGAAGCCAGGCATGCAAAGTGCATGACTAGTGCAGATAACAGTCTAATCTCCTTGTGTGGGCTGCCAGAAACAGAAGATTAACTTTTGCGCAGCCAGCACCTTAGTCTACGTGTTTTCCATAGATCCCAGGAGTGCGTTAGACCTTTTAATTTAGTGTACCTACGTCTGAAGGGCAGTACTTGATTTTCCCCCAACTATTTATTTATTTATTGAACTCAGCTGTTTAAAGGTGAGCTGGGCCATTTTGAGAAGTCACCCATAAAGCAAAGAGTTTCACAGTCGTCCTCTTCCCCAAATAACTGGTGGCAGAATTCTGAGCCCAGAGGCATACCTACAAGCCTACAGAGAGCATCATGAGGGATGGTAGGTAGGGTTATGAATCAAACCCCAAATCCCACCCTTCCCAGTTTCCCTGGTCTGCTCACATCGTAGAGTTCGGATACTGCACCCAGCCCACCTCCTTGTACGCGGCGATCACATGAGTGTAGATGAGGCTTTTCATCTTGGCCCAAGCTTTTTGCACTTCTGGAGTGAACTCATTGGTGTATTCTTCTGCAAGCACTTCCAGTATTACACCAATGAGAATCTGGAAGGAAAAACAACAGTAGCAGTTAGAGCTGAATTTCCTAATTTCCTCTTAATGTTTTACAACAAGAAATTATCATTAGTCCTTAGTATTTCTTTATGACTGCCTCCTGCGATAATTGCAATGACAGCCTACTTGAGATCCAAACTAAAATAAATCTATTTGTGACTTGACCTATTTGTGCCCCATCAAGTCTACTATCATGCATCTAATAGATGTCTGATCTAGATGCTTCAGTAGCTACAACAGTAAAGGTACTATTCAATGTAGCACTTAATATTTTAAGATGTTAGGCACACCAAATGAACACTTGTACTGCAAATTTAAAATCAGCGTCGAGCCTTCTTAGGTGTCAGGACTCCCAAGCCAGCAACAGTGGGAGCTGTAATTCTGGCAAAACAATAATTTTTATTGTTCCCAGTGGGAAACCATTAACGTTAAATCAGTTTCAGACCGATTTCCAGTGCTGGATGTATAGTTATATTAACTTGTTGGAGCAAAAACAACCAATGCCTTAGACCAGGGGTCTGCAACCTGTGGCCCAGGAGCTGCATGCGGCTCTTTCAGACTTATACTGTGGCTCTTTCAGCCTTATACTGTGGAGGTCGGAGGGTAGTGTGGGCGTGTCCCTCCAGCCTTCCAGAGGAGTGCTGGAAGGAAAGGTGAGTGGAGGGGGTGAACCAGAGGCGTCTCTGTGCGTGAGGATGCCGCTTTTTGTGTCCCTTCCACTCCCCTCTCCTTCCAGCGCTGCTCTGAAGGGCTGGAGGGACACGCCCACACTGCCCTCCGACCCCTGGAGGTTGGAGGGTAGAGTGGGCGTGTCCCTCCAGAGCAGCTGTCATCCCCCCTCTGCCATCCCCGCAGCTGCCATCCCCACTCTTCCCCATGGAGCAGGCAGTTGCCTGCTCCGTCGGGCAAAGGGGGTTTCCCTGCCTGGCGCCTCTGCCTTCCAGCGCTGGAAGGAAAGGTGAGTGGAGGGCCCAAACTGTAGGCAGCTCTGTGTGGCGCCACCTATCCGGCTCAGTAGATCTTCGGGGCCGTGGAAAACGGGTCCAAATGGCTCTTTGGGTGGTAAAGGTTGCCGACCCCTGCCTTAGATTTACAGCCCAATCCAAAAGGGGGGCAGTAGAGCAGTGTCTGAGGGGTCATTTACCACACTACCTCCAAAGAGGCAATCAGTGGTGCAGGCAATGGGAGAGGAGGAGAAACTCCTTTCTCCCCTAGGAAAGCCCATAGATACACAAGACTTATGCCACCCTGGTGGTGTAAGTCTGCATCACTGAAGGGGGCATTCTGAGCTGAAAGTCCTTTGGAAGTTGGCTAAAATTGGCTCAGCCCCGAGAACACCCCCTCTGCATCATTGCTGCTGCACTGCTGGAGGCCACAACATGGAGGAAAACGTCCAGGTTCCTGTGCTGTGATGTCCCGTGATGTTCTGATTAATACTCTAGAAAACCCCATGGTTCTGATTAATGCTCCAGTGAACACATTCAAATTTGCTGATAAATTCTTGTTCATCCAAGAAATCACCCATAAAGCAAAGAGTTTCACAGTCATCCTCTTCCCATATAACTGGTGGCTAGACTGCTGGATTCTATTAATTTCTTAAATTATTAGGCTGCAGTGATACAGGAATAATATTGTAGGTTTTGAAAGTGGATTTCATATTTTTAGAAAGTAGTTTTTACATTTTTAGAAAAGGTTGTATGTAGGGATTAAAAATGAAAGAAAGGGGAAAATGTTACAGAGGAGCTTGAAGTAGCAGGTTTTCGGTTGGGTAACAAGTATAAAACAAAAAAAATGAGCTTGGTGTTGATTATACAAAGTGGAACTTAGCCATGATTAGTGAAGACTGAGACAGACTTTTGTTGAAAAATAAATGACACTCAGTAAGTGACAGTGGGTAAGTTTATTGATTTAGAAAAAATTAAATGCTGCCTCTCCAGAGACCTGCTGGAGATGGGTTACAACAAGAACAATGTCATTAAAAAGTCAAAACCATTAAAATCAAGTAATGACATTTATAAAAAATATATCCACAAAACAACACCGAGTAGCTAAAATGATATTAATACAACATTCAGGGCAACATCAGACAACAAAACAACAATAAATAAATAAAATAAAAATTAAATCCCTTATTTAAAATTCTGAATTAAAAAAAATTAAACCCCTTACTTAAAATCCTAAGTACTGGACCTAATGGATTTTAAGTAAGGGGTTGAATTTTTTTCAGTACCTAAAGGAAAGTAAGGCCAAGTTCAAGTTACGAATTGAAACGGGACAGGGGAGTTCCTGAACAGGAGAGGGTAGGCATTCCTGAAAATGAATGAAGTAAAATGTACCAGTGAGAAAAATTAAGACTAATGGGTTAGAATTGTAGGTCAGTTAGCTAGAAATAGGACAGAGTGCATTTTATCTTATTTTCAATTTTAAGAACATGTTGACTTTCAGTTGTTATGTAGAGATGAAATTTGTACCACTACAAGTCCTAATGACTTGTCACACTATCAAAAAAGTTCTTTTAAAACAGAGTTGTTGGAGTTTTGAGTAAGAAGGGAAAGACAGAGTGAGAATGTGCCATTGAGTTGCAGCTGGCTTGTGGCAATCCTAAACAGGAAGTGTTCAAGGCATGATAGGAGAAGAGGTAGTTTGCCATTGCCTTCATTCTATGTAGCAACCCAGGTCCCGGGAAATGGAAATGAAGGACAGGAAATGAGGTCCCAGGAAATGGAAATGAAGGACAGCTGGACTAGAAACTTACTGTTCTTGAAACAAACCATTTGACAACTGAAGTTTGGTTGTTTGTCACAATGTAATGTGTAGACAGCTGGATTCCATTAATCAAGAACCCAGAAGATGCAGCCAAAACAGCAGGTGAGATTTGTTAGCTTGAGTCATTTGAACATGTTTAATCTACAAATGCCTATCAGCCCCACACCCTTCTTTGCTTCTGGCACACTATGGTCTGCCAGATAAAATAACTGGCTTGTTGGAGAATGATATGATTTAGTTTTAGTGGCAAAGGTTCAGATGATATAATCCCTTCTGAATGTGCGATTTTATGACAATTTGGAACAACATGTTCGTGATGCAGAACAGCTATGAACTGATTGGTCCATTGATCACTTCCAAATCCACAGAGTTTGTTAAATGAGGTTAATCAGATTGTAGCATAATCATTACATTTTCTCTGGAAAACATGGCAATATTCAAAAACTTCATGAGGTTGTTGTAATAGTTTTATGCAGAAGTCCCCTACTTAGATTAAGCATTTACTCGCTTCCCTCCCTATTTTCCAGCACAGGCTTTAAAATATACTTTTTAGGAAAGGATTTGAAAACTGATGGATAGTTTCTGGCTAGCTGGGAGGTTGAGGCTGGCTGGCAATATTGGTATTTGTTTTAGTCTGCTTTGTTTGAGTCTTCATTTGATTAACTGTTTTAGAGTCTTTGTTGTTTGTATAGTAAGGCACTCTGAGGACATGCACGGGATAGAAAATTCAGGATGTAAATATATATTTCTGAGACTGGGTTATATATATTTATATATATATATATAAATAAGCCTCTTGGAATAATGAATTCACAGTAAAGCCTCAGGCCATTTCCGCACGGCCAAAAAACAGCGCCCTAGGGACAGAAAAAACACCATCCCTGGGGTTCTGTTCGCACAGGAGGCGCTGCTGCATTGCAGCAGCACTGTCCTCGCCCCCACCCAAGTGGCACAAAGACGCCACTTTCAAACCTTGCTTGGGGGTGAGGTTTTTGGATTACACCGGCTTCCACCTGTTGCTGAACAAACGGCAGCGGGGGGAAGCCAACGTATTCCCTGTGCCGCTCTCAAACGGCTTCTTACCTTCTCCTGGCTTCCGTAGCTCTGAGGAGGCCAGGGGACACACCTCCTGGCCTCAGTTGCTGCAGCTGTTGCTCTGGCCATGGGGGCATGTCCCCTGGCCTCCTCAGAGCGACAGAAGCCAGGAAAAGGCAAGAAGCCTTTTGGGCGGCTACGCGGCTGTGCGGAGCCTGCTCCGCCAGCTGCGCAGCCCATGGGGCCGTTCACGTGAACGGCCCCAGGGCTTGCATTGGCATGAATCATGCTGATGCAGCCCTGCAAATCTGGCTGTGCGGAAACAGCCTTAAGCAACCTGGCAAAAAGGTATACAAAAGTTACTAGCTCACATAGCATTTTATAGAACTGTCTTATCACAATATACTGGTTAAGTATCATATAAACAGCCTGAAAATTTAATTTTTTAACAAAATCTTTTGAGCCTGCTTACCTGGAAGCAGTTTTGCTTCACTACAGCGGATTAGATAAGAGCCTATTTTCAAATCTGCTTCAGAGTCGCCATAGAAGAGGTTTGGCTGTTGCCAAACCTTCCACAAAGGGATTAAAGTCTTTGGGGCCTTTAGAAAGTTTTGTTAAAAATAACACATTAAAAAGACTATGGAGCCATCCGTCTTCCCTATCATTTTCTTCTAATTTATTCAGTGTTTTTCATTTTTCTGTTCATTCAGAAGAAATCTGCATCAGAAATAGGCAAAGCTATCACCTGTACACAAGTTCTCTGTACACAGAGAAGTGGCTAACGCACTGATTAAAAGCCCAAAAGATAAATGTCTATTAGGAAGTACATTTAGGATAGGGAAAAGGGAGTGACAGCATGCCGCTATCTTGCTAGCTAGGAAGAGTATCTTTTCTCTAATTTCCGAGAAGAAGCAGGATGTCAGACCTGAGAGTATCAGCCTAAGGGCAGACAAGAGGTGACACAACATGACAGAGGGGTCACTAACTTTACAGTCCTCTAGCTGACCATTTGCCCGCTCCCTGGTGGGTCTTCATCTCAGTTTCTTTGCATATTAGACATTGCTACATCCAACACCCCTTCTACAGGTTTAGTGTGTGCAAACATCTCCACTGTACTTATAATGGGTGAGGAAGGCAGATATTGAACTGGTGGGTGCATGAGTATCCCTGATGGCATAACACTAAGTGTGCCCAGATGACAGATCCTGGGGTCAGAGAAAATAGAGGTACACTGAACTGAAGGATGCTTTTCATTCAGGGTCAAAATTAGGGAATATATTCCACACAAAAATAAACAAACAATGGCTGGTAAGACGAGTAAGGGTAAGGAAAGTCCTGCCAGGAACAAGGCCTCTACCAGCTGGAATGTACAGCATGCATGTTGTGTAGGGTTAGGAAGACACACACATCTTGCAGAATAACAAGCCTTATTTTCAAAGCTTGTACTGGAGCCACAGCACGTAGCTGACAACAAAATCTTATACCACTGTTTTGGGTGGCATAAGCCCACTGAGGCCAATTGAGGACTTTTCAGTGTTGGGGAAGTACCTCCCCACACTGCTGAAAAGTCCTGAGGATGTGGCGGGGAAATGCTGCAGTAGCAATATCCCTGGCTTCCCAGGGCTCTGGATTGGGCTGTTGCTAGATGTTTTATGCTGTTTATATGTACTGTTATGCTCCGGGTTTTTATTGGCTTTTTAAATGGTTGAAATGTTATGTTTATATCTCTTGCATTATTTTGTGAGTTGCCTCAAGCAGGTTTGAACAGGCAGCATATAAGTATTTCAAACAAATAAATAATAGACTGAGTGCTGATGATGACATAAGCAAGATTGAATAATGTTTCTACTACTAGAACTTGACAGGGATTCTATGATTTCCAGAACCTTCAATGGATTAGAATAGAAAAACAGAAGTATACTAACATCTTCCATTTCTGAAAGATGAAGAGATAAGGAAAAGGAAGTGGTGTCCAAAAGGAGCTTATGAATGGTTATTTGAACAGGAGGTTAAGTGAAACATTTGCCTGAATTTTAACAAAAGTGGTCAGCAGGTTCGAAGCTAGCCAAATGGAAACCTTAAACATACAGAAAAGAATTAAATTTCTCAATTTGTTGACTTCAAGACTGGTTGTGTGGATTCCACCTATCTACACAGAACCTGTTTAGTAAAGGTTCCACTATTCCCTGCAATTTTTTCTGTTGTTTTAAACTTAAATAGCCTGATTAATTATTAGTTTTTGTGTCTGACCACTTCGTTAATTAATCTGTTTTTAATTATTGGTTACTGTTTGGGAATAGGACATTGCATTACTAGTGGAATTTTTGGCTGTACCTGTGAAGTGAAAAGCAATATTTAAGCACGCTCCCCAAACAACTTGTTAATTAACAAATGATTTTCCACATGGGACAAATTAGTGTCATTATCATGTATAAAAATTAACAGAAATAAATGTGACAAAAATGGGAGAAAACACAGGAGAGCAATGAGATCTGCATTCAGAAAAATTGAGACAACAGAGGAATGCAATGAGATCAGAATCTCAATATAATTAATTAAATGTCAGTTACATATTAACCTGAAATTTTCAGAGGATAACAGAAATAATGCTGATGGGTCTTTACTGCTATTTGGGATCCTGAGCCAAGTAGAGCCTTTCCTGTCACAACTTCCTAAACAGTGAACTGATGACTTCAGGATAATAGCGAGGCTACCACTTTGCAGACTTTCGTAAATACTCTGTGGTCATTTCCACATGGATTATTTGTGCTTTTCCCTGCTTCTCCTGGGGTTTCCCCAGCTTTTCTCCACTTTTTCTCAAACCTCCTTTGCCATGAAACTTTAGGAAACTTTGTTGCAAAGACTTGGATGGCTGCCATGTGGGTGAGACAGTTCAGATTTTCCTGCCTATATGGCAGCCATTCTCCCTAGCCCTGTCCCCACCGCTGCCATTTCTTCTGCCATCAGGCTTTTTTCAATGACAATTTAATATCCCCCCGGAAATGGTTCCTCCATTGAGCTCATCTGATTGGCCAGCCTGGTTACGCTGGTGACCAGACAGGGTGAGGCCTAGTAGACCCATTTCTAATCTGGTAAGGTGAGACCAGGCAGGGTAGCCTCATCCAGGTCCAGTCCCTCATCATGCTGAGGCTGAATATATCCCATTCCTTGCTGTAGAGAGGATTTGTTGAGAGGGCAGGTTTCTCAGTGCAATGAGCCCTTCTACCCTTCTTTTGGGGTTGTGGAGGGTGGCCCTCCAATCTGGGTGACCCCAGTAGCTGAAGTGGCTGTTGGGTCACCAGAGTCTCTCCCAGTGGCATTAATGGCCAATTCACCTCTGATTACCATCTTTTATTTTTTCAAAACTAAGTTTATAGCACTTTCCTTCATGGAGGTCTGAGAAAAGCATATCTTCGCAACAGAAGGAACTAGACTTTCTTTAAAAAATGAAACAGGGAATTCAGAAAACCTGCCACAAATATTTTTACATTGGTATCCCAAAACTCAGTTGTCAATTTTTAAGGAAGAAAAAATAGGGAAACACCAGTGGCCCAGGGGTGAGGAGAAAACTGCTGTTGGGAGTTGAGGCCGGAGAAACTGCAGGGAAACCTGCCACGTGGAAGCTCCATTGTTGCTATGCTGTATCAGCCCATTTATTGAACTGTTGCCTTTCGTCTACGTTCTTTGAGGGCTTCACTAGGATTCCCTTAACAATGGCCGTTGTAATTACCTTAAAGTAGACTGGTTCCACTTTGTGCTTGATAGCATGTGCCTTGCCCACCAGGGCCAGTACAGAAGAGACCTTTTCTGAATCATAGATGTTCTCCACCACACTGTTAATAGCCCCCATGACCCGTCTGGCGTGTTTGCGCAACTGCAGACTCCTCTCCATCTCTAGTGGATCTTCCATGTGTTTGAATTGGCTGAAGTACTGCTTGGCAGATGGGAAGTTGACAAAAAACCTGCATAGTGCAGTTAAGGAGAGAAAGAGAGAAAGGGGGAAACAGTGCCATCATTTTGAGAGAAACATAATATATCTACAGCATTGATGAGAAGTGGATTCCTGGCTGGAACCAGGGACTCTAGCAGATAGGTCCAGGTAATCCATGCAGATTTGAGCTTTACAATAGCTCAGGTGCTCGTGGCTAATTTCCATGCTGTTCAACAGTTTGTGCAGGGAAATTATACTCACTGGAATTGGCACAGCACTTTCTTCACTTATGAAAGCCCTTGACATGCTTAAAATCTATAATGTCTCAGTGTGTTGTTCTTTCTGTTGTACTCTTGCTCCCTCTCCCATTTCTGGAGCTGCTGTGGAGTTGTATTCCTTGGCCTTTGTGAGGCACAGAAATTCAGCTCAGAAACGTTCGACAGGGCATTCAGGGTTGTCCCCTGATGTACACAAAGTCTGCTTTTCAAAGACATACCTTGCTAATTACCCTGTTTTATCTCCCTTTTCATCTGATGCCCACCCAAAACGTGGGCCATTGTCCATCTCAATGTCATTTAAGCTGTTCCGCTACTGCTTCTGAGCTCTTACACACATTACTAAAGAGCAGACTCTGTCATTTCCCACTTTATTATGCTGTTCCCACTTGGCTGAATCTCACACATGAGGTTGCCAGGAAAGCCGTGTGAAGCCACAAATGGAATAACCGTAGCTCCTGCTGCCTTCCCCAGACATCTGGGTTTCATCAGCCAGCCTAAAATAGGTTTCAATGTGTGAAGAGTGTGTGGCAGCAAAGGGAGGAAAAGGACTAGAGTATGGGGGTGGGGGTGTTTGAAAGATGAGACAGAAAGGGAATAATGTTTCTTTCTATTTCTTGTGTATGTTCTTTAGCCATCCTCAGTCACAGACGCTCGAGCCACCTCCTTACAACCCAACTGATTCAAATGTGATAAATTTGCTTTTGACAAAGGGTTGAGTGCACTTTAAGGGTGCTTTTTAAAAACACCAACCCCATTCTTCATAATAAGAGCATACCACCAACCCCATTCTGGGCTGTTTAGAGCTGGGCAAGGAATGAATGGCAGGGTGCTCCAGAGCTAAGCAGTCATCCGCTGCCTGGTGCCTGGTACCATTTAACACAGGAGTTCCTGGAAGGATAGAATTGCCACCATGGAATACTCTGGTACCACCATGGAGTACTCTGACTGCTTCTTGCTGTTTGATAGTTTATTAGATAAGCACAATCTGTAGAGTGCTCTGCATTCCTGGCTACTAAAATGAAATTTCCCTCCTTTAAAATAGGCAGTAGGTATACTATTGATAAAGTAAGCTCTGCCGTAGTTTCATCAGTACCATCTCTGGATATGCTGATATGATTGGATCATACATAGTTTGAGAACCTTACAGCCTTACAGTGCAAGGTTTGAGAACCTTACAGTGATGGGATTCAAATAATTTAACAACTGGTTGCTTATAAGCACCATTTTAACAACCGGCTCTGCTGAAGTGGTGCGAACCTGCTGAATCCCACCACTGCTTACAGCCCAATCCAGTTGTGAGGGGGCATGAATGGGCTGTGGGAGCAGCGATGGGCTGCACTGAAGTCCCCTCCATTGGTGTAAGGGGTGCCTGTGCTGGTGGAGAAGACAAAGACGCTGGTGACTGGCTGTGCTGGTTGAGAAGACAAAGACGCTGGTGACCCCACAGCTCCATGGCAGTGAAAGTGGGTGCCACCACAGAGCAATAATGGCATCTGATTGGACGATGGCATGTGGTGGGGTGGCAGGCTGATCTTGGGAATGGACCTGACTTTCGTCAGCTTCTACCCGGGCTTTTGAGCTGGGAATGATGCAGTCAGGATTTTAGATCTATGGAGGGCTTTCAGGTGGCCGTTCGTTTTTGTTTTCATTTTTTGCTGCCTCCCTGTACCACCTGGAAAAAGCAATGGCATGGCAGCGGCACCATCCTCGACAGCCTCAGTCTGTGAATTGGCTTGTTATTGTTTGCAAACTACGGTGGATGGATGCATGCTAGGTAAGTGTCTGACTCTGTCAACACCTCCTTTGCAGGCATACTGTTCTCTGATTCTGTTTTTTCCTAAAGTTCGTTAGCTTCAGCTAATGAATTCTGGCGAAGAAGCACCTAATACACCTTGGACCCCTCCTAGACCTAGTTTACATGTGAATTTTTAACATAGGTTGACTGGGAGAAAAGCAGTCAGGCAAATCCAGGCATTAGAAAAATGTTATTGTATAGCATCTTGAGGTTTCCTAAGTCTAATATTTGCTATGGCATAACACACAAGATGAAAAATTGATAAAAAGCAGATGCCTGAATGCTGATCCCATGGAATGCCTTCCCAGATTGATTCTGTTCTAAGCCTCCTCTTCTATGTCTTGGGACACACATCTGGACAAATATGGACAACATGTCCTTAAAGCTGTGTTGTCTTTTTCTTGGCTTTACCCCTTGAAGCATTTTGAAAACATCATTTCTGGGTACAATCCGTTGGGAAGCTCTTTGATGAAAGCCACATTGAGATGAACTGGATTTGCACAAGAGCCATGCTGTTGTGCAACCAGTGAGACTCCCGTGGGATACATTCCTAAGTGGGTTGTGCCCTCAGTCAGCAGCAGAAGTTGAGAAATAACTTGATTAAGGTGCAAACACTGGGAATGTGCTCTTGGTTCCCATGTGTTTAGAATCAAGAGAGATTTGTTCAATGTGTTGGAACTCATTATCAAGTGATCATCTTTCTAGCATTACCCCACCATTTACAAGTTTATAAATGGGTGAGCTATGCTTGTCAATGTTTTTACAATTAATGCATCTGGAACAGTTTAAAATGGATCCTAATAGGTTTCTATACACTAAGCAATGCTTACTCCATGAGCTTCTTAAAACAAAGGCCCATAACCATGAACAAAAGCCATTGGAAGGGATATATATTCCATATACATATGCTTGATACCAAGACAGCTTTAGTTGCACTGGTGGACTACCTTCAAAATCAATTTTGAAATTACAGCTGGTGCAGAATATCTCAGCTTGGCTATAACCAGGAGAACCAGTGTGGTGTAGTGGTTAAGAGGAGGTGGACTCTAATTCAGAACTGGGTTTGATTCCCTAATCCTCCATGTGAGCAGCAAATTCTTATCTATTTGTTTCCCCACTCCTACATTCCACTCCTCTTCTTCTTCAGCTTGATGGACCATGCATATAACTCCCAATATGCAGTCACTCTACTGGCTGCCCATCAGTAACTGGGCTCAATTTAAACTATTAGCTTTCACATACAAAACCCTTCATGGCCTCTTATCTGCAAGACCGTTTCTCTCCCTATGCTCCACCGCAACAGCTTCACTCATCTGAACCAGGCCTTCTGCAGATGGCAACTTGCAAATCAACAACTGTCCATACACGTGCCTTCTCTGCTGCGGCCTGGCTCTCACCTTGTGGAAGTCAGGAGGAGTCTGTCTGAGGAAGGCAGGAAGGCTCCTACTCTCCTGGCTTTCAGCAAACTGTGACAAACTGAATTATTCAAAATGGCTGTCTGTGCAAGCAACAGGTTAGCACTGTACGAAATGATTCATAAAATTGGCCGCCAGTCTGTTTCTGAGTTCAATTTAAAGGTTATGACCTTCAAAATCCTTCATGAACCAAGTATTTGAGGGGCCTTCTCCTTCCATATATCCCTGAGCACCAGCTAGGGTACTCAGGCAGCCATCTGTTGGCTATTCCACCACATGGAGGCCTGTCTGGCGTGGACCATCATGTCTCCAGCTTTGTGGAATGGGCCCCCTGAAGAGAGGAGAGGGGGCCCCTTTTGGAGATCTTCCGGAGGTGCTGCAAAGCCTCTTTTTTGCCAGGGCTTTTGAGAGGAGTTTGAACAACAGGCATATTTTAAGCAGGGGAGGGGGAGAGATTTGGAGTTTGCTAAATTATTTTTGGTTCTCACAGAAAATGTTTTTAACTATTATTCCCACCTTAAACCACAAGGAAAGTGGCACATGTTTGCACAACCCCCCCCCCCCTCAAGTTTCTCAAGATTGAGATCAACTTTAAAGTAATGAAATCTTAAAACCTGGGGTGCATGTGTATGAAGAAGAGATTTCCTGGAGGAAAGACCTCAATGGCCTGCATATTTCTTTGCCTCTTAACATAGCCCATAGAAGCTAGTCCAGGAATAAATTATGCTAAATAAGCACATTTGTTCAATTAGCATGACTTGTAGTCTGCACAGAATTCCGCTTTGGCACAGATTTTAGCATAACCTCGTTGCAGCAAAGTAACAGAACGGTTACATATGTTTATGTAAACCCTCACAAGTTTTAATGTGGCCAGATCATACACATATAATAAATACGCGGAGCACAACAATAGGGATATCCATTACAAAATCAGAGGAGCTGCACGGTGGCAGAATATTTCAGATGATCCCCACGGTTAGCATCCAGTGGTTATTTTCCGCTTTGAATGGGTAAATAGGTAGGGGGTAATTCTGGAATTAAAAGGAGTGGATATTGTTGGCAGAAGTAAATAGCACTCATTAAGAATATGCTGCTACCAAGCTTTTATGGGATTTGGTATTATCTAGTTTTTACTTCATCTCCACTATGATGCCCATACGTCTTTCTTTATTTATTTTCTACATGACATTTCTTTCCAATGGGGAAATGACTCAAAATGACTTGCATGTCTCCATTTCATTCATTCATTCATTCATTCATTCATTCATTCATTCATTCATTCATTCATTCATTCATTCATTCATTCATTCATTCATTCATTCATTCTTTTTAGATATGTATTGTCATCAATTTATAATTGTTTTAATTTTAGCTACATTTGCAACTGAATGAATTGCCAATGCAGACTATCAATATTTTAAGTAAGTATGTAAATAAAGATCTCCTGTTACCATTGTCTTATAATTGCATAGTGATATTGATGTTTCAGTGCTTCACAACCTTTCACTGCCTTGTATACAGAACACAACCTCTATACCTTGTATAGAGAACGCTTCAAATATTACCCCCCAAAAAATAAAAAAACCAAACAGAAATGGTGAAAGTAAACAGGGGAGGTAGAATGGAGTGAACTCAGAAAAGTTTGGGAAAGGCACAGAGGCATGGAAAATGTTGTAAATAGATCACACAGGCAATTGGAGATGTTTTGAAAATGTTTCAACCAAAGAATTGTTTTAAAATATTTTGAGGCTGGAAATAAAATATTTTTGGGATGTAAGGGGGATATCCATTACAAACAGTGTGCAACTCCATGGAGGAAATGTTTTATTTCCTGCCTCAAAACATTTTAAAAGGTTTGTGCTGAAAGGGCCGTTTCACTGAAAATTGTAGAATGGGGCATGGATCATATGGGTTGATCCAAGACTGTGTGAACTTCACACAGCTTAAAGCTATAAAGTGATTGAGGCAAGACTGTCTGAAGAAATGTCATCTCAGGCTGCTGCACAGAGCTGAAATTGGAATTCAGTCACCAATTATAAGCAGAATTTGGAATATCTGAAAAATGACCTTTTCGCAAACATTCTAAATAAAACCATTTGTTTTGGGCGTTTTTTCCACAAACATTTTTACACTTGTCAGGGTTGTGTGGGTGCAGAGAAAGGCACTATACTGTAGTAAAAGAGATTTTTAAAATGGCCAGAGTTGTTGAATCACTATTTGTTCTTCCCAGAATACTGGTTGTTGCCTTGACTGTCTCCCAAAGCTATTAACGACTGGCTCATCTGATCATTTTTTCAATTAATTGGTTGATTTTTTGTTCAGAAGGAAAGATTCTCTTTCAGACTGATTAGATTGCCTTGAGTTGTGTGCATCTTTCCTGGTCTTTCTGCAGGAATCAGGACCTCCAGATTACTCAGGGACGGGAAGTGGCATTTTGCAATAGTGCCTTGGCAGCCATGGGAAGAAAGTGCATTTAGATAAGACTGCCACTCGAGGACAATCCAGTGATGAGCAAGAAAGTCTGACGACCACGGTGGCTTGCCTGTACTGCCTGTAGCAGCCAACAAGGCAGCATCTCTACCCTTCAAAAAGATTGGGCATGTGAACAACTTGTCACACTGTTTAAGGAAAAGCTGCCAAGGAGCTGGCCAAGGAGAAGACGTGCTGAATCCTGAGCCAAGTCACTGAGACTGGGAGAAGAGAGGAGGAGGATGACCCGAGGGGTGGTTGACCCTCTTCCAGTTGTGAGGCCTAAAAGACCCAGCGAGGCTGCAGTCAGGCGGAGTATGCAGGACCTTGCACACCTTGATTCCACTGCTGATTTCAAGTGATTGTATGATCCCTGTTAACAACAAGCTCAAGTCAAATTGAGCCACATTTGAGCATTTCATTGAAGGCAAGTAAAATGTAAAGTAAGCAACTTCTGAGCATGTGTCAAAAGTAGCTACTTTCCTCAGCCACCTAAATCTGGTGAATGCTGACTGTGCAGTTGCAAAAATAGCATAGACACTTGAAGCGAGTTTAATTTTTAATTGCAAATGGGGCAGTAGTGTCCGAGCCAATAGGCTTTCCTTATCATAAAAACCAAATATTATGAGCTGGGGAACTTTGCACTTGGGATCTTTCATAGTGAAAATTTAGCCCACTTTCGAATTGAGCCCACTATCTTTTTGAACTCTTGCTCTCTGATATGCAGATTTCTATGATTACAAATGTCCTTTCCAAGCACTTTAGCAGGTATCTTATTGTTAGTAATTAGCTGGTACAGTGCATGGCCATGTAAACACTCCAGATAGTTGACAGCAGTAGTGGAAGAGCAATAGGTATAAGTGATTAATGAGAGGGCTGCTTTTGAAAGAAAGAACAACTCAGCTGGAGTAATGCAACTTTCTAAATAGACATCAACCTAGAAATTTAAAATAACCTCCCTCCACCCATATACACACACACAGTATTCACAGATACAGTTTGTAGCTATGGATAACTACTGGTAGTCCATGCTAAATATTCTTAAATATAGTCCATGATACTAACAAATATATCCAAGAACAACAGAGTAATATTACTAGATGAGTGGCAATCAAGGTACCAAAAGGAGAGATCCAAGTCCTTCTAGTTTTGCTGATTCTACTTCTGGTGAATAAGATACCTTGATGAGAATTTTGTGTGGGACACCACAGATCTTTTCAGTTACTGTGAAAATGTGGAAATTGATGGTCAAATACCCTGTGTCCCTTCTGTTTTTGTTAACAAATGCATACTTCTTACTCACATCATGTAGAAACATTCTGGTATGCTGAATTCTTGTTTGGGGTGAATATCAAATTCTGTATAGATAAACATACTATTGAATCAGATTGCTGTGTCTTATAATATATGGAACATAAATATCAATTAAAATGCTTAATATGTCTTTTAATGTGGTCATGAATATATAAGCGAACTGTAATGGATTCTCCCTCCCTGCTACATTTCTTTTATCCATCTTTTGTGTTATCTCTCTGGAAGACCCAAGTTAAAGAAATGCATGGAACAACCCCTTAGCAGAAGCAGAAGGGCTGTTTCTCCAGATTCCACTGCCTAAAAGGCAGAATTAAAAAACCGCTTCTTGTTGACCTTCTGTAGACAGCCATTTGTCCTTTCTGTAATGTTGTTATCTTGATTTCAGCAGCCCTGGCTTTGATTTATCAAAGGCTTTCAGAGATGCTACTTTCAAAGCACAGAGGCCACTGCTGTGCTCTGAAGTAATTACTAGCTTTAACGGAATCTTGTCCTGTGTAGTCATTTTACCCCCACAGGCAATGCATTCTCCTAGACAGCAATAATAGCCCTTGAATTCACTCTGTCTTCGTTATACCTGTGGATATTGCCTGAGACCCAAACATCCCTTGATTCATAAATCTAACTGTTTTGCTGTGGCTCTGTAAACCCTTCATTCTATCTATTTTGTTTACATAGGTCTGAATGGTGCCTCCAGTACAAAAGGTAGCAGTTGCTGTAATTTTGGATTACAACGATCAAATCTCCTACTCAGAAACCTACATTCCTGCTCTTAATGATCTTCTGTGTATTTCTGTTTTATTTTCCTCAGTTTTCTTTGGAACATACTTTTTATGTGTGTTGTTTTTATGTAGGCTGTTTGCAAAAACAGCCACTGGGGATGGACAATTGGTGATCCAGGAGACCCATCTGACTCCCTGGAGATTCTTCTCCAGTTTCCAGAATAACCCTAGAGAATTTTTTCTTTAGCAATCCTGACACTCATCAAGGAAACTGTAGCTATCAGAATCCTCCATTGGCAGCCTTGGCCATTAAGCAGGGCAAGCATCGATTAACATGTGTACAAGTACATTGAGTTAGAAATTGAGGATTTGGCAAGAAAAAAGAAACATTCATCTATACATAATTTAAAGCCATCATCTAATAGCTGTCCCACAGACCAAATGATGTCCATTAAGCTCACAAGTCAAATATCACCAACACTGACAAATTTCTACCAGTAAAAAAGACTCTTACTCCAGTAGCAAGTCAGCCACTTTCCAGAGGAGATTATGAAAACAAAACAAACATCCATAAAATAGGTGGTGTGTTGGTAGTAAATATTCATGCCTTTCTTTTGTGAAATAATCATGTCATTACTTGTATGCTACCTGAACAAACACTTGCCTTCTTGCTTTGCTTGTGAGGGTGTATCTTGGGGGGGGGGACTGGGGGTCTTGCAACCCAGGCACAACTCGCCATGGTCACGTAGGGAGTGCATTTGCCTCTCACTCTCCAACCAACCCGCTGCACTGGAGAGGTTGGGGCACAATTTTGGAGGCAGGGTGCCATTTTGGGGGGCCCAGATGGGAGCAATTTTAGTACTTGACCTGGGTGCCGTTTTCTGATGGTATGCCATTGTGCAAGTGTCCCAAAAGCCTCTGGCTGACCCTTGTTGGAAACAGAATGCTGGACTAAGTGAATTCATGTTTTTTTTTTAAATAATTTGGTTATGTTTAAAATACTGGTTTATAATACTCTCTTGACCTTATCCTGTTCTTTTTGTTGATTTCCTTCATTTGTTGAAATGCTTTGCAAAATTAAGGCAAAGGGTAACCCCATTAAACACTTGAGTTCAGCCGAAAAGAAATACATGCTTATCTTGTCCTGCCATTAGTGAGACTGCCTGGTATTAAACACAAAGACTACAAATATTACATAACCTAAAAATGCTGGTGCTTAACACTGACAGTACACACCAGCCATTCCTATATTTTACCCAATGGATGATCCACAACAGGCTTCCCCATTGTACCTTGAGCTTGGGAAAAAGCTGAATAAAAACAAATCCATGGCCGTTTCCACATGGGCCAAAAACGGCGGCCTGGGGGCGGTAAAAACGCCGCCCCCAGGAGCCATACCGTTGGCACAAGACAGGCAGTAGCTTGCTTGAAACGCAGCCTTAGCGCTTCGACCTGGCTGCCCTCTCCTCCGGGCTCAGCTGGCGGCCAGGCCAGCCCTAAAACAACCCTTTAAAGTGGTTGTTGTTTTGAGGGAACAGCCGTCTTCCCTCGGGCGCACGGTGCGAACAGCACCGGGCCAGGGACGCATGCTGTAATTCCCGCCACCACTCATCCTCCTTGTCCCGTTAAGAAGCGGCCTGCTGGCCTCCCAAGCCCCTCCCTCATCTTGTCCTCTGACCCCTGCGAGGTCGGAGGGCAGCAAGGGCGGGAGCTTCGGAGGCCAAGCTGAGGCTCACCAGCTGGGACAAAAGGTGAAGTGGGAAGACAGGGGGCAGAGGCGTCCACATGCTTGGAGCCGCCCTCGTGCGATCCCGCCGGCCTTTCCTGAGGCCGCACGCACACTTGTGTGCGAACGGCCTCCGCCCCCACGCCGGCAGAATTCTTGCCGGTGTGGGGGCACCTGGGGGGCCGTGCGGAAACGGCCCATGTTTGCTGTATTGACTGAGTACTTCTATAGTGAATAATATATAATAGACAGTATTATGAGATATTCCTCAAAAGTAACCAACTATGTAAAATTTTTCATGATCTTCTGAAAGGTCCCTTTTGCCAGTCTTACTGGTTAACCTTATGTGACTAAGAGCCTACACACAAAGTTTCTACAAGGTTTCTAGGCAAGCAGGTTTCAGTGTTTGATGCAGTTATCCCCCAGTACCTATGCCCAAGTCACTCTGTTTAGCTTGTTTCTTATCAAATAATGAGGAGGTCTTTCGGAAGGGATTGTGCAATTATCATTAGTCTCTGAGGTAACAGTATTTGGGACATCTTTGTAGCTATTTTTGACTAAAATGGCTACATCTTTGGGACATCTTTGGGACATCTTTGTAGCTATTTTTGACTAAAAGTCTGTGACTTACCAAGTTGTTGTGAGCATGGATAAACACTTAATTCCTCTGTACATTAAATGCTACATGTCTCTTTCTATATGGTCTCCCTTTGGGAGCATTATGCAAGTAAGATGGCTCAGATCTTATATTAATCTGTGCTTGTTCACAATGTGTGCCCACAGTGAACTGAAAACATATTTCCAAATTTGCTAGTTTCAGGTACTGACCATGATTCCAGTTCTGAGGCACAATCTCCCTTTGCAACTTCATCTGCTATCTCTTCAGTTGCTTTGACAGTTAAAGGCCAGCTCTGAAATCAGTGGGCTTAAGTGCATCTAACTCTGTGCTGGATTGCAGCCAAACTGTTCTTCCTAATGTTTAATTGAAATCTATCTCCCTGTAACTTAAACTTCCTGCTTGGAATGTCCTGTTCTAGATAGCATGAACAGTTGTATTTTCTCTGCCTTCAGACTATAAATATTTTCTATGGGCCGCAGTATGCAATTCATATTGTACCACCTCTATTACAGAGTGTTTGTATGCGGGGTGTTTATTACACATGTGAGATAACCCCCCCCCCCAAGGAATGAATCTAGAGTAGCATCTCCTAGTTGGTTATACTTTGCCCAAACATGTTGGCAAAGAATAGTACAGGTTAAAAAGGTATACCTATCTCAAGTTCAAAGTAGAGGGTCGCAGGAGATCCTTGAGTGCAATTTCCATCTTTTAAAGATTCAATAGCATCTGTGTATGCTGGAGGGACTAAGCCAGGATGGCAGGGTGGCAAAATTAATCATTTAATAATGGTAAAAAGAAACACATCTACTTTGACCTAAGATGGTGCATCTGAGCCATGATTTATATGTGATGGTCCAATTTATATGTGATGATAATGCATAGTTTGCTGCTATATGAACAAGCCTCAAAGGGGCTTCCCATTGGCTCCCATGAACTCTGATCCCTGCCCCTCTTATACCTAGGGAGATCGTTGCTCCCACTTTTTGCACTAAAGCACAATATGCCATTACACTGGAGTATGATTTGCAATTTCCCTGCACACCAGGATTCCAGATAGGGATGCCAGCTGATATATCTTGCCACCCACCATTGATAGAGGGAAAGAATAAAAATGCGCAAGCAAGTAAGCCTAGAACTACTCCAAGGCTTATTCACATTGCATTATGCTTGAATCCTGCAAGTGTGATGCAGTATATAGCAGATATGCAGCACCATCCTAAGTTGAGTTACTTCTCTTCAAGCCCATCAACCTCATTGGAGACGAGTGTAACACTGTTTAGAGGTGCCCTGATGGGTTCATATCCCAAGAGCTGTGAATTTCTTCAAACTACATATTCTGGGGCCAGCCATTATCAGGCTGCCTCACTTCACACAGCTGTTGTGAGGAATGAATGGGGGGTGTTAAAGAACAGTGTAATTTGGAGATTTGATGAAAATCTTGGTGTGGAGATGTAATGGAAATGGCATGCACCTAGACACTGCCTTTAGCACTACTTTACACTACTAGACACTACTTTAACAATAATTCCTTACTTCAGCACATTACAGCTTTATAAATATTTAAAAGGAGAGGGAATTTTACACTTGCTCATTGGTTTTAACAATTCAGAACTGACATTGAATCATATTTTGGGTAAGGTCCTAAAAGAGAATTTGATTTCAGCAGATTGTAGAAAGAAACAGATATCTCAATAATCCCTTTGTGTTTCTCACTGGCTATGGTTAGCATGAATAAAGAAATGGTTTAAGTACTTGTGGAAGTGTTTATATGAAAGGATACGAATTATCCAATTTCTCTGTTTGGAGTAGAATTTTATAAGCACCATCAGCTCCATTAGTTCAAACAAAGGCCCCTTCCGCACACGCAAAATAATGCATTTTCAAACCACTTTCACAACTGTTTGCAAGTGGATTTTGCTATTCTGCACAGCTTCAAAGAGCACTGAAAGCCGTTTGAAAGTGCATTATTCTGCATGTGCGGAATGAGCCAAAGTTTGCAGATATCCTATCTTCAGAAGCAGGAGTTCTGGTTACTCTAATGGCAAGTTTGCTGCTTCTGCAATTTTATATAACACATAATTTATTCCTGATGGTTACTCCCAGCTATCATAAATTATTGGTTGAGGGATGTCCTAACATGAGAGAATTGAGCCCAACCATTTAATACAGATACCTCTTTATAATCTCATTCTTTGCTTGTCAAGGCCTTCATTTTTTTTTAACATCTGCACTAGTTATTTAATCGCATATACTTGGATTTATCATGAAATAATCTCACTTTCATTCAGCTTCATCCAGTTGCTATCACAGGTGTTGGCTGTACAACATTGCGTTGAACTGGAAAAAAAGAAAGAAATAATTCTCCCCTCCCACAAGAATAAGAAATGTGGAGGCTTCATTTGAACTTGGGCTTCCCATGCTCCCACACAAATGCTAAAATTTCCCAGCATGTTATTTGGATTGCTTGGTATATAAATGGGAATCTGTAGTCTCCATGTGGCTTGTGGGTGTTGAACATACTACAATCCTAAATGGTTTCTGGGGGAAAAATCCCTTTGAATTGAATGCCCTTTCAATTTTATATCACTGCTATAATGTATACAGCATGAAACATACATTAACAATCTTAATTTCATTTAATTTCATTTATTCATTTATTTTCTCAATAGCCCCATGATCAAGATGTTATCCCTGTGCATTTGAGAGTTGAGAGATAATGTCTTGATATAGTGGCCGGCTAGACAATCTTGGGCAAGCATTTGAACCCAGGGTTCAGCACAGTCCTCTCTGCACAGTGTCCGGTTGCTGCTCTTGTGATTGTTTTTGGCATACTGACATGCAGGTGATCCAGTGACACAGACAACTCATCTAAACTTGTAGCAGCCGAGCTGCTGAATTATTTACTGATTAAAAAAAAAACTGCAAAAGCAAGCTGAGTACCATTCTGACTGCTTTCCTTTTTGACGTACCTCCCAACAGCCTCTCCCCATGACCTAGTTCTCCTGGAGGGGAGTGATTGTCAATTATCCAGCTGTGAAATATGTAGGCATGAGTGAGGAAGCCAGCTGGGTGAGAGCTGCTATCGCAGGTACTGTCAGTTTCAAGACCACAGACATCCTGCTCTGAGGATGTGCATGAATGTGTTAGGATAGTGCCAAGGGGAATGAAGGGAAAGAAGTGAGGAGGGAAATATTTCTTACACAGCATTTCCTTGTGCCTGTTCTTTCCCTGTCTCCCCAACCCCCCTTGTTTCCTACAACGTTCCATTAAGAAGAATTTGCTGTCACATTGTACTCTACTCATGGCAACCCCATCTACAGGAAAGAGACAGGCACAGATCACCATCCTCCATAAAGACAGCCACCATCCTCCATATAACAACTCCAGTCTTCCTTGTTGTTCTGCTACCCAAGTACCCTTGTTGATCTGCTCCCCAAGTACCCAAGTGTCTCTGCTTAGCTTCTAAGATCTGTCAAGCTTAAGCTCAGGTAGACTATCCAGGCAGTTCCATTAAGAAGAACCCCTGCTGTATCAGCCCAAAGACCCACGGAATCCTGTTTGCAACAGTGGGTGGTGGTCACAAAGCCTTTAAGCAGGACATGAATACCTCTCTCATGATCATGTTTAAATATTTGAAGGGATGTCATGTCAAAGGGGTAGCAAGCTTGTTTTTTGCTGCCTCAGAGACTAGGACACGGAGTAATGGATTCAAGGTGAAGGAAAAGAGATTCCATCTAAACATTAGGAAGAACTTCCTGACCGTCAGGGCTGTTCAACAGTGGAACTCACTGCCTCGGAGAGTGGTGGAGTTTCCTTCTTTGGAGGTTTTTAAACAAAGGCTGGATCAGTATATGTTAGGAGTGCTTTGATTGTGTATTCCTGCATTGCAGGGGGTTGGACTTGATTAGATACTCACCGTGAAGGGGTCTTCTCCTGGGTGGTTATAGGCCATCTTGGCCCTCCCTGTTCTTGTTCTTCTCCGGTAATGTGTTTCATATATAAAATTGCAATGTTAACATTCCAAGCTAGAGTTTCAGAGCCTGTGAGGATTCCTTTGAGCTTTGGTCCCTTCCAGAGTTGTTAGGTTAGGTTCGTTTTTTCAGCATGTTATTGTGTGTGTTGTTGTGGTTCCATTGTTCTTGTCTCATTGTGGTGAGTCCGATCCTTGGCTAGTCAGATACTGGGGCAAGATGGCTATGACCAGCCTGCAGGAAGTGACCAAAGTATATTTCCTGCCTCCTTGATTGATGGTGGAGAATAACCCACCTGAACAGTATCTTTCCTGAACAGTAGAAACAACCATTAACAGATCTATTCTGTAGATATCTGTGATTAACCTTTTAAAAAGCAGCCTGAGACATGAGATCCAAGCTAGACATTGCTTTTTTCATGAGTGCCACAGGGACTTTCAGACATACTGTAGCTGCAAGTGCTGTAACAACTTGTGTGTAAAAACGGTAGGTGAGTTCTATTCCGATCAGGACAGTAATGCAAGGAGAGTTGGAGTTCCTAACTCACCCCCATGCCAACTTTGGACCCTTCAGGGGTAGAGCGGTTTATCAAATCGAATAAATAATAACTATAATAATAACTTCAGCTCCCAAAATTACCTGGCCGCTAGGAGAACAAGCATTATTCAACAGGGCAAATAAAATCTAAAACAGTACCACGATATAAATTAAGAATGACCAGTTTAGAACCTCCTATTTAGTTAATATAACATATTATAATCTCAGAGTGACCCTTACATCATTATGTTGTCAAACCATGACAACAGCAATATTGCCTGGGTATATTCTCAAATGCTGAGGGACCAATGAGAATATATTTGTGGCTCCCCAATTTTGAAGGACTAACCACACTACATTCTATTTTGTCTGCTGTATACTGATCCTAGGGCCAAGTCATTGGTGGTTAGTTATCTAGTATAAATTTATCTAGTTATCTAGTATAAATTTATACTTGGATGTTGAGAGAATCAAATTTTTGCTGTCTGATTCTGATGTATATATCTTACATAGAGTTTCTTTGTTTGCTCTTGAATAAAGAAAATAAGGTGCAAGGTGGTATTTAGTTTTCTGGACTGAACTGTTTTAACACACTTTATTAAATTTTAATATCTCAGTTGTCAATGTACAGTATCTGTATTAGTTTAATATATGTATTTGTATGACTACCTGTTTGTTTTACCTAATTTGTGATGGCCAATTGCTATATTTTACTTGGCTTGACTTAATAGGGCAAATAACACCTGCCCCAACATGAACTTATGGTGATTTGATGGCACATGCACAAACAAATCCTTCTCCTGTAGACTGCTACCACTTGAGGTATAACAAGCTTGCACTTTTTAACCCATTAGCCCAGGCTGAACAGATCCCCCCAGAACTCTTGCAGTTGGCTTTGAATTAAGTATTCTGAATAATGTGTTGTCGTGGTTATCAACATTCTTAACTCCAGATAATTAATTTACGAAAATTGCTGGCACTATCTTAATATTTATGTTTAGATCACACCTATTGCTTCCCTCCATCATACAGCCAATGTGGTGCAGTGGTTAGCATGTCGGACTAGGATCCTAGAGACTCAGGTTAATACCCCCACTTGCTATGTTCTTAGAGTCTAAGATCTAGACTTAGACCAATCACACTCTCAGCCTAACCTACCCCACAGGATTCTGATGGGGTTAAAGTGGAGGTAAGCAGAGCAACATCTGTTTCCTTGTGGGATGAAGGCTGGGATAAAAAAAGAGTACTGAACAAACAAAGGAAAATTTCCCTCTTGATTCAGAAGTACTTGGAACTGTATGGTTTCACATAGCTGGGAAAGGGGGAGGGCGGCAGAGAGCAATCCCTCATGTTAGACCATGTGTGATTATGCCACACGACCAACTACATGAAATGCAAAAAAAATAACTACACAAATGTTCTTAGAATCCACTAAATTGTCCTTTTGCATTTCAGTCTTAAACTAGGTCTTTGAATTTTGCAATAGTTGCCATCCCAACACACACACACCCCTACCCATGAAAAACTGAAACATATCTCTAGTAATAAGCATTAGGCATATTAATTACTGTTCCAGATTGGTAAAAACCAGTTTCTTACCCATGGTACTGTTTTCAGCTCTGCAGTAAAAAATGAGTATATCATGTTGTATCCACTGTGACAGTGCCACAAACAAAAATACATCTTACCATGACATGGCTCTGAAGATGCCAGCCACAGATGTGAGTTTTAGGAGCTAAAGATGCCAGACCATGACCACACAGCACGGAAAACACACAACAGCCATTTGAGTGTTTTGCTTGCAGTCTGTGAACAAATTGCATTCCAAACAGAGTGGTAATTGTGGCTATAGAGAGCACTGGAAAAATACATAACTATTTGGGTTTTTTTACTGCACTTATACCCCAATGCATGCAATCATGGTTGGGTTTTGCACAGCACATAATGTACGTAACATGTTATTAATAACTCCAGTTTCCCCTGTTTGCCTCCACACTGGAGATTTCACTCCTCCAAGAAGCAATTGCAAGCAGTCTGGGGTCCCTTTGGTTTCTCCAAAAAGATTGCCAGTGTAGCCATTTTTGAAAAATCCCAGTTGAGGGAAATATAACGGGCTGAGCCTGTTTTGGACAACAGCCCAAATAGCTTCCTCAGCCCATTATATTTGGGCTGTGCGGAAACCACCATAGACAAGTTTATAATCAGTTCAAATGTACCACAGTTGCTACTCTACCTTACATATTACACAGTCGCTATTCAACCTTACATATTATAGAGCACAAATGGGGACCCATAAGAAACTTGCAGGAGTGGTCATATCATCCCTCTTTTGCTACCTCCTCTCTTCCCCCACTTCTCTCAATCTATCTCCCCCCCTTTCCACCACTTTCCATTTGGCTACTTCTGCACCCCTCCCTGTCCGGTCTCCCTTTGTAGTTAGTAATGTCACCCTTTCACTTCTTTTTTCTGCCCCTCCACCTCAATTCATGCTTCCTTTCTCTAGCCCTTCCAAAGCTGGTGGCACCCATGGAGTATCCCAGCTGCCTGCCAAGCAGCTTCAACCCCCCACACCCCATGCACAAATGGCAGCAGCAACTCTCCTAGCCACCCACCTGCCTTGCAGCTTCCTACACATACACACATCAACAGCAGCAGTGACTCTTCCAGCTGCTTGCCTGCCACCGCCAGTAGGTGCAGACAGACAGAGTGATTTGAACAGGATTTATACCCCTCAATGTACTGTTTTAATGTTTTCAGATTTTAGTGAATACCTGGAGGATCCCCCATGTTTCCAAAACTGCCTGTTTTCTGATCCACAAGCATCTGCAGATTGGGCTACACTTGACGATATAAGATTCTTTGCTTGACTACTTCTTAAATGGGCAAAGTTTGAATGTTTGTCTCCAGTTAGTGAGCATGAGGATTGAATTACATAACATAATTTTCTTAAATGTTAGGTCTGTGTTCCCCTGACCTGACCCATACCGTGTCGTGTTGCTGGTAATTCAATTTCATAGTGTAGGTTCTTGATTGGGATTGGGACTATGGTGCAACATGAGAAGGTGCTATGATTGGCTTACAAGCTACATGATACAACTGACATAAAAGTGGTCCCTGACACAACTCTCAGTCACATGGGTGGAATTCACTTTTCAAACATTTCTGCTGCCCAATGAGCTCTGGAAGGGTAGAGAAAAGGCTCCAGTTCTCCTTCCCACGTCGTTTTAAGCTGTAGAAACAGCTGCAAGAGGATTCTGTTTGCCCAGTCCTCAGACTCCATACAGTCTTGACCACATGATCCCCCAAGCATGTGTGTCCACAACCATGTCAGAGGGACCCACAACATGACTTCTGTCAGTTGCATTGCTTAGATAAGCCCTGGATTTAGGAGCTATACAAGCTCTTCAGTTCAATCTTTTAAAATGATTTTCTGATGGAATCTTATAGTACATTGAAAGCAGAGGGCTAAGGAGGGGGTAACCATGCACTGTTAGTGTTCACCCTGGATGTACATAATTCACAGTTCAATCCTGTGCAACATTACTCCAGTTCAAGTTCGTTCATTTCAGAGAGTTTAGATTGACGAAACTCTGCACAGGATGGAACTGTCAATCTATGTTTACACTGACCCAAAGAGATTGCAAATAATCATAATGTTAAAATGCTTTAAAATGTTGTAGCTGAATGAGGATGCCATTATGATAGCAAGTCTTTTATTGTGGATTTAAAGAAAATCAAATATCTATATTTGTAAAGAGGATTAACAGGCAAGCTCTTGGTATGAAAATTGTTCCCAAGTATTTAAGTTGCTGAGGAAGGCTAAGAGCTGGAACATATTCAGTGACCACAGTAATTTTACATTTTAAAAAAGCAGTTGTAGGCTGTTGTGGTTGTGAAGCAGCTTGCTCTGAGGTAATCCTTTTCTACATGTTTCTCCAAGCATTTATTTATCAAAATCACTAAGATTGGTACATAAGCCATTTATTCCCCAGGAACGGGAATGTTACAAGTATAAATAGCTTTTGGTGAGGTTGTTTGTGCCTAAAGATGTTTTTGATTGATTGTGAGATTTCAGGCACTATGTTTGGAATCCCTGACTCTTCCAATGGTTAACCACCTTGTTTTGGTTAAATATCTCTGACTTCTTTACATCTATTGTCTATCTGGCACCTATCACTGGTCCTATTTTGTATTCTTGGCTAGGTAAAAACTGTTCAGCACCTATCTGCTGTCGTGAATAAACTGAGGATCTGTTTTTCAGCCGCAAGATATACACTTGCCCACAATTAATTAAGGATTGGGGATCATTCAGTGTTTGATGGTTTTGAACAGTAAATACATCTAAATCGTTCCTGGTCTGTGATCTATTCTGGAACTATATTAAACCAATTTACATGATCTAGTTCTAGATGTGCACAGAATCAGTGCCGAGTCCTTTGTTTAATAAGATGGTTGGATTTATTTGTAAGACATATACCTTCATTTTCCTTGGAACGTAAATGGAATTAGAGTGAAGCATCATATCAATGCCCAAGAGAAGATTCAGCTGTAACTACAATTTGTTATTTATCAAACCATTAAAAAAATTCAGTATCAAAAGTACATTACGCATTTTAAAGCAATCCCGTGGAGTAGATTTGGCCAGGGTGGAAAGTACTCGTTTAAAGTCAGGTTTTTGTGACTGTACGGGAATGAGAACTGCAAGTTTTCCTTGGCTAAACCAAACACCCTCTATTGTCACATTATTCAGGAAGCGGACTGTTGTAGCCAGTGTGATTTAATGGTCCGAATGGTGGACTAGACTGGGGGAGATAGCATTCACTGGGTGATCTTGGTCCATTCATTCTCTTCCCACCTCACTTATCCATACAGGGTTCTTGTGTGACTGTAATGGGAAGAGAAGAATCGTGTAACTGTCTTGGAGAAAGTGTAGGAGAAATATAATAGTTCTTGAATTGTTTACTTTCTTCAGTTTGTGATATAAACTGCTATCTGTTGGTATCATGGCACAGGAAAATATCCTGCCCTTGGGAATAATTCTTGTAGAACAATTTGAGGAATGAATAGAAACGGTGTCTGGAAAAATACACAAGCAGTTATATCCTGACGCAAATTCTTCTTCTTTCTCCTTTCCCTGCTAAATATTTAGATCTTCTGTGCAATGTCGCAAACAGATTTTGATGATCACTTCATCACTCTTACCCTGCTTGGAGAGCAATTTCAGCATGGCCTGTGTAATTCAAGAGATAGGGTGGGCTGCAGCGCCTTCTGTCTACCACTTCAATCACTCATTGGCTTTCTTTTACTTCAGTTGAGTGGGGGGGACACTGCAGTCATTTTGGATATTTCTTGAATGAATCCAGTATCAGTTTCTATAAATTTTATCTGAAGTGACATGATAGATCTCTAGTGATTATTTCCAGGCAAATTCAATCAAGTACAAATTGCACAGTATTCTGCCAGGTTTAATTTCTGATATATTATAGATCTGCCAGGTTTAATTTCTGATACATTATAGATCTCTGGTGATTATTTCCAGGCAAACTCAATGAAGTACAAATTGCACAGAAGTCTGCCAGGTTTAATTTCTGATACAAATATTGTTCCACTAGTGTGGACAATTGTCATTATCTTCCTTATGTCCATTTCTGTCCAATTTATTATTTTTTTCAAGAGAGAAAAAAATAAGCTAGGTTAATTGGGGAGATTAATAGGTATTAAAATGTTAATTGAATATGTACTCAGGTGCAGATGTTGATCTCTATAGAACTCTCAGTGTTATGTGCATTCCTCTGCTCATTCAAATGCAGAACTGCTTATGCACAACTGGATCTAGACCAGGGGGCTGCAACCTGCGGCTCTCCAGATGTTCATGGACTACAGTTCTGGCTAGTACAATACAGTTTCGTAGTCCATGAACATCTGGAGAGCTACAGGTTGCAGACCCCTGATCTAGACTAAGCAAATATGAAAAAATAAGTGAAATCATAACTTTTTGAGCCTGAAACTGGTACTGTCCAGTCCGCGCTATGTAGAAGTGCTTGCAAATATAAGTTTGTTCTTTTTCCCTTCTCAAATTGCTCTTGCCGTTGTTCGTCAAGGCGAGATAGCAACATAAAACTGAAATCATGGCACATCTAGCAATACTTAATGCCAGTGGTGGGATTCAGCAGGTTCGCACCACTTCGGCAGAACCGGTTGTTAAAATTGTGCTTGCAAACAACCAGTTGTTAAATTATTTGAATCCCACCACTGCTTAATGCGTATCTGTGCATATAAAATGTCAGTATGCATATGTCAGCATTCTGCCAGAGTCCTTGCACAACTGCTGGGTGAGAGAGAGCCTTCCCTGTAGCTTTGGAGCTGAGGGATACAGGTGCCCTGCACAGGGGAACCGCTCTTCTCACTACACACAACAAATAAGTAATCTAACTTCTTTACTAAGTGAAGATATGATTATGCACCACCAAAGGACACCATTTCTTTTTCTTGCCTTCGTTTATCATGTATGGAGCTGTGTTTGTGTGTGTGTAAAGTGCTGTCAAGTCACAGCCAATTTACAGTGGTTTACCATTGCCTTCCATCTAAGTACTAGCCAGAACTGACCCTACTTAGCCTCTGAGATCTGACAAGATCAGGCTAGCCTGGGCCATCCAGCACTGGGCAGATCCATGTTTAGTATCATCTTATTATGAAATAAACCTGTTGCTGACATGATTTTAATCGGAGATAATTTGCAACTGATTGCAAGTCAGTCAGTGAACTCTAGCTTTCCAGAATCTAGGGATTTGGAGGTGGAGCCACTGGATCTGTACAACTTTTGCAAAGTTGCCCAAGTTATGACTTATAGACCAAAAGACAGCTGTTGTACATTTGATGACCTGTAACTCAATTGGCTGTATAATTTGAAAATCTGACCTATGTGATTCTGGAATATCACGGCATATATGTTCTCCAAGAAAGAACCATTTTTTAAAATGTACCTACTTGTTACCTGGAAGTGTTTGCTGTTCCATAAGGAAGGAGACCTCTGTTGAAGGTTATTAGCACAGGACCTTAGACCATAAGAAAACATATATTTTCAGCATAGTTCAACAGTGTATAATCACTACAGGACGCTTTTGCACAGCAGTAGTAGCCAATTTTTGGTGTATTTGGCCCAGTGGCACAATGTAGAGTGCTACTTTGTTTAGGAATGACTATGCAAATCTACCTGGGAACATGACTACCATCTTGTTGCATGTTTGCCAGATGGCTACTGAACACACCTAAATTACCATTATTTATCACAGCTAACTGAAAATTACCCAATACACTGATGTAAACTGCTTGGGGGCGTGGAGAGGAATCAAAGATTATTGATCATTATAGACAACCCCATACTGTTTAGCCAATTTTATTTCTTCTGAGAGCTGGGTGTGCCCAGGTGTGTGTGTCTGGTTTATGTCATAGAAAAGGTAAATGTCATAGAAAAGGTAGATGTTGAAACTTGACTTAGTAGGTCAGTATTCCAAAAACTAGCAACACCATTGAGGGTCTGAAAATAAAGGAGGTTCATTATGCTCTGTAGTACTGTCAAGTTCTGAGGCAACTTTTTAAAATGCAGGATTGCCTCAAAATGAGAGCCGCTGAACTCTATTCTATTGCACTACTCTTATACCCCATTGCAATCCATTGGATTCAAACATCTCAGTTCTCTGTAGGATTGCAGCTTTGTAGTTCTGCACAGAAGCATTTTTCTAATAAAATCTAATCCAGTTTCATACCCCCGTCCCCCCTCCTTGTTGGGAAACTTTACCAAGATGGGGGGGGGGGAGGATTTTATATATCTTTGTCTCTTGCTATTGCTACACAACCCTGAATTTTGTCTCACTGTTCTTTGAGCTAAAGGCAACTCTGAATGTGTTCCTGGACTATAACAATTTTTATTATTAAAATTCTGAAGAGTCTTTAGGCTCCTTCCTTTCTCCTAGTGAAAGAATTTCAGACAAGCATAGCCTTTCCAGCGGCATGGAAGAAAGGTAGGAGGGGAAAGTTTCAGTTGATAAACGGGTAAGGAGTCCTGGATGTGGATTCACATAGCTATGTTTGGAACAGGAGTTCTAAATACACATCGAGTGAGTTTTCCTGAAACCCATTGCTTGTTGCTCCCGCTTCCCATCTCTTACTAGCTTTGGCCTATTCTTCCTGTCATCTGCAGTGGTCTTCCATCTCAACAGCCTGTGTCCAAGAGAGTCTGCAGGAGTTTCAGCAATGCAAAACCAGGTCAGATATTGAAACAGCCTCCTGAAATTCTAGCAGAGAGAATGGCCACAAACCATTAGACGCTTGCGACAATACATTTACACTTAGGGGATCCCACTGAAGCAAACAGAACCAAGGCGAGTGAAGTGTTTGGCTCTACTGGTCTGTGGAACACACTGGTGTGAACCCGCATCAATTTTAAACAGAGTGTCCTGTCTGCCTTCCTCTTTGTTCCACCTAGATAGCCACATATAAACACACCAATAGATTTCTGTGATGCAAACCATCCATTGCCATGCAGCACATTCACATGCAGCCAGTTCCAGTACAGTAATGTCACCATGAACCCAGTGTTCATTTACCTGTCAGAATTTTCCTCACTCCATCTTTCCAGCTGGCAACCTTTATGCCAGACCCAGGAGACAACTTCAGCATTATATTTCATACTGACACTGCAACCCGGCTGACAAGCAGATGGCACCGACAAGCTTCAGCAGCCCTGTTTGGGATTTATCTTGGCTCACAAGTTGCATTATTTCACCCAGGAATCTGGTGTATATATAATTCCGTTAGCAAAAAAGCTAAATTGGAATCGCTGAGCAGAATGCCGTACAATGATCCCTTCCTCTGAACCCACCCCCCCCCCTTCATGTACACAGAATACGGTGACCTTTCTGACAGAAATATTGATTTCCACTAGCTACAACAGCAGAGGTATTTTTCCCCCTTGGTTGTCTTCTCTAACATTTTGAAATCAAAATACAGTGAAATCTTCCCTGAAGAGCCACTAAATTGGGAGAAACAGTTGCTGCCACCCCCAAACCCAATTTTACTTCAATTTTTGGCTTCTTATAAACCATTTTAAATACCTGATCAGTATGGAGACCCCAACGTCCTCGCAGTTCGCATACACTCTGCTCCATGTCTCCTGAATCACCTTTTTCTCTGCATCTGATATCTCTTCGCTTCTTTCCCATCTCTCAATCTCCATTTCTCCTTGGACTTTCTCCATGAAAAACAGCCAGCAGAATCTTCCAGGGAAGCCAGGAGGAGAGGAAGAGATGTGTGTGAGTCTGTCTCTCTGTATGTGTGCGTGTGTGTGTGTATGTGTGTGTGTGTATGTGTGTGTACCAGCAAGAAGAGATAAGGTGTTCTGTTTGGTGGTGATGGTATGGCTGATACTGTTCCTCTTTCCCTCTCTGCCTGCCTATATAGATAGGCAGAGGTATGTAACAGAGATAACCAGGGAGAGAGATTGTGTCTGATCAGATTTCAGATTTGCCAGTGCAGCCCATCACTGTGGTTCACTTCAGCATGTGTCTGTGTGTCTGTGTGTATGACTAGGAAAGGAAACTGACTAAAAGTAAAATATTCAAAGGATCGCAAGACCAGCCTCTTCACCAATCTGTGAATGTGAGCTCACTTTTCTCTCTTCTTCTCCTCCTCACTCTCCTCCCCCTCCTCCTCCTCCTCGTCCTTAGTCTGTGCGAAAGCGAGGGAAAAAAAAGGGAGAAATTAAATAGAGGTGCTCTTGAGTGTCGAAAGCTCCTGCTTTGAGTATGGTCTGACTTGTGATTTCTTCTTTTTTCTCACCATTTGTAAACAGCCTCTGAGAAAATGCAGCATTTGAGTTGAACAGTTAAACTTATCCCAACAGCTGGCTTAGCTGAGATGAAGCTTTTTGATTTCCCTCCCCCCTCATCGCTTAGGAGATTGTTTTTATCAACAGCAGCAAAAATCCTTGCCACGCTGTCTTTTTTTTTTTAAAAAAAAGGAGGGTGGAAAGAACAGAAAAAGACGGATTCAATAAATGTTTGCCTGTGACACAATATTTATTATATCCTACTCTAGGGGAATGTTTTAATCATAAAATATCCCCCACACACTATTCATTTTATACGTGAACCAGTTATCAGAGGAATATTCTGATATAAAACACTTGTGAAGGAAACATTTTGGCATATGAACTCATTGGTTTTTTTTTTTTAAGTTTGGAGTTTAGATAGCACACTTTCCCTATGCTTTGGGAAATGTTATGTAGGGGTTGGGGGTTTTTTTGGTGGCAGGTTCTTTTTATTCATATGGCAATTATTCAGCCATTTAGATTAGAAATAGAGTTTCTTGAATTCAGACTGTAGATTGAAAGTTGTGTGTGTGTGTGTGTGTGTGTGTGTGTGTGTGTGTGTGTTTGTTTGTGTGTGTGTGTGTGTGTGTGTGTGAACAGACAATATACTGGATGAGGATTAGCCCTGTTGATTGTAACCATCAGCCCAGATTGTCAGCCCTGTTGATTGTAACCATCAAATAAGTTCGGCTCCAGCCACTGTGTGCGCTTGCATCAGCACCATTTAGTAAGGTCAAAGGAGAGGAACACCATCCCTACACCCAGGCTTCACATCAATATAATTGAAATCGCTTTTAAGTTTTAAAGTTTTACGTTTTAATGAATTAAGCTGCACTCTTGTACTTGATAGGTTTTATTGATTGTTATTGAATGTGCAGCCATTCTGTGAGCCGCCTCGAGCCCTTCGGGGGTGAGGCGGCTTATAAATCTCATTATAAATAAATAAATAAATAAATATTAATTCAAAGTAGCACCTGTGTTTCTGGACCATTGTTATACAGAGTTAAAAAGGCATATGAAGTGTACATGCCTAAGGCACAGATACCTTTTCATAAAAAGACGGTGTGCCGAGAAAAATGGTATTTTTTAAATCTGAAAATTAGATTATTTTGTTTTATTGTATTCCCCCCCCCCTTTTTTTTTCTTTCTCCAAGGGACAATATTTCTCTAAGAAAGAATATTTATAATCTAAACTGATCTCCTTTCATCCATTTTGACTTCACACCAACCTTGAAAGTTCAGAGTGACTGACTGGCTCAGTGTCTCCCAGTGAACTTCATAATCAAGTAGTAATTTAGATGAAGTTTCCATGTTCTTAGTTCAGTATTTTAGCTACTTATATTAGAAGCCATTCCTTGAAAACAATTTAAAATCACAGTAAATCTAAGCTCTGTGACCAGTAAAACCTCTTGTGAGATGGTGAGGCTGTTTCTTCCCCACTCCTCTGTACGTGATTGACTTTTAAAACATGGCTAGCTGGATAGCTTTAAAAAGGGCTTGGACAGATTTATGGAGGAGAAGTCGATCTATGGCTGCCAATCTTGATCCTCCTTGATCTCAGATTGCAAATGCCTTAGCAGACCAGGTGCTCAGGAGCAGCGGCAGCAGAAGACCATTGCTTTCACATCCCGCATGTGAGCTCCCCAAGGCACCTGGTGGATCACTGTGAGTAGCAGAGTACTGGACTAGATGGACTCTGGTCTGATCCAGCAGACTAGTTCTTATGTTCTTTTGTTCTTAAATGCTATAAAATACTCCCGTTCTTTGCAAGTCAAAAGCACTAAAAGTGAAAGTCCTGCAAGTGACTTTTCATTGCAAAAGAATATCCCGGTTAGGTGTCATAGACTGCCTTGAGACAGTACAGTAAGAATAACCTTGTGACATTAAATAGCCATGTAGCTATTTCCTTCTCTCACCCCTTTCTTTTAAAAATCTGGTTACATTTGTTCTTTTATGAACAGCAGGGCAGTACATCATAGCTATCTTCCCCCCCCCCCCAACAAACGAAGGAGGGGCCCTAAGCTAAAACTAAACTTTGTTGTGAAAAAAATATCATTAGGATTGAACATTTCCAACCTGGGGTTAAAATGTTGGAACAAAATTAGAAGGAAAATGGGTTTTCTTTTCATTTTTTCCAATTAAATGCATCGGTGAAGATTATAAGTTTAGATTAGCAGTTGTGGGTCAACCCAAAGTGGGTTGCAAATGCCAAGAAGTAAGAGGAACAGGATGAACTGGGAGTGACGCTCTAGGAGGATGACAAATTTGGGTTTGTCTCTGCATAACATGCCCAAAGGCCTATTAATCATAATGGTTTTACATTCCCAATCTCTCTAGAAACAATTTGATTAGAGGATCTAAGTAGTGGATTCTGCACGGTAAAAAAAAAATAACAGGATGAAGAAGGAAAATATCCTGTTTTGGGAAAGTACTTTACACAGGTTCCCTCCCCCAAAATGGGATTGGCCTATTATATTTCCCTCAACCCTGGTTGTTCAAAAATTGCTAAACTAGCAATCTTTTTATCCAAAATCAGGTTGAACCTGCTCCCAAGCTAACACCATGGGCACCAAACACTTTATTTTTCCCATTTGCCACCCGTTTTTCCACCTTTCTTATGTTATTTCAGTTTTGTTTTTGCTGAACTGCTGGCTGCCATTTGGTGTGACTCTAGCCGGCCGTCATTTTGTGAACATCACTGGTCGATTCTCTCACAGCCTGACATTTCCCAATCATGTTTTCTCCCCATGGCAGCAATTGTGAGCACCATTTCACCCATATTTGTACAGAAACGCATTCACAACTATTGGGCCATTGCAAGCATTGGCCCCATTTCCTTTCGTGTGTGTGTGTTCAAAATACATAGCTACACAGATGCGTACCTGTGAATGGACATTTCTTGTGGCTGGAACATATTGCTTTTCTCCCTTTTTGGACAAATTTTATTATTTTGTATATCACAACATTAAGGGGGGAGTTGCATGCTTCATGTTTCCTTGTGTTGTAGTTTAAATGCCCTAAACTTTTTTTCCACCCTGGAGAAATGGAAGGGGGAGGTCCTGCTTGGGTTCATGTAAATTCTCCACCAATCAGCAGAGGACAGAAGTCATGGGGAATGGGCCAGGACACTGCCAACCAATCAAAACACAGGAGGCACAGGCAGCCAGAAACAGTTGACCAAGCTGCAGCCAAAAAGGAATAGCCAATCAGAAGGTAGGAAAAATGGGATGGCTTCATGGACTCAAATGTTTGCATGGGTTCCAGCGGGTTCATGCAAAATAAAACGGATTATTTCCCCCAGCCTCATCTTGATTCCTTCACAGAAAATGGGCACCCATGTGAAGGAAAAAAATGAACCCAGGTTCAAAAATAATGGCTGCAACCTATTATTATTATGCTGGGCAGAATAAACCAGTGAATGGTAATTCCGGATTATCAGTTTGCAGTGCAGTAAGTAATTTTAGACTTGCATTTTGACACATTAAATTGTTAGACTTTCTTTTATAAATGTTTGATTTAGACATGGTATCCACAAAAATGACCCATGTCTCAGTTATAAACATGAAAGATGAAAAAATAAAATATAAGCTTGTTCAATACTCACTCATATGAGATTCCTGCATTTTATGTTAGGTAGGGAGAAAGTAGCATGGAATTACTTTGCAGGTCTGAAAAAGTACAGTCTTGTTAAATAATGACTTAATGTTCATGGGTGTAATGGAAGACAGAAGGGTGGATAAACAATATAGTCATATGTATAAAATAATGATTAAAGCAGCCCATGCAACAATAGCCTTGGGCTGGAAAGAAAAGAAAAAATGGACACTTCAGAAATGGTTAGAATATATCTGGGAAGAAGTGACACTTGATATTTTCGATATATTAACCAAAAATAAGATGTGGCAAGATAAACTGAATGAAATTTTGAAGATATGGATAATATACGTGGACTGGATGAAAGAAGCTCGAGTCAATGAAGAAATCTGGGAGAAGAGGCTACAGAGAATGAACTTACTGCTGTTTGTGAGACAAAACTATGAGGAAGAAGTAATGGGGGAGGGAGAAAAGGGGGGGAAAGTATTGTTTGAAAATGTATGAAGAAGGAAATGACTATAAACTGTAAATTTCAAATGATACAATAATTTTTTTAAAAAATGAAAAAGGACAGTCTTGAAAAAATAAAGCAGTTTAAACAAGGGTGCCAAAAAGTGCAGTAAGTTTACAAGTGGGTCAAAAAGTTTGAAAAGTTTTGCTTTAGACTGTTTTCCCATTGGATTTCTGGTAGTGTTGTGTTTGAGAATTTTAAACACAGCACGAGCTGAGGAGAAACTGTTTTAAAATAGGCTCATGAAGAAATGTCTACCAGCTCAGAATTCACCTCAATATTTCAATCAATTATGAGTATACTCTGTTTATGAGTAGGAACCCAGCAGCAAACTCAGGGCTGTCAGGAAAGAGTGGATTGGAAAAACAGTCACCAAGTCCCAAGCAGTGTACAGTACTTCAGGGCTTATGTATGCTAATGGAATTGGCTGAAGTAGAAGAATTATTACCATTTCCTACCTTGCTGGAATGTCACACCCTCAAGAAATAAAGACGTGGACAGTCCAATGGCTAGAAAGTGTATGAGTAGAGATCATAATGGGGGGGAGGGTGACTTTCCAAAAGATTTAAAATTCCCAGAACACAGGAAGGAAGCTGTCTTCCATCTTGAGCAGCTCTGTAGATGGACACACATCATAGTAGACCAAACCTCTACCCACAGACATCATCTTGTCCACTTGATGAAGGACAAATGGGTAGAAGTCCTAGCTCTTAAAAGTAAGGCAATGAAGAACTTTCAAATGCTGCAACTTTTAGAAATACTAGCCTCTCCGAATTAAACATAGTTTCCTGACAGGATTACATGTTCTGACCTTTTATATATATATATCTTTGCTCAGACCACGTGTATCCTTTTTATTTGTTAACCTTTCTTAGATTGTGAATGCTCCAAGTCTGATCTCTGTAAACACATCACACCTATTCAATCTTGCTATCTGAAGTTTACTAACAAGGAAGGGCAGTAAGTAAACTTCCCATCCCTAGAATGTAATAGCTCAAAGCCTCAAAACCACTATCAATTGTCCCTACTAACCTGTAGCATTGAAGAGGGAGACAAAGAAATTAGGTGGAGTCTCCAAACCACAATGTAGCTATAGTGTACTGGTTGTGCAAATTTGTACAACATAAGATACTCTTTGATTACTTGTAGCAAATTCAGTTTCCTAAAATAGTCCCTTGGAGTCAGTGAAAGAAGCCGTGCCATTAAATGGAGACTTAGGATGGTCACAGGGGTTTCTGGGGACTGAAGGAATTCACACTTGTGGGTCTAGTATCCTCTGAAGATGCCAGCCACAGATGCAGGTGAAACGTCAGGAGAGAATGCTGCTAGAACACGGTCATACAGCCTGGAAACCACACAGCACTCCACTTCTGAAAGCTTATATGGCCAGAGATGGAAACCTCTGATTGCCAGTCATTTTAAGAAGTATGGTTGAATGAGTGGCACAAACTAATGTTTTCCTTTTAGAAGCAATAGATATGGATAACTGTGTGAGTTTGTTTTTTAAAAAAAACAAAATAGGTGAAGTTATACTGAACCCAGCATTGCTGTTGGGAAAACCAGTTAATGCAGCACAACCCTGCCCCAGTCTTTCATCTCAGTCTAATCCAGAAAAGTGTCCCCTACCACGACTCAGCTGATCTGGCTACCTGGATTCATGCTACAGTAACATCAAGACTAGACTACTGTAATGCACTCTACACAGATCTCCCCTTGAAGTCAGCTCAGAGACTCTAGTTGATTCCGAATGCCACAGTTCAGCTTTTATCAGGAGCTAGGTGGAGCATGCATTTTACTCCCATTCTGCAATTCCCCCATTGGCAGCCCATCAGTTACCACACTCAATTGTACTGCCTTGGTTCCTCATATCTATGATACTGCTTCTTCCCCTATTCTCTGTCATGACAACTGACTATATGCCTACATTCTCTGTTGTAGCTCATACCTTATGGAATGGCCTCCCTGATGAAGTCAGGAAGGCTCACACTCTCCTTGCTTTCTGCATACTACGCAAAACTGAATTATTCAGGAGAGGTTTTTTTTACACAGGTAATTAGAGCTGCGCTGTAATGAAATATTTCAGAAAGATGCTTTAGTAAAAAGATAGGGACTGTGGATCTCACTACTGTGTATAGCATGCACTGTCTTATCATCCAACTAACTAATTTCTGCATCATTTAACATATCATATTAATGCTTATGCTTTATTTCAGCTCTGTTTAAGCTGTCTTCGGATTTCTGCAATCCAAATCTTATTTATTTTGTTTTGTTTAGTTTATTTGATTTTTAGACTGCTCTCCCCTGCTATGCAGGATCAGAACAATTTACATCAATTTAGAAACAATAATACAATAAATTTCTCTGACAGTCTAATACTCAACCATGGCATCCAATTAACCCAACAAAGGATGGGATTAAATAACAGAATCTAAAGAGGGAAGGGGTGGGGAGAAGAGAAGGGAGGACAAGGAGAATATAAGGGGGAAAGGAAAAAAAGGAAAAACAGAAAAGGGGAAGGGGAAAGGGGAAAGGGGAAAGGGGAAAGGGGAAAGGGAGGGGAAGGGGGAAAGGGAGGGAGGGAAAGAGGAAGGGAGGCCAACTATGATGGACAAATTACAGTTGCAGAATTCAACTATAGGTTTGGTTTTGCAGACCCTGTGGAACTGCAATAAACCCTCCTGGGTCCTGCTCTCGTTAGATAGAGTATTCCACCATGCAAGATCCAGAACCAAAAAGGTTCTGGTTCTGAGGACCATGATACTCTTTGGGCCAGGGACCACCAGTAAGTTGGTATTTGCAGAGGATAATGCTCTTATAGGGGTGTATTGGGAGAGGTGGTCACACAGGTGCTGTGGTCCCATCCTATTTAGGATTTTCAACCTGATCCAGTTCTCCATCTGGAGCCAGTGCAGCTGTTGGAGCACCAGCTGAATGTAGATTCTCCATGGTATTCTAGTCAGCACCCATGCAGCCACATTCTGGACCAGCAGGAGTTTCTGGAGCAGTCTCAAGGGAAACCCTGCACAGAGCAAATTACAGTAGTCTAATCTGGTGGAGATAGTTCCACAGATTACTGAGGCTATGTTGGGACAGGACAGGTAGGGCACCAATTGCTTTACCTGGCACAGCTGGAAAAATGCCAGCTTGGCCACGTGGGTTACCTGGGCCTCAATGAAAAAGGTAGGCATTCAGGATCATGTCCAAGTTCCTGATGGCATCAGTTGCAAACGGTCAACAGCCAGGCTGGCACCTGATTTTTGCCCCTTCATGGCCCAGCCACGGGATCTCCACTTTTGGTGGATTTAATTTCAGAGGAGGTCCTATTTCTCTGACAGTCTAATGTTGTCAGAATGGGCAGAAATGACTTTGTTTCATCCATCCCACCATAGCCTCCAAATAAGTGGCTAACATATCCAGGGCAATACTCTGCCATCTGCTCATCAACAGGTACAGCTGAGTGTCATCAGCCTGAAACTCCAGACCAATCAGGCAAGAGGGTGCATGTAGATTAATCGCTTCCTCGGGGATCCTGTATACGAATGGGTGGCATGGTGATGTCCTTTCCCCTAATGCTACCCTCTGCCCCCAACCCTGGAGAAAGGAGCTCAGCCACTGTAACATTGTCCCCCAAATACCAGTGTTGGTAAGGTGGTGAGTGAAGAAGTCATGGTTGATTACGTCAAATGCTGCTGTCAGACTGAGAAGTACCAGCAGTGCTGACCGACCTTTATCTAGTTGCCTCTGGAGGTTATCTGTGATAAAAGCCATCTCAACCCCATGGCCAAGTTGGAAGCCTGACTGGAATTAATCTAGAATCGATGAGTCCTCTAGGAATACTGTAGTTGCTTAGCCGCTACTCTCTCAATTACCTTGAGCCAGAGTGGTGTAGTGGTTAAGAGCAGGTGCATTCTAATCTGGAGGAACTGGGTTTGATTTCTGCTCTGCGGCTTGAGTTGTGGAGGCTTATCTGGGGAATTCAGATTAGCCTGTGCACTCCCACACATGCCAGCTGGGTGACCTTGGGCTAGTCACAGCTTCTCGGAGCTCTCTCAGCGTCACCCACCTCACAGGGTGTTTGTTGTGAGGTGGGAAGGGCAAGGAGATTGTAAGTCCCTTTGAGTCTCCTACAGGAGAGAAAGGGGGGATATAAATCCAAACTCTTCTTCCTCTTGTCCAGGAACAGCAAATGAAAAGCTGAGTGGTAGTTGGCTGGGATCAAAGGGTCCAGAGATTATTTTTTCAAGGGTAGACATGTACCATTACCTTTCTCATTCAGTTATGCAGAGTTGATTACAAAATGTAGCCACCAGGAGGAGTCCAGCCTTTCTCATTAAGAAATTCCAAATTCTGCACTTAGAAAATGCAAATAACTCCCTGTAATGTTCCACAGTTCTAATTTAATTTAACAGTAAAATGGCTGGCTCCTGTATGAAAAAACAAAAGCAGCAAATGGGACCACCCACAGAGAAGAAAAGGGTCCCCATATATCTAGGTACAGAAAACAATATGAATTGTAAATGAATTTTAAAAAAAGAATGATAGAAGTCAGCTTTAAAAAGAGCCTGATGAAGACTAAATATGTTCCAGAAGGTACAGCATGTTGAGGGAAACTAAAGGGGAAAGGGGGGAGTCAAATAGCCCAATCGGGATGGGTGGGGTGGGGGTGGGAAACAGCTTCAGGGAGTGTTGCGGCCTTGCCCCCTCCGCTGGCCATCCCTCAGCTCCATGACAGCAAAACCAGAAAGCTGAGACCACCATGAAGCTGCACTGGCATCCAATTGGACGCTGGCATGGGGAGTTAAGGTGGTCCTGCAAGTGAAGCTGACATTTCTCCGTTTCCACCCTGGGTTCGCAGGCTGGTACACTGTGGCCCAGGTCTCTGGCTTAGGTCATCCTTTCAGGTGGCATAAGTCTGTTGAGCCTTACAGAGGGCTTTCTGGCAGCAGAAGGGGTTGCTTTTTTTCTGCATCACTGGAAAGCCCTCTGGGAGCAGTAGGGCAGCGCGGCAGTGGGGCTGTCCCCAGTCACCTCAGGCTGTGCGTTGGGCTGAGAATTACCCTATTCCAGCTTCTCAAATCTGGAAGGGGGATTTTGGAAAGTAAACTGGGATTCCTGAATTGTAGTGCCCTCTCATCATTCTTTTTGTACTCCAGCTTAAATTGGCTGGGCCCATTATGGGAACAAAAGTGGCAAGATCAGACCATCCATAGACAAGGTAGTTGTTTCTAAATGTTTGGGGTAGTTCCCAGGTATGCATAAATGACTTTGTAAACTAACCTAAAGAAAATGAACCTCCCCCAAAGAAGAATGACAAAGACTGAATATAATTTAAAAGTCCAGAATGTTAAGAGCAGTTGACAATTAAAGGAGCTGGGGAAAGGTAGTGAGAAAGGCAGCACAGCTGACTACGGGGGTAGGCGCAGCGGATCCCTGCATTCAGATCTGCTGCCTCCCCTGGCACCTCTGAAGCTCAAGTGGACTTAGGAGGCAGCGCCAGATAGCTGAGTGCAGCTGAGTGAAGCCTGCTTAGGCTTCAGAGGCAGTGGGGAAGAGTTGAGTACATGGATCCACTGAGCTGAGCTGACCCTCTGCACTCTTCCCTTTTTTTGATGGCAGTAAAACCAAAGCAGCCTGGAAAATGCTGGAAAAATTCAGCATTTTTCGGGATCTGCTTTTTGGCTCCCTTACATTGCCACCATTTTTCCAGCTGAACCCCACCCCCACCCCTGGAAACAAGCCAAAATGGTTTTTTTCAGGTTTATTTTCAGCTCAGCTTTTCCCAGATATACGGTCCTAGCTGAGATTTACTACTTAGTGTCTCAGTGTCTGCTCACAAACCTATTTAAACCAGCAATCAGATCTTGAGATCCCTTTTTGAATAGAGGTTGATGATTACAAGCGCAAGAAGATGCTAATGCATTCTGTTTGATGACAGAAATGTAAAGGATGGATCTGACTGTGCAGGTGCTGAGGGGATGAACATCAAGAGATTCTATGCTTTATGTAAGCTGGTAAGTTCAATGACCAGAACAACCACCATCCTGTGGGATGTGTCTTCCTTTGTAAATGAGATGATTTAGAGAGCAGCAGTGGTGTGATGGTTAAGAGCAGGTGCATTCTAATCTGGAGGAACCAGGTTTGATTCCCGGCTCTGCCTCTTGAGCTGTGGAGGTTTAACTGAAGCACTCCAACACACACCAGCTGTGCAGTCCAACACACACCAGCTGGGTGACCTTGGGCTAGTCACAGTTCTTTGGAGCTCTCTCACCCCACCTACCTCAGAGGGTGTTTGCTGTGAGGGCAGAAGGGAAAGGAGTTTGTCAACTCCTTTGAGTCTCCTTACAGGAGAGCTCGGAGGCAGGCACAGAGTTGAACACTAAGCCTGGCCAGACTGACCCCAGCGTTCAATTGCAGCCAGGCAGAGCCCTAAACAGACTGACCCCAGTGTTCAACTGCATCCAGGCAGAGCCCAGCAGTGAACTGTGGGCCTGTTACCCGAAGCAGTATGAGTGGGGAATTAGTGAGAGCAGACTCTTGACTTAGCAAAAGGCTCGGAAAGCTTGAGATCTTGTTTGCTTACATTTACAAAAGTCAGCTTTCGCAAGAAATTCCACAGGAGAGTGAATAAAGTTTAACAATTTTATTAAGAGATAATGGGGATACCCAAGCACACAATAATAAAAGCAGCAGAACACACACACAGTCCTAGGATATAGGCAGTGGTGAGCAGATAGGTCTGGAAATGATAAGGGAATTGGGAGAAGTAAGGGTCATAGTCACCTCATCTTGGAGCAGAATGGTCCAATAAACAGAACTGAGTGGCACCCCCTAAGCTCTGGTAGAAGAATAATGCATTGTGGAACAATATCACAGAGAGGTGTCCAGAAATATTGAACAAGGCCTACTGGGAGAGGGGCTTTTTATAGGGGAAAAAGGGACCCTTAGGGCTATGCAGAGTGATCCTTAATCTCCCAGGACAAAGAGAAATCCTGTCTTTCTGGGGAAAGACAAGGGTCAGACATCAACCTTAATGGTTGGGTTATTAATCTATTGGGTTGAGGCATTAGCTTGATGTTCCAAGCTCAGGAGTGCCTAAAAGGGGGAGGGTTGCCAATGAAATTATTGCTATAGAACAATGACAATGCAAATAAGGCGGTCGTTAAAGGTATTAGAGAAAAAAGTATTTGGTTAATATATTATGGGGCAGGCAAACATATTGAAATGTCCTTTATCTTTTCAGGGGTGTATAGTCCAGGGCTGGAGATGGGAATGTTCTCCCAGACAGGGTCATTGTGATCTCTTAATCCCTTTAGGAAATATGCAAGATAGGTGCTTTGCAGAGCAAACGTGGGCAAGGGCATGTTCCAGACAAGTTTTTACTTACCGTTTGTTCTTGTGGGTACACTGAGCCAATGCAGAGAATGGGCTCTATATTTTAGCAGTGCACTGCTAGGTACCCGAAGGGTTGACAGAGATTGATAGAGATATGACTGTCTTAAAAGCAGGATCTCCCCAACCTACCCTAGGACAGCCTGGTAACAGGCCCTCCCTGGCTGGGTCAGCTTTACACTGCTGTCTCTGTCTCTGAAGATCACATGGGGTTAGGAAGTAAAGCCAACAGTATAAAGCTGGACCTAGCCCATGTTGAGCCCACAGTTCAACACATGTCTGGGTCTACTTATTGAACTGCAAGTACCATGTCGGAAATCCACATTAACTTTGGGGTTGGGCACACAGTTCAGAGCTGGACCTGGCCAAGCTGCATGTAAGTGAAGAAGGGAAAGGGGTTTTCGGGTTTTTTAAAGGTGTCAGGTCAAACGGACTCACAAAATGTTCCCCCCCCCCCCGGGATTTTTCAGGATCCGAAATTTTTTGTTCCCTTTTATTGCCATCTTTTTTGGTTGGAACCCCTCACCCACCCCCACCTCCCGAAAAATACCAGCTAGGTTTGGGGGAGTTCTTCTGGTTTGGGTTTACCAAACACCCACCCTTAGTCACAGTGCATTTGTGATAATCCATAGGGTTATCAAGGCAAGAGAAATTCAGAGGTGGTTTGCCATTGCCTGCCTCTGCTCAGTGACCCTGGTATCCCATTGTTGGTCTCCCATCCAGTACTAACCAGGGCTGGCCCTGCTGAACAATACAGGTTAGGGTCAAAATCCTCAGTAGATATGTACTAAAAAATAAAGTGCTGTTCTTCACCTTGTAAAGTTTTTCCCTGGTTAAAAACAATTATGATAGTCTCATGTACAGTATCTAAGAATAATTCACCTGATTGCAGTGGGTTTCAAAACAGTTATGAACCAGTTGTCTTAATTTAGATTTTTTTAAACAAGCCATTTTATCCTTTCCTATCTGCACTTAGTATTATGTGCAAGCCCAGACATGGAAGGTAAGCATTCCTTTTGCCTTAATTGCCCACATCCCAGGTAACACACGCTATGTATACAAACATAAACACTGTAGGTTTGTTCCACTTTCTAGTGATAAGAGATTAAGAAACTCTTGGCATGCAGGGATTTAGGAGTTACATTGGCTGTAGGCGTTTTTTTCACAATGTAATTACATTCAAAGGAATTCAAGTACGGTAACTGTTATTATTTGGGTGCTGTGTGGTTTCCGGGCTGTATGGCCGTGTTCTAGCAGCATTCTCTCCTGACGTTTCGCCTGCATCTGTGGCTGGCATCTTCAGAGGATCCTCTGAAGATGCCAGCCACAGTTCAGAAATAGAACAAACCCTTGAGAAAACTCTAGCTAAGCTTCGACGTGAAGCCGACAATACAACTGTTATTATTATTTATTATTTATTGAATTTATAAGACACCCTTCCCCATGTGGGCTCAGGATGTCATACAACATAAAAACATTTTACTACATTAAAATCATATACAATTCAACACAGCATCCTAAGGGGAGGGATGATAAGACCATACTCATAGCCCCATTTATACTGGCTTGGGGAAAGGGGGAAAAGGAAAAAATGAAATAAGAAGGAAGGAGAGGAAAGGCAAAGAAAAGGGAAGGGAAAGGAAAGGAAAGAGAAGGCCAAACAGATGTAATACTGTTGCTGTCCTCAACCATAGGCCTGGTAGAATAGCTCTGTCTTGCAGGCCCTGAGGACCTATGAAAAGTCTCATAGGATCCTGGTACATTCAATGGAGAATTCCACTGGTTCGTTATTTAAATTATTTGTTTGTTGCACCTAGTGTGACATTGCTCAAGGCTTAAATGAACACTATCATTAAAGAAAGTGATATCCCAATAAAATCCTCCACTGATGTCATGTAGAACCAGAGGTGGGATCCAGCAGGTTCTCACAGGTTCCCGAGAGTAGGTTACTAATTATTTGTGTGTGCCGAGAGGGGGTTACTAATTGGTGATTTTGCCCGTGATTTTTTTTGCCTTAGTTAAGCCCCTCTCCGGCTCCTCAGCAGTAAGCAGAACTTAAAAGCAGTCTAGCAGGAGGTGCTTATATATACTTGTAATTAGTTTCCTTGGGACCGGCTGGCTGGCTGCGTCCTTGCCACAGCCCTGCCCAGGAATGCCCCACCCACAGAATGCCTGGTCACGCCCCTGTCGTGCCCCGCCCAGCCCCATTGGCGCTACGCCACAGTTTGAATCCCATCACCATGGGAACCTGTTACTAAAATGTTTGGATCCCACCACTGTGTAGAACACACTGCACACCAGCAAACAAAGCCAAGAGAAACACATCTTGCATGTGTGTTCAAAAGGAACTGTCAAGAACAATGGGGATTAAATTTCTGCATGCTGAACAACTCTCATGTCCAAATAATAAGAGTCCTACCAGAAGAATCAGTCGACACTCAATGAGGACATCTAGGGTAAATTTCCAATATGATTAATGACATCTTAGCAAACATGACGATACTTTCTTGAAAGCATGGAGTCTGCTGTTGAGAGGCAGAAGAAGTCTGAGAATGCCTTATCAATGTAGTCTGCAGAAATATATACAACTCCTTCACTAGTCTGGAATCTGGAGAAGTTACTTCAGAACCATGACAAGTTTTGGAACCTATGAGTCAGAAGCTCCAACAAGGGGGAAAGGCAGGTGAATGATCAGTTCAGGATCAGTGCATTTACGTCACGTATCTGGGGTTGCCAACCTTTGCATGGAACCTGGAGATCTCCCAGAAATACAATTGATCTCCAGGCAACAGAGATCAATTCTGCTGGAGAAAATGGCTGCTTGGGAGGGTGGACTCTGGCATTATACTCAGCTGAAATCTCTCCCCTCCTCAAACCCTAGCCTCGCTTAGCTTCACCCTCAGATCTCCAAGATTTTCTCAACCAGGTGGCCCTAAATCTAAGGACACAGTTCAGGATATTAGCAGGTCCAGTACCAACAAACCTAATCTCTTCTCACTCAACATGCGATACCCTCTAATGCGCAGGTGTCAAACTCGCGGCCCTCCAGATGTTATGGACTACAGTTCCCATCATCCCCTGCCATGCTGGCAGAGGATGATGGGAACTGAAGTCCATAACATCTGGAGGGCCGCGAGTTTGACACGTATGCTAATGTATTCAGAGAATTACCCCATGGGTAATTAATGACTGAGTGAACTTCACAGTAAGTAATTATAGAACTCGGGAAGCAACATTTATTCTTCTTCTGATCCAATTTTAAAACCATCTTCTGCTCAGAAAAGTCTTTCAATATAGTATTGATCTGGGTACAAGAAAGTCACTACAGTGTTCCCACTAATAATAGGGAGTCTTATGCACTAATGTGCAAGAAGGATAAGAGTAGACCAGCATGAGGGGGAAGGAATAACCAAAAACTAGCTACCATGCATCTCTTTAAAAGATTATTAGCAGTTTGTGTGCTGCAGGCAAACAGGGCGTGGTCAGGTCCAGTCTCGCAGGACAGAACAGGCAGCAGACAAGAGCATAGTCAGAAGACAGTACGATGGGTCAGGCAAGCAGCAGGTGAAGGCGTAGTCACAGGCTATTTCAACAGGTCACGGCACAGGAGATCAGGTAAACAGCCTGGGAATCAGCAGTAGACCAGGCACACGGAGGCAACAGGAAATACACTTGATGCGCCCAGACAGAAGCAAGCTCACAGCAAAGCTTATACAGAGAGCCTTGTCCAAAGGGGTTGGGATTCTGCAAGGAGTTAATCCTCATCATATGCAGACACTTCTATCTTCCCATATCTTACTGCAATAAGAGCACTCCTCCTTTGCTTCTGCAGCAGCTGCCTCTCCTTCAGCCTCCTGTGCACAGCTGACTCATTACTGGGTTCCCTAGAAGGATCTGCAGGCTCCTCCACCTGCAGCTCATCAGGCAAGGAAAGGCTGGGAGTTGGTTCTGCTGCCTGGTCTTCCTCAGGAGCAGCCAACTCTGGCTACCCCATGTTGTCAGGTTCTGCCTCAGAGTCCTCTGTTTCCTGGTAAGTACCCAGAGGCTGGCTCATGACAGTTTGTGTCTATCAAGGTATCATCCGATAATATTGCCTAAAGAGTGTGTTAATATAAATAGGTTATGGTTGCTAGCTCTGGATTGGAAATACCTGGAGATTTTGGAGGTGGAGCCAAAAGAAGGCAGGGTTTGAAGAAGGACAGGATTTCAGGAGGGTATGTCACAGAGTCTACCTTTTACAGCAGCTATTTTCTCCAGGTAAAATTGTCTCTGTCACTTGGAGATCAGTTGTAATCCCAGCTGTAATCCCAGGAGATATCCAGTCACCACCTGGAGACTGGCAACCCTGTAGGTAGGGGTGGTAGTGGTATAAGGAATAATTTAAGAACATGTGCACATCTGCATTTCTGAACAGGCACCAAGCAGAAGTGAAATTGACAGTATTAAGAAAACAGAAAGGAAACCCAAGGGCCTAAATTGAAGAAAAATGATTGGAGACAAGCTGGGCAAAGATTAAGGCAAAGATTAAAATGTTGGGATAATGACTGTTGATTTGACAGGTGTATATATATCTGAAAAACAGCTGCCAACTGTTTACAAGTTGTGGAGACTGAAGGGGAGGAGAAGAAGGATGATTTACAGGCTGAACTGGCCGTTCATTTCTTAGAATAAGAAAAAAAATTGAACAGTGATTTGACAGAGAAAATCAACAAGGAAGCAATAAGTATAATACACACATGAAATAAGACACAGAGAGAAATTAAAGGGAAGCAGAAGAAAACATTCATCTAAGGGAAAAAAGAATGGGAGGAAAAGAACCAGCCCACAGAAAAATCTAGATAACATGTCCAATTTAGGACAGCAGCAGTTTATTGCAGTCAGAAAATAAACTGAAGAGACTTCATTAAGAGGACATGAAAGACATGAATATGATTGCAAAAATGGAACTTAACAAAAAAATGTTGAAAACAGTTCCTATGTTATATATACTGTTAACAGTTTAGATAATGTATACAGTACATGAAAGAAAGATTTAAACAACCAAAAGTCTAGAACACAGGAAAACAAAAAGAAGCAGTTCCACGTCAAATTATCCACAATTAATAGGAGCTGAAAAGAGAAATAAATATGAGGAAAAATCATTCAAGAGCGAATTAGAGTGAAGTAAAGTTTGCACATATGTTGTGAAACAGAAAAAAAGACAATAATCACAATATTAAAGAAAGGACAACTGTATAAAAATAACATCAACGATGTATGAGAAATCAACAAGCATTCCTAACATTCATAAATAATTGTAAAAATACAAAAATAAAGTAAAAATCTTGGGCAAAAAAAAATAAAGTAAAAATCTTGGGCAATTTATTATAGTTCAAAACGGGCTAATATAAAGATGGCAGGGAAGGGGTTGTGTGTGGAAATATTTTTGAAATAAAATATAAACAAGGGAAATATATCTGTATCAAAGTATTGTAGTATATTGTGTGTCTTTAAATTGTATTTTTTGTGAACAACTCAGCTTTTTGAGCTGGATTCCAAAGTGAGAATCCCAAATCCCAACCATACATCTGTGCTTTGGAAGAACAGTGTGCCATCAAATTGCAGCTGAGCACTTATAAAATGTAATTGACCTGTGAGGAATTTTTTTTTTAAAAAAGCATATTGAAGATTCCCCACCCCCACCCCCAAAAAAAGAAGTTTAAGCAAGATAGACATAATTCTTGACATCTTGGAAATCCGTAATGTGACAAATGAGTTTCTGTTAGGTTTCTAAGCAAAAGACCCAAGCTACAAATTATGTGTAACGTTTGATTGCCATGGGGATTTATTCATCCAGCTTTGTTACACATATTGTCCGGATAAAGGATAAAGTATTCTGTACTTGGCTGAAATTGCAGCAGTGTCATTAAAAAGAAATCACTATATATGCTTAATTTAAGTTACATCTTCTATTGACAGAAAATTCAGCATTATCATTATCTGCCAACTGTTTGGAAGCTTAAAGACATATCAAGTGAAGCTCTAACTGCTCCAAATTAGATTTCAGTGATGCCTTCCAGGACTCTCATGGCAACTAGCAGCCATTTATGAGATGGGCAGCTCAGTCCTAACACCACAACACAAAGATGTGGTTTGCTTTATTCACAACTTCTCCTTTGTTGATATATGACCTATTTTCTACCTATACAGATACTTTTATCCAGTGGGCTATTGGGGAATTAACAGAAATGCCTTTTGTGAATGTGTGGTTGTGAGTTTCTTCTCTTGTTGTCTTAGTATCTGTCACCTTTGATTTTCTAAAAGCTATTCCAGGCCACTCTCTCCGCAACTGGGACTTGTAGAGGCCGCTTAGCCCTTGCCTGGGAGAGGCTTTGGCTAAGGATTGCCTCTCCCATGTGAGCTGCGAAGGTATCTGGGTAATAGGGATGGAGTGTGTATCCTAATTCCTTCCCTGATTATTTCACCTGTCAAAGTATGGTAGCTCTTAGGTATACCTTGCAGGATGCTGTGTTTCCTTGATTCATTCCTTTGTTGTGTTCAGTGTGTGTGTGGGGACAGGTTAATCTCAGAAGAGCACACCAACTGTCACATGTCAGCCTGCTGAAATTTCCTTAGATGAAGAGAAAATAGAGCCAGTAGGCTGTGTGAGAACACAGGAGTCACAGCAAGCAGGAGTCAGTGTGAGAAGGAAGGAGCAGCCTAGGTGCCAGATTCCCAGCAGGGGAGGGATTTCCCACTCTGGGCCCCCTCCCGCAGTGTCATCCAGCTGGCTGGCAGGGGTCTTACTAATCTTAAAATGAGGCCTAGGCCTTAACACCACTGGTGTGATGACATCACTTCTGGAATGTGACATCATCACAAAAACAATGACAGCGGAGACTTGGAGTCTATGGTAAGAACAGTTTCTGCTATAGAGTTTTTGTACAAATACCAGAATGTCTCAGTCATTGTGATCAACATTATGACTTCACTTCTGGAAGTTACATCATAACACAGGCAACATCAAGGCCTAGGCCTCAACTTAAGCCTGGTTAGGTTCCCCCCCACTCCACTCCCTCCCATGACACAGGCAGACAAGACCTCACTATGCCTGCTGATTTCCAGCTCAGGGGATCCAGCTGCGCATGAGGCCCAGCTGCAGTCAGAGTCACCAGAGGGCTCCCTGGAGCTGAGATACAGATGATTCTGATTGGAAATACTAGACAGATGCTGGAGTGCCAGATTACAAGCCCAGCATAGGTCTTTGGCAGACAGCAATAATGACACTGATGCATTCCCCAGGGTTTGGGATTATGGAAAAGCCTAATAGGCAACAGCTTGTTCTCTTATCCCAACAACATAAGGACCTACTTAAGCAATCAAAGAGATAAGCCCATTGTGGGAGCAACTCATTTCTACCTATGTACTCTCTGTGTGTTCTCTTGCTGTTTCTGGATTCCTGTTACCCTGATCTTGGAACAGAACCTGATTTTGGACTTGGATTGCCCTCTCTTGTACTTGGTCCTCAATCTTGGACTGGTTTACTGACAATGCCTCTGACCTTTGGCTCTGGTATCTGCCTGCATCAGGACACCAACACTAGGTGTGTTGTTTGGCTGCTTCCATGCATGACTGATGGAGCAGCAACAGCATGATATTTATTTGTTCATTTGTTCAGAGGATATCAGCAAGATGTGTTTCTGGTGACAAGATCAAAATTATTTGTACTATACTATGGTATTCCCTTTTATTAAGAATGAGTGTGAAAGTTGGGCAATGCAGAAAGATAAAAGAAAGAAAATTGGTTCCAAATTTGGAATTGAAGTAGAATTCTATGAATACCCATAGAAGTGGGCTAGGGTTGCCAGCTCCTGGAGGTTTGAGGCAGGGTTTGGGGCAGGGGAGGAACTTCACTGGTTTATCACACTATAGAGTCTACCTTCCAAGTCAGCCATTTTCTCAAGATGAACTGATCTGTCAGCTGGAGATCAGTAATAATGGGAGATCTCTAGCCACCACCTGGCGATTACCATATTTCAACAAATATACAGGGCCTATGCAGCAAGAGTATTATTGACAAACCACTTTGCATTCCATGGCTCACAATACAAAAATGCTGTGCGTGTCAATAATTTTTCACTGTTTAATATTCTTAACTTTTAATTTAAACAATAAAGGTCCTCACAAATAATTCATAACCCAATATGCGTAATACATCAATATACAAGTAAATACTACAATAACATTAAATTGATTAAGAAAACAATAGCAGTTAGGATACCACATTGATTAAGGAACTGTGGAAAATCCAGAACGAATAAATTAAAAAAAGTTTGATTTGACAAAAAAACATCCAAAGTTCCTATGCTGCAACAAAATTGCATAGACTTTTGTAAAAGTAGCAGAAAAGAAACAGAAATATCAAAGAAAACTCAAACTTACAGTTTAGTCATATATGCATCTTTTATTCAGATTTAAGCAATCAATTAGTTAATTGGGATTCACTATCAAGTAACCATGCACAGCTTTGTAACTTTAAAGTCTCATAATATGGGTTCAAAACAAAAGAACATGAGGCAAAACAGAATGCTGGGGTACTTCTGGGACATATGCAGGAGAAGGCAGCCACTGGAGAGACGATGGAATTAACATATCTTTTGGGGGGGGGCAGGGGGGGGGTGATTTGAAAAGCTGGAGACAACGGAGAATGATAACTGAAGGCTGAGAAAAAGAAATAAAAGTAGTAAGAAAATTTAGTATGCCAACTGATCAACTGTACCTTAAATATTTGTATGTAAAACAAACAAAAACCTGTGGAACATAATTCTGCTAATCTTTAGTCAGAAGTAAGTATGCAAAAGGCTTGATTGCTCTTGCACTGGGATCTACTGTGTGGGAACTGGGCCGAATGTCTGCAAATTGTATTTGATCAAGGAATATGGATTTGTATGAACCAAAGATTTCTAAGAATCAAAATGGGGTTTCTGTATAGAGACCAGCAGGACTGCATGTTAGCAGCAGGCCAAACTGCATGTTAGCAGTTATGCAGGCAAGCAAAGATAAATATCTTTAAGATCTTGTCACTAAAGGTTAATACATGACAGAAGACATATATATTTATAACTTTGTTTTCATTTAGAATTCCAGCTATAGGGGATAGCTTCCATAGAATAGAACAGAGAATCATAAAAGAGATCAGAGGTTAGAATAAGAAATAGAATAGATAACGATTAGATTAAAATTAGGAAAAGATGTTTTTTTAATATATATGTTAAATGAACACAGAAATGATAATGAGAGATTCATATTTACCCTTGTATTTTACTATAGATTTCCTATTGTATTAGAATCGAGATAGGTACAGTATTGTTAGAATCCAATGTTTGTATAATCCATGTTAAAAGTTCAAATCATTTCAAACTGGGAAGAAGGGAAGTTTTACTTAGATCCTTAAAACCTGCATGCCACTTTGGAGAAGTATCTCTCTTCAGGAGCAGAACTTAAGAAAAGTGAGGAAAACAGGTTATTCTTGGGAAACAAGAAAAGGCAGAAGTTAGTTTTATTGCATTGTATACATTTGCATATGGTGCAGAGGGGCGTCAGCAAACAGCATGCAGTGTTTGTGTAACAGAAGGGAATCCAGACTTCTGCATTAGGATAGAGGTTGTCTTAATGTGACAAGGAGACAGAAACTATCCAATGGGATTTTAAGGTTCATGCTTATAGCATGTGAAAGGGGTATGGATTATGTACGTGGGTATGGGGATGAACTGTGACGTATGTATTCTTTGTATCTATAAAGACTAAGGTCTTTCCTATGGTGGGCGTGTCTCTCTTTCGAGAGCACCCAGAATGTGCCTCTCTCTTGGGGGTGTCCCTCTTTCGAGAGCACCCAGGGGGGGTGTCTCTCTTTCGAGAGCACCCAGAGGGGGTCACCTTCTGTCAGAGATCTTATGTTCTTATCTATATTCTGTTCAGTAAAACGGTCTGTTTTGTTTCTGATGTCAGATGTCTGATGCTTTTTTGGGAGTTTGTTTTCTAACCTATCTTTTCTCAAAACAGCTGCACAGGCCGGACATGTGTTCTGGCCTCACAACTGTTTATGGTTACGTTTTTGAACTTAAGTCTTGTTGTACCCAACAGTCTTCAAATCCTGATCTTTGCTGTTCATATATCCCATTTTTTCCACTGCCTAATAGAAATATGGTGTGCAGAACTTTAAATGAAGTTAGAATGGGGATACATGCAATTTAAGCACACTTCACGGGAATTTTGAACAATACAGGTTGGGTAAACAAAAAACAAAAAATTATAGAATTAAATAAAGACTTTAAAAAATAGTTAAGGGCAATAGATGTCATCAAAACTTTTATGGAACATGGAAAAAACAGAAATGTGTGAATGTGTAGCTGGAACACAAACAAATGAAAGAATAAAAAAATAAGATAATTGAAATAAGTCGATTACCTAAATCTGATTATAAACACCCAACATAAAAAACAATAACGTTAATTATTTAGTTCAGATTAAGCTGGGAAGGGAAGCTCATGTTTAAAGAAGAAAAGGAATGCTAAATCAAAGGGGAAAAAACTGCCCCAGTTTTTGTTGGTCTGTTAGCTGTGGTGCAGACGAACTTGCTAGCCCAGAGTGGAATTCAGTTCCTCCTTCCACATCATGCCTCAGCCAAGAGCCATCATACTGCAGACTACTTCTCATGCAATGTAGACTCTGAACACTGTTACGCAAGGCAGGCAGACTGATGTCGAGTTCTTGTACAGTAAACTCCACAGCACACCCAAACACCTTCACAAAGGAACAAGACTCTGCACGTATTCATCTCATGTGCAAGCATTTTTATAAAGGGCAGCAGTGCCATCCTGATTTTAGAATACCCAGCGTCCATAATAGTTTGCAGAATAGCTTTAGCAAGTTGCTTACTCAGTTTGCAACTGTGAGCTGCAAACAGTAAAAACGACTTTTCTTTATATGTGGAAATATTATAAACTACCGTATCTCTACATCTCAGTTAAAGAGCTTGAGAGAGTGTTATCCTAAGCAAGCTATGCCCCCCTGAACCCTTTGACTTCAGAGGACACAGATGGGTGTAAGCAGCTCTGCTTGGCAGAGTACTACAAATACTGGAATATTACTATCATGTTTAGAGTGTCGGAAGAATTACAGTGGAGTGCTTGCTAAAACCTTCCAATCTAGGCTTGTTGATGTCAGTAAGTTTAAAACTCTGTGTAGGATTGCACTGTTAATCTTGCACTTCAGAGTAAATAAAAATAATAACATTTTAAGAGAAAAAAACACAAAGCCAATCAAATCTTGTCTAAAGGCAACACAAGATAAGGCTGTTAACAAACCACCCCTTCCAGAGATACTCACACAATCTGATACCCAAATCACATACAGGTCCTGTAATGAACTGCGGACCCGTGAATTGTGAGTTATTAAACATTGAGATCTTTAACTTATGTATACTGAGACTGAGACGCAGACTTAGCCTCCAAAAAATGAGGGGCTATAAGCTTTTCAAAATAAAAAGATTTTTTTTTACTAACTTCACAGAAAAGAACATGAGTTTAAAAGATTTAAGCAGTTTACAGAGTAAAGTAGGAAAACTAAAACTTTAGTAAAGCAGTTGATGCCTTTCGCTAACAAGCTACCAACCTATGGGGAAGACTAAAAGGAGGAGGAAACAAAAAAAATGCAAGCCTGTTTCTTGGTAACTAGGAAGCAGCTCTGGGAGAGTGAAACTGACCATGTGAAAGATAGCACAGCACAGCAAAGCTAGTGAAGAAACTGAGAGGCTAGTCAAGAAGCTGGGGTAACTGGATGGATCCCAAACCAGCTACCAAGAATTGCAGCTGAGGCTTAACTTTGTATACACTTTTATATGCTTTTGTCAAAAGAGGGAAGGGGAAAGGGTGTTGGGAATGGGATATCAGAGTAATAAAAATTAAATCTGGGAATGGACCATCTGAAAATAATTTTTTTCCAGAAATGGGTAGTCTGAAAAGAAATTATTTGTTTGCATTGTGGAGGTGATTTTTTCCTTTTAGCATTAAAATTATCAAAAATGTTCTCTTGGGAAGACTGGAAGTTAGATATGTAAATATTGATGGCTCGGTACTTGGTATGACTCATGGTAGAAAGCTTTCCCCTCCCTCCAGTTCAGATATGGGGGAAAGTGCTGGAACTGGTCCATTGCTTATCGTCTTGGAGATATGGGGCATTCATTAAAACCAAATTATTAGGAGGTTTCTAGGTCCTTAGGAGAAACAGCCCTCCTGGTTGTTTCCCATCAGAGGCCCCTTCTGCACAGGCAGAATAATCCACCTTCAATCCACTTTCAATGCACTTTGCAGTTGGATTTTACTGTGCGGAATAGCAAAATCCGTTTGCAAACAATTGTGAAAGTGGATTGAAAGTGCATTATTCTGCATGTGCAGAAGGGGCCAGAGATGGATTTTTGCATGATTGATGTAGCAGCTGTCTTTATATTCCTTTCATTCCATCCATGCAACTCACTGTCATTTTGATGTCAGTTTGATACAGACTCCATCATTCAACACTAGGTCTATGCTAAGAAGTACTTATGTACAAAATGGGGATCAAAATGGGGAGTCCTGGGGGCATCAACTCCAGACCACAGTGTGCTATAAATAGGTGATGACTTCAGCACAACAAGATTCTTACAGCAAAAATAATTTCAAGAGACTTCAGGAATTGGTGCACAATAATTTTAGGGCACACATTTGACTTCATAATTCTGGACAGACATGAGATCCTGTTCCTTGCCATCAGACTATGGGAAAATGAAGTTTATAGTTTTCCCTTCCACATCACTGAGGTTAGGGGCATGACCACCCCGCTGTGATATGGAAATCTGAGTAAAACTTTTGGCCTTCCCTTTGTACCAGAGAATAAGCCTGATTTTTTCTCTTTTTCTCTTCATTTAACTCTAAAAATAGAAACTGTGTATATTTATGGTATTAAAAGATATTATACAATACCACACATATATTTTATGCATTTCTGAGTTTCTAAACCTTTTCTGCGTCATCTGCCGTCCTTCGTGAGTTGTCTGCGGCTCCTTCAAAACTCCTGCCAAATTCCCATTTAATTTCTTATGTCGAATAGTTGCAGGCTTGCTTCTTACTGAATTATTGGGCAGAATACCGACTGTACATATGCCTTGTAATCTTTAGAACTATAAAGAATCTCTAGAACTATAACGACTAAACACACTTTTAAAATGAAAGCTAAGAATCAAGCCTAGGTAATGTCCTAAGTGGGCACTAGGGGGCATACCTGTAGTCATGAAAAACCCTGATTCAGGTAGCATAGCAGCTGTGTCCACTTTATACCTCCCCGCATGATTGGATGCTCTGGCTCTGACTGGCAAGAAAGTCTGGCCATTCTATGCTGATAATTCAGAAGGTTTCCTAGCAACCAGATTATTTTTGCTTCACACTTAGCAAATAACATGCACTGCAGCCTGAGCAAGGGTCAAAGATTCATTGTGGATCTGGAAACAAACTTAAGAAAAATGTGAACACACAAAATAGCAGTCAGTATAGTTATTATCTTCTGGACACACAACTCATTGATCATGCAGACTTTGGGAAAAGAGAAATTTTTTGAAAAGTATTGGCAATACAGTATTTTAAAAAAACTTATTTGGGGAGAGAAAGGGAGACCTTTTGTCAAAGGCAAGAGAACCAAAGTGGATTGAAGCGAGCCAGGTGCTGTAGAAACTGGGCATGGGACTGGTGTGTAGGTGTCACTTGAGTAGATACATAATGAAGTAATTTGCGGCCTGTATCTCTGGTATACTTTGTTTATAGGCCCAACACTAATAACTCAACATGTAACAAAGTGAAGAGGCAGAAATACAGGGTTTTTTTTTAATGACTAAACATTGCCCCCCTCCACACAAGAAGAATTTCTGCTACGACAGAGAACATGGCTGTGTGCAAAGGAAGTTCTACCACTGAAGTGATTAAAAAGTTGTCTGGCTGTATGAAGTTTGAGGCAGTGACTAAGCAGCATTTTAAGTCTACTTTGTATGTACCTGATGTAGGCTCACAGGACTTCACAATATTCAAGTCCCTGGCAGAGCTTGTGGATAAAACAGCATATGAAGTCATTCATCTATAACCTCCTTTGAAGTACTTCCACAACCAGTTTCTTTGTGGCTGAGCTGACATTTCTAACACTGAAAACAGGTTGGGAGGCACTGGACAAAGAAGTGGAGCCACACAAATATATGAACCTTTTAGTGGCTCTGGATGAGGTGTCATAGGGGCAAAACACCGGTAGTAATGCAGGGAAGGACATCATAGTTGCTTAAAATTGCAATAGCTGAGAAAGATATTACAATCAACAATGAATGCGACGTCTATAACATCCAAATATCAAACAGTTCACACGTTGCATTCAGGCTGTAAACATCAACAGAAATTTGTATTTTTCAATGAACTCATACCAATTGTATCACAATACATAAACCCCATAAGGTTGTCATCAATATAAATTATCCTAACAATTAAATTGGACTGTCTCATTTAGCATATCCTATTTATGACTGATAGTGTTATTTTGATTAATGCTAGGGTCTGGGAAACCCAAGTTCAAATCCCCACTCTGCCATGGAAATTTGCTGGATGACCTTGAGCTCACACATTGTCAGCCTTGACCCTGGCAAATATTTGGATGGGAGACCTCCAAGAAATACCAGAATTGTGCCATGTCAGAAGTGTTGGAGTTAGTTGAATATGGATCAGCCCAGGCCTGTGCGTGAGTGCAGTAAAGGAGCTCTTCCAAACAAATATATGCAAAAAAGGAAAACTTAACATTTATTTCAAGTAACTTCAGATCACAGGCATTGTTCCAGGTGAAAGGTAGATAGAAAGAAACCCTAGTCTAAAGAGATAACTTCCCTATAACAAGTGGGCACTCTTACGCGCCATGTGCGAGTTTGATCTGCTTCTGTGGGAAAGCCCCACCAGGAGGAAGTAGCCATTACCATTGTGCTCGGTACAAAGGAGAAGAAGAAAGAAAATGCCTGCAGGGTGAAGAAGGAGGAGTTGGTGAGCAGACCCCAGACATGGAGAGCAAACAATAGAACAGCTTAGAGATACATAGCACCCCCCACCCCATTGTCCAGACATGCAGAAGTCACTTATTCCAACAAGTCAGCTGTGACTTAACAGAAAAAGGGGGGGGGGAAGCATGTAGTGGTGGGAGATTACAGGGCAGTCTTATGGTATCTTTTGTAATAAACTTCACATTTACAAAAATTACAGTGTTACATTAACATTCAGGAGGACAAACAACACAGACCATGGGAGACACAACATCAAGCTTAGAGAACAACAGCAATTCCCACTAGTGGCTTAAAGGCGGTATCTGCCCATCTTCTCATAAAATGTCAAATTTTGTTTTCTTTCTGAGAAGGGGTTCTCAGACACCTGCAAGTTCAGCTCCTGAACTGTTTGCCAGTCACAAGCAGGGAACCAATTTTTCAACAGATTATTTATCTGTTCATAGACCCATTCATGGCTGTTCAGTAAGTGGTTCTGCCAAATTCCTTCCTAATGGAGCTGTACGGTTGACTTTTTGAACAAGCACATTCACATATAGACTGATTGGATTCTTGCTGTACCATGCTCTGTTCAGCCAGCAGTTATTTAAATAGACAGTTAAATCAGTCACAAATAATCAGTCATAAATAAACACTGTATTTAAAAGAATCCTGCCATTTGGTGTTTGTCTAAATATGCATGGCTGCCAGTGATTAGCTAGTGCCTGATCATCATAGTCAACAAGGTAATTTTCACTGCTGAAAGCAAAATTTGCATTAGCCATTCAGTGGCTCTTTTATATGGACAAATTTCACAGTTTACTTCTATCCTGCAAATATATGTGAATTTAGATTCATTCCACAAGGAATTAGTGTAAAGAGGCGTAAGTGCCCATTATGAGGACACTTATCTCTTTTAAGCTAGCCAACAGAGAGAGGACTCTCTTCACTTGGCACAGCAGAATAACGTGATATGTTAGTGTTTCTTCCATGGTGTTGTGCCTAAAGTTTTAAAATGTGTGTTCAAATGCCTTTGAAAGGTACAAACAAACATTACGGTTCTCTTCTTGTTTTATTCCTCCTGTCTATTCTGGGGGTGAGGACGGGGTTTTGGCCGGTGCATTTTTCTTTCCCCTGAATGTTTCTTTTAAGTTTTGTTCAGTTTTTCTCTTTCTTGCATCATTTATCTGCCAACTCTGTCTCATTCCCTTCTGTGGGTTTTTTAATTAAGCTCCCTGTCCGCTTCTGTCACTCTCCATTCCTCTTATCTCTCATCACTGTTTCCCTGGATTATTATTTTTTTTTTGCCGTGTTTCTCGCTTCCCCATGTCTTGCCCCCTTTAAAAGCAATCCAAGCGTGCTCTGCCAAGGCTGAGCCTGGAGTGGATTGAAAATGACAGGAGCCTGACCTGCTGCTTGTCAGAGAGCAAAGGGATCAGAGTCTTGTCAGTTTCAAACTGCTTTGGAGACAGGCAGCCTGAGCACAGTGGTGAAAAGATCAAGTGCATCCCAGGGCATCCTCCATTTTCACCACCACAGGAGGTGCTGAAACAATTTTGTGGGTGATTGCAATCCTGCTGTTCTCCTTCATACCTGTAATTGTCTCCATTTCCCTAGCTTTGGGGTTCTCCTTTTCGATTCTTGCTTTCTCCATGAGCTTTGCTGTCTCTCTTGCTCTCCATGAGCTTTGCTGTCTCTCTTGCTCTCCCCTGCTGTGTTGCCTTTCCTTTCACCCTTGCACCTCGTGTTGTATCTAGCAGAGCTCTTGGCCTTTGATTGCTGTGAGAAAATTCATCTGTTGGATTTTTCACAGCACCACCATTAGCAGGAAAAAACGGCATCTGTTGAATTTTTGCCTTTTGTATATCTTTTACAAAGGCACATAAGCATTCAGCAATCCGTTTTGATAGACTGATAGATACTTTGAGAAGGGTTGTGGGTCAAGGGGCCGATGCTCAGTACCCTAAATGGCCTGCTGGCACCCCATCACTGAAGTTTCTGTTCCTTTGGCACCTCTCTTTTGCCTGCTGTTTAGCACCTGTAGTAAGTCTAGGCATCTGGATTTGGGCAAGGGGTAATTTCATATGGCTCCTTTGAATAAAGCTTCTAACCGGAAGAACAGGTATCCATCCTAATTAAGCCATTTCCAGAGAAACAGACTGGAAATGAGTTTCTCTAAATCCTTCCACACAGCACAGTAAATAAAAATAATCAGCAATTCACAAACACTATATGATATTTAGGCATTCCTCTATCTCTGATTCCATTTGGATTTAGTAGAACCTTTGTAAGGCACGAGCAAAGATGAGTTAAACCATCATAATATACTTTGACTGCAAACCAAGTCAGCAGGGGCCTAACATCTTGATCGCAGGACCTGCTAAGTCAGCCACATCAGCAAGCTGAACTGCATCGCATTAAAGCCAAACCCCATGTTGACTCAAAACTGTATTATAATGCTGCTTTCTCTCCTGCAGAGAGCAAGCAGATTTCAGGCTCTCTCTGGATTTCACCCTTTCAGAACGGATCGGTCAATGGCATGGCAAATAAAATGGAGGAGAAAAGAAGCATGCTATTTGGGGTCTGCTGGGGATAAAGGAGGACTTTTTTTAAAAAAGTAAATAAATAAAAGTAAATAAATAAATACAACATAACTGAAAGGAAGAGGAACGAGTCTAGAGAGGCAGAGAGAAGGCAACAACAGCAGCCTGGCGATTTAAAAGTTTTCTAACCCCCCCCCCCCCTCAGTCATTTGTTATCTAGAGCCACATCCTTCCCAGCCTAGCTCTATGAAGGTGCTTTCCTTTTACAAGTCATGTACATTGACACAGAGGGATTGGCAACAAGCCTTATAACAGATGTCTGTCTGCTGAAACTTTACTTTTTAATGAATCAGTTCTGAACGTGGTGCAGGGAGCTCGGAGAAGCCAGCTGGCTAATATTATATTCCTGTCCTCTTGTGTTTGGCCCCAGCTCTGGAGGCAAAGACTGTCAAGGATCGTAGCTTAGGTTCAAAGCCAGGTCTCTCTTCTGATTCAGATCATGCACCTGCTGCTCCCATAAAGATCCATTGACTCATATCTTAAAAGCAAAAAAAACTTCAGAAGCCATTAAGTCTGGCTTTCCATCCCCTCTTTGGTCTTTCAAGGTCTAGGGCAGGAAGCATTAGCTAGACGGCTCACACTGTGTGCCTTTGAACTGGGGAGGGGGGGGTGTCTCTCTGTCAGTCAGGAGTGTTTGAAACTGATACACTCTATCCTGGCACGGAAGTATTTCATGAAGTTAAGTTTACTGAACATCAGTGAGTCAGAAAAAGAGAAACAAATATTGCTTTGGAATGTGTCTAAGCTGGCATGGAAGAGATGGTTAGCTTTGAATCTGTGATTCTGTTATTTTTTTCTTTATTCATAACTATGTTCAGTCCCTTGCCCACTCTCTGCCGCACTTTGTGCATTTATTTAGAGAATCTGAATTATTATTAAAACTATTTACATTTTACATCTATTACATTACTATTTAAAACTATTTACATCTACATTTCACAATTGTTGAGAACCCAGGGACTTTGTGTCAGAAACTGGATAGTTAAATTCAAAAATAGAAATTCCCAAACAGTGTTGTAGTTGGGAATGTGGATTTGGAAATCCTGCCAGAGTCCCACAATCCAGAGAAAGTCAGTTATTAGCCTTTGTGTGGGTAGATGCAAACCAGACTTCAGCTTAACACTGACTTTTATATCAGGGTTGAATGGTGAAGGTTGATGGGCAACTGCCCATTAAGATGTAAGAAGTTGTTATTCCTTGCCTCAGGTAAATCTCATGCTGTTTAAGGGTTTACTGCAAATCTCTTAAGCAAATCGACTAGTGGAACATAACAGCAACCTGTTTCATGTTTTCCAAAGAGATAATTCCTTTCTGATCCAAATAGTCCACACTTCCTCTTCCTCCAGCTCTTCTTCCATTCCTCATTAAAAGCCAGCTAAGGTTGTTTCTTTTTTTTTGAGACAAAGGTGGAAAATTAACTAGAAATGAGGACACAAAGTGAAACCACATATTGAAAGGACTCATAACCAGGGCAGTTCATTGGGGTGGGAAGGAAGAAAGCAACACAACTGGTTCTTAGAAGGAGAAGTAGTTCTGGAAATGAAGGCTTTGTGAGGGTGTGGGAGAAGAGTGCTGAAACGGGAAGGGGGAGGGGAATACCACAGATAGAGCTGTATGCAAGATGTCTAAATGCCTGGCTCTGTCAACACAAACCAGCCAAAACATAAAGTTTGTGAGCCAGAGCCAGTGTGGTGTAGCAGATAAGAACGTCAGGCTAACATCTAGGAGACCCAAGTTCTAATTCCCACTCATGTCATGGAAGCTCATTGGATGACCTTGGGCCAATCACACTTTCTCATCCCATCCTACCTTGCTGGGTTGTTGAAAGGATAAAATGGAAGAGAGGAGAATGATGTTAGTGGCTTTGGTGGGTCGCCACTGGGGGAAAAGGCAGGGTAGAAATTAAATAAGTAAAATAAAATAAATAATAAATAAGCTTGGGCTTGTTAAGCATGCGTGTGTGGCCATGGCAGGGCAGATAGTTTAATAATTCATTTGATAACTAAAATTTTACATAATACAGCTGTACATTTACAGTACCAGGAAATTACCAAGTGCTCTAGCATTTTATTCATCCCATGGCACAAGAATACAAACTGGGGTGTTTTCCTCCAATTGCTTTGTCCAGCAGCAGTTGCTGGGAAAAGCAAGGCACAATCTACAAAGAAAGGCCAAGGAATAACAACAAGTGTGTGCCTAACAGAGATAAACTGAATCTTCGGGGGGGGGGGGGAGAGGCACAAAGAAGGAACAAGGAAAAGGCAGTGAAATAGTGTCTAAAAGAACAGCCAGCTGGCACACAACCAGAAGGATTTACAGATTATCATGGAGGAAGGGTATTAGAGAGGAGAGGAAAACAGTGCATTATGCAGAGCAGAGAATAAAGCTAGATTTTAAATACTTTAGCTGGCAGAGAGACAGAGAGAGAGAGAGAAACCTATAGACCCGAGCAATGGGAGAATCAGGCAGTTATTGTAGTAGACGCTGGAGGAAGCCCTAAGAATAGAAATAGTGGGTGAAATGACTAGGAAGTTCTCTTGTGGAAGCAGAAAAACTTCCCAGTAGACTGTGCACAAGCTCTGCTAGACAACTTTTTTTTTTTTACCCCCGGATGAGTTTAGACTTATTTTAATAGGCCCCTGATCCCTCTCACTGTTTCGTTTCAGATTGTTTCATGATCTGGAACATCATAAAGTAGAGGGGCTTCCCTGATTCCAATATATAACATTTATGAAGCATCCCTTATTGGAGCTATCTGGGAGATTTTTTCATTGAAAGGCAAGGTACAAATGTTTTAAATTGAATAAATACATTTCCTGCACTCAGTAGAGCATTAAGGCTATTTCTGGCATTGGAAAACAGATGGGAAGGAATTACTAGAGCCCAAGGTTATGCACAAGATAACAGGGGACATGTTCCCCACGGCAGAAAAAAACTTGCTTTCTCTACTCTTGAATCAGCACCATTGCACAGCAGGGGGAAAAAAACATAGTTATGGTCAGACTCCCTTTCTTTTCCTGGAGGCTGAAGGTTTGTGTCCTCGTGTGCCCGCCCATTAATTACATCTTATCCCCCTCTAATCTTCCCTGAAAGCAGTCGTGACAGTCTGCAGGTGACTGAGAAGAAAGGAGTCCTTCCCCTGTGGCTGGACTTACTGGTCTCCATCCAGAGCATTAAAGGGCCAGGCTATTCCACCTTATGCTCCCTTGAAAGCCCAATTATGCCTCTGGTCTGGTAATGGGGAAGGATCATGTGCACCACTATCCTGATCATCACCACTTTCATACTCCTGCTGCGCCGATGCTTCTTCAACAAAGTTGAACCGTATGTCCTTCCTCCTATCTTATGCTATAGAAAAGCTGGTGTAGTGACATGCCACATTATAGGGAGAAAACATGAGGTAATTTGAGGGGAGTAATCCCAGAGTAAGTGATGCTTCTGACTCTTGTTTTGTAAGTTTGGGTCTGCAGGGAAAAGAGGACTCTTTCTCATTGTGGCTCAGATGTTTTTTAAAAATCAATTTTTGATGCAGTGTATTTTCAACATTATATGACTCTTGTGTCAAACTATTCAGGAATGGTATGAGGTGCCTACAGTTTCTGCTTGAAGGAACAGGATACCAAAAATACATGGGGGAGGGGTTGTGACACAATGAGAGAGTTAAAGGACTTCTGCCTTTAAAGGATCTTGGGGTCCAATTGTGAAGAAACACCTTTTTTTGCTTGAGATGCTGGAGAGCCACTGCCTACTAGTAGACAGTACTGTGCCAGATGGGCTGATAGCCTGACTTGGTATAAGAAAGCTTTGTTCAAACTCCCCCAGAAAGAATGGATATGTGGCTGTTATATAATGACTATGAAACAGAATACAGAATCGGGATAAACTGGGTTGCATGGGTTCCTATAGCAAGTGATGAATTTGACTCCTTCACCTTCTTATTTTTTATATGGTCACATTCTTGAATTTCCTGCCAAATATTCAGAATAAATTTTGGCTATGTTTTGCATATCACTGCAATTCCTTTTAGGAGACAATAGGTTAATCCTTTAAATATCTATTTAATTTACTTATGTTGCTGTTAAATGTTAGGTGTAATAACACATATTTATATTTATGAACTGGTTGATAAACCTGATATACCTTTTTTACATATGGATAATATGAATTCTACCGAGCCCTCCAGGGGTAGAGAGAATGAATGAATGAATGAATGAATGAATGAATGAATGAATGAATGAATGAATACTGGAAAATGGTGCAGTGTGGTATAATGTTAAAGTCACTGGGTTGAATTCAACCTTATTGTTAAGGGAATGAGTTGGCAAGGGGATGTGTTAGCACCTTCCTTTACTAGTGCAGTTCCCTCCCATGTGCCCCCTTGAAAAATGTTTGTAAGCACTGGGGGGGGGGGGGGGGGACTTTTAGAACAATGTAAGGTTAGCGTGGGCAGGCAGTACTATGAGGAGCTACTTAACACTTTTGCATGAGCAGAGCAGGCCCAGAAGCAATGCAAAAACATACACATGGGTCAGGTGGATTTCTGCAGCCCATACTGTTCCCAAGGGATTCAGGGAGCTGCATGGGGAAAGAGGAGACAACACTTCTGCAAACTCATTCAATTCATGGAAAGGTTGGATTCACCCCTTTGTATTAAGATGCACAAGATGGAATGTTTAGTGATGCTTTAACTCCAGTATCAAAGTAAGCAAACAGTGGCATAGTGGCTAAGAGCAGGTGCACTCTAATCTGGAGGAACCGGGTTTGATTCCCCGCTCTGCCTCCTGAGCTGTGGAGGTTTATCTGGGGAATTCAGATTAGCCTGTGCACTCCCACACACGCCAGCTGGGTGACCTTGGGCTAGTCACAGCTTCTCGGAGCTCTCTCAGCCCCACCCACCTTGCAGGGTGTTTGTTGTGAGGGGGGAAGGGCAAGGAGATTGTAAGCCCCTTTGAGTCTCCTACAGGAGAGAAAGGGGGGATATAAATCCAAACTCCTCCTCCTCCTCCTCCTCTTCTTCTTCTTCTTCTTCTTCTTCTTCTTCTTCTTCTAACACTCTCCGAATTCCACTAAAAATAACCAAGTTCAAAGTCTCTGTCCAACCAAAGGAACTCATAAAATGGGCTTCCACTTTTTGTTGCCACCTATCCAGGATTCTTATGCAGTTTGCTGATGGTGAATTTTCACAACATGACTTTTTAATTTTTGTTTTATTTTATTTTTGTTTTGTTTGCTTTGCTTTATTTAAAATATACTTTAAAATGTACTTTGTTATTTATTTTAAAATTTATAATCAGGCCTCTAGGATCTTCCTCCCACACAATGCCCTGTAAAGAGGGATTAATAACATTTTCTAGATAGGAAAAAGAAAATATTTCTTTAAAAGGGAGTAATGGTAATTATGACAGAATTAGCATAATGAATTGCCTTTTCCTTTTCAATTATGTTTACATATTTTATTGTTTGTCAAAAAGCTTCAGAATTCCAAGCAAAAAACTTAGACTCTATGTTATTAGAATTATATAAATGCACAATGAAATAATTGTTATTATAATATGCTACCACAGAAGGAACTCCCCAGTTAAGATTATCCTCTAATTTTACCAGTTCCAACCATGTAGATGCTCTGTGATCCAAAATTATTGTAACTTAAATTATAGAACATAGTACTAGATAGTAGAGTGTAGTGTTGGCTAAGTCCTATCTAAATTTTGTCTATGTCAATCTTGTCAATGGCCGGCGACTAGATTGCAGTCTATTATTTCTGGAACTGCTGTATGCATTATGCAGAGGCCAATCTGCGTTAGATATGAAGTATACATTCATCAAAGAGCTATAACCCATCCTGGTTCCCAAATGAGCTGATACACGGGATGCATGTTTTTAAACATGCCTCAGTTACAATCACATTATGTTTTAAAGTGTATATGCAACATTTTTTTACAATTGGAAGAGCCGGTATAGGTGAAAAATATTATCTGCAAAGCAGCCTTAATTCTTCAACCAGATACAAATATAAAAATGGGCAAACCAGATACAAATATAAGAATGGGCAAACATTTTGCCTGTGTTTGAAATTAACTTATTTCAATGTATGGCAATAATGCAACCCTCGCTCCAAGGTGCCACTAGGGAACGCTGCTGTTTTCTGCAAACACAAGCCTTGGCTCTGTGACAGTTTTCCATTACAGACATGCAAATCTATTTTTCAGCAAGCCTGGAGAAATTGACATTTAAAGAAGCATATTACCTCAGCCAATTATAGACCAAAATTGGGTATAGTTGTGCTCAGTTATACAGATGAGATGATAGCGTGTTCTATTTCGAAATAAGATTAAAGGTGCAAAGTCGCACTTGGTGTTTTGGCAGATTAATAGGCAAAAGGCTGTTTTGGGATTTTCATTTTGGGCATATCAGCAAAGTTACTCAACCAAATGGTTATCAGCATTACTTGGCAGGAGTAATTCAATACTAGCAAAGGTGCTGTTCTGATGAACTGAGTTCCAGCCATTGCTAGTTTGCAGTGTTCAACACCTTGGTTGGTTTATTTAAGAAGAAATTAGAGCAGAACTGATTTCTTTGCTTGGGATACTGGCAAAGTGGTGCACAGGAAGTGATCTCAGTAAATGAGAGGCCTGTAGAGAGGGGCTTTATTCACATAGCCATTTCTTAGCCTGTGTGAACTTCTGTGGATCCAGGGAGAGAATTGTGTGGTGGCAGCTGTACAGGGGCAGGGAATTGGTTTAAGACCTAGGTTAGACTCTGACTTGAGTATAAGGACAGATGTGGTCACACATGCCAGCTAGTTCTCTTTTGCCATTATCCTTTGCAACTTTTAAAATTTTCATTCTGCACTTTCCTCAAGAGCTCAAAATAATGTGCATGATAGCAGGGCTGTATTGTGACTAGACAGGTGCTGTGTACAAGTTTTCGTCCTGGACCCAGAAAATCATGTTTTCATTTTCTTTCACTGAAGGAATTCCACTTTCAGCACAAATATTCCTTTTGCGCTTGTGTGCAGAACACAGACCAAAAAAAAAAGCCTCAAAAAAGCAATGTCATTTATTATTTATTCTATTAGAAAGAAATCAAGATGATACACAGTTTGGCACATAACTAAAAAATATCAATATGTTTATTGTGCTGCAAGTGTACTTTGTCTTTTGCAAAACAAACAGTATTGCAATGCCCCTGACCCTTATCTCTCTGAGAAGTGAAGCATGCATAACAATATATTAGAAAATCATAGCTGTGCAATAGGTAATCAACAGTTCAAAATATATCTTAGCAGCTGCACTGTGTCAGATGGCAGGCTACATTCCGTGTCTCACCATAGTGTTCCATTTACATGTACATTTACATGTACATCGCTACATAGATTAATATGTCAAGTCTTCATCCAATTGAGTCTTAACATTACGCTTTTCAAACGGTACTATTTAAAGACAACATATTAATCATGGATTGTCATTCAAAGTCTAACATACAATTTAATCATCTCTTAAACTTGCAATTCACCTTTTCAAATAGCCAAGCAATACTACGTGACTAGGTTTTGGTAATTCTTCCTTGTTTCTCAGAGCTTCTTCAGATTTCTGTCGCTTTTAATCACCCAGGAGATTCTTAACTGCTTCCACAGAAATCTTTCAGATTCTTAACCCTGTTTTCTGCACAAAAGTAAAGTTTACCCCCATTGTTCTTTCCAGATACCACTAATCACTCTTAGAATACTTCTGCCCACCCCATCACACTTTTCCTGATTCTTCCTTCATTCTCCACCCTTCTTGTTCTGTCTCCCATCATCCCATTGTTGTTTCCCCTACAGTAACCTATTCCCCTAGACTAGTGCTTCCCATTCTCTTCCAGCTTTCTCATCTTTTTACACACTTTACACTTCAATCCCTTCCTGCCGCTCACCTCTTTCCTACTTCTTCCACAGCACTCTTCCTTGCACTGTCTATTCCTATTCCACTTCCCTAGTTTCCCTATCCACCTTCCTCTCCTCCAATCACCCTCAACTGCCTCTCCAGCCTCCCCTTAATTGCCTCACTCCATTTTTTTAGGCCTTGCCTCCCCTCTCCCCCTTTGCGTCTGGCCCCATTGCATGGATTGCACTATTTGATGTATAGTGATATTAGTGGGAATATTGGTCAGTAATCATGAAGACTGGAATTTCTAGTACAGATGTACAGGAGTCAAGACATGGTGACCTTCAGTGGGAGTCAAGTTGCCAGGCTGAAATGTACAGTACAATAGTTATTCAAAAACTGGCTGGCAGGATACATATAAGCAGTGTGTTATTCAAGTCACTCCTAGTATATGCAGGCAGTACTGGGGACAGAATCTCATTGTTACATTTGTTTTTCCATCTCACCATCCACTATAAATCACACAGTTAAGATGCATCTGTTTGAAATATAGTTAGGCAGTCAAGTGGATCTCTTGTTAAGCTAAGAATGATGTAACATATATCGGTGATTACTCTGCCATATAGGTGCCTCAGCCTGTCTTGTTTCCTGTATGTAACACAGCAGCCTGTAGTGCTTCAGCCATAGGAAGATTGATGAATATCATTTCAAGTTGCAGAACAATGATTAGGTGGTGCTGGAAGCCTTGTACATTTGACATTCTGTCAACCCATCCATCACATTGGGGCATTATTTTTTAGCTGTTGTTGTTGTTATTAACCTCATTTATAACCTACCCTTTTCACTGACATTCAAGAGAGAGATTACAATGTATGAGAAGCAATTCAATTAGACGGCAGATACCTCTAGTAAACAGTGCTGTAGGATTAGGATTACAAAAGTGGAAAACCAATGTAAACAAAAACTGGTCTATGACATGATATACCATAATGAAGAAAAGGGGTCACAACAGTAGAGGACACTGCAGTGACAAGGGAAGTGATATATATACAATAAGCTGTGAAATAGATTGTATTACCATCCCCTCTAGAAGCAGTCTCCTCTGCTGTGCCATTATATTACCTTTCTTACCCTGTTGTAAAAATGCCCTCATGAACATTTATGTTTTGCAAAATGATAGAAGTCTGGGGACCTTTCCACCCACCCCAGGCAAGCTGTTCCACAAGGTGGGAGCTACTACTGCACAAGAATGTACAATTTCCAATGGTACCCATTTTCAGCTAGGGCACACCTGTGGATGGATGGGGGGGGGCAGTTTTTTAAAGCCAAACCCCTGGCTAGACCCAGAGGCCTGATGCACACTCTGGCTTTTCACATCAATAACACCCCAAGTGCGGCCCTCCCCCATGCATTCCCATCCCATTCTACTTTTAGAGGGAGTTAGCAGGCCGGAGGAGAGCCTGCCTGCATTTGCCTGGAGCCTGAATTGGGAGACTACATTTCCCAGGAGCCCCTGGGAAATGTAGTTCCCACCAGGCCCAGGCAACGCAGGCAGGCTTCTTTTCTGGCCTGTTCCATTCCGAAAAAATAGAGAATTATGTGTGTAGAGGGTGCTTATGAGGGGTGCACTGAGGCGCCGCAGGGGGCGGGGGATTTTTCAACCCCCCACGTGACCAGAATTGGTGCGCCCAGTGTGTTCTGCACCCCCCACCCCTGGCTAGACCCCTTGAAAAGTGGGAAGCACAATATCATTCAGCCTTCCCAATCACCATTACCTCCTTCTTATCTGGATGTAGTTAAATCTCGTATGTAGCCATGTAACCACAACAGTCGGCCACCAGTTTAGAGCCCCTACTGAGTCACCAGGCAATTAGGAGGAAGATATAGAACTGGGCACCATCAGCATATTGATCGCAACCTACTCCAAACCCATGAATGATTTCCCCTAGGACCTTTACATAGAAACTGAATAGCATGGGTTGGATGTTTCTCTTTGCTTTTGGAACACATCAAATTGCCATTTCTTTATTAAAAAGGTAAAAGTGTTATTACTGACCGGAGAAGGGTGATGTCACACAGGCTGCAGGCAAGAGCTCTGACTGCCTCAATGGAATCTGCACCAAAAAGACAATGTATTGTTGAATGCATATAGCCCACAAAACCCACAACAGCCAGTCAAAAAGACACCTTTTCCTTGCTCTCAGTAGTTATATTATCTTTTTTTCTCCCATTGTTCCCTGCTAGATATCATCTGTCAAGTTGAAGAGGTGTGTGTCTGTGTGACTTGACCATTGGTGGGTGAAACTAGTGAGCAATTCCCCCGGCCCGGTCCCTTGCACCAGTATTCTGCTAAGACAGAAAAAGACATTTCAACACTTGAGGTGAAGGTTTTGCTCAATTCAGATTTTCTCCACGGGCCTTTCCCCACTTACCTCTTTTTGGTTGCCAAAGGGCGTCTACCCTGCGTTTGTTGCACTCCGTAGCTTTTGAGCACGGAGAAATTGTTCCCCACTTCATTTTGCTATTCACGAAATAAAGCGGGGTCAGAATTGCAGCGTTCCCCAAGAGCACGTGTCCCGGTGCGGCAATCGCGGCCAGTGGAGGGCGGGTCTCTATTTTGACTGGCTGGCACGTGTACACATGTACACATCATTGACACGTGTACTTGTGTACACGTCATCAAAACGTTTCATTTTCCACCACCTATGTTCCCCGCAACCCAGTTTTCACTTTAAAAGCCAAGCCCGCGCACTCAGCGGCACTCTGCCATGAATGGCTGGTGCAAAGCTGTGGAGCTCGAAAGCAGGTAAAAACTAAATGTTGGAACGCTAAGCCCTGCGCCACGATATCAACTTCCTTAAAATGGAGAAGCCTGTTGCCTGATTGGTCAGAAGGCTGCACGTCACAGAATCAACTTCACGCAAACATGCCGAAGTTTTCCACCACCCCGCGGCAAGTGCGGCGTTTTGAGAAAAGTTGCTGTTTTAAGAGGAGCTAATTTGGCGTACGCTAAGGAGGTGGGAGAGCAGCAGATTCTCCGGGTGGTATTGCGCTGCCAGGCCGCTGGATGCGGTGGGGAGTATGCTGAGGATCCCCCGGTCTTTTCAATGGGTTAATACCCCGCAGCATATGGTGAGTGGGGAAAGGCCCCATATCAGAGAAAAGCTTCCATCCAATCCTGACACAATCCTCATTGGAACCAATTCTGAAGTGGGTGAAATGAATCCTAGTGTCAGGGCAGGGGAGTCTTAGTGATTCTCCATGCACTGAACAAGAATAAGAGAATGACTTACCTAGGACCATGGTGACATATAGGGTGTGGGGCTACCACCCAGTAAAGCACAGCTTGCCTGTTTCTCCTATCACATCTTTGGCCCAATATCTGTCACCCAAAGTGGAGATGGCAGGATCCACACCAGCACTTCCTCCCTCCCTCATGTTTGGCTTGCCAATCTGCAGGTGCTAGCCAATGTCAAAAGGATAAGGAAGGCTGCACAGCATTGCTCTCTAGCTCAGCTGCCCAGGGCACAGCTGGCTGGATGAGGCAGACCAGCTATTGAGTAGGTGGGTGCAGCTCTGCTCCATTTCTCCATCACTCTCTTGTGTGGGTTGCTGGACAGCTGTAAGATGGGGCAACTGAGCAGCTAAGCCTGGCTATATGACCATCCACTTCCCTCAGTTGAAGCTTCCCCAGACCCCAGCCTCTGTCTCTCACCATCAACTTTTGAGTTACTGCTGCAGCTGTGGTGGTACCAGAGAAAGCAGCAGCAGATGGTCACTCCCCACACACATGGGGCACAGGACCTGGAGCTGTTATCCCTGATTGCCCTATAGCAGGGGTCTTCAAACTATGGCCCTCCAGATGTTCAGGAACTACAATTCCCATCAGCCCTGCTACTTGGCCATGCTGGCAGAGGCTGATGGGAATTGTAGTTCCTGAACATCTGGAGGGCCATAGTTTGAAGACCTCTGCCCTATAGCTAAGACCAACACGATGACTAGAATACAGAGTACAGACAATATAAATCTTTAGAAGGCCTTATAATATATCCCCTTCCACCCATCATAATTAAAAGCATTTTGCCAGTTGTCAAATATGGTTCAAGTATTTAAACATTACTTTATCTGCATTGCAGATTCCCAACAAATCATCTTCTGCGTTGACCGTCCCATCCATCTTTCCTTTTATTAAGCACATTTCACATTTGTTTGATCATTTTCTATCTTTTGAAAGCTTTGAAATAAAGATGCCTGAAGTCTCCTGCTGCTTCTAACAGAGCAAGTCACTTGAAAACTTTTAGAGTTCTGGTCATGAAAACCGATCAGGATGGCATTCTGGGTCTTGACTAATCTTTGCGTAAAGAAGAAAATCAGAAAAGAATCTTATAGTCCTGTTCAGCAGGTAGAGAGCGAGGGCATGTCAGTGTTTTGTATTGTTAAGGGGTTATTCAGTTAAAATTGGCTGTGAACGTAAATCTGTAATCAGATGTTGTTTTAGAAGCTGCAAGAACCGGCCATTAGTAAATCCCAGCAGAGTTGATACATCAACTTCTCTACATGTTAAAATTTGGCTACCAGCCCTTAGCTTTTCTTTAAGATACAGAACACTTTCTCATTTACAAACCTATATGGTTTTATGGGAGCGAGTCTTAGGTGCAATGCTGATTAGTGAACAGCATTCAAGGGGCAATTCCTTTTCCCACTGAGAGCATGGCTTGTAAGAAGAGAAGGCCTGGAGGATGTGGTGTGCAAGGACCACTCTGCTTGCTGCTTTATTAAAACATCCCCCCCCCCCCCGCAGCAGTTGGCAACCCTGTTCAGCACAGGGGGAATTTGGCCTGGCTGTGGTGGGTGTGACTTCCCTGCCATCCCCCAACCCAAGCTGGAGCTTCAGCCCCCAGCTTGTGAACTAGCTTCCAGATGCCCATGGTGGGGCAGGGGTCAGGGTCGGCCACAGGATTGTATTTTCCTGGCTGACTGGGCAAGGGGTATGGATGGCAGTACTTTCAGCCTGACTGTCCTTCCTTTTTTCTTTTTGGAGAGGTACACAGCCCTGTTTGCACAGTAGTCATGAGTGGGCAGTGGTAGCTGCCACTCGGCCTCTACCACTCACCTGAAGCTTTGACGGACCAAGCCAGACTTCTGCAGCCCAGGGAAGCGCAACACTGGCCTCCTCCCAAAGGCTGAATTTGAGCCAGGAAGGCTCCTGCCAATGGGGTGGAGGCCCCTGAAATAGTTGTGCCCAAAGAAGCCCCATGGAAGAAGGAAAGCGTTCACTTAAGCTCTCTTGGTAGCCCCGCCAGTCATCAGCCACTGAACTCTCTTCCTCTGCTACACTCCTGCTACCCAGGAAGATGAGCAACAAATATCTGGGAATGTCCACAGAGCTGCTAGTTAGAAGGATGTTGTCTTCATGTGACATGTCTCAAATCTTTCTACATAGTTTGCTGTGGTTTAACTGTAATCTTTCAATACAAAGAGTTAAAAAAGTAGGGGGAAATACAAATCCAGTCTTTTCTGTAAATAACTACTGTCTTTCTAAAATAAAACAAGATGATGGACTGAATAAATACATCAGCCTCAGTGCAATCTCCTGTGGCATTATGGATTGTAATAATAAACCCCCAGCTTTTATTGTTTCTCTGTGCAGATAAAATTGCTGTTTTCTGAAGGTAATTAATCTCTCATTCAAAATAAGATACCTCAGCTATCGTCAGTAATAACTCATCCAGTGAGCCTGTTCATCTGTCCATATTCTCTTTTCTTTTCTTGAGTTGGTAAAAATGCCCAAATTCATCACTGACATTAAACAAGAAACTCCATCCACTGCTTCCATTCATCTTCATGGTATCTCATCTTGTGTTTTGTTCAACATAAACATGCTTTTCTCAAGGGAAAGCAAATGTCTGCCTTTTATCTCCAGGAACAATCAGCCAGAAGTCTACACTAATAGCAAAATCAGCTTCACCCAAATAAAAATCATTCATGGAGGTGTTATCTTTGACCAAGGCACTAACAAAAAGAATCTATTTTTGGACTGGTGAATATATCAGCGTGGTAGCCTGCACTTGTGTTCACCACTGCTTTTGAGAAACAGGTTGTGCAGGTTTGAAAAACAAAACCCCAAACCCATAAGGAATTATTTTGATCAGAGGCAACAGGGAAACAAAAAAGGGAGTTACAGTGTCTATCATACGGCGCCCATCCTCATAGCTACTCTTCTTTTCTGCTGGCAATCTTTTATGTTTCACCCCACTGGTTGCTTAAAGGGATGCTGAGGATTGCCAGGTCTCTCTGGCCATCTGCAGGGAATGGGTAGTTTGAAAAATCCTGGAGATCTGGGGATGGAGTCTGGGGAAGACAGGGACTTCAGTGGGGATACGATGCCATAGAGATGCCACTTGTTTCAGGGGAACTGACCTCTGTAATCTGGAGATGAGCTTCACCAATTCCAGGGGGGATGCTCCAGATTACAGAATAGCTCTCCCTAGCAGCTCTTTTAGGGTTTTTAGGAATAAAGGAGACGGCGGGGGGTGATTTGCTGTTATTGCCTGCCTCTGCGCCGTAACCTCAGTATTCCTGGAGTCAGGGGTCTATGACTTGCTGGCTCTCCAGATGTTTCATGGACTGATTTCCACATCAGCCCCTGCCAGCATGGCCAATTGGCTGTGCTGGCAAGGGTGGATGGGAATTATGATCCATGAATTTATCCTGGAATACCGCCATAGATTCCTCCTGCACTACCCTGAGTAGTTGGAGTTCAACAGATTCGCGCCACTTCGGCAGAACCCATTGTTAAAATGAATTATAATAAACCAGGGATGAGGGGCGCTGAAAGCTCTCCGGATGGTACCGGAACTGCACAGTTCTCCATCAATATCTGTCAGCGTATGGAAACAGACAGTTTATTTAAATTATTTAGATCCCACCGCTGCGTCCACCCTTTCGCTGCTCAAGAGGCATTTTTTTAAAAAAAATTGGCAACTGAATATTGCTACATCTATCCACTTTTATAAATATTTGCCATAGACTCTCTGAATCATCAGCTTTTATTTTTTTAAAGGTAAATGTGTAGTCCCTTCTGTTGTAGAGATATAAGGGGAAAAACCTATCTCTGCAATAGGAGAGGGTTTTTACTTTTTTGCAAGGTGGGTTGCGAATTCAGGGAGAATAATCATCATGTTTTTATAACCATGTGATACTTATTATTATTTATTTGCCGTTATTTTTTCGGAAAACACAAGTCAAAAAAGCTCCAATGGCCTGAGGTGGTGGGCAGGGGGCAGGCTGCTACTGGTGGGTTCAAGACCAGTCAATCCCTCATGTGGCGGAGATCCATTGCCATTGACCTTTGATAATCAGCCATACTATAAAGGCTGAGACCGTATTACAAGTTCATCAGTTGGAAGATGGGTGGTAAAACCTCCAATCACCGTTCATGACAAAATATAGGGTGGTAATAATTACCTACCTCTTTATTTATTCTTTGTACTACCTCTTTATTTATTCTGTGCTGGATTTTCCCTACTGCAGATTAAACAGCATTTCCTTTAGGTTGGGAATTACTATTCTCTCCTTTTGGGAGAAGATTGTGGCAATGAGAGGGTGTTGAACGGTTCCCTGCCTTTTCTCCCATCCCTGTAGCATTTCATCATCTTATCCACACAGATTTCCCCCATACCTGGCTTCCAGGATTTAAGTCTTGGACCTTCTCACAGATATAATCATACCTGACATATAATGCTCCTCCTCCTTTCCTATTTGGTCTATTTCTCTGAAATAGGTTGTAACCCTCTATTACATTCCAATCATGAGATTCATCCTACCAGGTTTCAGTGATACTCATTATTTCCTTTACTGCGTTGAGAGTTCAGATTCATCTTGTTTATTTCCAATGTTCTGTGCATTAGTATAGAGACACCTAAAACAATGATTCATCCCCCCCCCCCCCCGGCTGCTTGGCTAAAGAGTTTTGCTTCCATTATTTGGAAGCTTCTTGGAATATTCCATAAACTCCTCTATAACATTCAGACTATTTTGACCTAACTTTTATTAGCCTGAATATCAAGAATACTGTCTTGTTCCCTGACATGACTCAGTTTAGAGTCCTCCTGATCAGGTTTGTGAGCAAGTGCCGGAAGAACTTGCTGCTGAACTGCCATGAGGTTGCAGTATACGCTTATCAGGAGTTGCCTTCAAGAAACCACAAACCATGGTCCAAGAAGCCAAGATTTCTCAGCAGCACCATCTGTGAAGCCTTCCCTATTCTTCATTCTCTCCCTAGACCATGTCCTTCAATTGGGAGGAGAGAGGTAAATACAACCTGTACATCAAGGTCCTTCAGCTTCCTGTCCAGAGCTTCATAATCCCTTGTTTGGCATCAGAAAGCTATATGCGCAGTGTCATTGGACACATGGACCAAAAGGGAGGGCCAGTCGAGGCAGTGCGAGTAAAGAGTCTTGTCCAGCCTCTCCTGTTACATCCATGGATTTTTTGCCTGGAGAAAGGCACACCTCTGAGAGACACATCCATCGGGCATGCGAATTCCATAAACATGTTTCTGTTTCCTGTGCATGTAAGTAGTTTCACATTATTTTCCGGAATGGCTTTTTTTCAAGAGACCATAGCAAGGTAACCAGTTCTAGAGTGGAGTCTTGCCTAAGACTGCATAGAAGCTAACTTCCAGGGAACCTCTTAGGACTGCTCAGCACCTTAGGTGAAGATTGTATCCCCTCGGATATAGTTCAAGATAGGCAAGTGATTGGGAACTAAATCGCCAGGAGAGATTAATTTGCTGAACAGGCCTGGTTGGCACATTTCACTTCTGTGCCAATGCAGAATGCACTTAAGCATTTAATGGTGCAATCTTTATTTCAGTGAACTTAGAAGTCCTGTGAATGACTCTTGCCTTGGAAACCTCACAGGATTGCCATAAATCAGCAAGGAGATTGTAAACCCCTTTGAGTCTCCTGCAGGAGAGAAAGGGGGGATATAAATCAGAGCTCTTGCTGTTTGCCTTACTTATTATGCCATTGCTAGCCTTTGCTTCTTCTTATTTGTTACCTTCTTGCTTAGCCTAGCTAACTTCTTTACTTCTTCTTTGCTTTGCTGTTAGCCCCATGCTTTGCCCTTCTTCTTACCTTCTTCCTTCCTGCCCCTTGCTAGCCTTCCTTCTTCTTCATTGCTGGCCCCTGGGTGGGCAGGGGTGGGAGAGAGTCTGCTTTGGATTATACTGTAGAAGCACTGGGAGAGCCAACACAGTCCACAGAAAGGAGCCAACATGTCACTCATGAAACTGGGTAGTTAGTAGTTCCTGCTAGTGTTTCCCTTGTGGCAGAGGATTTCCAATTACACACTAGAACATTTGAAGCCAAGGGAAATTTATTTGCCCCAGGATTTCCCCTCCTGTTGATTTCAAGCCTATAATATTTATCTTGAATCCTTATAAGTGGTATAAGCCACCAATAATGGATAACAGCAGAGCTCATCGAAAGGTAGAGTGGCCTTCAGTGGTAGGCAATTTGGCACAAAGTAAGGACTAATTGGTGAGGCCAGGGACTGATGTGCTAGCTGAATATGGTTCCTCCAGATGTGCGCAGAACACCCTGGCTGCAGGTGCCTCTTCCCTCCTATGGCCCCAGCATTGCATTGTGCAGCAAGTAAGCACTGCAGACTTCAGGCAGCCTAATCCAAAGGGTGGGAGATTAGGGAAAAGCACAGTGGTAGCCTTCAGTGCCCGTGTCATCATACTACGTGCAAGAGCCAGTAATTAATGGGCGCAGGAAGAAGAAGAAACTCCTTTCTCTCCTGGGAAATAGGTTTTTTTGGGGCTTACGGCTTGCCCAGTGATGGTATAAGTCCTACACCACTGCGCCACTGCAAGAGGGTATTCTTGGGCACAGGGTTGCTTCCCAGCTGGCTAAAGTTCGAAACCACCCTCAGGAACACCCCCTCCATACCAGCTGCACCCAGCTCCCTGCGCTGGAGGCAGGAGCGGCTGTATGGAGGGAAGGCAGGAAGTCCCTCTGTGTGAGTGTTGAAGGCATAGCCACTTCTTCAGCTGCTGGCTAGTGCTGGCACAACCCTCCCACTGCTTCCAATGCAGCTTCAGCCTTCCTTTGGATTGCACCTTAACCCGCTCCCCACTATCATAGTCCTGATCCAACGAACCTCCCCTCCAGCACTTTTAAAAGGGCTGAATTCCCAATCTTCAAAGCTGCCATGTAGGGCTGCTAAATAGCTTTTTAAAAGCACGAGAGACTTAGATCTCTTGCTTCACATCTTCTCTGATCCTCTCTGGACTAGTGTTCAAATTCTTCTGCAGGCTCTGCACTGGTGGTTTTGCTCCCTTGGAAAATGGGACCCCTATGGACATAAGGGATTTTTTGCAGTCATTTGAAATTCAGAATACTCAGCATTATTCTTTAGCTACTGCATTTACAACATGGAATGGGATTTGGAGCTAACAGGAGGGCAACTGGGTAGTGTGGCAGTTTGGATTTGTTACTTCCATGGCTACCGTGAGGTTTGTCACAGCAAATTCAGTACCAGATTGGCAGAGAAGGATGGGGTGTTCAAGACTGAGAGTTCCATTACTCATAGCATTACTGAGACCAGACCGGCAGCACCAGCCGGCCACTGTGCCATGCCATTGAATTACACAGTTGAGTTTTCAGCTGTTGTGGCCCTCGTGCCAGGTTGGTGCAATCAGCAGAGACCCACTTACTCCAGTCCAAGCCCACTGGAGACTTCATCAGGCTTCACGGTTGAGGTGGGAGCAACTGGCTCATGAGCCTTTGGAGCCAAATTCCTGCCATGGGATTTTTACACTATATATCCCATATTCAGTGTAAATATTTATCTGGGACCAGTTTACCAGCACTTGCTGGCTTAAAAGGAATCTCTGACCTTCCCTTGGGAACCATACTGAAAGGATAGAAAATGTACATACTCTTCCACACTCTTCTTCTGTAGTAGTAAAGCCACAGAAACCACATTGACCCAGTAGAAAGGATTCAACTTTATTGCAGGGCTTTACAAAGGCATTAAGTTAAATTATAGCTGCCTCAAGCAGGTCTTCCGGAAACTCATCCAAATAACATCCAAATGTATTACAATCTTTGCTTAGACTTTGCCATTGAATAATGTGGAGGTGACTGTCAGGTGCCAGGCTAAATAAAGATCAGGGCATTAACGGAAAGCTCTTTGGCTTTTGGTTGCTGCCTTGGAAGACGTTTTATAAACTCACACTCTTTCCATCCTTAGGGAAAATACAGAGGAAAGCAAGCAGGAAATTGGAACAGGTTCCTCCTCAAGGTAATGCAAAAATGTTTCCACAAATTTCATTTATTTCATTGGACTTTACAAGGTGAAGTTGCTGGAGAGTACCTAGAATAGGTTTTTATTATCATGTATTGTTCATGGACCTGCTGTTAAGTTCATTAATATATTTAGAGATTAAGAGACCAATCATAAACAGGTCCACACAGATTCCTTCTTGGGTCTATATTCAATGGGACTTGCTCCCGGAAAAGTGTTCTTAGGATTGCATGGTTAACACTGTAAAATTTCATATTTCTACAACCATTAATAATGTACTTGTAAATAGAGTTAACCACTCTAAGGACACTGATTTTTTTCTCTGCTTAGGAGAACACTGTAGAATCATAGAAATATACAGTTGGAAGGTACCTCGAAGGCCTCAGTGATGCGGCTGGCCTCCACACGGGCCAGGGCCTTTACGGCTCTGGCCCCGGCCTGGTGGAACACCCTTCCTCCGGCTGTCCTGGCCCTGCGGGACCTTAGAGTTCCATAGGAAGGAGGAGCCTGTACTCATGGAATGTTCGCTTGGGCCTTTGGAGAGTCCAGCCCTGGCTCAAATAGTTGCCCCCCAGACAGCCCCCAGTTGGCTCCTTATATCTAGGCCCTGCACCATCTAAAGCAGCTCCTCCGCCTCCCCCTTTCTTTTCCAGGAGGTTTGGGTTAAAATTAGGGTTAAGCCTGGCCGCCCTCTTTTACCTTCTCGCTGTTTTGTGGTTTTGGTATGAACACTTGCTTTATATTTTTGTGTTGTACACCGCCCAGAGCCCTTCGGGGATGGAGCGGTATAAAAGTTTAAGTAATAATAAATAAATAAATAAATCTAGTCAAACCCCTGCATAATGCACAAAATTCACAACTGCCTTCCCCCCAAACCTCAGAAGTGAATTGGCAGCCAGTGTAGCTTTCCCTTCTGCCTTCTAAATACTGGCCAAGGTCAGGGCTGAGGGTGTGTGACTGGTCCAAGGTCATCCAGCAAGCTTAGGGGGAGGGCGGTCTATAAACCGAATATATAAATAAATAAATAAATAAATAAATAAAGCTTCCACAGCAGGAGTAGGGATTTGAACCCTAGTGTAACAGCTTAACTACTATGCCACACTACCTCTCAGTAACCTCCCTGCCACAAGTTATATCAATTGAAGCTTCTGGGCCATCTTCAAAGACCTGTTCAAAAGACGAAGGAAGGTAAACAGTCTTTGTTAAGACACCAGCATCCTGTATTGCAATGACTGTAAGCTATATTTTGTTTTCTGTTGTGTTTAGAGAAAGCAGATGATAAGCTCCCATTTCTGCAGGGGGTAAACTGATCAGAAATGTCTGGAAGATAAATAATGATCTGCACCGCATACTGGCCACCCGAAAACTAGTAGAAATCTAGAGACCAACACATAAAATAACAGTGGAGGTGGATGCTTGCTTGAAATCTCAAGGTCAATTATGGACATTGAGAAGGGGGAAAACCAAGAGTCTTCTATAGGGGTGAGGTCTACAGAGATGGCAATATTGCTTATGTTTATTATATTGCTAAGAATGTATTTTGCTTGTAAATGAACATTAGCCACTCAGAGCCCCTTCTAGGGATAGGTCACGGGGCACAAATATAATTGAAATGGAAAAAAATATTATAGGAAGTCTTGCTAAAGAAGAAACTGTTCAGGCATTTCCAATATTGACCATCGGTAACAAAGTTAAGTAGAACTCATTAATCAGTCTATGAAATACCATTTTGTTAATCAGTGATACAATTTTGCTAGGGGGAAAGAGACAACAGTTTCCCAGACAACTTGTTTCCTTTAAAAAAATCCACACTGGATCACAAAGTATTGTATTGTGGGTGGGGTTTATCAGTCCAGGGAGTGATTTACATTTCCATACTATTAACCACATCTTTGCATATAGAGTTCCACTTAGGCACTTACAGGTTGGTTTCCCCACCCCTGGGACCCACCCAGACAATGCTGTACCCCACTAGGCAGGCACACTCACTGGGACACAGTATGTAACAGACTTCCCCTCTTGGAGTGCACCTCTAGAGATGCAATGGCCACGAGGTGCAGTGGCTGAAACGTTAGAGACTCGGAGGGATCCACCAGACCACGGCCACACAGCCCAGAAGGCCCGCACAATTAGTTAAGATCCAGCCCGTGAAGAGCCTTTGCCGGTATATTAATGTTTAACATATCATTAGTAGAGTGCTTAGTAGAAAGATCCTAAAAGTTTTGTAGTACACTCCAGCTTTTCTCAGGAACCTTGATCAAAATCAGGACTAAATAATCCATATCTCCAACATCAATCTCATACATTCTAGCATCTAATAGCCAGCCTGAAACATGCACTGAAACAAGCACTTTAAAAGGTTCCACTGAAACAAGCACTTAAAAAATACTTCCACAAAAATCTTGTGGAAGTAAGTCTAGGCAAAGCAATACTCAGTAACCATTTCCACTCCTCTGCTCTGAGATTTATCTGTAAAGCCCTATTGCATTTATTATGGTAACTAAAAGCTACCTCTCCATTTTCAGGCAAAAGGGCATAGATATTTTCAATAGATCCTCTATATACATAATTTAAACTGGAAAAAGCTGTGGCTATACAGCCTGCTGTAGTAAAAGAATATTCCTGAGAATCTGGTTGAGTGTTTTTCCCATAGTATGCTTCCCAACTCGATTTTACTTTTGTATTTTCAGATTCCATGAGATTATATCTCCACTCTGTTCAAGATCAAAAAGCCCACAGTAGAGTAAGCAAATCCTCCAGAAGCTTGATACTAAAGGAATGCAGGAGTAATCTAGAAGAACTGATGGGATGTCAATGAGATGTAGCTTTAATACATTCCTTGTAATGAAGGCTACCTTTTCCAGGGGAATTCAGAAAGGAGGAAATAGGACCACTACATCTTTAAAAGCACAGTTGGTGAGAAGATAAAGCAACCAAACTTGTGGAGATGGTCTCATGAAAACCTCTGCGAGCAAGCAATGCTATCACAAAGTGGTAAGAAGAGGCATCTAGGAGGAATTTTCCATTTCCTGCACGAAAGCTGTGTGGACTTTATTTTCTTACTAAGATGTTAATACAAAAAGCATTAATTCTATCATCTCAGTCCCTGTAACATCTTATACATATAATTGAAGTTATTGGAAACAATGGCTAATTGATCAGAGGACTAGATAAACTGGAAGACCTAGACTGAAATGTTAATCACTTCGTAAATTCTGTGACTGGCACAATGTTTCATCATTGGCTCTGAGGCCCTCTCCACAAAACAAATGTATAGCAGGTTGCAGTCGGGATAAAGTGACCTGCTTTCCTGTTTTTGCATTCACATACATTCATGCAGGCAGTAATTGGAGCCCACAGAAACAATGCGGATTGCTGTCGCGCCTTTGCACGGAGGCGCATTTAATTTTTTTTATTTACCTCCCACCAATGCGTAGCTATGCAGGCATGCACAAATGAACCCCTGCAACCATGCTGACGTCTCATGATACCATGATAAGACCATTTGCACCTGCGTGGCTATTCAGATGTAAGTTGGGAAATTTAAAAAAGGAAAGCACAGCCAAATAAAGCACCTCCTGCCCAGCCATTCGCTAGCAAGCGGCTGCAATCTGGGATTTGTCAAAAGACTCACAAATAGCGCAATTCTCAAAAAAACCCAGTTTGGGGGAAATAACCCAGGGCAGACTCCCTTTAGGGGCGGGATCCATGCTCCCCCCCCAAAAAAACCCCCAGTTTTTTACCATCCTTAACCCGTGTTTATTGGACCATGCGGAATGGGCCAGAGTCCTTACAACAACATTGCTTAACATTATATGCAGTGCTACCAAGAAATGCAACCTACAAGTTTAGCAATGGAGACAGGTTTAGCCTTTAAACAGTACACAGCAGGTTTTTCACTCACAATGACAATGAGTTTCATGCCAAGATGTATATATCAGTAAGTCCAATACTAGTTCAGCTGTCAGTCTCCTGTTTTTCCCTCATAAAGATCTATGTATTCATATGCTCATTTTGTATCTTATTAAAAACCACACAAACATTTTTGAAAACAGAAGGTCCTTGCGTTGCTTCAGAGTTGAAGTGAGGTATACTGGTGAGTTCATAAGATGCTAGCCAATTGGTGTCCTTGTTTATAAAGTATAAACAAGGACACTAATTGGGTTGCATCTTATGAACTCCCCAGCATACCTCACTTCTATTCTTGTTTATACTCAAGTATAAACAAGGAGGTGACAAAATAATTGGGAAGTGAGGAAGAACAACACTTCCAACAATCAGGGATGAGGAACTATCCTCATCCAAAAAGGATGCAACTTGCCTCCGATTCTTGTTCCTGACTTCTGTTTCTGACTTGCATCCCAAGCTTCAGTCTAGTGTGGTATAGTAGGTTAGAGCTTCAGACCCAGGTTTAAATCCTCACTTTGCCATGGAAGCTTGCTGGGTGACCTTGGGCCTGTCATACACTCTCAGCCGAACCGGCCTCACAGATTGGTTCAAGAGGATAAAATGGAGGAGAGGAGAATGATGGAAGTCACTTTGGGTCCTCATTTGGAAAAAAGGTGGGATGTAAACCAAGTAAATGAACACACCCAGTCTGCACGCACATGGGGGCATGGAAACCCCCACAGATGCAACAGCAGCAGGTGGCATAGGAATGGCATCAACACAAACCCATCGTTGTTCTGCTAGCTGCTGCCACTGCCTGCTATTTCCACTCCTCTCTCTTTCCCCTGTTATGAGGACATTTTCTGTGGCCCTCCCTGTGACCTCGTGGAAGCCCCATCTCCCTTTCCCTTCTGAGCTCCAATGAAAAAGGGCTAGAAGGGGGAGAGGTGGCACAGATTAGCCTTCTCTCCTCTGATTTGAAAATTGAGCTTTGCTCCAATCCTTCCGTCACAATGATGGAGTAAATGTCCACAAAGACGTTCCACTGCAGCCCCTCCGTAAATCTTCTCTTTGAGCCGGATAGAGGTATGTCCATTTTTATCCTGCTTAAAGGGGAAGCCCCCCAAACACCTCAAGTTGTGTTCAGAATGAGCATGTCAATGCTTTATGTGCAGGGGAATATCCTTGTGTGGAAGCAGTACAGAAGCTTGATTCATCCCTGAAGAATTGGGCTACTATTGCTAATTCAAAACCTTTGTGTGGACAACATTCCTCAGTTTTTAAAAGAACTAAACAGGATCTCAAGTTATCCAGGCTACTGATGGGAGCTCCAAAGCTCAGTCAGGACAGAGAGAAGAGAAAACTCATTAAGCTGTGTGTTTTTTTCTCACAACTTGTACTTTGCTTGTGTTGTTCAGTATTATTTGTTTATTATATTTAATATGCCACTTCTCCCCTTTTGGGTTCAGGGCGGCGTACAACATCCATAGTAACATTCAGATAAAACAATAATAAACAGCTAATAAAAACATAATAACTACTAAGATGGTGTTTGTGTTCTAAATCCAGTTACAGCAATAAAACTCGCCACACCAAGGGGATCTTGGTTAATGTTGGTGGATGTTGACAGACTATAATGGGGGAGGCTTTGATGGCAACTGTAGCTGCCTCAAACATATGCTGGGTGGAACAGTTTTGTCTTACAGGTCCTGTGGAGCTACAGTAAGTCCCACACGGCCCTGGTCTCCTCAGGCAGAGCATTCCGTTAGGCTGGGGCCAGGGTTGAAAAGGCCCTAGCACTAGTTGAGGCAAGCTGGGCTTCCTTGGGGCCGGGGATCACCAGAAGATTGGGGAAAATGAATTGGAGCTTCCGGAGTAGACCCAAGGGTAGCTCTGCAATAGTCCAGCCTAGAGGTGACCATTGCATGGATCACAGGAAAAAGAAGAAGAGTTGGATTTATATCCCCCCTTTCTCTCCTATAGGAGACTCAAAGGGGCTTACAAGGGGCTTATATCCCCCCCTTTCCCTTCCCCGCTCACAACAAACACCCTGTGAGGTAGGTGGGGCTGAGAAAGCTCCAAAGAACTGTGACTAGCCCAAGGTCATCCAGCTGGCGTGTGTGGGAGAGTGCACAGGCTAATCTGAATTCCCCAGATAAATCTCCACAGCTCAGGTGGCAGAGCTGGGAATCAAACCTGGTTCCTCCAGATTAGAATACACCTGCTCTTAACCACTATGCCACTGCTGCTCCTATGCCACTGCTTAACCACTATGCCACTGCTGCAGTGGCTGGATAGGTCTGGGAGAAATAGGGTGCCAACTGCTCACTGGGCATAGATAAAAAATGCCACTTGAGCAGCATGTGCTATCTGGGCCTCCATTGATAAGGAGGCATCCAGGAGCACTCCTAGGTTCTTAATGGTCAATGCAGCAGGTAGCTACACATTGTCCAGGGTCAGCAGCTGGCGGTTTTCAATCAAACCCCTCCAATCCAGCCACGTGACCTCTGTCTTCCTTGGATTCAGTTTCAGATGGATTCTTTCATCCATTCCTGTGCAGCTGTAAGACACCTGGTCAAAACCTCTGGGGTGGCATCTGGATGGCCACTAATCATCAGATATAACTGGGTGTCATCAGCATACTGATAACAACCAAGTCCAAACCTCCAGATTAAAGTGGCAAGGGGTTCCATATAGAAGTTAAACAATATAGGTGAGAGAATTGCTGCTTGTGGGACACCACACACCAATGAATGGTGCGTGGAGAATCTCTCGTCCATAGCAACCCTGCGACCCCGGCCCTGGAGAAAGGACTGCAGCCATTGCGAGGCAGTCCCCTGTACTCCTACAAACGCATATTACTGATGTTATCACACTTGAACGCTAGCAGAGCAGGTTGCCAGAGAATATTCTCATCATATCCTACTCTCTTGATTGTATTATGTCTTCACATAATAGTCATGTTTTCCTTCTCTAAAGAACAAATTGCACGTAATGTAATGACAGCCTGAAGGCCCTCTGTAACAGGAAAAGTCATTTGGGGAGAAGCAATGAGGAATGCAGAAATGGCAAAGGTACAAGGTACTTAAACTTCTTTTCCATCTGCCATTTCTCTTCTTAATATTGTTTTCCAGTAAATAGCCTGTTGCCGGGGGAGGGGATCACTGTTTTATTTCCCCCAACCCGTTTTTTTTCAAATCTCTAAACAAGCTATCCTTTTGAAAAATCCCAGGTTGGAGCTGCTCCCGAGCTAATGACCAAGCAGGAGATGCCTTAAATCTCTCCGTTCCACCCCATCCTCCATGGTCAGGGAGAAGCCGCCCGCCATTGCCTGGCCATTGTGGGGAGGCCCCTTTTTCTTTTTAAAAGAATTTGCAGCTTGCATCTGTATAGCTACGCAGGTGCAGCTGGTCATATCATAGGGCAGTGGTGTTGAACCTATGGCACGGGTGTCAGAGGTGGCACTCAGAGCCCTCTCTGTGGGCACATGCAAACAAAGTCACTCCCCCCCCCCCACACACACATCTAAGCTGGCCTGGGTTGCTGGGCTCAATAATTAGCATTAAACTTAAGACCTAGTTTTGGGGAAGCAGTGTAGGTAACCCTGTTAAGCGCTGTTAAACCCCACTGATTTTCATGGGAAGAACTAAAGCGCGATCCTTTACCTGGGAGTAAGCTCGGTTGCTGGCAATGGGGCTTGCTTCTGCGTAAACCCTCCTAGGGTCATGATTCACCTGTTGGAAGAGTTGCACGGTTGTTTCAAAGAAAAGCCATCGACTACCACCAAGCTTACTCCCGAGTAATGCACGCCTTGGAGTCAACCTTTTTTTCTTAACTAAAACCTCAGTATTCAGGTTAAATTGCCGAGTTGGCACTTTGCGATAAATAAGTGGGTTTGGGCTTGCAATTTGGGCCCTTGGTCTCAAAAAGGTTCACCATCACTGTCATAGGGCACTGATATGACTGAGATAAGGGTTGTTTCTGCATAGCATGTGTGGCAGGTAAATTTTAAAAAACAGAAGCATCTGTGTGTGAAGGCTCGACAGCAACCTGGATTGGCCTCCAATTGCTGCCTGCACAAAATGCACGTGAATGAGATAACGGGAAAATGGGTTCCTTTATCACGACTGCAACCCATTATGCCTTCGCTGTGCGGAAGAGGCCTAAAACCCCATCCTAAAAATTCAAAAGAAAAAGAAAATCTTGAGCACACACACCCCTCCCCATAAAAAGGGGAGAGATATATGGATATGCAGGTTATCCTTTAAAAGTAAAGATAGTCTCTTGTGCAAGCACTCGGTCGTTTCTGACCAATGAGGTGACATTACTTCTTGACTTTTACTAGGCAGACTATGTTTATGGGGTGGCTAACCATTGCCTTCACCACTTGTTTACACTTTACGCCCAGCGAGCTGGATTGTCCTAGGCTACTGCAAACTGAAACATACATGGTCTGAACTGTGAGATGCAAGTCTCATAGCATGGAACGCTTATCTCGGGGCTCTTGGCCACACAGTGGGATCTAGTGTGGTCTCCTCATATTTTTATGTTTACACGTGAGGAGGCATTCACTGCCTTCCCCGCAGCATGCTTCCTGAACTTTCAATGGACCTCTGCTTTTCCTGGTTTTCATAATTCTGCCCATCAACTCCCTCTTAAAGGCAAACTCCCTCATCACACCTGGTTTATATCCTCATTTTTAAAATTTCCAATGAGCCGTCTTCAAAGACACGAACACACGATATGAGAATCAGCTGCGATTCTCATATCATGGGTTCATATCTTCAAAGACAGCTCATCAAAAATAAAAAGGGGAAACTATATATTGCTGAATCGGCAGGAAGAACTGAGTTGAACCGTGTGCAAAAAAGAAGCACAGGCACAATGCATGCAGAGCAAATGGCCAGGGCAACATCAGCAAGTGGCCGATGTAACAGGTTTCAAGCAGCAGACAATGCTTGGCAGGAGAAAACAAAATTGAGAGTTTTTTGATTGGGTGGGAGAAATAAGTCGTAACCTGAGCTTCACTTAGCAAACAGGAGACGACTTCAAGACGACTTGGCAAAAAAGAATCGCTAGTTTAGTCTTTTCACAAAAACCCGGGTTGAGTAGAAATAAAATATCCTTAAAGATGCCTTGGGGGAAAAGATGTGCAGACTTCCTCCCCAACATGCATTTTCCCATCCTCAGGGCATTTTATTTGTGCTGTGCAGAGCAAGCCTCTGTCATGTCCTGTGAGGGATTAGTTTCCAGCAGGAGGAATAAGCAATACTTGAGATAGGCTTTGGTAGATGCTCCAAGCCAAAAAGGGATGGCAGTTGGTCTGGCAAACTGCCTGATAAACTGGCCTCTGGACAGTTGGGAGGACATCCGTACTTCTAGAGAAGTTGAGGGCTGGAAACAACTGAGGGCTGGGAAAGAAAGTAAGAGAAGACAATGTACAGTTGGAAGAAGAGGTTGCCTCTGTTCCTCAGGGGCTTGTGAGAGTGAGCCAGATGACTTAGCTCATTTTTGGTGGGAGGATAGCAGAGAAAGTCTGATGAAGAAGCAGTGACAGGAGGAAGAGGATGAGAAGGTGGTGGGTGGGAGAAGCAATCTCCTGAGCTGTTATGGAGGTTTATCTGATCCACCATACTTTTGGGACAGCCCTCACTTGTGGTCCTACCAACCAGAAGGTCTCTTTCTGACACAGAGGGGATCTACAATCTGGCATCAAGGGCCCCACCCAGGAAGGTTGGGGAGGTGGAAGCTGGGCAGGAGATAGTCAGAGGGCACCAGGGCACTCTTCCACTAGCAAGGAGTCCCAGCAAGACTGTGGCCCCTCACAGGGCTGCCAGTGAAACAAATGAGATTGCTGTCCCAATCTCTGGCCAGCTAAACAAGACAGGGTGGTAGGGGGTGGCGTGACTCCATGTCAGAACGAGCCCATGGGCGAGCCTACAATATTCTACTGCATGGGAGGTTTCACCAGCCCCACAGCAGCTGAGCCCTGGTGCCAGAGGCCGCTGGACAGAATGACCACCAAGAGTTGGCCCCCAACAGCCAGGATTCTGCCCTTCCCAGTGGCTTCTCTGACATTTGTATATGCTGATGGATTGCCAAAGAAGGTCTGGAATGGCCAGTATCACTGTGGCGACACATGATGGCCCATCCACGTCCATCCAGCTGCCCTGCTGGAGGAGTCACCCAGGGCATTGGTGTGGGAGGGGCATCAGGCTAGGGCTCAGGGCATGCTTGGGCTGCCCATGCCCTTTTGGGGGCTCATTGTAACCTGAGCTTGTCAGTCCCACTCTCAGCTGATGGGGCCTGGGACCTGCACAGTCAAGGGAATCGCTAAGTGATCAGATGTGCAATTCTTGAAATCATCCTAGGGCCATCTTTGCAATGTTTGCGATTGGTGAATCAGGTGGCACCCAGTGACCTATTCAATATAACGATGACCCAGAATACTCTCACAGAAGGCAGGAATCCGAAACTCAGAAAGTATTGCTGCCCCTTCCTCTCATCGAGGAACTCCTTCACATGTGAATGCCAGAATGCTCCACTTTGCCCATAGGTGAGGACAGGGGCTGCTTATGAGTGCCTAGCAGACCTTTCCCCAGAAGTACACTCCTCATGTCAAACCAGCTCCCTTCTGCTCCTGCTGATTGCTGTGCAATGGTCAGGTTCCCCCCTGGGAAGACTTTTGTTATTATGGGGGTCTGGGTACCTCTGTCTGGGGTATCCTTTCCTTCCTTTTGGTTATGAACTGTCCCCCCAGCCTTATCCATTTTAAAGAGTAGGGGGTTGGGAGCTCAGCTGCCTACTCCTCCCCATCCCTGGTCTGCCTTCACCCGCACTCTCCTCCCCTGTTACTCTCCCCTACCCCCCACTGATGGATGGCAGCCGTTGTGTTTTTCAGGGCCCCAGTCCTACCCCTCCATGTTGGCACCACCATTCCAGATCTGCAGACTGGCTTTCAGCTCTCCTCTCCCAGAGCTGGCTGTGGCTCAGCAAACTGCTTAGGAGGTGGCTCAACTGCGCCATTGCTGCATTGCTCCTGGCTGCAGCGCAGCTGCCTCCCTGACCCCCAGATTGGGCTACTAAAGGTCTGAACATTGGGATTGTTGGGTTACGATAAACAAATCAGTCACATCATTATTGTGAGCGAGTGTACATACCAATGGAGACCCCATCAGACACAGATGGACTGTATAACGTGCCCTTCCTCCTGCCAAGAGGTTCACATGGAGATATTGCATGCATGGAATGCCCCCTCACTTTTCCTAATTTTGGCTTTCAAGCTGGGTCTAACACTCCGTCATGAAAACACTGTACACGTAGACACATCCTAAATCATCTTTGGGAGAGACTAAAATACCCTAAAAAGGAACCTCGCCGCCAAAAATCCTCTGTACAAAAGGCAAGCTTAGGTGTAACATCACCAGTCATTTAAGGTAACAAAGCAAGCAGCAGGACGGTTGATAGAAACTTCCCTTTTGACTTTTCTAGACGTTCCTTCTTTGACTCGGCTTTTTTCCCCTTTAATGACTACCGAGTTCATCTAATAAGATTTTCTTGTTCCTCATGGAGCATTTAATTAAGTCTTTACAACCTCCGCTCCTTATTCTTAATGATGTTTTTTGGTCCGGAAATAATGTCTCTCATCAAGAGGGAGCAAAGTCACTGCTCAGTTGGGGCCTTTTCCATTTTTGCAGCAGATTACAAGCCAAAAAAAGGGGGGAAGGGAGAACGGAGGGCACAGAAGGTGCACCTAATTTGAGATAGGAAAAGGAACCAGAAAGTTTAAAAGGCAATCATAGGTTATTAGGAAAGGCAATGTATATGACATGGAAGACTGAGTTGAGAAAGATGGATAATGAAGTCTCAGCTGCATGCTATAAAACCCAGAGGACTGGTACTTGGTGATGGCTACCCCCATCATGTGACACTTTCCTCTGGCTACCTCATCCTCTTATCTACTACACTGATGTCATTTTAAAGGATTTGCATGGTTTGCCAAGAAGTAAAAAGGTAAAGTTTCCCCTTCAGTCATGTCTGACCCTGGGGTACCACTGCGAGCAGTGATTTTTTAGGCAAGCCTCTTTGTGGGGTAGTTTGCCATTGCTTTCCCCAGCTATTCTTTTTTTAAAAAAAAATTATTCAATTTCAATTTATTTTATTCAATTTCAGTTGTTTATAGGTTGAAAAAAAAGAAGCAATACATAGTTTTGCCCTCTAATAGAGGAAAGGTGTCAGTAGGAAAGATAAAAAAAGAAAAATAAGATAATTGTCTTTATAATTATAGTTTAACAAATAAAGTATAATATCCAGGCATTTCTACCTCCTCCGTCACTCCCTTCCCTCCCTAAAACATACAATTGGAGACCCTTATGTTTGCTATATTAAAAACACCCGGTACATTTACAGGGAGCAATAACCTTCCCTCCTTCCTCCTCCCTCTCACTACAACCCCCTGTACTAACCCCAGCTATTCTTTACCCCCTAGCTATGAGCTAGGTACTCATTTACCAACCAAGAAATGGATGGGTGGCTGAGTTGACCATGAGCCAGTTGCCGGGATATCTGACCCACGGGGGCTCAAAATCCTGACTGTGTGAGTGGCAGTGCAAGCACTTAACCACTACACCACACGGCTCTGCCAAGAAGTAGAAAAGAGTTATATTCCATACAAATTAAGTAAAATGTATACAACATGTAAAAGCACACAAACTATATACTGGACGTACTTAAGAAATGTTCACTAGACTCACCAGGGCAACAGCAACAATGAATATTTTAAAAGTAACAATGCCTGACACATGGTTTACCAGACAGATTAATCCAATAACAATAATAAAATTTATTACAGAGAGGAAATGGAAAGACATGCTATCAGCCTAACAAAACAACAAAAATATTGTAAGTGTTAAGTGAACATAAAATAAATGGCATTTGAACAACGCTGAAATGTGTGGATTTAGCTTGTCTACAAGCAGCAAACTGTAACCAAATTCCTATAAATGCCCCTGCCTTACCATTACCAAAATTTACTAATCTTTGATGTGTCAACATCACCATAAATGTTTTTACTCCAAAATCTGGTTAACCAAAAGCATGGAAAATGCTATCAACTGAAGTGAAGTTTACAAACAACATCAACAATCCGGGTAAATTTAAGAGGTAAATCTATGGTCTCTTCTCCAAGGAATGGTTGGAATGGCAACGATAAGAGAGGGCACCCAGTATATGGAAAGCTTTGCACAATCATGAAAGTTAAGGATATATTTTAGGCCATTTTCCTTGCTCACTGTGAATATAATATTGTTTTGTTGCATTGTTATTCAGTTTTATCATCCTTATTTGTCATGTTGTCTATTTTCTGTCTAGTTTAATTGGGTAATCTACCTTGACCTTCAGGTAGAAAAGAGGATGATAAAAATAAATAATGAAATGTTAGCTTACAAGAGCTTTAAAAAAATGGTAACAATAACTATTTATAATCCTGTATTTGTACAATGACATACATACTGCCTTTTTCTTTGTGCATTCATGGTTTTGGGGAAAAAGTGAAAAAAGGAGCAACATACAAAATACAGCCTAAAGATGGTACAACAAGACAAGCTTAACATCAAAATTAAAGTGCAGCTGCTTTTATCAATATTGTTAGTTTTTTCTGTATCTGTTTTTGTGGATTCAGAGAATTATAAGAGTTGCTGGTCTAAACCAAGCATCCCCACCACCTTTTCTAGTGCTGGCCCAGCAGGAATGTAACTGACTAAAATGGCACCCAGGGTAAGCACGATGGCTCACCCTGCCTGCTATTTGGCAGGTCATGTGGGGAGTGAGTTGCCAAGCTGCCCCCCCCAACCAGTGGTATAAGGGGGGAAATGGTGCCTGGGGCAAAATGGCACCCAGCTCAGCCCCCACCCCCCACGGCACCCTCCCTCCCCCTATTTACTTTAGTTCAGCCAGCTGCAAAGAGCACCCGGCTGAAAATGCATCCTGGTGGGAACTACATTTCTCAGGAGACCCAACTCCTGCAGAGGCCTCCGGGGGGGGGGGGCTAGCAAGGTCTCCTGGGAAGTGTAGTTCCCACCAGGGTCCTTTTTCAGCCAGCTGCTCTTTGCAACCAACTGAATTAAGGTACTGGTAAGTGGGGGGGGGGCACAGGGGGCCACAAGAGTGGGGGGAAGGAGGAGGGGTGGGGCGATTTTCCAACCCCCCATGTGACCTCAATGGCATGTGCCCAGGGCGTAGCACCCCTTGGCCCCATTGTAACTCCACCTATGCCCCAACTGCACCCCTGCCTGAATTCCATGTGGAGTTTGGGAGCAAGGGCACAGTTGAATGCTGGGTCAATGTTGTCTTGCCCCGGCCTGAACTCCACATGACTGAGGGTGGAGCTGGGGGGCACAGCCAACAGTATAAAGCTGGAGTTAATCACCCTGGGTGCTCAGTTCGAAACTGGGCTCAGTATGGGCTCAGCATGGCTTGAGCTTTAAACTACCAGCTCAAAGTCTGCAGTTTAAAAGTAGATCTCAGCAAGCCGAGTCCAGCATCAAAAGGGTCCACTTCGTTTCAAACTCCACATGGAGTTCGAGGTAGGCAAACCTGAACTGGTTGGCTCAGCGTTCCTGGTTATGCTACTGCTGCCAAATGTTTTTAGGAATTGAGTGGGGCCTGGTAGTGCTTTACCCAGAAAGACCTCTGATGGCTGGTGATATCAAAGCTAAAGAGAACTGAGAAGGCCACCCTGAGATCTGTGAAGGAAAGGTGGGATAACATTTGACAGCTAAGACAGATCGATAGGTGGACTATTGAGACTTTGCACATACAAAAATTCTTAGGCAGTATTCATTTCTGATATATAATGCTCTACTTTCTCAATTCCCAGGCATCCCATCCAGACCCTACACACTCACCAGAATTTTAAATTTCAAGTCTTGGCAATCCTACATGTAGAATTCTTTCTAAGAGCAACCCCCCCCCCCTCCCCTGACTTTTTCTTGGGAAAAGTCACAGCTCTGCTCACAGATTTCCATGGAAGTAAATCCTCTGGGAATTCAGCCCAGTACTATTCTGTCCAGTTGCCACCAGAAACTGAGCTAATAGTGGATGGATTTTTTAAATTTTTTTTAAAAAGTGCCTGACTAAAGATTTCTGGCCCAATCTGAACTCTTACTGTCTGGGGTAAGATTTGTGGTCATCCCAGAAGGCCCTTGATGGGTGGGAAAGGGAAATCACTCCTCAGTTTTATCTTTCCATCATCCCCATCCGCCAAAACCACAGGAAGTTTCATGAGAAAAACAGAATAATGACACTGATCATCCTGGACCTGTAGACCTTAAATGAGGAAACTCTGGCATTCCTCTTTGTTCTCTCTTTGACATCTATCAGGCCTGTCTGTCTGGAATCCGAACACTTTGCAAAGTGATTCCACAATTCAGTTACAAACATTCTACTGCACCTCAGAAGTGAGGTAGACTAGACTGGATGGAACAAAGAACTGAGAAGGCTTTCACTCTTCTGTTGTATTAATCAAGCATCCGTGAACCTTGATGGGGAATGAATGTTTCAATAAATAAACAAGTTATTGCCTTCAAATGAGAAGTAACATCTCTGACTTGAAAAACAACAATCTCTGATGTATACCCTGTGTCTCTATAATATACAACTTTATGTACTTTTATGTACTTTTGATTCCCTGTGTATAAAAGGACACAATTTGGTATGTCAGCTTTTCATCAACTCAATAAGATGTACATGTAAGATTTTGCAGAATAAAAAAGGTTTTTTAAAAAAAGCTTGACGTGATAGTGTAGGCTGGTGAGGACATAGGTCACATTGCCTTCTGTCCTGTGCCACCAGCAGCTGGGACTTGGAAGACAGATGCGTACCAGCAGCACACAGAAGGGCAGGTCTGGGGTGCAATACCAGCTGCATCCTCCTTTGTCACCACCCCCTTTGAATTTTGGTGCCACAGGGGGGGCCAAACGGCCTGCTTTTGTGGTGACCTGGCCCTAAATTGATCATTATTTTCCTTGTAAACAGTTTTTAATATGTTTGGGAAATATATGCTGATCCCACCCTCTTAATTTTGAATCCATACATTTGAATAACCTCCATGATGATTCATCAGCCTGCAAAACCCTATACTTTGGGTAACTTATATTTTTGCATTCCTTTTTACAGTTTTTCATTTCAGGGTTGTTGTTTTTCAAGTTGCTTGATTTTAGTGGTATCCCTCCACAAATGGTGGAACACTTCCAGATTTGTTTTTGTACTCTGATCATGAATTTATGCCCTTCCTAATTGGTCTCTAAAACAGAACCATCTGCACTGGTTTCCTGGTGCTGAAGCACACCAGGAGATGAACTAGCATTAGATCTTCCATCACTAATTAGAATGCTTCCCTTATTTATTTCCATCAGGACATGTGCAAACTCCCCAGGACTAAGAGTCTTTCCATTTGTAAATACTGTATAGTATGAGCAGGCAAGATAGACAATGCAATTCCCCTGTGTGTGTGTGTTTTAACCCTTTCTGCACATAGAAAACTATTATAGCAGGTAGAGGTGGTCTAAAATCTTTCTCTCCACTATGTCAGTCTTCTATTTAAGAGAGTTTTAATCATGGGAAAACATCTGCAAATAGAATTGTTCCCCATAACTGTAAATGGGGCAGTTCACTTTGTCACATCAGGTTCTGCTTTATATTTAGAGATGCTAAATTGTGATCTTCAGTTTCTGAAGAGTCTCCTGCCAGATGGTCTGAGGGCCAGAGTTCAATGTCACTGGTAGATTTGGGGATGCTAGTTTTAAAGCTTGGCCTTCCCAGATATAGAGGCCACGATTAATGATTACCATTAGAATGGTAATTTTCCTTAGTGACCACCACATAGCCAAGACCTTAACAAGCTGTGTCCTAGTCTCAGTAGTGTGTTTAGAGAGACAATAGATGTGAGGCAAACCCTGGAGTATATTGCATTCTGCAAGTGGAACTCCTTGCAAAAGACAGAGGCAACACTCTGCCCTTTGCCCTTTTCTCAGAATAAAACTGCCCGTAAGTTTGAAAGATCACCCTTCTTTTTTGCATCCCCCTGGGTAGCACCCCCTGTTAACAGGGACTCCTGGCTCCAGTACCCATTTCTCCAAGGCCTCAGAAGTGAGGGATAAGAACTCACTGACCTGACAGCTCTGTTCACTGCCCAACAGCTTCTTCTCCCACCCCCATGAGTAGGTCTGGCTGCCCCTGTTGCAGAGGAGCCGGGAAAGGTGGTGCAGAATTGCTCTTGGGAGCTGTGGGGTGCTCAGCACCAGCTCTGGAAGGTGTGGATGGTTTCTGGACTGCCTCTGGGAACCATGGGGCACTCAGCACCAGCTCCACAAGGTGTGGGGGGTTCTGGGCTGTTTCTGGGAGCTGCGAGATGCTCGGTGCTGGTTCTATATGGTCTAGGACAGTGGTTCTCAACCTGGGGGTCGGGACCCCTTTGGGGGTCGAACAACTCTTTCACAGGGGTCGCCTAAGACTCTCTGCATCAGTGTTCTCCATCTGTAAAATGGATAAATGTTAGGGTTGGGGGTCACCACAACATGAGGGACTGTATTAAAGGGTTGCAGCATTAAGAAGGTTGAGAACCACTGGTCTAGGGGTTCCTGGACTGCTTCTATGACCTGTGGAGTGCTTGGCACTGGCTCTGTGAGGCATGGGGGCTTCCGGGATGCCTCCTAGGGCTGCAGAGGCATCTTAGGTGATAGGTCTGGCTACCACATTGGGATACCCTGAATACATTGTTTAAAGAAAAAATTAAAAATTGATCAGATTATTTGTTGTGGGGACTGGGACTAAAGCGTTAGCAGAGAACAAGTGCAGAAAAGGAAACTTTTGATCTAGACAGACCTTTACACTCAATGAGAATCTGGCTTAGCGTCAACAATGGAGAGTATTTTGCCAGACAAAATATAATTGCATGCACAGGATTTCCAAAACTCAGAAGCGGGAGCAAGGGATTGAAGGAAATGAAATTCATCCCTGGTGAAAATCCCTTGGAATGACACCAGGATGGTTATTGGCCCCAAACATTTTAACTATCCCATTTAATGCTACTCACGCTCTAGTGGAGATGAAAATGTTTATACTAAATGAGAAACTCTAAATGCTGTGTGACTATAATGGAGTGTAAGTTTTATATGTGCTCTCATTTATGGTGATGGCTGGGGACTCTCAGCTGTGAGTTCCAGCAAACTTGTATATGATTCCTGTAAATGAAAAGCGATCGTGGCACATGAGTGGCCAGTGCTGATAGAGCCTCCCTGGCGGCCACCTCACCGAGGAGGACCCACAAGACCTGGAACTGAGGAATGGCTTGGAGGGGTCAGGCAGTTCAGCCAGCACTAGAGACCACATCTGAGGCAGAATCAGAAAAACAAGACTGAATATGAATGCAGGTTAAGGGCCAGAGAATGCAAATCAGGAACCAGAACCAAAGACCATGAAGGAAGTGAAGGTCAATAAGCAGAATGGAGGGGTCAGATCACAGCAGATAGTGCAAAAACAGCACATGGAGGCGGTGGATCAAAGGGCAGGGGCAGCAATGTTCTGATACAGCCAGAGGCACAGGCTGGGGATGGGGGCAAAAATGCAAGTGACGTGAGACTCAGGATACATTTCCTTCTAAAGGCACTGCTCAGAAGCTGAGAGTTCTGGGCAGCTTGAAGGATATCATCAAAGACAAGAAAAGGATTCTGACTGCTCATTTCATCTGGCTAAGGCTTCTTTCCATTGCAACCATTGATGGTGTGAAAGACTGGATAGTGGATACAGGAGTAGTCAGGGAGCTAAAATGGCCCAGGGGCAAGCTAGGCTGAGTGGCATTGTTGCTGCCACTACTAGCCAGCTCTGAGCTGAACAGCCCCTACAGCACTGACAGAGCTACTGGGGCTTGGCTCTGCTTGTTCCTGGTTGCCAGCAGTGGCGTATCTACAGAGAATGGAGCCCAAGGCAAGAACTGATTTTGTCCCACTCCACCACGCACAAGCACCTGTGGAGACAGCAGGGATTCTGGAAGGTTCCTTTTGCTCCTGGAGCAATCTACATGTACACAAATAAATTATATTAAATTAGGGTTGCCAACCTCCAGGTGGAGCCCAAATTACAGAGATCTGTTATCCTGGAGAAAATGACTGCTTTGTAGGGTGAACGCTATGACAATGTTTTCCTGCTCAGCTTCCTTCTGTCCCCCAAACACACACACATACACACACACACACACACACACGCGCGCGCGCCTAATACCTAAATCTTCAGCAATTTCCCAACCCACCTTTCTCCCCAGTAGGACCCAAAGTGACTTACCTCATGCTCCTCTCCTCCATTTTACTTTCACAATAGCCCTGCAAGGTAAATTAGGCAGAGAGCTACTGGCCCAAGGTCTCCAGCAAACTTCCAAGGCACAAGTGGGGGGGGGGGTTTGGGGGGAAGGGAGATAGAGAGAAAAGGCAGCAGAACAAGGGGAGTGGAGAGAACACGAAGGACAACAGAATGGTGGGGGAAAGTGGGGAAATGGAGAGAAAGGGGGAATAAGGGCTTCAGAAAGAGGGGAATGGAGAGAATGAGGGGAAAACAGAATGGGGGAAAGAGAGAAAAGAGGGGATAGAGAGAAAGGGCAGCAGAACAGTGGAAGTTGATAGAGAGAGGTGGGAAGCAGAATGGGAAGAAAGGGTGAGCCACGAGAGAACTTCTGCTGTTGCTGCCACCCCCCACAGGGTCTTCCGCAAAGCCAGAGTCCCTCTCCCCAGAGGCCACAGAAGGGGCTGCCTGGGGGAGGCTGTACAGAGTGCCCTGCTGTGTTGCAGTACTGAGAAGCGCTTGGGGAGGGAGCTGAGTGGCGGTGGTGGCAGCGAATGAGCGAGCAGGGTGAGCGAGCAGTGGCAGCAGGTAGGCAAGTTTGTGAACTCTTGCAAGGGGCTTAGCAAGCAGAGCAGGTGATCGGTTGCGGCAGCAGGTGGTTGAACAAGCAGAGTGGGTGAGTCAGTGGTGGGTGGGCGAGCAAATGGGGCAGCTGAGTGGCAGGCGGCAGCTAAATGCAACCCCATGTGACCCAGGCAAGTAGCGCCTGGGTCAAATGTCCCCCTGGCTTCACCAAGACATGCCATTGATTGCCAGTGACCCATCAGGGATTTTTCCTGTACGTTTCCTGTACGTTCATCCCTCTCTGAAAGATAAGAACTTCAGTTAGTCTGAATGACCTGCACAATGTCTTTAAGTGGTTACAACTTTGTGGCACACCTATAACTTCACAGAACTGACTGATACTGCATTCATACAGAAAGCTCCAACTATGACCTTTCTGGATATAGAACTCTCAAGAACATGCTACACTTAGAATACATTTGGGGTAAGGGCAAAGGTTGCCAATCTCATAGAGGTGCCTAGAATTTGCCCAGAATTACAACTGATCTTCAGACTACAGAGGCATGTGAGGTTCAGGGACTCCACCCTCTGAGTGTGACCATCAGCTGTTCCCTTACCCATCATGCTCCCTTCTGTTCTGTTTAAGCTTGAGGAGTCTCAGAACTAGAGCGGCAAGGGGCAGAAGCAGCAGTTGCTGCTTCTTCTCTTAAGCCCCTTACAAGGCTATGCAGAAGACTGCAAGTGCTCAGTCAATTTCCCTGAAGTCTCGCAAGAACTAGCAAACTAGCAGCCTCCTGAGATCCCAGGGTAATCATGGACTGTACCTGCAGCCTCTTTCCTGCTCCCATTGCTGTGGCTTGTTCAAATTGCCAGGCAGCTGTTGGCAGCAATTAAAAAATATTGATTTTTGGTCACCTTGTGAACCTGGGACGGGGCGCAGCCGCGGGAGCACACTGCCTTCTGGGGCGCTGCCGTTTCCCGCCGAAACGGCAGCACCCCAGAAGGCCGTGCTTCTGCGGCCACGCGCACGGGAGGCTGCCGCACTGCCTTGTGCCCCAGAAGGCAGTGCGGCAGCCTCCCAAAAATCGGGACAATGGAAGGAACAAATTTTGCGAAGGCGGGACTGTCCCGCCAAAAGCGGGACGGCTGGTCAGCCTAGCTAAAACAAAAGGGAAAGACAAAAGTGATCCAGCCACCCTAATCTACTCACAAGAAGGAAAAAAACAACAACAAAGTACCAACATGCAGCTATATATGACTTCCCATCCAAACCCTGCTGTCAAACTTGCTATAGAAGTAATTATTTGCTGCTGAGATCTTCTTCGAATCTTCCTTTACTGGATCTTGATCCTCTGGAACCTTCCTCAGCCTTAAAGCCTCCTCTCTGATCTGGCACTCCAGACAAAGAATGGCTTGATCATGCATTTTGACTTCACAGCTTTTCCCACAGATTTAATTTCCTCATTGGTCTTCTCCATATTTTTTCCGGTTGCACAATTTTTTGAAATCAAGTTTTATTTATTTAATACCTTTCATAAGTTCAGACATCATTGTGGAAATATTCTTGTTGACATTGTCTTTCATAGAGTCCAGAGGCTGTTGTCGTGCCTTGTAACTACATTTTTTTTTAGAAAAATGGAAATTATTACAGTTGTCTTTTACGGGTAGTATAAATACAATTTAAAATGTCATATTACCAAAAATGATGTACCTCTTTCAAAATATATCAATAATACTGTCTGTGAATCCAATACATAAATGGACTAAAGAATTACTATAATTTCTGTGGAATAACAAGAGAGCAAGAATAAAATATTCAAATTTGATTGATCATAAAAACAGAAGAGGTTTGGGATTTCCTGATCTCCAAGTTTATTATGAGGCTAACACGTTAATTTGGCTGGCAGACTGGATTATATTAAAAGATAACGATCTGCTAAGTCTGGAAGGTTTTGATTTTTAAAAGGGTTGGCATGCTTATCTTTGGCAAAATAACCGAAAGACAGACACGTCAACATTTAATAAACATATAATAAGGAAAGCATTATATAGTACATGGACAAAATATAAAGATAGATTTTATAACAAGATACCAATGTGGTTATTTAGAGCAGAAACATTAAAGAATTACAGAACAAAGAAACATGGCCTACTTTCAAAGACTTACTGAAACAAATAAATGGCAAGATGATAATGAAAAATGAAACTGAATTACAAACACTTAATATAATTAACAAAAGGAATACTTATATACAATTGAAAGAAAAGTTCAAAAAAGATATTAAAAAACAAGACTTTCATTGGGAAACCGATGAATTTGAGGAGTTTTTATGTAAAGACGATACCAAATTAATAAGTAAATTATATAAACTAATGTTAAGATATAAGACTGAACAAGAAATAGTAAAAGACGTGATGATCAAGTGGGCTACAGATGTTAAGAGACTGATATTAGAAGAAGGGGAAAACTGTTGGACAAGACATAATACTTTCACTCTGACAATAAATGTAAAAGAAAACTTTATTAAAATGTTCCACAGATGGCATTATACTCTAGCAAAATTAGCCAAGTGCAATAATCTAAATGAAATACCTGTTGGAAATGTAAAACATGTGTTGGCACCTTTTTACATATGTGGGGGGAATGCCAAAAAATAAAAAACATATTGGAATGATATTATCAATGTGATGGACAGAATATTTAAGACAAAAATAGAACAGAAACCATCATAAGAACATAAGAACATAAGAACATAAGAACATAAGAACTAGCCTGCTGGATCAGACCAGAGTCCATCTAGTCCAGCATTCTGCTACTCGCAGTGGCCCACCAGGTGCCTTTGGGAGCTCACATGCAGGATGTGAAAGCAATGGCCTTCTGCTGCTGCTGCTCCTGAGCACCTGGTCTGCTAAGGCATTAGCAATCTGAGATCAAGGAGGATCAAGATTGGTAGCCATAGATTGACTTCTCCTCCATAAATCTGTCCAAGCCCTTTTTAAAGCTATCCAGGTTAGTGGCCATCACCACCTCCTGTGGCAGCATATTCCAAACACCAATCACACGTTGTGTGAAGAAGTGTTTTCCTTTATTAGTCCCTAATTCTTCCCCCAGCATTTTCAAATGAATTGTGCCCCTGGTTCTAGTATTGTGAGAAAGAGAGAAAAATTTCTCTCTGTCAACATTTTCTACCCCATGCATAATTTTATAGACTTCAATCCCATATCCCCCTCAGGCGTCTCCTCTCCAAACTAAAAGAGTTCCCAACCGCTGTGCAGCTCTCTCCTCATAAAGGAAGGTGCTCCAATCCTTCAATCATCCTCGTTGCTCCCCTTTCTCTGCACTTTTTTTTTTTCTATCTCTTCGAGTATCCCTTTTTGGAGATGTGTGGCGACCAGAACTGAACACTTACAAGTACTCCAAGTTGCAGTCACACCACGGCTTTATATATAGGGCATGACAATCTTTGCAGTTTTATTCTCGAATTCCCTTTTCCTAATTATCCCCAGCATAGAGTTTGCCTTTTCACTGGCCTGCCATGCATTGGAGGTTGACATTCCCATGGAACTATCAAGCTAAGACGCGTCAAATCCCTTTCCTGGTCTGGTGACTGATAGCACTGATCCCTGTAGCTGTGTATGTGAAGTTTGGATTTTTTTTTGCCCCCTAATGCGTTGCATCACTCTTACATTTTAAGCTACATTGAACCTGCATTTGCCATTTCTTAGCCCACTCACCTAATTTTATCAAGAGTCCGGCTTGGAGCTCTTATGCTAATCCTTTGTGGTTCTCACCACCCTACATAATTTGGTATCATCTGCAAACTTGGCCACCACACTACCCACCCCTACTTCCAGGTCATTTATAGGAATAAGTTAAAGAGCACTGGTCCCAAAACGGATCCTTGGAGGGGACACCCACTCCCTACATCTCTCCATTGTGAGAACTTCCCATTTACACCCACTCTTTTGTTTCCCTGTTCCTCCAACCAGTTTTTTTAATCCATAGGGAGGACTTCCCTCTCTTATTCCTTTCCATTGCTGAGTTTTTTCTCAACAGTCTCTCTGGTGAGGAACTTTGTCAAAAGCCTTTTGGAAATCCAAGTAGACAATGTCCACTGGTTCCCCTTATCCACATGTCTGTTTACACCCTCAAAGAATCTTTCTAGTAAGTTTGTAAAGACAAGGACTTGCCTCTACAAAAGCCATGCTGACTCTTCCTCAAGCAGGTCTTGCTTTTCTACATGTTTAATAATTTTATCTTTAATGATGATAGATTTCTACTAATTTACCAGGAATCAGATGTCAAAACTGACTGGCCTGTAATTTCGAGGTCCCCCCTAGACCCTTTCTTAAAGATTGGTGTGACATTGGCCATCTTCCAGTCTTCAGGGATGGAGCCTGGATTTCAGGGATAGGAGTTTGCATATTAATGTGAGAACATCAGCAATTTCATGCTTGAGCTCTTTAGAGAACTCTTGGATGAATGCAATCTGGGCCAGGGGATTTGGTAGCATTTAGTTTATCAAATGGCTGCCAAGAACTTCTTCCTTGTCTACCACTAACTTTGGCTAGTTCCTCAGATTCACCTCCTAAGAAGCTTGGTTCCTAGGTGCAGGAATTTTCCCTCACCTCCTCTTGGGTGAAGCATGCAGATGCAAAGAAATTCATTCAGCTTCTCTGCACCGTCTCCCTGTCACCTTTTTAGCACACCTTTTGTTCCTTTCATCGTCTAACGGACCTACCGCTTCCTAGCTGGCTTCCTGCTTTTGATGTAACTTGAAGAACTGTTTTTTTGTTGCTAGTCTTGATGTTAAGCAGCCATCGTTCCTCATAATCCTTTTTTTGCCTCCCCTTACAGCTTAACTTGCTTCTCTTTTTTGCCACCATTTGTGTTCTCTCTGGTATTCTTCATCAGTTAAGTTGGACTTCCATTTTTTCTAAAAGACATCTTTTTTTTCCTAATAATTACCCTCAACCTCCCTTTGTTAACCATGGTGGCTTTCTTTTTTGGACTGGGCGCTGCCTTTCCTAACCTGCAAGGAACACATTCCAGCTGAGCTTTTAAGACTGTGTTTTTTAAATAACCTCCAAGCACCTTAGGACATTTTTTTGACTCTCTTTGGATTTTTTCCCTTTCAGCTCTCCTGCGCACTATCCCCCTCATCTTTGAGAAATTTCCCTTTCTGAAGGCAAATGTAACTACATTAGTAGTTGTCACTTGTTCGCATGCAGAGATACTGAATCTGACAGCATTATGGTCGCTGTTCCCTATCGGCTCAACCTTAACACTGACTCTCCCCGCACTCAGGTCCTGGGTCCCACATAGAATTAGATCTAGAGGATCACATCTCCCCTGGTTGGTTCTACATAAACCACCATCTGCCTCTAAGGCTAGCAGTCATTTGTAGCATATCCAGGAATGTTCTCTCTCTTACTATGACCTGAACATGCATTTTTTCCTAGTTTATGTGGGGATAGTTAAAATCGCCCATTACCACCGACATTTTTTGCTTTTGTTGGCCTCTCTAATTTCTTTTTCCATTCCTCAGAATCCTCTTGTTTTGGTGCACTTTGGTCAGGGGGGACCGATAATATATTCCTAATCAGTTAAAACTTTTGCCTTCACCCCTGGTATTGATATCCACAGTGCTTCTGGTAGAGGAATCAGCTCCCCACCATTGTGTCTATTTTATGTGACACTTTAATGCCTTCTCTTTGATGTAGAGGGCCACCCACACCCCCAATCACGCCCTGTCCTATCGCTTCCTGTAAGAGCCTGTAACCTGGGGATAAGCAGCATCCCACTGGTTGCCTCCCTCATTTCCACCCATTGTCTCTGCTTGATGCCCACTTATATCAAATGTCCTCCCTTCAAAACTCTGTACTCTAGCTCCCCATTTTAGGTCGAATGCTTCTACTATTAGCATAGAGACACTTGTATACTCTGTCTCTGTCCTTAACCTGGGATTTATGTGTTTTGCCCTCTAGCCTTTTGTAGACACTATCACTTATCACATTGCTATGCTCCTGCCGGCTTGTATGTGGTTGATTTAGAAAAACCTCTCTCTCTGTGTCTGCATCCCCATGGACTCTGTATTCCGAACCGAAGTCACCTCAGCTCCTGTCGGCTTTCCCCAAGGATCAGTTTAAAAGCTGTTCTGCCACCTTTTTAACGTTGGCGCCAGCAACCTGGTTCCTCTTTGGATTTAAGATGAAGCCCACGTCCCTTTTGTACAGGCCTGCCTTATCCCAAAAGGTTCCCCAGTTCCTGACAAAGCTGAAACCCTCTGCCTTACACCACCTTCTCATCCACGCATTGAGACCCTGTATCTCCGCTTGCCTAGCTCTCCCTGCGCGTGGAACAGGTAGCATTTCGGAGAATGCCACCTTGGGGGTCCTGGATTTTAACCTTTTTCCTAGCAGCCTAAATTTCGCTTCCAGAACCTTCCGGCTACATTTCCCAATGTCATTGGTACCAATGTGGACCACAACTGCTGACTCCACCCCAGCACTGTCTAACAGCCTATCTAGACGGCGTGACATCCGCAACCTTCACACCAGGCAGGCAAGTCACCATCACGGTCATCCGCCTGTCACAAACCCAACTCTCTATATTCCTAATGATCGAATCACCCACTACAAGGAGCCCCCCACCCCCCGAGGGGTATCCTCAGTGCGAGAGGATATCTGACCACCAGCTAAGGAAGGGGTCCCATCTAAGGGAGCATCTTCCACCACCTCAGACTGGCACCCTCCGTCACCCAGACTCTCATTCTCCATGACATCTGAAGAGATGTCACCTTGGGAGTGGGACCTGGCTGCTAGGTCCCCGAAGCCTCGTTTGTTGCCCTCTCTGCCTCTCTCAGCTTCTCCAGGTCTGCCACCTTGGCTTCAAGAGAACGCACATGTTCCTTGAGTGCCAGGAACTCATTGCAGCGAGGGCACACCCACGACTTCTGCCCTAGTGGCAGATAGTCATACATGCGACACTCAGTGCAAAACACTGGAAAGCCCCCATCCCCCTGCTGGCTTCCTGTCTTCATATCTAATTTTGTTTAGATATTCAAATACTAATTTTAATTAGTGCCTCCCTCTTAAGGTTTCTATACCTTCTACTATCCCTTAAAATATGTTTTTATTTAGTAAAACACCTGCGCGCGCTGTTAGGCGCGCGCCGCTGGTTCCAGAGACTAACTGAAAAGATTTAAAAATGTGAGAAGCCCCACCCCTTCAGCACTAACTGAAAAGATTTAAAAATGTGAGAAGCCCCACCCCTTCAGCACTAACTGAAAAGATTTACAAATGTGAGAAGCCCCACCCTTCAGCAGCTTCCACCAATCAGCAGCCCTAGGACAAGGAGAAAAAAAGAGAAACCCCCTGTTTAAAATACACTGTTTAAAAGATGTGGCTTTGAGAAAAGCCCTCTGTCAAGCTCCTCAGCCCTTTCTGGCCCACTGCTGTCCTCCACTGCTCCTCTTCTCTGCTGGTTCCAGAGACTAACTGAAAAGATTTAAAAATGTGAGAAGCCCCACCCCTTCAGCACTACTAAGAAGCACTACACATCCTACTAAGAATAACTAACAATAAAGTGGTGATAAGTAATATCAATTTATTCATTTACTTAACAACAGTAGCCAAAATAGAAATAGCAAAACTTTGGAAAACAAAAGATTTACCAACATTAGAAAATTGGGAAAGAAATATAACAAATATTATGACAATAGATAAATTGACATGGAAATTGAGAGGAAACCCAGAAAACTTTGACAAAACATGGTGTTTACTTGTAAAGTACATGAGCAAATAAGATAGATCTTTTGATGACACATCTCACAAAGAATTTATTCCATCAGATACAACATTAACATTATGAAGTTGAAATTATGTACTTATTTATTAGTCAGTAGTTTTATTACTCAGTTATTATATGTAAATATATTTGTAATAATTAGATATACCATATTATTGTTATGAATAATTTACAGAATTTTACATTTAAAATTGTGAGAGAAAAAATATAAGATTGTGATTATTGTTTAAATTAATTGCTAAATTTCTTGTTATCTTAATTGTAAAGTTTGAAAATCAATTAATAAAAATAATTTTAAAAAAGATTTGGCGTGGGTATAGCCTTACAAACTTGAATGAATTATCTTCTCATGCAAGGGAGACCTATCTTATGTTTTGTACAGGATCCTATAAAGACTATAGCTTGCAACACAAATTGGCAGAAGTGAAGCTGTGAAATCAAGGCAAATATCTGTCGAGTCATACAGTAACAAAATGAAAATATTTCTAGTTAGCAAAACAAGGTGAAAAGTATTGTCTAAAATGGTGTATATGCTGCAGTGTATAAGAGTATTCAAATAAAGTAACTTATTCTCTGATTGTAACAAAAATGTGCTTATGTGAGTCTCTGCTCTGGCAGTAAACAGACTGTCATGCATCATGAAATAATGAATTATGCAAGGATCTGTTTTAGTCTAGTCTAGCCTTAACTCTGACCCACCTGAGCCCTAACTCTGACCCAAAACCTGACACGGACCATAGCCCTAGTCCTAGTCCATCACCTAGAATGCAATGTAACTCTAACCTGAATCCGATTTCCCACCCTAGACTTAACTCTAACCCTAACTTTGTTTTTTAAAAAATCATTCCATGATAAATTGTGACACTATCACTAAACCGAAATCTGAAACTGACTTTAGCTCTAGTACTAGTACTTGCCCCAGAGCTCAACATAATCCGAGCCCTAGTTCCTGCTCTATCCTTAGCCCTAACCCTAACTTATATTTTTGGAAAAAATATTCAGCGATAAATTGTCACCCGAACCCTCACTCTGACCCAAAACCTAACACGGATCATAGCCCTAGTCCTAGTCCCGTGGTGGCAAACCTTTGGCACTCCAGATGTTATGGACTACAATTCCCATCAGCCCCTGCCAACAGTCCATCCCCTAGAATACAATGAAATGCTAACCCGAATCTGATCCCCTGACCTAGACTTAACCATACCCCTAACTTGGTTTTTAAAAAGAATTCATTCAGTCATAAATTGTCACCCAAACCCTCACTCTGACCCAAAACCTAGTCCTAGTCTGCACCCTAGAACTCAATGTAACCCTAAGCTGAATCTGAGCCCCTGCCGCAGCCTTAACTCTAACCCTAACTTGTTTTTTTTAAGAATTGATTTAGTCATAAATTGTCACCCGAACACTTAACTCTGACCCAAAACCTGACACGGACCATAGCCCTAGTCCTAGTCTGTCCCCTAGAATGCAATGTAACCCTAACCTGACTCCGATATCCTGCCCTAGACTTAACTCTAACCCCAACTTTGTTGTTTAAAAAATCATTCTGTGCTAAATTGTGACACTGACACTAAACCGAAATCTGAAACTGACCATAGCCCTAGTCCTCGCCCGAGCTGGAGCCCAAGTTCCAGCCCTAGCCTTAACCCTAACCCTAACTGTTTTTGGAAAAAATATTCAGTCACAAATTGCTACCTGAACCCTAACGCTAACCCCAAAACTGACAATGACTGTGGCCCTAGTCCAAATCTGCGCCCTAGAACACAATGTAACCCTAACCTGAATCTGAGCTCCTGCCTCAGCCTTAACACAAACCCTAACTTGGTTTTTAAAAAGAATTTATTCAGTCATAAATTGTCACTCGAACCCTCACTCTGACCCAAAACCTGACACAGACCATAGCCCTACTCCTAGTCCTTCCCCTAGAATGCAATGAAACGCTAACCTGAATCCGAACTTCTGCCTTAGACTTAACCCTAACTCTAACTTTGTTTTGGGTCACAGTGTGTCAGGTTTTGGGCCAGAGTGAATTATGCAACTCTGACCCAAACAGACTTAACCCTAACCCTAATTTATGTTTTTGGAAAAAAATATTCAGTTATATATTGTCACCCGAACCCTAACTCTGACCCAAAACTTGACATGAACCATAGCACTAGTCCTAGTCCATCTCCTAGAATGCAATGCCAGTAGCCCTAACTCTTTCACTTATGGAAAGGAAAAAAAAAAAAAAAAAAAAAAAAAAAAAAAAAAAAAAAAAAAAAAAAAAAAAAAAAAAAAAAAAAAAAAGAAAGAAAGAAAGAAAGAAAGAAAGAAAGAAAGAAAGAAAGAAAGAAAGAAAGAAAGAAAGAAAGAAAGAAATTTACAAATCTGATCCCCTGCCCTAGACTAAACCCTAACCCTAACTTTATTTTTTAAAAATCATTCCGTGATAAATTGTGACACTAACACTAAACCGAAATCTGAAACTGACCATAGCCCTAGTACTAGTATAGCCCTAGTACTAGACCATAGCCCTAGCCCCAGAGCTCAACCTAACCTGAGCCACAGCCTGAGTTCCTGCCCTAGCCTTAACCATAACCCCAACTTATGTTTTTAGAAATATATATTCAGTCATAGATTGTTACCCGAACCCTAACGCTAACCCCAAACCTTAAATTATGCAAGGACAATCCCACCCAGGTTGTCTGTTCTAATTTTCCCATCTAGGTAGGCTTGACTGCTGTGGTGGCAGTTTCTACCTGTGAATGTTGGTAGAGCGGTTCAGGGAGGCTAGTGTCAGCCACACTCAGGCTGTTTTCGCATGGGCAGATAACAGTGCCCCAGGGACGGTAAAAATGCCATCCCTGGGGTGATATCCGCGCAGCAGGTGCTACTGCAATGCAGTGGTGCCATGCTCGCAACGCCCAAGTGGTCTTCCACCCACTGCTGTGTGAACATTCTCCCCTCCCCGAATGCCTTACCTCCATCTCCTGGCTTCCAGTGGATTGGAGAGGCCAGAGGACACCCCCTCCCCAGGCCTGTGACTCCAAGTAAGGCGTTCGGGGACGGCGCAGCCTGTGCGAAGGATGCGCCGTTGCCTGCTCCACTACCAGGACCATTCGTGCGAACAGTCCTGGGGGGTGCATTGGCATCGTTTATGCCGATGCACCCCCGCTCAGCGCCTGTGCAGAAAGGGCCTCAATGTTATATAAACAGATTTTTTTTTGGACACAGGGGTAAGGGACTCAAATATTGCTGTTTCAGTTCCCCCAGAGGAAATGGCATTTTTGGAGGATGGACTGTATGGCTTGTTTTCCCACACCTAAACTCTGTTTTCCCCAAGCTCCATCATCAACTCTCCATGAATTTCCCAAGGGCCCCAACTGTGTTACTGCATTTCTCCTTGTTACTACTGTTCTGGCTATCTTCCCTATGGCTGGCATTGTGGGTTTCCAACTGAGTATACTGTGACTCCTGAATAAGTTCAGGGGTGGCTCAGGCATGTGAGTGGGATTGCTCCCAGACAATACATTTCTGCTTTAAATGCAAATCTGTCTGAAATGTTTCACTGTGCCTTGGGACACCTGAACTGGATTGAAAAGTGGCATAGAAATAAAGAAAGAAATAACATGTTCCTTATCAGGTAATGTCATGCTACAAAAAAAGATGAAACGTTTCAGCTGCACATTTCCACTGTTAAAGGGATAGGGCATTTACTTCCAGGGCTGTTGGCTGTCCCAAGGTTCATTAACAAGATTCTGGGTACAACTCAACAGAGCAGCAACCTACACAAACAACACAACAGTGAACTGGGCATCATTGCACACAAAAATACCAAAGTATTTTTGCACAGCTTCTATTCATTTCAATTAGGGTTTGCAAAAGAGAATTTTCTGGTTATAAAGAGTGTGTCTGAAAGCTAAATGCCAAAAGCCAAATGCCACAATTGTAAACTTTGAACTGAAATAGGGCCACTTCTCATTTCAGCTCTGAAATGTCTCACTTTAAGTGCAAGGAAAGGGGTGTATATCCATACAGAGCTGTTGTAACTGCACAAACATTGCCTGATTTATCTTCATTAATTCTGAACGTGGAACAGCTCCCAGCCTTTACGACTGATTACTCAGAAATGCAGGATTCCTGCCTAAGGAACTAGCACTGTCTCTAGCTTGGTTTGCATGTAGCCTAGGCTAAGACACAGCTTGGGTGTCCGGTCTGGTCAGTGCTTCAGCTGTCATCCAGAGGTTATTTCACTCCTTAAAGAATCCATCCCCAAGTCATTCCAATTCACCACCCAAGTGGGATTCTAGGAACATCTCCAGCTTGCTTCTTATCAAAGGGCATCACTCCCAACTCAACTAATCTCTCAAAGTTATGAAGCTTGCACAACAAGGTTTTTGAAAGTTAATTTTTCACTCTTTTGAGGTCAATAGTCTACGTTGCCAAGTCCTGGTCGAGGGAGGGAGGGAGCTTCCTGCTTTTTTAGAAATTAAATTGGGGATTGCAGCAATAATCGTTTCTATTTTGTAGAACCCTGCATGTGTGTATACATCTCTCTGGAGCTATGGTTTGGACTGTCAGTTTTTCACACACTCCCTTCCAGTTGTGCCTTTAACAGCTGGAGACATCTCAACAGTGTTTATCTCTCTGCTGTGAAAAACTTCATCTTCTGGCTTTGGCAGACCAAACTACAGCTTAAGACATAAAAACATTATTTTCTGGTCAGCTGGCAATTTTAGCTGTGCGTAACATATATTCTTTTCGGCTAGTCATCCTAGTTCCATGGTACGACTTGTTTAGATCTGTCTTGTTATTTGACTGCGTTGCTTGTCACTGGGTAATCTGCCTAGACTAGAGTCTTTGTGAGCAAGGCAGCATATAAAGTAAGTAAATAAAACACGTTTCTGAAGAAATGAGATTTTCTAAAGAGATGCAGGCAGTTGAACAGGGAGAAGGGTGTGTAGCAACTTGAATTTACCGGTGTTGATTTATCTCTTCTGTCTCTGTAGTCTGTTTGGCACTTTTTATATGACTTTCACAGCTGCAGGATAAGTGTGCGGGGGAAAGGTTGGGTTGGATCCAGGGATCTGTAGGTGCAAAAATCACAGATTTTTTCTTCCTCCCCCAACATTAAGAAACACTAAAGCCATGAAAGGTGGGGGTTGCAGTGGATAGAGCACAGGTGTCAAACTCGCGGCTCTCCAGATGTTATGGACTACAGTTCCCATCATCCCCTGCCAGCATCATGCTGGTGGTGGGAACTGTAGTCCATAACATCTGGAGGGCCGTGAGTTTGAAACCTGTGGGATAGAGGAAAAGGTGTGAAACTGCTTTTCTATTAGTGCAGTGGTTTGTCTCCTTCTGTCCCCCTGCCACCCCAACTTCTTGGTCTATGTGGATCCAGGAATCAAGGGAATGCGGGAAGCCAGTGGCTGTGGGATGCCCTAATGCAAGCCCCTTGTTTTCCACCTGTTATGCAGTTGTGGAAAGTAAAACAAACCTGTGCATTAAAAAGACAGCAACCTCAAGCCCTGTTTGTACTGTACGTAAGAACCCCAAGTCAATGGTAAAATGATTCAGACATGATTGTGACCTGTGATTTCATTAAAACCTGGTTGAACATGACATCGAAATGCTGGGCACCCCATTAACTGATGTGAATAGGAGAGCCACAGACACATGAAGCTGCCTTATACTGAGTCAGACCATTGGTCTATCAGGGCCAGTATTGTCTACTCTGACTGGCAGCAGCTCTCCAGGGTTTCAGGCAAAGGTCTTTGACATCACCTACTGCCTGGTCCTCCCAAGTGGAGATGCCAGGGACTGAATCCAGAACCTTTTGCATGCTATGCAGATGCTCCACATCACTGAACCATAGCAGCTCCCCAGACTTAGGTTCTTGGATCCGCAAAATTATATTCTTAACTAGTTACATTAATACCTGGGAATCTTGATTGCAATCTCTCTGGTTGCTCATAGTATCTCAGTGCAGGATTTCTAGCCTCCTCCTAGTCTGTTCAGTATCACTGCCCCCAGGACACCAGGCATGGTTTCAGAACAAACTGCAGTTTGTTTCAGAACAAACTCCTTCTACTGCAGTTGGCTTTTACTGGCAGCAGACAAACTGGGATTTATTATTATTTCCCATTAAGGAGCTCCCTGAGGGTTCTGTTAGGGTAACTTAGCAAGGTCACACAAGCTCCTTTGAGAGCTAGTCTTCACTCATATGCTCAGTGATAAGAAGTTGCTATCAAAACTCTATTAATTTATCTGTGTTTCCATTCCCAACTGGAAATTCAGAGATGAATGAACTTGCTGGCACCCTCTGTGAGCTGTAGCAGCACTGACTCCAGCTTTCAAAATCTGACCTTTAATGCCTCATTGTTTAATGTTGAATTAGACATTATTATTCATTCAGCTGGTTGCATGTTCCTTGGATATTTTTCCCGTTTGTTTCCCTTATTTTTTAATTCCGAGGCCTTTCAAAGCAAGCAGCTCTTATTTGAAAACTCTTTTAATTCGCTGCACACTTTCAGTGATTGATTTTCCACCCTCCACATTTTTTATAACCCTGGAATCAGTTTCATCACTTTTCATTTGCTAAACCTCACAGAAAAAGAATGGTGTAAATGAAGTCAGGGCAGTGGCCATAAATCAGAGGCACCGAGGCCACTCTGAGCCAGGTGTCTTCCAGCCATGAATGAAAAGGGCCTTGTGTTGTCAACAGGGATGTATTAATGACCTTTAAAGTGCAGGAAAACCAAGCCAACTGAAACCATCATCAGAGTACACCTACATTATGATGCCCACACGTGTAGGGCTTTAATAAATGTTCACATGCGTAAAGCGTTAATAAAATAAAGTCCTCTCATGGAAGCTGCTTTCTCCTTCCAGGGGAACTGATCTCTATACTCCAGAGATCATTTGTAATTATGGAAGAACTCCGGGTCCCACCTGAAGGTTGGTGTAGGAGTGGCTATAGACCTCCCTATTCTGCAGCATCCTCTTTTTCCTCCTCTGCAGTGGCATTCACCCCCATCTTAGTGAAGACTTGGGAGCCAACTTGCTGATGGCATCAGCAGCAGCATGGATAACACCTTCTGTGGTGGTGGCAATCATAGTGAATGCACCCACCTTTCCCTTCTATAGTGTCAGCACACCCAGCTTTCCTCCACCAGTAGCATTGTTCTGTTTATTTGCAGTTGCCAGAAGCAGGAATATTCCTCCTTCCAGCTGTCTTAACAACTGCTGACAATTTTTTTGCTCCCCTTCCTCGGTGTCATATTGGCCATTTGATCGCAGGATACCTGTCGGCCCTGTCAGTGGATGTCTCATTACCAATCTAAAAATGTCTTTCATAAGCAGTGACACTTTAGTGTCATGTTGACTTCTGAAAAAAGTCATTGGTAATTTACTGCATTCCCTGGTATAATGGTCCCCTAGATCAGTTCCCTCAGATGAGTTGTGGAGTTGTGGACCTTCTGAGTTGTGGACCTTCTGGGTCATGAGCCACTCTAGAACTGTTGTCTTTTGTCACTTTTTAGAAGAATGTACTGCTAGTGCACAAACCTACAGAGCAAGGGTGCCATGGCTCCTGATACTGTTTGCTCTCATACTAGGAAGAGGAGCAGGAGGACAAGACAAGGTCAATCAGTGATGGAAGGGACTTCTCCATGGTTCTAACCTTTGGCCTTCCTCATTACAACACACTGCATAGTGTTCCACTCGTGCTTCCTTTTCCTTTCTCTCTTGGTATGGTACCCATGGTCCTGGGCTTAACAGGTGTGACATCGTCATTCTGGCTTCCACTTTCCATGTCGCATGACTTGGATGCAAAATCCTTGCAGCACCGGAGGTTCTGAGAAAATGGAAGACTACTGCCCTGTGAAAAAATTGAAGAGTAGTACTCCTTATTCTTGAATTGAAGGCAATGTGTGCAGCAGCTATGCAAGCCAATCCAGAACAGAAACACATGGAAATCACTAGTTCACAGAACCCTCAATATAGTGAAGCCTCTGGGTGACTTTAACAGTTGTTGCTTTAATAGTTGACAGCTGCTGTTGCCACCAAGAGAGAACTTTGTTGCAGTCCTCTCACAGTACCTCTGTCCATATGCTTGCTCTCACATCTATCCCTTTTTTCCTGGCGTTGAAAACGTAAAAGCTAGTAGTAATTCTGACCTATCTGGCAATTTGCCTTGGTGCTACTTTGTTCCCCATATCTGGGGCAGTCATATCCAAAACAGGGCACAGTTGTATCCCCATGTCATTCAACCTTCATGTAAAGTCTTCAGGAGAAATCATTCATAGCACTGGAACTGGATGTCATCAATATACTGATGGCAACAAGTTTTACATGTCTCCAACCAAATCCCCTAGTGACGAGGTAGCAATCTTAAAGCATTGTTTGACTGCTCAAACAGCTGAAAGTGAACAAACTGAAACTCAACCCAGCCAAGATAGAAGAGATGCTAGCTGGGAAAAAAACAGAGGTCTTGAAGAACAATGGGTTACAGAAATGAGAAAAAGACAGGCAATTAGTCTCAAGTAAAGTGGTGTTGGAGATAGGCCAAGTCTTCTAAGAAGAAACCTGGGAACTGAGAGAGGACGTGGAACTGAGAAATTGTGGAAAGTAGGCAGGGGGGAATTTATTAGGTTCCATATATGCATTTGAAAGTCCTCATGGTTGCTGGGGATCAGCATGAGGACTTTGTGTCACATGTCCAATAGGGGTCTAAGTCCTACCAGATGTACATCAGCTCTTTTCTCTTTATGAACAAACAAAGCAAGGAGAAACAGATTTAGCCTGTCCCCTGCTAGGGTTCCCAACATCCAGTTAGGGCCTGGAGACCTCCCAGAACTCCAACTAATCTTCAGGCTACAGGGATGAGTTCCCCTGGAGAAAACTGCGGTGCTGGAGAGTAGACTCCGTGCTACAGTCCTTCTCCTCCCTAAACACCACCTGCAAATCTCTAGGAATTTTCCAACCCAAGTTGGCATCTGTACCCCTGACTGTTTTTGTGAACTCAATGGAGCTGCCACTGGCTCTGTTGTAAAAATCAAGTCATTTACATGGCTAGATGTATGTTTCAACACTGAGACAATAGTGGTTTTCTAGGTTAGAAGCGAAAATAACATGTGGGGGCAGGGATAAAGCCATTTCTTCCAGCTGCTGCAGTCAAAAACAGAAAAGAGCTGGGATGTGTTTGTGGGAGGCACAGAACGCCAGTTACTCATCTGATGCAAAGTCCTCATGTTGTTCCCCAAGAAACACAAGGACTTTGTATATGGACCCCCGCCCCCCCCCAGGGACACAGAGAAAGATAGAGAGTGAGCGAACAACGACAGGAAATGTCTCAGCAGAAATGCACTGGGAGAGTTCAGGAGTTACGAGGCAATAGTTTAATAAAGATTTTCTCTGATTACTTTTGCCTGACTCTCAATTAATTATAAACCCCACTTGAAACTGGTCTGTCCTGTGTGTGTGTGTGTGTTTTGAAAGGGAGACAACCACAGAAGAAATTACTAACTTCCTCCAAAACCTGAGCTGTCTTACTTTGCTGTGGAAGATAAGAAAAGCAGTGCATTGCTCGGGGAGTGCGGGGGGGGGGGGGGGAACCATCCAAGATCCTCCATGGATCAGGTTATGGTCTTGCTGGCAGCAATGCTCTGGGATCCACTTATCACTTCCACCAATACCATGCATCAATCATTGCTCTCTGGACACCCAACTACCTTCCTTGTTCCGGATTTGCCTCCAGCCTTTTCCCATCTCCACCTGCTGTGCTAGAGTATGGAATCCTCTTGACTTCCCATTAATAGTCTTGCTTTTCAGATAAACAAAGATTAAGAACCATCTCAGAGTATACATCAAACAGCTGCCACTTTTGATTTAGAAAAAGGAGGAAAGGTGGCGGAGAAGTGATGTAAGAAAAAGAGGTTACCAGGCTGCTTCGGAGGTGACGGGAGAATTTGAATGGGGCAGACATAAGGAAAACAAAGGCTGAGATTAAAAAAGGAATGAATAGGATATAGAAAAGCAGATAGCACCGGTGAGGGGAGATAAATTACTGCTAAGGATATTAGCAACACAAAAGTGCAGTCTGGTGGAATAACAGGACTAGTGGAATCCTGGATGCCTCTTCCTAAGCTCTATTGGTTCCAAAATGGTCCACTTTTAACAGGATACTGGGGACTAGTAAAATAACTGCAGCCAAAAATTGAACCGTGGAACCAGTTGTCAACATTTGAACTGGGACCATTGTTTTTAAGTTTCCTGTCTGGAAGAAATTCAAAATGAACCTTTGCCCAGCCCCGCATCTCCATATTAGAGAAAGCTTCACCTGCTGGATTTCTGTTGAAGGCATGGTGGCGAAGGTGGAGATAGCTGTGCTGAACGAACAGAGAAAAATGGGCAGATTTCTCGAAGGTGTCATGACCAAACTACATGTTGTATTGGAGGATCAATGATTCCATAATATCCAGACTTCAATTTGCCTCAATGAAATGGGAGGAGGGAAGACACATGCACGAAGCATCTTATTGTTGCTTTTCTTTTCCCCTAGCAGCTGAGCAGGGATAATTTTAATTAAAGAAACGGGGGGGGGGGGGGGGGAAGGGCAGTTGTATTTGTTTGAAAATCCTTGCTCACTACCACAGCTCCCGTTAGGGTTGTCAACTATCCTTTTAACAGAGGCAAAATGTGTGGAAATGGATAGTTGAAAGACACTATTAAAGGGACAGTGCTTCTTGTTTTGGCAACACTATTTACTCTTGGAAACATCATTTGCCATGGATAGTTTCCAATCATAACATGACCTGGCCTTCCACCTGATAAAATATTTAAAAACAAAACAAAAAACCCAGCAACATGGAAGGAGAGAACCAAGGCCCTCCCTTCTGAAACCTGGACCAAATGAGACTGCTTCACGACAAGGCTAAGCCTTGTAAAGCTAACCCTGTTGCCCGGGGGCTTTGAAAAGGGGCTCACTCCACTCTGCAGCCTCTCCTGTTGGTCCCACAGATGCAACTGCCACCTCACAGGAACAGCAGGATAGAAACTGGGAAGGTATATTGGAATGAATCGTACCTCGTGTTTATTATTGGCTGTGGCACTCGTAGCATGGAAAGATGGAGGGAAGATGTTATTTCTCTCCATCCTCTATCAAGTTTTGTTGATTCTGCTTCTGGAGAAGCAGCTGCGTGTGGGTGTGGAGGGCAATCTCTTTATTTAGGGCAGGGTGTCCTCTGTGCCAAGACTACACAATCCCCGTGTTCAGGACTCTGCGGGCATTAATTTGCATGATTCTAATTGCAATGCTTGGGTTTCTGAAATCGACAGGAAAGTGGATAGAATGCGCAGAAGTGAAAAAATTTTGGACAAATGTATTATTACATATCGAGAAACTGGTGAAGATTAATATTGATTTAAATAGTGACTTCATGTTCATGGGTGTAATGGAGGATAGAAGGGTGGATTAAAAATATAGTTATAAAATAATGATTAAAGTAGCCCATGCAACAATAGCCTTGGGCTGGAAAGAGAAGAAAAAATGGACACTTCAGAAATGGTTAGAATATATCTGGGAACACTTGATATTTTCGATATATTAACCAAAAATAAGACGTGGCAAGATAAACAGAATGAAATTTTGAAGATATGGATAATATATGTGGACTGGATGAAAGAAGCTCGAGTCAATGAAGAAATATGGGAGAAGAGGCTACAGAGAATGAACTTACTGCTGTATTGATGATTCCCCACTCTACAACTGAGTTCAACTTAGTTACAGGGAAAAAGTAGTAGTTCATAACTGCAATCTGATATTCCAGTTCTGAGGGGGACAAAACTGGGACAGAACAAGGACAAACTCAGTGGTAGTGGGGAGTTGCTGGGTTGAACCTAGTACTAAACTGAGTCGACTCTGCCAGTGGGGAATCACCCTTTGTGTGACAAAACTATGAGGAAGATGGAAGGGGGGGAGGGAGAAAAGGGGGGGAAATGTATTGTTCAAAAATGTATGAAGAAGGAAATTACTATAAACTGTAAAATTCAAATGATACAATAAAAATTATTTTAAAAAATGAAATCGACAGGAAAGAAGATGATCAGAGTGGAAATCCAAAGGGGTTCTTGCCCACCAGATGGGACCCACAGTCCTATGCCCACTGAAAAGGAGGGAAATGTTCAGAAGGAAACAACTGGCTGTGACCTCTGGAGATGCCGGCACTCAGACCTCGCCCACACCCCTCACAATCTCACTGGTTCTGTTTTGGAAAAGTTTTCCCCTGTATCCAGGGGAAAAGAAAACCTGTTTTTCTCCAGTTCAAACATGGAGGCGCACAGGGTAGCTGCAGGTGAAACACCCATCCAGACACTCTACTTGTAGTCGCCATGGGGATGGAGTGAAGCTAAGCTCTTTGTTCAGAATGGCATGGCTTTGGGGGGTCCTGGGGCCATCTCCGTCATGTCTGCAGTGAGTACAGCACAGCTCATTGCTACTCACCATTCACCCTTCTTTTAGTCTGCTTAAAGGGCTTTTCACCTTTCTATGCCAAAATGTGTTGTAGCATAACAGCAGAGCAAGGGGATGAGAAAGATGGGAGAGTTGTATGTACTCTTTGTGTTCTGTTGTTGCTCCACCATGCAATAGAAAGGGGAGGTTGCTGGAGCTGGAGCTGATGTGGTCACTGTTATGTCTGTGTTTTTGCAGGTAGAAGGAAGCAGTTTCTACCACACCCCATACTACCTGCTGCTGCAGCTGTGTTGGATCCACAGTTTCTTTCTCTCTCTCTTTGTTTCCCTTGCTTCCTTCTAAAATGAAAGACAAGGAGTCAAAAACTTTGAGGCAGCACTGTGAACCTAGCTTTCATATTTCCTGACAGTGTCAGAATGTTTCTTTCATTTTTGTTTGCCCTGAACTGTCACTACCCGTTCCATTCCCTTGCCCCTTGATCTGAAAACCTGTGGAATGAATATGCTTTTATTTTGCTGGTTATTATTGTTATTGTGTGTGTGGGAGGGGGATGTAAGTGTGTATTTGTCTTCAAAGTAATTGAAAGAACTGAGAATCATATCATCTGTAGGGCAAACCAGCAAGGAAGCAGAATAAACATTTCTTATTTAAAAGAATGTCTATTTTATGTATTTTTCCTTGTATGTAATAACATCATAGATGTATACATCTATCCTGCAGCACTTAGTCTTTCCTCTTCCTGTGCATTGTCCTCCTCAGTCAACCAACCTTCTATTTCTCCCATATCATCAGCAGTTTTGACTTTTCACCATTGATTTTTTCTTTACAACAGGTATGGATCAGCATATGTCGGGAGTGCTTTGATTGTGTGTTCCTGCATTGCAGGGGGTTGGACTTGATGGCCCTTGTGGTCTCTTCCAACTCTATGATTCTAGGTAGACTGTTCATGAACATGCTGTGAGGTCCTTCCCGGTTTACATTGTGTGTTCAATATAATATAACCAAATGCATAGCAAATGTGCCTCATTTTCACTGAGGATTATATATGCATATTCAAAGTTCTACTCCTCACAAAACTAGATGGAAGAGGTGACCAGGAAAAGCTCAGGCTTCACCATCTGTGTTATGTTCCTGAGAAATACAACAATCTGAAGGCACGTGCAAGGCCAGACCAAGAAGATGAAATGACCCAGGAACAAATCAGGCTGAGTGGTTCTTGCAGCAATACAGACTAAACTTACAGGGTTGCTCAGCTCAAACTTGGTCAGCAGCCACTCCAGTGATGGTCATTGTCTCACCTGTTGCCTCTTCTTGTTCCACCATCATTGGTGGCACTGGACAGGTGTGATCTGAATGGTTCTGCAATGCTGAAAGAGCGACTAAGGATTGGCTCTTCTCACTCCTGACTGTCGGCAGCCCACTGGGAAGTTTTCCTGTAAGTTAAATGGCCAATCCTTCCCAGGCACATAAACTAACCTCAATGAACATGAGACATACATATTTTGTACTTATGTACCCGTGCGCTGAATACAGATTATCAATTAAAAATGGTCCTTTGATTTTGAGGTGAGTGCAATTCCAGCAAACTTTCCAAGCGGTACTCCAGGATTTGATGAACTCCAGACAAACTGTCAGGTCTTCCTGCATCATCTACTCTGTGACATGCAGCGTTCAGCCCTCAACCTAGGTGGGGTTTCAGCCTTTTAAATGCTGGAAAATTCCCTTTGCTTTAAAAGTGAGAGGGTACTCAGTTTGCTTTGCCCAATTTTCCTGACACCCAGAGAAGTGTAAGAAATGTGCTACAAATGTTTGCATTTCCACAACTTCTACTTCTTGATTGGACAACTAAACTTCGACCAGCCTGTTCGTTGTTAGAAGGTAAATCCCAAACTTGCCCAGGGGGAAACTGTAGTCGACCCACGCGGTCAGCGTAAGAACGAGACGAGACGCGGAGATAACATCTGGTGGAGATCGCCAGCAGCGGGAGACCGGAGGTCCGGTGGTTCCTAAGCCGAAGAGTCTTCCCGCCTGCCGGGTTCCTGGCACCTTTTGGCCCCATTGTTATTATCCTATTAGGAAGCTGTGGTAGGAGGGGAGGACCGGGGAGTTCCAGGAGCAGGGTCAGGTCGAGATGTCATGCGTGCATGCCATCTCACATCTGGCTAATGGCAGGAGGAAAGCCAAAGCTGCCTGGAGAGCCTTAAAATCACCTCCACCTGGGGCAAGACCATTGTCCCTACCGGTGATTGAGCTTTCAGAGCAGTTCATGACCCGCGTGGACTCATGGGGGGATGAGGAGTGAAAGTCAGTCACATTCCAGCAAAGGCGTTCAGGTCACGCTACGCCCCAACGTTTCTGCAATTAATGCTGCTGGGTCAGCAGTGCATTACTACATCTCCTCCTCCTTTTACATTTTGAAAGGTGCGTAAATAAAACGCTGGCGCGCTTTGCATTTAAAAGGGACGCCGTCTCCATGCGCCTGGTCAAGCTGACCAAGCTGCTTGTGTAACATTAGAACTTAGCCGCGCGGTAAAGAAATTCGCCAGGCTTCTACATGGCCTACAGGCAATATTGTACACGCATTGGAATCGAGGAAGATCCTATACTGAGGCCACAACTAAACCAATGCAGAGCTGTACAATAGCAATTTCACCTATCCCCTCCCGCAGCCACAGCTCCAGAGGGCTGACCGACCAATAAGGGGCAAAACATCATAATTCAGATTTAGATAATAACTTCCTGCAGCTCCACATACTTTCCTTATGAACTAAATTGGGAATTATCCAGAAAGATTGATTAAAACAACACATATTATGTACATCTCAACAACCTTTGGTGATGTAATAACAATGCTAATCAATAAGCAGCACTATCATCTAGGGTCAGCTTGGACGAAGTCTTCTGCCGCCCTCGGAGGCCAAGATCTGGTCGAGCAATGGAGGTAGAATTGATGGAAGCTTCGCAATAGCAACAGAGCTAATTAATAGTCTTGGCTTAAATATGCGAAACAGTTCCAATAGTCCCAAGGGAAGTTGCGAGGAGATAGGTCTACTTTGAGGGCGACCGGCCGCTTCTCGATTATGAGGATCGAAGAGCCGAAGCAGAGCTGAGCGGTAGCGGGCGTCGGCTCCCTTGGGTGGAAAGCTTTGGGGTAGCAGAGAGTCCCGCAGACAGCATTGCATGAAATGCAGCAATAACAAATAACATAACTTCAAAAAATTAGGGACATTGCAATTGGAAATTCGAAACAATAAAACATTGCTATTAAACGATACATAGGCTGGATGATGTAATGGAAGGGAAGGCAACCCGTAAGTTGCATAATTGTCCAATGCATGGCTCTTTAAGCTGTTTGACTACCAAAGCTACGGCGATGCCGATAGAGTCCATGGATTTCTCAAAAGGCATTACGAGAGCTAATTGATAGTCTTTTTTTAGCATTGCAGGTTCAGTGATTCACACGAGGCAAGGTTGTGAGAGAAGGCCGGTATTTCCAACAATATCTCGGCCGCTGAGAAACGTTTTGAGAGTTCCAAGGGTTGAAAATCCATCGGGAATGTCCCCTGGCTGCAACCCAAGCGTAGCCCCAGTGCGGGGAAGTGAGCGCAGAGAGGGAGAGAGAATAGCTACTGTAGATGAGGGCAGCTTAACACGCGGTATCAACCTCTGAGCACGCCACAGCTGGGTCTGCGTTCCCCGGGGGGGGCTGGCCCCAGCCTTAGGGGCTGTGATGCCTTGTAAAGAATGGGCGGTGTCGGGTTCCAGCTAGAGATCCCTTCCTGGCATCTAGAACCTGGCCCGAGCAGGCTGGCAATCGGGCCTCTCGACAGGGCGGGGTCGATCTCCAGGAGGCCCGCTCCATCTCGATGGCAGGGCTATCTGGCATGGCGAAAGCTGGACTCTCCCTGTATGGAAGAAAAGACAAGCAACGCTTTTGTGGGTTTTGGCGTGCTGGCTGAGTTAGTCCCTTATGGAGATGACAGTGGGAAGGCTCGGTTTCTCCTGAGTAGCGGCACATTTTGACAGAGAATAGAGAAGAGTAATTTGGATATGGTGCTAAGTATTGATGAGACCTTGATTGTCAATAGGGGACTACTCCCCTCGTTTTGGCCAAGGCTAAGCTTCGCTAGGGGCTATGAAGCTGGGTGACCCTATCTCGACAACGCATCACTTTGCAAATTAATATCTAAGAGATACAAGGCAGGGAATTGCCCGAAGGCTTAGAGAAGGAGAGAGTGTCAAGTATCCAGGTCAGGATGTTTGTTTTGTAAACAATCCCAATCACCGCCTAAGGATTGTGGGTTTTTTGCAAAAGCAACTTTGAACAACAATTCACAATTATAGTCATATCGCAATATAAATAATGCCTCGCATAGGAAAGATATAGAGAAGATGCAAAAGAAAACAGTTCCTGGGCTTGAGGTAAGGCCTTGATCACAGGAGCAAATTGAGAGGGGTTTGCAAACGCCTTATCAGATCCTGGAGATCTAGAGGTGGGGGTGCGCCAGCCCATTAGAAAGAGGGAGGGGTGTGCAGAAAGGAGAGGAGAGGCAGTGGGGGGGGGGAAGGGTTTGGGAAGTCAGCTCTACCTCGTGGCCTCGGCCAAGGGCTTGGAGCTCAGTTTCGCTACCTTCACAGCCGGAGGCTGTGCTAGATACAAGGTGTGGCTGGAGAGACCCCCTTGGCAGCTGTGATCAGCCAGGAGCTCAGCAGAGAGAATGTGGGAGCATATGAAATGATTTTGGCCCCTTCATATAAAATAGCCTTGCTTCAAATGCTTCAATGTGGCAGTGTAGGCTCAGGATGGACGAAGAAAAGGTTCTCAAGGAGAGGTTTGAAGAAAAGTTTTGAAGGTTTAAACTAAGATGGAGGCGGCTTGGAAGCAGGTCCCATGGAGGTATCCTGGGGAGCACTGCAGCCAAAGCTGTATCCCGCTTAAAGCCGGATGCTGTAATGTATTGCCTTCAAGGCATTTTCGCCAAGTACTAACATAATCAGAAGGAGAAAGAAAACTTTAATTGAAGCACACAAGAGCATAGCTTAGAAGCAATGGAAAAACTCCCCATGGGGGGGAAGGAAACTTTAGGGGTCCTTTGAAAGGGGCAAGACATACAGAACACAAGCATACCTTTTGACATACAGGGAGCAATATATAAAAGTAACGAGGAGGATTGTAACTCTGGATTTGAGATTTTGCCTCTCTGAGGTGCTGGACGATTTTGCAGCCTGTCTGGGAGCTTTGAGCTTGTGGGCTTTGCACAGGCTCAGAGGCTACTTGAGATCTGGCTGAACCTTAAGCAGCTGAGAGGGCCAAAGGGGGGCCTCTTCTTCACGGCGACTTTGGCTTAAAGGAGCCATTGTATGGCGACATCTTCCCCTTTCCATGCCCCAGTCATTGTCCTGTACGATTGGCCATGGGGCATTCTGAGGAGGAGCTCAAAAGCGGCAGTCCTCTTCCGTCAATAGCACCTTCAACGCTTGCAATTCAGTAATCGTATGGATTCCGCAGAGATTTACAGGAGAAATGGTGATGCCTACCATTCCTACGGGCACTGGCGGAGTGCATGGTGACTTTGGAAGTAGAAGAGGCTGAGGGCAGGAAGTGATATAGGACGCAGAGGGAGCGCAGAACAACGAGATTTTAGATTAGCTGAACTAGGATTAGACTCGAGTAGGAGAGCATAGAGGCACCAGAGGTGTTCCGGTGAATCCTAGCAGTTTCTGGCGTGGATGTTTGTCCATACGCGGGTGGATGCGGATGAGAAGCTCCTTGAATTGCATGTATCGTTTGGACCCCTGGAATGATGAACAACCCCCTGTTCAGCGAAAAGCTTTGGCAAGACCAGCCTCTGTTTAATGGTCTCCCCGCGGGATGGGATCACTATACGGGAGCTGGAGCAGCTGAAGATCTCATGGGGAGCCCGAAGGTTTGCAGGCGGGATCTTTGTTCCGGCTGGGAGATGCCCGGCGCTGGCCTCCCCAGCGGCATTGTTCTATTTCCGGGGTCTCTGGGGAGAGACCTCATTGTGGGTTGTAGGCCGGTGGCAGCCTACAATTCGAAAATGTCCTGGCTTGCCGCGAATTGAAACACTTCGTCTCGCCGCCTCATGGCAGCGAGAGGGCTTAATTCAGAAGGCTGGCTTTGATGGGCTTAAAATCCGATATCTGGCAAGCTTTGAGCATGTCGCCAGCTCGGGTTCCTTCCTAGGCCTGTGATCGCTTATGCACTCAGCGAGGCTGCCTTGGCAAGGCCATGAGTTCCTCGCCTCCTCGTTGTCAACCTGCCTCTTGAGGTGGCCTCCCTGGAGCCTGTCTACAAACTCAGCATATTGTGGCCCTTTTTTGAGGTTTCTGGCCGGTGCTAGAAAAACTTTGGGTTGGCTGTCCGCATTGGGGATCTTTCAAAACGCCTTTGTATGATTCAGCTTACCGTATGGGTGGCCAACACCGGGCAGGACGATCTGATTGTTGGGGTTATTGAAGGCATCAAAGTCAAGAAGCTGAGCTGCTGTAGGCCGAGTGCTGCCCCCTGCTGTTAATTGCTGGCGAACTCGCCTCCCAGATCACAAATTGTGCAGCCCGTATGGAAGGTGGTCTTCCAGTCAGTCCGTGAACCATTAAGTGATTCTCCTCGATCACTTCTTAGCATTGCCTCCTCACATAGCTGGTGACTCCTTACCGCCCGCTAATCGCTATGGAGCTCGTGAGGATATTATAGCCAGGGCGGTACCTAATAACCCTCACTTAACTATGCCATCTCCCCACGGTATCTGTGGAGTGGACGGGCACAATGCAAGAATTCGCATCGCCAGGGTTTCTTTGCAGATCGCGGGCTAATACCGCGAGAGTTTTGAAACCCGCACCATTATGTGGCTTTGACGGAGGTGCAGTGGCTTCGGAAAAATGAAGGCGGAGTAGGCGTTGCTGAGAGTTTGAAATGGGTATAAGTAGCTGGCGACAGGCCCAGTTTAGTGGATAGAGAAAACGGCTGAAATTGAAGGTGAAAGATCGAAGGAGGGCTGCCTACAGCAAGGGAGCCAGAGGTCTGGCTGATGGCTATTAAAACATTATCTCCATCGCCAGTAGCAGCTATCGGGCCAGCGAGGCTCTGTTTAAGAGTGCTTCCCAGTCCTTTAAGATTCAATGTCCCCCCTCTGTTCATATGGACACTGAGCTCAATCTCCTCAACCAATTTGCGAGTCTCTTTACGACCCTGCCGCGATTTCGCTAACGCCAGTTCTCGCCAACTGCTTGTCATAAACCCTGCTTTTGCAAGCTCCCCATACTCACCGGTTCCCATAATAGACAGAGAGTTCCTAGGACGCTGTTCCTGGATGTTTATTCCAGAGACAATAGCGATAACAAACTGTGGTCCCTGATGCGCTCGATCCAGCTGACTTCGCATCGCCGCCTTCCCCTGGTGGGCGACGGTGAGCAGGGTGGGTTCGACCTCAATTTCGCACCAGCCAGTCGCATCTGCACGCTGAAGAACGCAGACCTGGTATGAGATAACATCTGGTGGAGATCGCCAGCAGCTGGAGACCGAGGTCCGGTTCTAGCGAAGTCTCCTGGCCTGTCACGGTTCCTGGCACCTTTTATTGTTATCCTATTAGCTTTTGTAGGAGGGAGGACCGGGAGTTCCGAGAGCGGAGGTCGAGATCATCATGATGCGCTTATCCTATCTGGCTACATGAGGAGCGTGGTTGCCTGGAGCCTAATCCTCACCTGGGCAAAGACCATTGTCCCTGCGATTGAGAGCTTCAGGCAGTTCAGCTTTTATCCGTGACCTCATGGGGATGAGTAAGCGGTACACTCAGCAAGGGTCCGGCGCCCCAACGTTTCCACTAATGCTGCTGGGTCAGCAGTGCATTACTACAGAAACAAACAGTCTGTCCCTTTAACATACCGAGTTCCAGAAATCAGCCTGTGATGTTTTTGCTGGTGTTAAGCTAAACATGATCAGCTGCTAATTGCCACACTTCCAAATGCTGATAAAATGACAGCTGCACATTGATACATGACAGAATGCAGGTTGTATTCTTCATTCAGAGAACGTTTAAGGTAACACTTAAATCAGCCCGAAGTAAGAATGGAGAAGAAAAACCTGATAAGGGAACAAGCTGGATTCTTTATAGTTGCCTTATGAGGTTCAGGGACAAGGCCTGTATGGTTACTGGGCTTCTTCAAAGAAGGAGATTAATTCATTACACTGGAATTCCATGTTTCTGCCAAGAACCCCAAGAGGTATTTTAGCTTCACAACATCCCTGCAAGATAAATCTAAGCTCAAAGACAGTGGCTTGCTTAGAGCTACTCCATTAGTTTCCCGACTAAGCCAGAACTTCAATCTTAGTTATTCACACCCGGGCCTTATACTGGATAGCAAGGACTCCCGTTGATAAATGCTAGGGAGTCTGTGAGCAATGTGCAATAAAGTACGTAGAAGGCCTGTAAGTTCACTCAACTGGTCTCAATTTCAGCTAACAGTGCAATCCTTGAAAGAGGTGCTGCAGTCTAAGACTTATCTCAACTGATTTAGGCTAGAATAGCTGCCTAGCATTGCACTGTAAAAGTAGTAAGTGAATCCTTCCGAGCAGGTTGTCTGCACGTCCCAAAATGCTAGCTTTCACTGACCCTTTTATCTGGGCTAAGCCTGGTTTCCCTGCATACATGCTGGGTATTAACCGTAGCTCTGCAGAAGCCAGCTTCTTGTTGCTTTCTTGTTGCAGGGCGCTCAAGCATTCTGGTTCTTTTCCACTGAACTCCTCACTCAAGAGCACTTTTGGTTATTGTGAAACTGGGAAGTATCGGAGTATAGATTCACTCTCTTCTTTCTTTCATATTTGGGTTGCATACATCATGTGTCTGGCTCAATGGCCCTTTTCTTAACCGTTGAAGCTGCTTTGGAAGGTGGTAATTGGGATTAGAGAAGTACTGGGGAAGGAGATGTGTCACTGGAGCTATTGGGTCCCCCAGCATCCCATTGGGACCAACCTGGTGATATTACATTGAATAACAGTGTTAATGGTAATATTTCCTAAAGAGAGTACCATATGGTAGGAGGCTGAATTTGAAGAGACTATTTAGTCACCATACACACACAGAGAAGCCCAGTTCAAACAACAACCTGACACACTCACTGAATGCATTGGGGAGGGGAGCAGGTGTATACGTTCTGACCCCACCCCTGCCTCTGCACAGTCACCAAGGCTGGTCACCTGCAGGGTACAACTGGGCAGAGGAAGCGGTCAAGCATATGCCCCCACTCCCATCAGCAAATGTATGCAACCTCTTCTTTCCTAGATAGAGGAAATGCCAGATTATTGCTTCCCATCTCCAATTTACGTGTGCACCGTTCTCCAAAAGAAGGCACAGATAGGAATCTTAAAAGGAATGAATCAGTTTCATTATTTCAATTTGCTATGCTGAGAATGAACATCCAAACTAGAGTGTGGGACCCAGCCATCCTTGGGTAACCTTTGCCTTGACTGCCATTTGGTTAGCCCAAATCTCCCTTCCCCTCCAAGTGGATTCTTCTTTTTTCCATGGTGTGTGGTATGTCCTCCTTCCTACCAGAAAATATGAAAAGCTAGGCTCATTCCTTGCAAGGAGTCCCAGGGGGTGAGGATTTTTCCATTCTGAGCCTCTTCCTGGTCCTTATGTATATAAGGACCACTAAATGAGATCATATGGAGTCCAATGTCACCACCGATGACCTCAAGCAATTATTGTCTCTTTTTCCTCTTCACTAGACCTAGGTGCTGTAGCCTCAGACTTTCCTAGTATCTGACTGTACTGAGAAGGAATACAGGCCACACAACTGATCAAACAGAGCAATGATTTTCAGTAGGCCACATAACTTGTGAGTGATGCTTTCTAGATACTCAGGCTTGGGGTCCTCACCAGGTCAAGGATTCTCTGCTCAAGTTCTACCAGAAGACAGGATTGCTTTCTTCCAGCTACACTATCAGGCCAGAAGGCTGCGTTCCTCTACCCGCACAACTTTAATAAGCAGCACTGGTGCCTTTGTAGCTTCAAGGCTAAACCACTTCAATGCTCTACAGGGAGAGACCCTTAATGTTTAGTTGTTGATGGGGATGTTTCATGTTGAGGGGATGTTTCAGCTGATCCAGAATGTTGTGATCAAAAGAGTAGAGGGAGGCCACAAACATACTACTGTCATCGGAAACATTCAGCCAGCCGCATTCCAGTCATTTCCACAGCAGAGATCTAGCAACAGAATTGTTTCCCATGTAAATGTTCCTGTCCACCTCCCACTTTGTCTAGCAGGCTACCCCTTTGGAAACTGCACTGCCAAATGTTCTTAAAGCACTAAAGACAGTGGTTCTCAACTCAGGGTCGCGACTTTTTTGGGGTCAATGACCCTTTTCACGCCAGGGTTGCCTTGGGCACTCTCGCATCAGTGTTCTCCATCTGTAAAAATGGATAAATGTTAGGTTGGTGGTCACTGCAAATATGAGGAACTGTATGTATTAAAATTTGGGTCAACGCTGCATTAGGAAGGTTGAGAACCACTGAACTAAGATCACCCAGAGGCTTGTGCTTGGCCTGCCATTTGAGAATGTGTGCCCTCGGGAAGTCCTAAGTGGCACCCGGATCTTAATTTTAATGCTAGGGAAACAGAAGGCTAAGATGTAACTTCTGAAAAGCCATGCACTCAGCCAGAAGCAGATTTCTTATTCAAATGACTGAGAGTGTCTCTTGGAACAAACAGCATGAAGGAGGCACTGCAGTGCTGTTCTCCCCCAAATGGGTACGTTGGGTGATATTTGGGAGAGCACGCTCTCTGGAGAGGTGGGGGAGAGGGGGAAGAGGAGGCCACTTGTGAGTTATTCCCCTCTGTCCTTTTCAAACAAACACAGATGCCAGAAAAGATCGACCATCTCACATGATGCGCCCTCCTCCCCTCCCACTCCCTCAAGGCTGGGCCTTCAGCAAAGACTGTTTTAGATGAAAACATATGCAAATTGTGGCGAAACAGGAAAACAATGTGCTTTGAAAAACATGGAAGGAGGCAATAAACAGCTTGCTTGAAGGTATTTGGAGAACCCTTGAAGCTGTGCTGAAATTTCGATTGCGAGATTTGTTTTTGTTGAAAAGAAACAGCAAGGCAGACATCTGCTGCCAGGAGTGCTTGTAAGTTACATGGTTTGCTACCTCAGAAAAAAAAAAAGCACACTGCATATCTTAAGCTAACGGCGCTGCTTCTGAATGCCATGATTGGCATCAAAAAATCCCTGGCAATAAAACCTTATTCGACTTCTACTCAGGTCACCAGAAGTAAGAAAAGCACCCCTGGTTTCTAGGCCTGGAATTATTCAAAACATGCCTATCCCACCTTTCTGCTAAGATTCAAGAAACCTCACAAACCTCAAGAAATCTGCTTTCATCTCCCATTCTGAGGAGCCATTCCAAATTTCAGTCTCACAATAGAGAGACCTAGTTTTGGCAGTCATTGAACAAGCCAACCTAAGGGAGGACACTGAAAGAACCATGAAGTCATCCAAAGAGTGCCACTAATAGTCCTTCTAGTATCTCAAGATCACAATGGTATGAGGTGTTTTTTTTGAAACAATGGGGGAGTGCCAGAATTCTCATTCCACCCTGGTTCATGTTCCACCTTCTGACAACCCCTGGCCTCCCTGTGCTCTTTCTTGAGATTGGGAAACTTATAAACTATATGTTTCTCAAGCGATTCTTGGAAGGCAGGTAAAGCTGCTGGTCCTGACACTCTTCTTCTAAGAGTTGTTTACACTTGTATTGTCAGGAATGAGTGGTCCCTTTATATTGGCACAATTGTTTAACATAGTTAACCAAACAAGGCATAATTCTAACTGTAGTGGAATTCTACTCAATTATCATCATCCCTATTCTATAAGAGAGGGTGACCCTAACAGTCCATCTAATATAGTAGACTCATTCAATCAGTCTTCTCTCGGTCTTGGGAAAACTTTATCCCGCCAAATACCTCCTTAGGAAATTAACTGGATTGGATTGTTGATAAAAAAATGTCATATCGGGAGGAACAAATTGGATCTTCCAAAGGGGTAAGTCAACCCTCGACCACTGCCTGGTGTTAAAGTTGCTTGATAACCAAATATAAAGGAAAAAGATTCCTTGTATGCAGCAACTTTATTGATCTCCGGAGAGCATTTGATTCTGTTAATAGAGAGATTCTCTGGAAAGAAACTCAGCAGCCAAGGTGTAGAGCCAAGGTTGCTTGAATTAATGTAAGATCCTGCACACAAACACCTATTGCCACGTGAGATGTAACAGGCATGGAGAGGGATTGTTAAGCCCAAAAATTCAAGTTACTAAAGAGAGGGTGAAAAAGAAGGCCATGCATATTGGTCTCCTTTACTACACTCTTTAAGCTCTTTATTAACGATCTAGCTTCCACACTAACGCCTGTGGAGGCCCAAATTACATAGTCCAACTCTGGGCTCAACTTCCATACCCCCCTGCTTCTGCTTGTTTGCTTTCGATGACGCGGTTGTCACTTTCAAGGCCATTCCGAGTGGTCGGATCTAAGGGAGAGCTTTAGAAGTGTTGTATAGAATACTGCACACTCCAATCGACTGCAACTTGTACCCCATGGATAAATCCAAAATTGTGGTATTTACCCATAAATGGAAAGCCACCAATTGGCGGATAGGCCACAAGGTAGTTTCCGAAAGCAGGTGCAGCCTCATATAAGCAAATACCTAGGGCTTACCTACCATCATAGGCCTCCTGGACACTACATAGGAATCGGGCCATCTCCGCCGCTAAATTAAGTGCCTCAGCCATTATACGCTTCATCTCTATGGGAAAGGCCGAGGATACATCCCTGCAGCGTTGAGAGCATTTAATGCCAAAGTGAGTCAACAAATCCTTTATGGGATCCCCATCTGGATAGGGGCATGGAGCAGAGAGGTTGAAAGGGTCCAGTCATACTTTCTGTATAAAATCCTTGGCTTGCCCCATTCTATTCCCTATAGCGGCCCTGTGCTTAGAAACAGGCGAACATCGGCTGGAAACTCTGTCCTCGTGCCGTACATTCAAGCTTTGGTCCACCATTTGGGTTAATCGAGATGAACTGGACTATACATCCCAGGGACGCTCCATCCTCCACACAACCCAGTGGTGGGTTAAAATCGAAGCCAAACTTAATGAGTTGGGCATTTCCTTGGAGGACCAGCTAATGCTAACAGAGCAGGAGGTCTATGGGGCTATCAAGAAGAGACTTTTTGACAGAGAGTTTCAACAGATGCTAGAGGAAGCTAATAAAACCTGTTCCCCGATCTCTCTGGGAATACCTGTGGATAGATTAATTGTAGCCCAGTACCTTTATCTCCTGGTTGAGGCCCGGTGGCGTAGAGCAATCACCTTAGCTAGGTGTAATGCCCTGCCTTCTTCCTTTAGCCTTGGACACCACCTTGGAATCCCGCATAAAGAAAGGAAATGCCCGTGTGGCATGGGTTCTGTGGAAACAGTATCTCATATGCTGTTGAATTGTCCTTTTTATGAGATAGGTAGGAAGAAGCACATAATCCCCTTCCTGCATGGAAGTGAAGGCATTACAGATAAACAGAAGGTTATATATCTTTTAAACAGCCACAACTACGAGCTGTTGGAAGCGGTGGCTAAATTTTTAAATGGTGTTATTTTAACTCGTCAGAAATTGTAAAGTTGTAAAGGCTGTTATTATCTTGCTAAGTTAATCTTAAACAATTTATATGCCATTAAAGGTATTCGAAATCGAATCATCCAAAGAGTGCCACTAATACATGGAAATGAAAGGAATAAGTATGAGGGACCCACGCTAGTACCCCATCCTCCAATTGTACCTAGCTTAAGAAAGACAATCCCTGTTTCCTCTCACAATATTTACACTAGGTACAAAAGTATGTTATAATAACTATTATAATATCCAGTGTAAAGAAATAGAACAGTAAAAAAGACAGAACAAGAGATCTGTTCTAAAAGATCCAAGAAATCAGAGGGAAATTTAAAGCATGGTTAGCCATGCTGAAAGATCAACATGGAAATACATGCATTGAACAGGACAGAATGCAGAAAAGGTGGGGACAGTACACTGAAGAACTATACAGAAGAGATGAAAGGATGATAGATACCTTCAAAGAAGAATCTTTTGGAGAAGAACCTACAGTTTTAGAAAGTGAAGTGAAAGCTGCCCTGACAGAAATGAAACAAATCACCAGGAGCAGGGACCTCAATAGAGCTATTCCAGGCCACAAAAACTGAGTCCATCAAAATCTTGACAAGAATATGCCAACAAATATGGAAAACAGAACAATGGCCCACAGATTGGAAATGGTCAATTTACTTTCCAAAAAAGACATCAAAGACTGCAGCAATTATTGGACCATCGAATGATTTTCTCATGCAAGCAAAGTGATGCTCAAAATCTGACAACAGAGATTGCTACCATATACGGGATGAGAAATGTCTGATGTTCAAGCTGTTTTTAGAAAAGGAAGAGGCACTGGAGAGCATACTGCAAATTTGTTTTGGCATACAATAGAATTTCAGAAGAAAATCTGCTTGTGTTTCATAGATTACAGCAAGGCTTTTGTAGATCATGAAAAGCCATGGCTGTTTTTGAAGGAAATAGATGTGCCACACCATCTGATTGTTTTGATGCACAACTTGTACTCTGGATGAGAATCTACTATTAGGACAGAAAATGGAGAAACAGAATGGTTTCCAGCTGTTAGAGAAGGGTGTATTTTACCTCACTACCTCTTCAATCTGTATGCACATCATACAGAAAGCTGGATTTGATTTTGATGGAAGTGGAGTGAAAATTGGGGAAAGGAACATTACTAATTTGAGACCTGCTGATGATACATTCCTGGCAGAAAATAGTAAAGACAACTACTGCTGAAAGTTAAAGGAGGAAGTGCCAAATCAGACTACAGCTAACATCAAGACAAAATTACTTAGCTTTAAGATGGACAATGAGGAAACTGAAATTCTTGAAGTCTACAAAAAAAATGGCATGGGGAAAAAATGGTCCATGGGGTCCTGCTTACTCTTGGAGGGGGGCGGGGGAGAGGACTGTCCAGATGCACCTTCCATGTGAAACTTGAAAGTGGTGCCTATATCATCTGCCCCCTCTGCCCCCTAGATACGCCATTGCCTTCACTCCATCATCAACCAAAAGGGATACTGCAACCAAGAAATCCAATTAAGATTGAGACTAGGATGGGCAGCCATGAAGGTGCTAGAAAAGATTCTTAAGCGTAAGGATATATCACTGGCAACCAAGATCAGGTTAATTCAGGCCATAGTATTCTCTATTATTATGTACTAGCAGTAACACCCATTTTAAAATGAAATAAAATGGGCTCTTGACAGGGAGGAGCGTGGCCCATTCCCCCCTGCCTTGTTTCCCAAGCCCTGTACATCTTGGGAAACAGAGAAGGGTCCCCAATCCTCCATGCTGGGTTCAGAGAGCTGAGCCTTCATGGAGGATCAGATTGTTTTTCCCCCTTCCTTGTTTCCCAAGTCCTGTGCAGCTTGGGAAACAGGGAAAGGACCCTGTTCCTCCATGCAGGGCTCAGCTAGAGAACTGGGTTCTTTCCCCTCTCCTCTATGTTTCCCAAGCTCTGTGCAGGGAAGGGAAGGGGGGGGGGGTTGTCCGATCCTTGGTGCTGAACTCAGCACACTTCTCCACGCACCTCTGTTCCTGAGAGCTGCAGATCTTAGGAGGGGAGGTGGGGGTGGTTGGAAAGTGAGGGACCACTTCCAACCAATGGCTGCACAGGACACACTTTGTATGAGTCCTGCATACCCATTGGCTGAAGGTTCGTTGTTGGACATTCCAAACCCTTAGCAAATTATGTATAAGGATCAGTGTAAAAGCTGGACAAAGAAGAAAACTGACAGGAAGAAAGTAGATTCCTTTATGTCAGGGGTCGGCAATCTTTAACACCCAAAGAGCCATGGGGCGTGGCCCCGCCTCCCCAAGCCCCGCCTTAAGCCTGTAAGCCAGCCATGCAAGCTGACAGACAGAGCAAGTTGCAGGGGCAGCTGCACTTATGGAGGATGCCCCCAGCCGGGCAGGTGACAGCAGGTGCCAGATGAGGAAAGGAGGGGAAACAACGCCAGAGGGAGGGAGGGAGGGAAAAGGAAGGAAGGAAGGAAGGAAGGAAGGAAGGAAGGAAGGAAGGAAGGAAGGAAGGAAGGAAGGAAGGAAGGAAGGAAGGAAGGAAGGAAGGAAGGAAGGAGGGGGCAGGGAAGGAGGTGCCGCATCCCAAGTGCAACTTGCTGTCGTTGGCGTCACTGCTGCTGTCTATCCCGCCCGAGTTGCACTTGGGATGCAGCAAGCATGCCTCCTTCCCCGCCCCCTCCTTCCTTCCTTCCTTCCTTCCTTCCTTCCTTCCTTCCTTCCTTCCTTCCTTCCTTCCTTCCTTCCTTCCTTCCTTCCTTCCTTCCTTCCTTCCTTCCTTCCTTCCTTCCTTCCTTCCTTCCTTCCTCCCTCCCTCCCTCCCTCCCTCCCTCCCTCCCTCCCTCCCTCTGCCGTTGTTTCCCCTTCTTCCCAGGCACCAGGGAGGGAGCTGCAGTACAAGGACTAAAGAGCCTCATGCGGCTCCGGAGCCGCAGGTTGCTGACCCCTGCTTCATGTGGTGTTGGAAGTAAGAGTTACAGATACCATGGCAACAAGTGGGTTCTAGATCAAATCAAGCCTGAAATGTCCCTTAAAGCTAAAAGGACTAAACAGCGTCTGGAATACTTTAGTCACATTATGAGAAGGCAAAATTCACTAGAAAAAAACAATAATGCTAGGAAAGGTTGAAGGCAGCAGGAAAGATCCAATATGAGATGAATTGACTCTATAAAGGAAGTCACGGTTTGCAAGACCTAAGCAAGGCTGTTAACAATAGAATATTTTGGAGAGCATTAATTTATAGGATCACCATGAGTCAGAAGTGACTTGACTGCACTTCACACGCACACATACACACACAAGCGTATGTTAGCATATAACATGCACCTGTTGTTTGGCTGGCTTACTTAAATATGTTCGGTTTGAGAACAGGATGACATTATTTTTCCAGCAGGCACTGAAGAGTGCATTTCAGAGATAGAATGATACCCTACATTTGACAAGATACATTCCAGAATTGCAGAGAAATGCATAGTTTGTCTTGAAATATATTTTAGAATCTCCTTGACAGCATGCACCATCAAATCTTACTGACAAATCCCATTCATCTGCAGTGTCATCCTACAGTGATGGATGACCCTGTTGAATATCTACAATCTCTTGGATCATGTGCTCATATAAAGTATGTCAAGAGTACCCATCTACTTCTGTGACTGTAAACATCTCCATATAGGTATTAGACATATCCACACCACAAACTTAAGCCAGTTTATTAGAAGAGTTTGGAATCCCCGCACCTCTTTTCTCTCCTGTAAGGAGACTCAATGGGGCTTACACCCCCTTTCCCTTCCTTTCCCCACAACAGACACCTTGTGAGGTAGGTGGGGCTGAGAGTTCTGAAGAACTGTGACTAGCCGAAGGTCATCCAGCAAGAATGTAGGAGTGGAGAAACAAATCTGGTTCACCAAATAAGACTCTGCCACTCATGTGGAGAAGTAGGGAATCAAACCTGGTTCTCTAGATTAGAGTACATTTGCTCTTAATCACAACATCATGTTGGCTCTCCTCAGGGAATAATAGTTCAATGAGAGGGCTAGGGATCTCTAACAAAGCATTACCACCAAGTTACAATTCCCATGGTTTCTTGAGGGAAGCCATGACAGTTCATCTGGTATGAAACCAATATATAATTAGCAGATCATCCCTTAGTCTCTTTGTTATTTTTACTGCATTGACCTCTTAGTTATTATTCCCTACTGAAAAGTTTACTTGTAATATGGTATCTTTCAAAAGGTACTACTGGGAAAAGATCTCTTTAAGACAACTTTGCAAAACAAACCAAGTTAAATAGAAACCCAGTTCTCCAAACAATGCACATCATGTTTCATAGAGATTGGATGACAACGTTAGACAGGACTTTGGATTGCTATGCAGGCATTCAGCCCAAATGGTTGTTTCTATGAAGTTCCTAATTCTTCATCGATGAGTTATGTAGTCATCCATGCATTTATCAGAATATGCCTCAGGGACCTCTGGCAAAAGCTCACTATGCTTTTGTCTTCACAGCTAGCTGTTCCCTGTCAAACCTGTGATGATTTATTCAGAAAATTCCTACTGGACTTTATGTTCACACCCAAAGAACATATTCTTGTAAAGACTCCAGATGTTTCTGGAAGGGGTATTTTGCTTCTTTGAGCCACTGTACCACACTTTCCAGGGATCTGCACCCTACAGCTCTCCAGATGTTCATGGACTACATGAACCCTGTTGAATATCTACAATCTCTTTGATCATGCTGGCAGGGGCTGATGGGAATTGTAGTCCATGAACATCTGGAGAGCTGCAGGGTGCAGACCCCTGTACCCAAGTCATCTGCAGCAGTGTGTCATATAACAGTATGTTCCAGGGCCTACGGTGGCACTGAGCTGCTGCACATTTTGGAATTCTTTATCGGTGCTCTTAAAAATTGTCAGTAGGTAGCAGTGTTGATCATCTGCCTTCCTTTGCGTAGCAATCCTAGTCTTCCATGATGGTCTCCCATCCACAAGTACTAACCCTAGGCCAACTTTGTTTAGCTTCCAAACTCTTGAGCTAGTCAGGGCTGTTCAGATTGGTAATCTCTATTAAGGTCACTGAAACATCACAAAATAATGGACAAGGTTTCAAGTTCATCAGAATTCTTGATCAGGCTGAACGCTCAGCTAGCAGTAAGGAGAAGGGCAGGTGGCTCGGTGGTGAAGCACCTGTTCAGCATTCAGACTTTTGTCTTGGAGAGCAGCTTCCAGTCAGAGTAGGCAATACTAAGCTACATCAACCAATGGTCTGCCTCAGTATAAGGCAGTTCATATAGTTTACAAAATAAAACAAAGAAACCAAGAAAAGAGAGAGGGAGCACATGTACATGATGAAGCAGCTTGGAATCATTTCCTGCAGGCTGGGGATTTTCTACCATGCTCAGGAACATCCTTAAAACATTGTTTCCCCGAGCATGGATCAACCACTTGGGTTGCTTCTGTAATCAAGCCAGCCATGCCTCTTTATCAGTGCCATTCTAAGCAAAATTACACACTTCTAAATCCAGTGGCGTAGTGGTTAACAGCAGGTGCACTCTAATCTGGAGGGACTGGGTTTGATTCCCCACTCTCCCACCTGAGCTGTGGAGGCTTTTCTGGGGAATTAGCCTGTGCATTCCAACACACGTCAGCAGGGTGACCTTGGGCTAGTCATAGTTCTTCTGAGCTCTCTCAGCACCACCCACTTTACAGGGTGTTTGTTGTGAGCAGGGAAGGGAAAGGAGATTGTCAGCCCCTTTGAGTCTCTTTACAGGAGAGAAAGGGGGGATATAAATCCAATTCTTCTTCACTGAAAGCAATGAGTTTAGTAAGGTGTGTCTTTGCTTAGAATCATGTTATGTATCTCCCAAATTTGTATCTGAAAGGTAGAACCAGCTCTTTGAGAAAGAGTTCATAATGATACCAGATGTGAAGGTGAAGAAACAGTGTACCCACTTCTGGTCTACCACACAAAATGCCAGGATTGCTTTATTTGACTACTACCAGGGTCTGAGGGAGAGGTCTTTCGTTATCACCTTCTACTCGTTCCTTAAAGCTGGCAATGTCAGAGATTGAACTTGGGACCTTCTGCTAACAAAGCAAAGGTTTTACCACTGAGCCATGTCCCATCCCTGCATAACATCATGGGATGAATCAGGCCTAACTCTAGTCCATCGGTTGCCATTGCATCTCACATACCCGAAATTCCTGCAGAGCAAGAGGTCAGAGAAGTGTCCATGAGTTAATGAAGGTGAAAAGGAAAACATAATGTCCCCACCCGTAAACACCTTATTTTCTTGTTTTTCTTCTATAAGTTTCTTCTCAGGAAGTAGAAAAAAACAAAAACAAGAAAACATCAGAGTAATTATCTAACTGGCTGCCTACATCTCACTATTGGTAGACTGTTTTGAAATCTTTCTCAGCCCCAGACTTGAAAGGATTTCTGCATTTCTGAGATAAAGGAGCTGGGGATGCAGCCATGTTTGGGTCTAAACAGGAAAATCCTTCTCGCAACCCAAAATGGCATCACTTTTCATGGGAATTAATCCTGTTTCCTCTCAGTACCGGTATTCCTCAAACTGTTTGGCTCTTTGTGAGGGAAAAAAAATACAGAAATGAAAGATTCAGAGCGGCCTGTCTTGTACCTCAGTTCTATGCTGTAGGACTGAGAGGGAGCAGCAGTGAAAATTCAGGGGAGACCCAGCCTTGTTTCTACATCAGCAAACTCAAGCTGGCTGATAGTCAAGGCTTACCCAAAGGGGCACTGGAAGATGTATTTTTGTGAGACAAAGCTGTGTTATTCTGAGTCAGCCACTGGTCAATGGTTCTCCAGGGCCTCAGACAGAACGTCTTTCACATCACCTGCTATATGGTCCTTTTAACTGAAGATGCTGACAACTGAACTGGGGACCTTTTGCACACAGAGCAGATGCTCTACCACTGAGGCAATCAAGCTACCCAGCCTCTTGATATCACTGCATTTCCCACAGTTCCTTGGAGAAGAAGCTGGAAAAAACAGGCTAAGACTTTTGACATCAGGCACACCTTTAGGTTAAATGTGGTTTCTGTTATTTATATGCAACTATCTATCGGTAAATGTATGAGGAAAGAAACAAAATGTGAGAGGTGAAAAATTGCATCGTTTGCTCTCTTCAGAGGGAAGACTTTAAAACAACAAATGAATATGCCTGCATTGTCCAATACTGATGCAATCCTAAACACAGTTACACTGTTCTAGGCCCTTGGATTTTAAGGTTTTCGAAGAAAATAACTATGCTTAGGATGGTACTAAAGTACCTTACTCTTTCTTGGGGCCAAACACCTGAACCGCTCAACTCTAGCTCTGCTCGACACCTCAGATCAAGAAGGCACACTCAGTGGCAGACTGCTGTTTGTGAGCAGATGTAACCATTTAGACAGCCTCGTGGCTACACAGCCACTGTGTTCCAATGGCTTGGTTCTCCCTGACCCTTCGTTCCATTGTCCCCTATGGATCACTGCCCGAAGGAAGCATCACTTTGAGTTTTTAACAACCCATTAATTTTCTGGGCCTTTTGCTTCAAGCAGTGATACTTGCAATGGGGTTCTTCTGCTTTGTTCTTTCTGCATTCCAAACATGCCTGCTTCTTCATTTTATTTAGCCTGACTCTGACAGGCAGGACTCCAGGAGGGCAAAGGAGGGATTTCATTCAGTTGTGCTAAAGGAATGACTGACAGCCAAGGGCAAGATCACACAAGAAACAACCCCAACAAGCTCCATTTCCAGGATATTTCCTTTGATCACCTTGCTCCTGTGTTATTTAGTACTTATAAAATCTTTACAGTCACCTTGTAAAGTGGGGTAGTGCTTTCGCCTTCATATTGATGACTGAACTTGAACAGCCCTGACGAAGAGCTTAAGTCTGTCCAGGGAATGTTTAACTATTTCGCATCGCTTCTCCTTTTTTCAAATGAGGCAATTATATGCAGGGACGAGGGAAATACCCGAAAGTGACATTATTATACCAACACAATGCTCTGGGAAAATCATAGAGCTTGGGCCAAATCATAGAGTGTTGCACCCTTACAATGACATCACGTTTTCACTAGCATTTTCTCCAGCAGCCCAACTGAGCGGTGGCAAGCAGAGAAGATCTCCTGCTAAAATGGAAACCTGGTCTCCCTACGGCAGTATGCAAATTTTGTAAGTGTGGCAAGTGTCCACTGGATCTTTCAGGGTCCTAGTTCACACATATCAAAGCTCATAAAAACAGTGCATTATCCTGCCTGTTCAGACAACATGGCAACGACACAAATCGCGAGCATCGCAGACAGTACATGCTCCTTGTATGCACATGGCCAGGCTTTCAATATGTGCAGGTGTGATACATGAAAGGCTAGTATCATTACTAGAAGCTCCTCAAACAGCTCTGTCTTGCGCTTGCTCCTGGACTCTAACAGGGACAGAGTGGCCCCCACTCCACTGGACAGCCCATTCAATAGTGAAAGGGCTGCTATTCAAAGAAAGCCTTTGAAAGAGCCAAAATATTCTTAATCTCTCTCAAGATAAGGATGGAGAGGAATCCTTGACAAGAGGGTCAACATATTAGCACACATGGAGAGAGGCAGTCTTTCAAGGGGCTGGGTAACAGGCCCTAAAGGGCTTTAGAGGTTAAAACCAGCATCCTACATTGAACCTGGAAACAAATCCACACAGGCCATCTAATGTAGTCTGTCTAATATAGACATACAATGGCTAACCTGGCTAGTCCTTGATAATAGTCAAGCTGCTGCATTTTGCACCAACTGCCATTTCCAAGATGTCATCAACAACAACCATAGGTAAAGCGCTGAGGTTAGAGCAGTGGCGTAGCTAGGGAAAATGGAGCCCGGGACAAAATCTGAGTTTTGCGCCCCCCCCCCCCATATGGGCAGCGTCCCTCCCCCACCACTACCAAACAACATTTTTTTGCACCAGGTCATCTCAAAGTCACCATCACATTATAGAACATGCCCCAACACACAAATCTGAACACACCCAGGGTTCCCTAGTTTAAACAACATTGAAAGTGATGCTATTTTTTGAAGGGGGGGAATCCACCCTGAAACGGCATCACTTTTAATGTTGTTTAAACTAGAGAGCCCAGATCCTCCTTTTAAATCCACCTTAAAGAGAGACTCTGGGCTCTCTAGTTTAAACAACATTCAAAGTGAAGCTGTTTCAGGGTAGATTTCCCAATCTGCATCCACCCCCCCAAGTAAACAGCACTATTGTACATGTTAGCTGTGGGTTTTCTGGGCTGCGTGGCTGTGGTCTGGTAGATCTTTGTTTCTAATAGTTAATTTGCATCTGTGGTTGGTAATTCAGAGGTGTATCGTACAGAGAAGTCTGTTATACACTGTGTCCAGACTTCTCTTATAACAGACTTCTCTCTGTGATACACCTCTGAGGATGCCAGCCACAGATGCAGATGAAATGTTAGGAACAAGATCTACCAGACCACACGCCACACACACAGCCCAAAACCTTACCAACAACCAGTTGAATCTGGTTGTGAAATCCTTCATCAATACTTTCAATGTTTTTTTTTTTACCTAGGGAGCTCAGAGGCCTTGTCCACTCAAAAAGGTGGTGGATTTAAAGAGATAACCTGGGGAAAATTTGAGGGTGCCTGTCAGGAGAGCAATGTTTAAGCTAACAGTACCAAAATTTTAGGCTATCTTTAGGAGACTCTCCTGATGAAACCACCCAGGTTTAGTGAAGTTTGGTTTAGAGGGTCCAAAGTTATGGACCTTCAAAAGGGGAGCCCCATCTACCATTAGCTCCCATTGGAAACAATGGGGATGGGGCACTCTTTTTGGGGGTCCATAACTTTGGACCCCCTGAACCAACCTTCACCAAACCTGGGTGGTACTAGCAGGAGACTATCCTTATGATACCACCTAGGTTTAGTGACGTTTGATTCAGAGGGTCCAAAGTTATGGACCCTCAAAATGATAGCCCCATCTTCTATTAGCTCCCATTGGAAACAATGGAGGATGGAGTCACCCCCTTTGGGGGTCCATAACTTTGGACCCCCTGAACCAAACTTCACCAAACTTGGGTGGTATCATCAGGAGAGTTTCCTAAAGATAGCCTGAAATTTTGGTGCCACTAGCCCAGGGGTAGGGAACCTGCGGCTCTCCAGATGTTCAGGAACTACAATTCCCATCAGCCTCTGTCAGCATGGCCAATTGGCCATGCTAGTAGGGGCTGATGGGAATTGTAGTTCCTGAACATCTGGAGAGCCGCAGGTTCCCTACCCCTGCACTAGCCTAAAAACTGCGCCCCCTGTAGGCCAAAATTGAAAAAACAGTAACAAATACAGAAAGCCATAAACGAATCTGCAATTTTTGCGCCCACCACAAGGTGGTGTAAAGGATTCAACGGTGTTGATGAGAAGGGCAGCCGCCTGGCCTTGAGTACATTCCACAGCCCGGGCGATGGGCCAGCTTCTCCGGCGGAGACCTTATCTCTGCGAGGGAGATGAGACCTCCGTTCCCATGGGAATCCGGGAGGGGGATGGGGATGGACAGAGTTATAACCTGTGCTTCTGGCGGGAGATCTTATTCCTGCCACTGCGTGTACTTGAGCTTTCTAAGATGTCTGAATAAACGGTCTTTTACACCAAAGAGCCTTTTATTTCTGCTGCTATGGAATTCCTTACAGGTGGCGCCAGGGGCACTTGTCCCCGGATGTCCCCATGGTAGCTACGCCTGTGGGTTAGAGGAATGTCGATTATGGCTAGGTCAGCTGCGATTCAGGAAAAGGCAACACTTTTTGAGCTTTACAGTCACACTAATAATATTCATTAGCAAATAATGCCCCAAGTAACAGCTACTTAGAGTGCTCTTTCTTTAAACAGAAAAGTCCCTGGCCAAGGACCTTTAAGGAATAAAAAGGCTGATTTTGACTCACAAGCCTTACCATGCCCATGTGACCAAACAGCCCTGTGTGATAGTCCTCTTGGCATCTAATCAACCAGAGGGGCCTGACTCGGGGGTGGGTGGGGGTGGCCAACAAAAAAGCTCTTAAGGGAGTTTGGGAGTAATGAGGGAGTCCCACAGGAAAGGGTGGGTTTCCTTCAGACAAAACAAATCCGTCCCAGCCCCCTGGCATTTGTCTCCCTTGCTTCTGGCTAGTATCAGGAGTGCGGGGGAAGAGTAAACTAAGATGGACAGGGGTGGGGTTGTTATTGTTGCAACCAGGAGGCAACAGTAAACTTTAGACTTCAAGTAAAGCTACCCTGTCCCAGTTAAACATCATTAGGCCAAGAACCAAGTATAAATTAGGGAAGGGGGACTATTTTTTTCACCTTTTCTTGTTCCTTTGATCAGCCTGAAATGCTTGAATCAAATTTGTTCAATTAAAAAAAACCAATTTATTAAACTTTCTTGTATTTTAAATAGTTGAAGTTTGATCTCTGGAAAAACAACACACTTATTCAGTCTGGGTATTTTCAGTGTGGTTATGAAGAGGAATTTGTCAAGAATCCGACCCTTCACAAATGTGCCATGCCTGCCTCGGGTTCGTTCTATTCCTACCTCCCCAATTTTTTCCTCCTATGATGTCCTTTCCCTCCTCTCAGAAAGGAGGAGTATTACTTGGCACTTCTCACATGCATGTGCCAGCAACCAATGCAAGAGTGTAGCTTCAGAGCCACACAGATGCATTTTTTCGACGGCATGCAAATTAAAAAAGCATCCCCATGATTCAGAAGTGGTTTGCCATTGCCCGTGTCAAGTCTCGCCTCTGTTATCCTTGGAGGTCTCCCTATCCAAATATTTGCCAGGGTCGAGACTGAAAGTGAGCGACTAGCCCAAGGTCATCTAGCAAATTTCCACTCCAGAGTGAGAATTTGAACCTGGGTTTCTCTGATCCTATTCCAACAGTTCAACCGCTACTACACCAAGCAAGGTGATTTTGTTTCAAACTGTAGGCTACAGAAAGTAGCAAATAAAACAAGCTGGAAAAAAGGCCTTCTATTTGTTATTTCAATAGTGAATAAACTTGTACAAATTTTCAGTGGATGTGTCTTCCTGCTGCTGATCATTTCTCATTCTAACATAGCTAGTTAGCTTTATCAATTCTGCGATCTGGCAGATTGTTCGAAGACAGTCATTAATAATGAAGGCGTCTCTGGTCTTCTGCTTCGCTGCGATACAAACCCTTGCACAGCAGAACCAGACTGACACAAATTATACATTAAGTGTTTCCAATCTCCCCTGTCTGTAATTCAGAACCATGGAAAGGCTGTTCAGATTTGAATGCCCCTTTAATCCTATAAATTTCACACATACACACACCCTGCTCAAATTAGAAGCTTCGTCCAATGCCACCATATATGCTGGTTTTCTTACAACGACAATATCTTTCATGATCTAACATATAGTTTTGTTTTGTTTTTTAAGTAGAAGATGTTATTGAAACATGATGTTATACATATTTTCCTTCAAGGTTCCACATATCAATTTCAAGGGATGCATTATGTCTTTTATGTCCTGGAGGAACAAAGTTTAGCTCCCCCCCATTTGATCTGCTATGAATGAGACAGTCAAGGAATCTGGTTTACAAGGTGACTTCTCTGTATTGATTTTCTTTGTTTGTGTTGTCCTTCATGCAGCAATGCCATAAAACCCATCGTTTCTAGGGCACAATTGCAAAAGCTGGTTAAAATCTTTGAAAGTGTCGCCGCTGGAAATGCGTGTGGCAGGAATGCCCCCTATTGGTAAACTGCATGCAAGATACAAACAGAATTTAAACATTAATCCTGGTTGTTAAAGTTTACAATCCAGGAGACAGAAAAGGGACAGTTTCAAAACAGGCATGTTTTATGTTTCAGAGAGTTTGGCAGGAGCGCCCCCTAATGGAAACTGGTCTTCAAAACATAAGCAGCAGAATCTGAACTGTTGAAGATTAATTGTTTAAATAAGTGGTTCCCAACCTGGGGGACGTGCCAGAATGTTTAAGGGTATGTGGGAAAAATTATATAATGGGTTTGCTAATATGGGGGTACAATTTTAGGGAAATGGGATGACAAGGAGTACATGAGTGTAAAAAAGGCTGGGAACCACTGATTGAAATAATGTTCAGTGCCCGCCCTTTCTTCACTGAACTGCTGAGACACTTTTTCTATCACATTCTCACTTTCTAGCTAGGTCAAATCACATATTACATTTGCCATGAAGATGCTGCAGTACAAGGTGCCCAAGGCAAGCGATCTTTGCCTTGTATTGTTGAAGGCTTTCACAGCTGGTTGTTGTGAGTTTTCCGGGCTATGTTCCTAGCCTTTCGCCTGCAACCATGGCTGGCATCCTCAGAGGTATATCACTATACCTCACCATGACATACTTCTGAAGATGCCAGTCACAGAGGCAGGCAAAACATTAGGAGCAAAAACTACCAGGCCACAGACACATAGCCTGGAAAACCCACTACAACCAGATCCCTGCCGGGTTTGCAGCACATGGTATTACCCTGCAGATTCACAGTTTTGCCTTATAAATCTCCTAGCTGCAAGCAACAGCACAGAGATTCATCATGGGACAACCGACATCCCTCTGATAATACAGTATATTACAATTTGGATAGAGATAGCTGTTTTCAGCAACATTCCCACAGAAAATGTAACTCACATGACAATCAGTTTCTTACGTATGGCATCCAACACTGTCAAGGCCATCTGTAGAAATAATTTTTGGGGAAGGCAAGGTCATCCAATATCATCTAGACCTCTTGCTGACTAAATGCAAATGGGTGTGTGTGCCAGGGTACATTTAAAAACCAGTACATTTAGGATTTAAGGTGCACGCAACCCCCTTGCTGCCTGCCGACAGCCACAAACACAATGTGGAAGCTAAAGAAACATTCAGTGAGGGCAATATGAATAAACATCTCCATTACTAAACACAGAGTCCAAGTAGGGGGATCTTTTTTGTATTGCCTTCTCAGCAAGCAATCCATCCCACTATTAATTGTCTGCCAGCAGATAGAAAGAGGCTTCATCTACACCAGTGGTCCCCAATGTGGATGATCCAGCATTTGTTTCCTGGCAGCACTTATGTCTTCCTCAAAGCTAAGAATCAGTCCCAATTACCCTTTGCTGGAATAGAAGGACCTTCAGAAAACCCAAGGAAGCCTCATCTTTGGTTGTGGAAGGCCGCTCGTTCAGAATCACTTACGCCCAATATAGGACAATGCTTGGTTTCAAACCTCTGAACATTTTGTAATTGTCCTTCATGCAGCCATTTTGTGTTGGCACAAATATTGTATTCCACAAGTGCCTGCAGGCCCAAAAAGGTTAAGGCTCACTGAACCAGAGGGAGACCTAATTTGCTTTGAAAGTTGAAGAACTTCCATGGATGAGAAAAGGGCTAAGATTTACGGTCACACTTTGTTTTGGAAACTTTGTTCAAAAATAGAGCAAGAAGAACATGCTGTTTATCATTTTTTATAAAGTTCTTAAACAGCCTCAAGCCATGTTTCTACTCTAAACACACCCTGCAAATAGTAACACTTAGGTTACCAAAAGTACAAGTACATAAATTGTCAGCACCGATGACCATCTATTCTAAAAACTGGATTTTCTGAACTGGAATCCTACATGATCCCCACTGCGAATGTACAGGGACTTGCTATAATGGTATGGTGCAGAGGGAAAAGCGTAAAGCAGAGAAGAAGAAGAAGAAATGACGGTGCAGTGGGGAAAAAGATTTGCATTATTTTTTTCCCCACAGCACTACTTTTCTGCTCTGCTCTGTTTCAGCTCTGTTTCAGCATTGGTGAATGCCTGCTTTTCTTGCAAGGTGAAAAAGCCTATGTCATAGGTAGTGGTGGGATCCAAAAATTTTAGTAACAGGTTCCCATGGTGGTGGGATTCAAACAGTGGCATAGCGCCAATGGGGCTGGGCGGGTCACGATGGGGGTGTGGCTGGGCATTCCGGGGGCGGGGCATTCCAGGGCGGGGCTGTGGCAAGGACGCAGCCGCTGCTCCGGTCCTTAGGCAGGAAACGAATGCATGCAGGCGCAGGCTGCCACGCACGCCAGTGCTCCTCCTGCTAGACTGCTTCACGTTCTGCGCGCTACTGATGAGCAGCGGAGGAGGGGCGTAACTGAGGCAAAAATCACATGGCAAAATCACCAATTAGTAACCCCCTCTCGGCACACACAAATAATTAGTAACCTACTCTCGGGAACCTGTGAGAACCTGCTGGATCCCACCTCTGGTCATAGGACTATCAGAGATGCCAAGCTGGATCAGACAAAAGGTGCAAGAGCACCTGCTAGATCAACACACAGCCTGCTTGTCAGTCTCAGGCAGGGAGCCAACCTCTTTATGGGTTCTTTGGATGCCACCAAAGACCTGATGGGGTCTCTTGGCAGCCCTCCCATGCCTCCCCTTCCCCACACCCACTACTGTAGCATGGGAGGGGACAACATGAGGGTTACTGAGCAGTGGGGGAGAGAGGTGCAACTGGCAGCCTGAGCTGTGGGGGCCTGCTGAACCCATGGTTCAACAGGCTCCTTCCCACTGCTTTATGCAACTGCAGCCCACCTCCTAGTAGCTGGTCAAATCTGATCGTGGGGACAAGAGAGCTTCAAGCCTTCAACACGCTGGTGGCTGTGGAGCACCTGCTGAACATGCTTGTGGTAACATTTGCAGCATCCCTTTATCAGACCAGTGGCCTATCTAGTCCAGGATCTTGTTTCATCTGTGGCTAACTAGTTGCTCTGGAGGGCCAACCAACATTGGCCAAAGCCTTCTCCAGAAGCTGCCTCTTAGCAGTGATATGCAGAGGTTTATTACCTCCGGATGTGGCTGTTTCCATTCAAGGAAGGATGAATCTGCCAGATGAAACAGCGCAGGATCGCACTGGCAGATTTGCCCTCCCTGGGCCACTTGCTCCAGAGGACGGGCGAATCTCCCCGGCAGTGGGACATGGCACTGAACACAGCGCCAGAGTATCTGCACCCCCAGATACCGGGATGGCAGGGGAGGTCTGGGGGTGTGGCCAAGGAAGGAGCCAACATTAGCTGGCTTCCTCCCAGCCTTTGCCCTGTCACACCGGTGGCTGGGGCTTCAGATTTATGTCACCAAAAAGGCAGCATGAATCCTTGAAACCCGATGAGGGCTACTCGGCAGCAGGCAGGCCTTTTTGCAGTTTAAGCCTCCCCACCCCACTGGGAAGCCTCCTTGGGGACCACAGGCCAGTGCAGCAGGACACTTGGCCCGCTGGATGTGGCTGCGTGTTATCTTGACTAGTAGCCATTAATGGACCTATCCAGCATTAATCTGTGTAATATCCTAATGCCTTTCTTTTTTTATTTCAAGGAGTTAGAGTAGACCTTAACTTTCTATTAACAATACACAAAGTAGCTTACTAAGGTTGTCAACCTCAAGATGGGACCTGATATTCTCCCAGAATGACAACTGATCTTTAGAGATAAGCGGCCAGGAGGAAATGGTAGCTTGGAGGGTAGAGTATAGAAGAAATCACAGTCCTAGAGTGGCTACAGATCCTCAGATGGGAAAAAACATTCCTGCTGCACTCCCTCCTACCTTCTAATAGCCCTCTGCAGGCATTGTACGTGATTTCCCAAACCAGAATTGGCAAACCCTATGGCTTCCAGTCAATCAAAATACTATAGAACATGGTGACAATTCTCAAGGAGTTGCTGTGTTAGTCTGTATCTGATACACAGAACTCCAGCACACAAAGTTTATATGAGGATTTTTAAAAAGTTGGTCTTAAGGTGACACAAGACTCCTGTTTATCATAAACATCAATCCAATCAAATTACAATGGTCAGTAAGGAGACAATAATAAAACAGAACAATAAGAAGACAGTTTTAAATTGGACATAGTCAAAGTTAAAACCTAAAGAAGGTGTAAAAACAAAAACTGTAAAAAAGCACAGAGCAACATGTTAAACAGTAAATTAAAACCAAATCAAGTATGAAAACATCAATTATATATATAAAAAACTCATGGTTCTGTCTTCTCAGAGGCATTGTGCTTTATGGATGGGCCCAAACAAGGAGCGAGGATCTTGCTACAAGAGACTTTGCAATAAGGTTCAACTGATTTTGCACTTAATGTGCTACCTAAAACTCCCAACTTTGTCTTCATCTTTGTACATAACAAAGGACCTTTCTGTACCAATGAGGGTGAAGACTGCTCTGATTAATTGCTGATTTTTATAATCTCAAAAGCCAGAACTCCCCCCACCCTTCTCTCCTAGTGGTCTTTGGTGTATTTTTAACCCTGTCTTGTACCAGCACCCCATATCCCAATTATCTGTGCAATTCCATGCAGAGTTATTCGAGTCTACTGAGGTAAGAACAGAAGAACAGAAGAAAGAGCCTGCTGAATCAGACCAGAGTCCATCTAGTCCAGCACTCTGCTACTCGCAGTGGCCCACCAGATACCATTCGGAGCTCACATGCAGGATGTGAAAGATTGCAGGGTGTACAAGATTGCACTGCAAGTCTGCAATATTTCCTGCATTCCATTTAAAGATTCTTAAAACTGCATCTTACAGGATTTCCCACCATGTCAGGAAACATCTATTCCTTTGGTTTTTGTATTGAACGCCCAGCCTAGAAATAAGTTGTGATGATTTTTGAAGCGTGCTATTTCATAATATTTTGGTTGGTCTCAATGAAAAGATATTACATTAAATTAACCATTAAATTAAAACCATTAAATTAAAAAAAACTACTTTCCCCAATAGAATTTTGTTTCTCATAAGACACCCAGTAGCCATTAGAACTTCAAGGTAAGTTTGAATTGCCCCCACTTTGCCATCGATCTTAAACTAGTCACACACTCTTAGCCTAACCAACCTCAAAGGGGTTGTTGTGAGGATAAAATGAAGAAGAAGTGAAGTGAGCCCTTCGGGGGAGGGCGGTATAAAAGTAGAATAAATAAATAAATAAATAAATAAAGAAAGAAAGAAAGAAAGAAAGAAAGAAAGAAAGAAAGAAAGAAAGAAAGAAAGAAAGAAAGAAAGAAAGAAAGAAAGAAAGGCTGTAATCCAGTTTGACTCCCCATGTCAGAGAAAGGCAAGATATAAATGAAGTAATTAAATAAATGAGAGTTGGGATGGGAGGAATAGACTTTATCTTTGTACAAGTACATTAGTGTCTTCTTTCTCACTGCTTTCTGTTGATCATGTCAGCATAGATTTTTTTCCCTGCAAAATCTGCCGAACAGAATAGCCTTTTCTGTTGCACTCACCACGATAAACTGGTGTGTCACCAGGATTTTATGTTAGGTCTTTTCTTTTTGTTGCATTCCAGCGCAGAAAGGCACAAAGCAGGCTGGTGTAAATGATGAAGGGGTCACTTGTGTGTACCGGATTTGTTTGTACATGTTGCAGAAAGAGAGATGCAGTCACTCACAGCAAAGACTGTCTGTGCCAAGTGGCAATTAATTCATCTATGGTGTTTAGAGGTATACTGTTTGTGCACATGGAGTATCACTAATGCGCCTAATATGAATATTCAGATTTGCCCACGCGCTTTTTATGTAAAGCCATCTATGCTAGAGATCATAATCACATATCCCTGTAGTGCATGTTGAACAAATTACTGAAGTAATTAAAATGTGGCAGTACATTTTTTCCAAGTGAACTGATCTGTTTCCCTGCTCCTCCACATGAAGCCTGCTGGGTGACCTTGGGCTAGTCACTGTTCTCTCAGGACTCTCTCAACCCCACCTATTTCTCGAGGTGTCTGTTGTGGGGAGAGGAAGGGAAAGGAGTTTTGCAAACTGCTTTGAGATTCTTAATAGGAAAGAAAGGCAAGGTATAAATCTAAACTCTTCTTCACCTTCGTTTTTATGATGCCGCTTCGTAAACACCAACATTTCCCCCTTGGGTTAGGATCATTTAACTCTTGTTTTAACATTTTGCAGTGGAAATCAGTATGGGCAGCAGTTACAATGAGAAAGAATGAGCATGCTGTATTTTTGCCCGCTGGTTTGCGGCCCTGGAGGTTTTCCACAAAAGTAATATTTCCTTTTCCATAAATGTCAGTCTCGTCTGACTGTGAAAGGATAAAACAGAGCGTCTCAAATATGGTTTCACTGCCTACCCTTTTGCCTTCCTTTTTATTCAATGCCTACCTGTTTTGCCTTCCTTTTTGTTCAATGAAATAATACCCGAGGACAAGTATGGGCAAGAAAAAGTCTCGCGGCGTCAGTTGCTGCTACTGAGCATGCTCCAAGGCATTAGCGCATGCTCAGTAGGATGATGTGTGGGCAAGAAAAAGTCTCGCGGCGTCAGTTGCTGCGACTGAGCATGCTCCGAGACACTTGCTGGCGAATGGACGCGGAGAGGTGGCGGTGAGTTTTGCGTGTGGAATCGCATACCATCTTCACCAGTTATGATTCCCAGGGAGGCATCAGCCCGTTATCAATAACCTGCGAACTCTTCTGAAGCGCCTGCAATGTTATCTGGTAATATCTTGCCTTAGTTTGTTCCTTATAATCGCTTGGCTGGGAGGCCCCCGCTCTGTGGCTTCTTCAAAATGGCCTGTTGACTTTCCTTTTGTAAACTTGGAAATGCATGTATATCAATGAGTTGTGCTGATTTAAACTTATTGTTTTTAACACTCCATCCATCCCTCCCCCCCCCCCTCGCTTGTTTGTTTCAGGCCTTGCAGAAAGGAAGAGGGAGTAGGAACCTGAACTGTTTTGTGTTTCCATGAAGTTCACATCTGATGGGGGTGAGCACGTGGCTTTACAGGGGGCTGCGTTTTGGCCGGGGGGAAAGTGCTATACTGGCTCTAGAAAGTTACCGGGACAGCGCATGTAGTTTTATTAGCGAAACGAAAGTAGCACTACTTTTCCTAATTTGCTCTAATTAGTGAGATTTGCCGCATTTGGTTTTTCATCTAGGTTTTCTATATGTCTGAGTGCCTTTTGTTTTAAGAGTTAACAGCTCTGAAAAGTATGATTGATGTGAAAACTGCATTCACATATTTTTACTTAACGAGACCATGCCACTATTCTTGCTCCATGGAGGTTCAAGTTCATGTTATGTAATTGGTCAATGAGGGTTAGCGTTATCAGCCTCTGTTGCTCAGGTCACGTGTGGAGTCAGTACTGGAGGAATTTAGGAAGAAAGGGGGAAATTTCCTGAGGAAAAATAGTGGCTTTTTATTTGTATTTATTTAAATATTTGTACCCTGGTTTTCTTCCCCTTGGGGACCCAAAGCAACTTACAACATTATTCTTGCCCCTCTTTTTACTTTCACAACAATCTAGTGAGGTAGGTTAGATTGCATGTGTTTGACTAGCCCAAGGTCACCCAAAAAGGCTTCCATGGCCTTGTGGGAATTCAGACCAGAACTCACCTTCTTGTAAAGTTGTGCCCTCCATTTAAATGTTGAACAAAGTATATGAAGTTTTGTAGAGTATCCACAAGATGTCGCTGTGAGGCAGGGCTCAGGAAGAGCACAACTTTTTTTTTTTGGCTGTGGGCAGTTTCTCAAAGTTATGAAGAGCTGAGCTGGTGATGATGCAAAAGTTATCCCTGTCTGAAACTTTTCTGTGTGTGGAAGTTTTGGATTCTGAAGCTCAGTTTCAGAACTTTCTGGAGTCATTTGACTTTAACATTGCCCTAATCCAGCTTTCGTTTTGTTTTCTTTTCAGGTTTGCCGAGCAAAACAAGATAGAAACTGCTTGAAAAGATGCAGAGCATCCTTACAGTTACAAGCATCCAAGACTGTCCTCTTGAGGTGCTGAAATTTATTTTGCCTTCAGAGGTAGGTTTCCAATTTAGCTAATAAGAGGAGGAGGAGTTTGGATCTATGCCTCTCTTTTCTCTCCTGTGAGAAAACTCGAGGCGGCTTACAAACTCCTTTCTCTTCCTCTCCCCACAACAGACACCTTGTGAGGAAGGTGGGGCTGAGAAAGTTCTGAACGAACTGAGTAGGCCAAGGTCACACAACAGGTTTTGTGTGGAGGAGTGGAGAAACAAATCTGGTTCACCAGATAGGACTCTGCCACTCATGGGGAGGAGTGAGGAATCAACCTGGTTCTCCACATTATAGTCCACCTGCTCTTAACACTGACTCTCATGTAAGCATGATTTAACATACAGTCATGTTGAGTGATCCCCTCTTTGGCCTTCATGCTTGCAACACTTAGGAGCTTGAATGTAAGGAGTGCTGAAGAACAACCCAGATTTTAATTTGATATTTCTACTCTGCTTGTCTCCCAAGTGGGAACCTGAAGCAGCTTACAACATTATTCTTCTATTCTCCATTTTATCCTCATAACAACCCTGTAAGATAATTTCAGCTGAGAATGCATGACTGGCCCAATGTCACCCAATGCGCTTAATTGGCTGAATCAATGCTGAATTGGAATTTGAAACTGGGTCTTCCCTATCCTATTCTAACCACTTCACCACACTGAGTCTGTGAGGGAAGCAGATAGTGAGACGATTATAGAAGTGTGTACCTAAGTACTTCTTGCAAGCACTTAAAAGTTTGTTGAAGAACAGGACTGATTCATTATGTGTGACAGTTCGCAACATTTAAGTTATGTACTGGAAAAGTACAGTAGAATCCCTTTTACCTGAAACAAAATAATGGAGGAATCTTAATTATTTGAAATCAACTAGAGCTTCCCATGTAAACTAAGATCAGAATTGCATTCTGATGGTAGCATTTCCAGCATGGTGCAGTGGTTAAGAACAGCAGATTCCAATCTGGTGAACCAGATTTGTTTCCCTACTCCTACATTCCTGCTGGGTGACCTTGGGCTAGTCACTGTTCTTCAGAACTCTCTTAGCCCCACCCTGATGCAGAGTAGACCTGCAAAGTGCAGCTGCAACAGGCTAAGCACAGCAGAATATACACCACACCACGACGTAGCTTTACTTCCAAGAAGGCTTTATCTTAGGTGCAGTTATTTACAATATACTAGCAGGGCCCAGCCACGCATTGCTGTGGCTTATTGTGGTGAAATGGGAAAGGAACAGTAGCAGCAAATCCGTTGCAGAGGCCAGCAGTACGTGCTCATGCAAACCCGCAGCCTGATACTGTGTGATGTCATTGATGTGTGTGCCCGCATTCCTTGGGTGGGGGAATGGAAAGGCACCCCTCCCACACCTCTAGGCTGGCTGGTAATGACCTGGGAGTAAGTTTGGTTGGTGGCAATGGGTGTCACTTCTGAGGAAACCCTCTGAGGGGCACGATGCAGCCATTCAAAGTATGTCACGGTTGCTGAACCGAGCTTACTCCTGAGTAATGCATGCCTGGTTTTCTTAACTGTAACCACAGTATTCAGGGAATCTAGGGTGCCTGGCCCCTCCCTCCTGTTCCTTGCATGTCACCCCTCACTCTCTCCCCTCCCTCCCTCTCTTCCCTTGCATGCCACCCCTCCCCCTCCTTCCCTTTTCCTCCACTAGGGTGGGTCATATCAAGATGCTGGGCCCCCTGCCTCCCCTCTCTCACTTCTCTTCCTTGCATGCCTCCCCCTCCGTCCCTTTCCTCTCCCTCCCTCTCTTCCCTTGCATGCCACCCCTCCCTCTCCCTCCCTTCCCTCTCCCTCATGTGTTTGTGTGTGTATGTGTTTCACTTCCACTCGAGTTACTGCCTATGTACTGTTTTCACTGCTCATATCTGGCCATCTGAGTGAACATTCTAAGCTGCACGAACATTCTAAGGGTGACAGTTACACATAGGCAGCTGCATGTCCTTCACCAGGGAGTGCCAGGAAAAGGGCGTTTTACCTGGGCCAGGTGTGAAATTTCAGGTGTGTGAACATCTAAAAACAGTCTCACCTGACTGACTATAGTGGGTGGGAATTTTCAGAGGAATTGGCCCAGCAGTTACTGAGTTATACTATCATCAACAAAACCACTGTTGGCTTTTTGTATATATAGAAATAAGATACAGATATCAGCAAACAGTTGGACAGCATGCTCCGCAGCAACACAAAAATCCCTAGACACCATGCTAGTGAACAGGCTCTACTTTTGTACATCAGGTAGCCTATCACTGTAAAGGTCAGTCATTGATTTGTACTGGTTCTGTACAGTTACATCTGGTTTTTGACAGGTGCTTCTCCCAGCAACCTCTGGAAGGAGCTGTCAACTAGATCATTTTGATCTGTCTGCTCACAAGATGCATACTAATTTTCTACATTCTCTGACACACCCACCTCACAAGGTGTCTGTTGTGGGGAAGGGGAGGGAAGATGATTGTAAGCTGCTTTGAGTCTCCTTCAAGGTAGAGAAAAATGCGGTATAAAAAACAACTTTTCCTTTTCTTCCACTTGATATGAATGTCTGCTTCCCAAATGTGCTCATCTACAAGCAACTTAATAAACCGAGGCCACTGTATTTTCTTTTAAATTGTGTTCTTGGGTGTGATTGTTGTGACAAGAATAGTAGGTAATACTCCATGCTTCCATGGGACCTGCCAGCGTGGTAGCATCCCTTCCTATTCATGGTAGAGCAAGCGTCCCCTTGCCTCTTGGCATAGCTCCCACCAATCTAGTGGGGGGAGTCTCTGACTTGGGCAAGTGACAGATCTTCTTTACAAAGTAGATAACAATGAAAATGGCAGAAATTGATTATTGTTTTTATTCTTTAAAGTAATACCCAAATATTTAACCTTATTAACTACTTCAGAACATTTTATTTATTTAAATTTTGTTATGTCAGCCAAAATCATATCGAACGGTAATACTTTTGTTTTTCAATGTTAATTTTAAACCCTGAAACTTGTTCTAATTTCTATAAATTGCATTACTATACATGTTTTTTTCCGCTGGGTCTTCAGCTATTAAAACTAAAACTAAAAGCTTTATATTTGTAAACTTGATCCTGGATTTTGAGGCCATTCCATTCTTTTTCTTTTTCTATATTTTTTAATGAAAATATCCAAATATAGTATAAATAACAAAGGCAGCAAGAAAAAGGACATCCTTGTTCTTGTAATCCTGTTCGTTATACTTGGAATACTTTAGCCCAGGGTCCTCACCAAATCCATGCCAGGGGGGCCAAATGTGGCCCCCCTGAAGGCAGATGCTTATCCGGCCTCGCCAGGCATGGGCATGCGATGGCTCCATTCATGTGCAGTGGGGCTCGAGGGGAGAGGGAGGAACTGGCCCCCAACGGCCAAGCTGATTGCAATGTACATGATGGCAATCACCCCAAATTTCCATGAATTTTTCTGGACCCAGAGTTGGTGAAACTCTTGAGCACTGCTGGGCAAACGCCATTGCTCCGCCTCTTTCCTCTCGGCCACCCATGTATAAAGTTGCTCTCAGGGCTTTCTTGTTCCTGGCTTCACTCCTGATATTGGCATCAGCCAGGCTGGTGAATCACTCTCTGGCTGCTAGGGAGGAAGAACCCAGGAAGATACCTGATCCTGGGTTAGATGGACAGTGAACTGGCCCCCTGTTTAAAAAGTTTGGGGACCCCTGCTTTAGTTAAACAATGGTTACTTTTTAATGATGCTATCTGGGTCAAAAAATTGTTCTAAGTGCCTCCAGAAAAGGACCAACAACACCCCTCTTTTCCATCATTTTAAACAAGAACTTCCAATTGACATTGTTAGATGCCTTCTGGGCATTTAAGAAAACCATCGCTAATATGATATTTGGGCGTTTTTCGCCAATTCATTATAATATTAATTATAGTTTTTATGTTGTTCCTTGCATATCTTCCTTTAAAAAAAACCCATTTGATTATCATTAACTGTTATAATCTTTCAATCTCATATTCAGAATGCTCATAGTTTATAGTCCGGATTTAGCAGAGATATGGGTCTAAATTTATTTGGTTTTAAGATGTCATTTTCTTCTTTAGGAATTAAAGTTATTGTTTCCTTCCAAGATCCCGGTAGACCTCCTCCTTTCATTATATTATTAAAAATTTCCTCCAATTTCAGTATTAATACAGTGAAACCTTGGTTTTCATTGGTAATCCGAAAAGAATCGATGAAAACTGAAACCGATGAAAACCAAGGCAAACTTTTCCATAGAAATCAATGTAAATCCAATTAATCTGTTCTAGGCACTCCAAAAAATACCAAAACACATTTTTGGTGAATAAACATGGTGTTTAATGCTGAAAACAGTAACAAACAATAACACTAGGACCAGCTTCAGAGCCAGTGGACCAATGTCGCACCAGAAAGCTGTCCAAAGAGGTCTGTTTCTGACCCCTCTTTAAGATTTGTTTGAAATGGGGCAAGACATTGTCACTAAACAAGTTGCAGACACGGCCTGCAACAGCTTTGTCTGGGTGATTTTTCTCCACAAACCCCTGCACCTTACTGCAAGTTGATGAAAACCGAGACAAATTTTTCACTGAAAAAATAGATGAAAACCGAAGGCAATGAAAACCGAGGTTCCACTGTACATCAACTAAAACTTTGAAATATTTTTCTGACAGTCCATCAGGCCCAGGAGACTGATCTTTCTTAAGATATTTAATCCATTCTTGTATTTTTGTCTTAGCAATATGCTCATTCAGTATTTCTAATAACTCCTCAATATTCATAATTGTCGTATGACTCAAATATCTGTTAATCTTTTCCTCAACTATACATTCCTTTTCTGTATACAAATCTCTAAAAATCCATTAAGCACCTCTCAATTTTGTTATCACTAGCAGGTATTTTACCTTACCATCTTAAGACCTTAATTACTTTCCCATCTCTTTTTTTTCTAAGTATATTTGTTAACCACTTAACCGGATTGTTGGCCCATTCGAATTCCTCTTGTTTGATATGTCTCATTTTTTGTGCCATTTCATCTACCAGTATTTCTTCTAGTTGCTTTGATTCTCTCCATTCTTTTTATTTTTTTCTTATTACCTGATCTTCTCTTTGAGTTCTTGCTCAGCTATCTCTAAAGATTCAGTCAGTTGCTTTATCTTTTCCTGTTTCATATTTCTAATTTGCTTATCATGTTTGATAATCAACCCCTAACATAAGTTTTACTTGTATCCCAGACAATTGAAGGGTCTGTCACACTCTTGTTACTTCAAATAATTTTGTTCATTTCCTTCTGTATTTCCTTTTTAATGTTTTCCTTCTGCAGTATCCAATTGTTTATTTGTTTCTTTTTATTCTTTCTAGGTTTAATTGCCACTGAAATGGATTATGATCTATCAGGATTCTAGGTGGGTGATTTATATTTTGTGTCATTCTTATATAATTTTTAGATGTCCAAATCTTATCTACTGTATATACTTGCCGAGTATATAAGCCGAGTTTTTCAGCCCTGTTTAAAGGCTGAGAAAAGCCCCCTCGGCTTATACGCGAGTCACCATTTTCTATACATCACAAGGAGGCTGGGGGCGGGGCCAGGACAACCTCCCTGCCGCTGGGAAGCTGCTTGTTGCGGGTGAAGGAGGAACCCTGGCTGGCTGGGCTTCCTCAAAACCCTTGCCAATCACTATGTGTTTGTCTCTCCAGTCATCTTTCAGATCTAAATGTTTAATTGAAAGAAGAATTCAGGCAGTTTGCCCCATTGGGGTGAACCATTTGTTAAGGGCCCCCTCCCCTGGGAGAGAGAGCAATGGGGCTTTTAGTGCCTGGGAGCCCAGGGCGGGGAGGAGATCTTGCAAGGTCCCTCTAGGCTTGCAACGCTCAGCAAGATCCATGAACTCAGTTTTGCAAGGAGACCACCCCTGTGAAAAAAGTCCAGATCTTGTCCAGAGGAGCTCTCCCCACAAAAGCAAGTTATCCTCTGACCTCTGCCGGTGGAAAGGTTGAGGGGGAAGCCAGCCAAGCAGGCAGAGGGCAAGGCTGCCTAGAAAATGGAGCCATGCCTTTGCCCAAAGCATCCCCAGGTCTCTCGCTTCTCTGCAGCATGACTTTCATGCAGCATGACTTTCAACTTTCAGATTGCAGCAGGTCCAAGTTACCAGCTTGTGTGGGGGAGGGGTCCTATGGCAGGGGCTGGTGCTGCTAACCACTCTGCAGTCTCTGCTTGGGAGTCTGGTTTTGCAGTGCACTCTTCCTCCCTGCCAGTTTGCAGTCTTGCTTGCAAGTTTGAAAAGGGTTCTGCTTCGCAGATTTCTGGGGAAAGAGAAAGGAAAGAATCTGGGAAAAGTCGTCCCGTCTTCCTCCACCCTCAACCGTTCCTGTGGGCTGAGGTGATGCTGTTAGGAAATGGGAAGCTATTTCAGAGATCGGGAAGGAGGAAGTTGTTTTAGAGGCTGATATTTGGGTCCATGTTATCTGCGACTGCAACGAGTTATCTGTGTGTGTGTTTTCTCCCCCTTGCAATCAGTAATGTCTGAAAACTCCTTTTGCAACTGGATTTGTATGAGGCAAATGTGGGACAGACAGGCCCATTTCAAAAAATTCTCCATGTTTAATTTAATTGGAGGCAATATAGGCACACCAATTCAAATTCTGTTCCCTACCAAATTAAACAATAAAACCATTGCTTGTATAAGTATCTTTTTCCCAGCACTCATTAAACATTATCACTCCAAATACAGACTATTTGCAAAAGTTTTTTTAATTGCAACTTAGAAGGGATTTTTAGTTGCAACTTAGAAAGAGTATCAGCAGCAATGTACTCTAACATCTCACATGGTTATAGCATTGCTGGTTGCACAAATGGCAAGGGGCTTCCAAAGAATTACATGAATAAAATAAACTGCTAATAAACTGATTAGCTTAGATTAGTTAGTGGATAATTTTGTATATTTGTATTAGCTTGCTTATTGTACTGTTTAGTGTTAGTTTTAAATAGATTAGTTAATTTAGTGGCGAGCTGAGTCCACCTACGGTGGAGAGTTGTTGCCGGGGTTGGGTTAGGAGGGGACAGCGGGGATGGGGGCACCTTCCTTGGGGTTGGGGATCCCAGTGTTAATGGGACGGGGCAAGTATGACGGTAGGCGGCGGCCATATGAGAGAAGGTGGACGAGATATGGTCATGCTCGTTCACCTTCTGACCTCCGACCTATCCCAAGGGACGAAGGTGGCTGGGTTCAGAGACACCCTGCTTCGTCTTTGGTGCTGATAAATGCCAGGTCCATAAATAATAAGACCGCTGTTCTCCGGGACTTTCTTGGAGTTCAGCAGATGGACCTGGCCTGTGTCACCGAAACCTGGGTGCGAGAAGGCGAGACCGTTGCCTTAGGCGTAAGTCACGCCCCCAGGTTTCACGCGGCCTCCACCGATCGCCAACACAGGGCCGGGGTGGCGTGGCAATGTTAGTCCGAGATACCATCCCTTTTAGGGCTATCCCTGTCCCTGAGGATCATTGGTATGGAGTGTGTCGGCCTGGAGTGGTTGGCATCGGAGAGGTTGGCTGTTCTCCTGGTGTACCGGTCGCCTAGCGCTTCCAGGAGACGGCCTGCCACGCTGCTGGAGGTGGTGGCGACTGGGCGTGGCGGTACCCCAGACTTATTGTTCTGGGGATTTCAACGTCCATGTCGACGCCGCCTCATGCACGGTGGCCACGGACCTGGTGTCATCCATGGCGACGCTGGGCCTCTCCCTGGTAAATTCTGGCCCCACCCACGAGGCCGGTCACACACTGGATTTGGTCTTTGGGTCAGGTGTTGATGTGGTCATATCCTCTATTGACAGAGTGCCATGGTCTGACCACTATGCCCTGAAGGCTCGGATGAGCATGCCGCAATACCCCCGTCTAGGCGACGAAGCTAATTTATGCTCGCTCACAAGACTTATGGATCCTGATGGATTCCTGAATGCTCTGCGGGATCCTGAACCCACCGGCACCCTCGATGGCCCAGTAGCGGACTGGAATGCCCGCCTTTAGATGCCATCGAGGTTATTGCTCCCCGACGCCCTCTTCGACCAAGCTTCGCTGGCTCCGTGGTATACGGAGGAGCTACGCTGTTTGAAACGGGAGCTTAGACAGCTAGAGCGAGTGTGGAGGAAGTCTCGTGTGACGAGGCTGCGCCGAACATCTTATAGGACGCTTATGAAGGCCTATGAGATGGCAACGAAGGAGGCGAAGAGAGTTTTCTTCTCCTCCTCTCTCGTGTCTGCTAGCTCTTGGCCAGCACAACTGTTTCGCATTATTCGATCCCTACCTCTTTATCAGAGAGTTCAAAAAATGATCAATTGGCTATTAGCTGTGAGGCATTTATGAGCTATTTTGCAGATAAAATCGCGTCGCTCCGCCAGGACCTCCCTGCCACCTTGGAGACAATTAGTGAACTGGAGGCTCCCTTGCCGTCTTCTGGCCCTTGTTTGGCCCAGTTTTCCCTGCTCTCCTCAAGACGATAAGTTGACAGAGCCCTAGCTGCTGTTAGACCTACTACCTGTCCTCTGGATCCGCGGCCCCCTCCTGGCTTATTAAAGCATGTCGGAGGAGTTACGACCCCACCTGTTAACTATTATCAATTGCTCCCTTGAGCAAGGAGTTTATCCGGTGGGTTGAAGGAGGCAGTGGTCCGCCCACTCTTTAAAAGACCGTCGCTAGATCCTAGTGATCCGCCAATTACCGCCTGCTTCGAATCTTTCGTTTCTGGGGAAGCGTAATTGAGAGAGTGGTGTTGGAGCAGCTTCAGGGTTTTCTGGAGGACGATCGCTCTTTGATCCCTTCCAGTCCGCCTTCCGCTGGGCATGGGACGGAGACTGTTCTCGCCGCCGTCACAGATACGCCCGTGATGCAGCTTGACCGAGGCGGATCGGCGCTGCTGGTGTTGTTAGATCTCACCGCAGCGCTTGATGTGGTTGACCACGCATCTTTTGACCCACCGCCTGGCCGCCTCCGGGTGCGGGTACTGTCCTTCAATGGATTGCCTCGTTTCTCCGGGACCGGAGTCAGCAGGGGTGGTGCGGGGACCAAGCTTCCCGGAGGTGCCCGCTTCATTGCGACGTGCCTCAGGGAGCGCTATTGTCCCCGCTGTTATTTAACATCTATATGCGACCCCTTGCTCAGCTGGTACAGAGCTTTGGGCTGGAGTGCCATCAGTATGCTGATGATACCCAGCTCATTCTGTCGATGGAGGGGGGAGCAGACGCTGCCCCTGCAGCTCTACAGCATTGTTTGGAGGCGGTTGCTGGTTGGTTGACGCAGAGCAGGTTAAAACTGAATCCAGCAAAGACGGAAATCCTTTGGCTAGGTCGCCGGGGGTGGTGGTGGAGGGTTTCCAGCCGCTGGTGTGGGAGGGGGTCTCATTGGCACCGGCCCCCTCGGTTCGCAGCCTGGGGGTCCACCTGGATTCGTCTCTCTCTGTGGAGACCCAGGTGGCCCATGTAACCCGGGTTGCGTTTTTCCATCTTCGCCAGGCCCGGCGGCTGGCCCCCTTCCTCTCCCAGGCGGATCTGGCCACAGTGATTCATGCAACGGTCACCTCCAGATTAGACTATTGCAACTCGCTCTACGCGGGCCTACCCTTGAGGCTGATCCGGAAATTGAAACTGGTCCAGCATGCGGCGGCTCGACTGCTCACGGGTGGTGCCTTTAGAGATCACATCACGCCCGTGTTGCACCGCCTGCACTGGCTCCCAGTTGAATTCCGAATCGTCTTCAAGGTATTGGTGTTAACCTTTAAGGCCTTACGCTGTCTGGGACCTCGCACCTCAGGGACCGCCTGGGCCCCATATGTCCCACCGCCGTCTCTGCGTTCGGCAGAGGCCAATCTACTGGAGATCCCCGCCCCCTCTATGATGCGGCTGGCCTCCACCAGGGCCAGGGCTTTTACGGCCCTGGCCCCTGCCTGGTGGAATGCTCTTCCTCCAGCTGTCCGGGCCCTGCGGGACCTACAAGAGTTCCGCAGGGCCTGTAAGACTGAGTTATTCCGCCGGGCTTTTGGGGAGGCCGGCTGCTGATAGGTGCCCATTAACAACTAAGATCCGCTGTTCCCCTCTCAGGGGAGTTGGGGAGCTAGTGGCTGAACGCCATCTGTTTTTTGTTTTTGTTTTTTTTTAACTGATTATAAATTAAGAGCGCTGCTTTTAACTGACATGAATTTTTAGTATTCTATTTTGTTATCCGCTTGTTTATATTGTGATGTAAACCGCCCTGAGCCCTTTGGGGGAGGGCGGTATAAAAGTGGAACAAATAAATAAATAAATAAATAAATAAAGTTCTTCCTCAGCCATCATCAACTCAAGCAGTTAGGTAAAGTGCTGATCTATATCTAGGTAAAGTGTCCCTGGCTTGATAAAGTGCCATGACTTTAATCACCTCCTCCCACAACAGACACCTTGCGTGGTAGGTGAGAACTGTTTTCAAGTTATCATAACCTTCTTAGCAATTATACATTCCCAGCCATTTGCGGCCATGTGTTACAGCTGTGGTGGTCAGCAAATTCAAAAGGAACCCTAGCTGAGAATTACTGCCGTAGATGGTTGATTCAGGGAATATCCATTTCTTTAGTATTAGCTAATAGTGTTAGCTATTTTTGGTATAGGGATAGATTTGTATTGGGTGCTTAATTTTTTTTTATTTTTGTAGACTCCAAGTCTTGAACACCCAAAAATGAGTACAGCAAAAAAAGCTAAAACAAATAGTGGAAGATCATTCCAAGAGGCCTGGACAGAGTTATTTGGAGTGATTGAACACAATGGGAAAGCGTTATGTATTCTGTGTAATGAAAGTGTTGTGTGTCACACATCAAGTGTCAGATGGCACTTTGACACCAACCACGAAAGTGTTGCCCAACTTGATGAAACTGAAAGAAAAGAGTTTCTTGAAGGGAAATTGAGGAACTATCATTCCCAGGATCTTAGTTTTTGCAACCATCTTTCTAGAACAAATCATCTGACAGCTGCCAGTTTTCAAATTTCACTGTGCATAGCAAAACATGGTAAGCCCCTCTCTGATGGGGATAGTATCAAAACAGCCATGTTGTCTGCGAGTAATTCCCTTTTTCATGATTTCCCAAACAAGGATGAAATTCTGAAACGCTTTTCTGAGGTGCCACTTAGCAGAAATACTGTTGAAGATCGAGTCCAGCGCATGGCAAGTGATGTTAGTCAGCAGCTCACCACTGACTTACAAAAGGCAGCCTGTTACTCCATGTGCGTGGATGAAAGCACAGATATAAACGATCATGCAAGGCTTGCAGTAATTTTGCGTTACGCTGTTGGTGACATCATGAGAGAAGAGCTGGTGAAACTGGTGCCTTTGTCTAAAAGAACACAAGGGATAGATATCTACAGTCTTGTGATGGAGATGTTTTTGTCACAAGATATAAGACCAGAAAAAGTGGTTTCAATTACTAGTGATGGGGCACCTTCTATGGTGGAGGCAACATCTGGTTTCATGCAGTTCTTTGTTAAAGAAATAAAACATCAAGTCATTCAGTTCCATTGTATTATACATCAAGAAGCTCTTTGTGCCAGAGAAAGCAGCAAAAAATTTGACGATGTCCTCAAAGATGTCACAAAAATGGTGAATTACATCATGACTTGTGCTCTGAATTCTCAACAGTTTCATGCACTTCTTGAGGAGGTTCAGGTACAGTATAATTGTTTACTTATGTACAATAATGTCCGGTGGCTGAGCAGAGGACGAGTCCTGGAGAGATTTGTAGCCTGCTTGGATGAAATTAGGCTGTTTATGAATGAAAAAGGGCAGGAATATCCACAACTCACAGATATGGCCTGGCTTACCAACCTCATGTTTTTTACAGATTTTACAGTACACTTCAATGTACTGAACAGACAACTTCAAGGTGTAGGGAAAACAGCAGAAAGGGTGTTTTGTGATATCAAAACATTTGAGAGAAAACTGCAGGTTTTTGAAAGAGATCTTGAAAGTGGGCAGCTGAAATATTTTCCAAATCTAAAAATGCATTTAGAAAATTCTAAATTTGCAGACAATCCTACAAGCCATCAGGAAATCTACAAGGAATTTTCTAGCATCGTAGCAGCTGCAAAGGTGAATTTTAATAAAAGATTTTTACAGTTCCGTAAGATGGAGACAACCCTGTGTTTTCTTACTTATCCAGATAAAGCCAGATTTGAAGAACTTGATCTTTCCTGCTTACACTGGTTAGATTTAGGAAATCTGGAAATGGAGCTATTGGAATTTCAAAAAAGCTCTATCTGGAAAAATAAATTCTATGACCTGCGTGAAACACTTGAGAAGATAGAAAGGATGACAGAGGAGAGCACAGTTAGTTCTGAAAATGAAATCCTTAAAGTGTGGAATTCTCTCCCAAATAAGTTTAAGTCAATGAAAGCACTTGGGATTGCTTTGCTTACTTTGTTTGGATCATCCTATGCTTGTGAGCAGCTGTTTTCAGCTTTGAATTATATCAAATCTGACACACGAAACAGACTAACAGATGACCTGAATGCTGCATGTGTTGCTCTCAAACTTACAAAGTATGAGCCAAGGTTAGACAAATTATCAGCATGCATAGAACAGCAAAAATCACATTAATTGTTTAAATTATGCCAAATACAAACTTCTACTTTTCAATAAAATGTTGTTTGTATAATTGAAAGCTCTTGTGTTTTTTTTCTTTTAAGACAAAAGACGTTAATGTATGAGTTGTTTTTTCTAAACTAAAACCTCAGTATTCAGGTTAAATTGCCGTGTTGGCACTTTGCAATAAATAAATGGGTTTTGGGTTGCAGTTTGGGCACTCGGCCACTAAAAGGTTTGCCAGGACTGGCCTATGGAGATACCCTCAGGGTTCTTCTGGCATTGCTGTTCCTAAGCGCATGGTACTGTTCTTCAGTCGAAGCAGCTTGGGTCTCTCCACTGTTGAGCCATCACCTCCACTGCCCGCCAGCCCAAATCTATACTTTCCCAGTCTGTCACATACATCCTACAACTTATAAAAATCTCTAGACTGTGGGGTCTTGGGAAGTTTGGGTTCTATACTACAACTCTTCCCTTTTTTCCAGGGGGACCAAAGTATTAACTCCAGATAAATTAGCTTAAAGGGGAGGCTGAAACGTGCTCCGAATTCATGGAGCGATCAGCTTCTTCATGACCTGAATTGGAAGTTCCAAATTTGTTTATCCTACATTCCTGCTGGGTAACCTTGGGCTAGTCACAGTTCTTCAGAACTCTCTTAGCCCCATCCACTTCACAAGGTGTCTGTTGTGGGGAGGGGGAGGGAAGATGATTGTAAGCTGCTTTGAGTCTCCTTAAAGGCAGAGAACAGTGGGGTATAAAAAAACAACTTTTCCTTCCATTTGATATGAATGTCTGCTTCCCAAATGTGTTCATCCACAAGCAACTTAATAAACCGAGGCCACTGTATTTTCTTTAAAATTGTGTTCTTGAGTGTGATTGTTGTGACAAGAATAGTAGGTAACACTCCATGTTTCCATGGGACCTGCCAGCGTGGTAGCATCCCTTCCTATTCATGGTAGAGCAAGCATCCTCTTGCCTCTTGGCATAGCTCCCACCATTCTATTGGGGTGAGTCTCTGACTTGGGCAAGTGACAGATTTTTTTTTACGAAGTAGTTAACAATGAAAATGGCAGAAATAGCCTGTATGGTGTAGTTTGGGTTCCTACTCTGTCATGGAAGCTCTCTGGGTGATGTTGGCTCAGTCTCACGCTCGTTGCCTAACGGAGGAGTCTGCAACCTGCGGTTCTCCAGATGTTCATGGACTACAAATCCCAATTGGCCATGCTAGTAGGGGCTGATGGGATTTGTAGTCCATGAACATCTGGAGAGCCGCAGGTTGCAGACCCCTGGCCTAACCTATCCCACAGGGTTTGTTGTGAGGATAAAATAGAGGAGTGGAGAATGATTTAAGCCACTATGGGTCCCCATTGGGAAGAAAAGTAGGGTATAACTCTAGAAAAATATGTTCAAAGGATTAGTCATCTACTTTCAGTCAGGGACATATTTATGCACACACACAGCTTCTTTCAATTAAATATTGAATTGCAGTACAGAGATATTTCAGTAGTTTAGGATGCCCTAAGGGTGATTCGAGAATGCTGTTGCAAGGGGTGATATGTAGTATTTTTGAAACACACTTTGAAGAATAAAGCAGGTGATAGTTGAAGATTACCTGTGTCTAAGCATTTTTGCAAAGGAACCTTCCAACAGAGGCCCAGCTCACAGACAATCACTCTTTGAAGTCATTTAAAAGCCTGAGGTGGTTAGTCTTCCTGTCTATCCAGTTTACATTGGTGTGCTTGTTTTGGCCAGCATGGTTTAGAGATGCCCCTTATCATTTGTTGTCTGGCATGTAGCTCAAGGCTATGCTTATTTGAGTGGTTTGCAGTGAATATAATGATCCCTTGTCGGTAATACGTGGGTTGCAAATCACAATGCCTCTCATTTTCGGGGCAGGCTAATCCCTCTTCAGCATAGTGGTTGAAGAGGGATTAATTAGGCTTTGGTCTCATAGTCAGATGCAGCTCCTTATTCTTGGCAAAAGGCTTTTGAGATGCGGCTGCAGCAGGAAGCAACATTTTGTTCAAGCTATTCTGAGACCCACCCACCCCCCACCCCCCGTGTTTAGGGATTAACCATGTAGCATCCCTGAGTTGAGCTGGCTGGATAGCCCGAGCTAACTTAATTTTGTCAGATATCGGAAGTTAAGGGTTGGCCCTGGTTGGGACTTAGTTGAGAGATCCCCAAGGAAGCATCACCAGGCTGAGAGAACATGACTAGCACAAGATCATCCTGTGGCTTGAGGCCCAAACCATAATTACACTGCATGTGATTTCCATGGGGAATTGTAGCTCCACAGGATTTAGCAGTGCTTCAGGGGTCTGGTTTGGATCAGGACCATGGGGGAGGAGGGGCACCCGCCTTCCCCAACACCATATTCCTGCCCCAAAACAGGATGTGATTGCCCTATCAGAGGGCTGCATGTTCGCTGTCTATTTACATGTGTACCCCCTCCCCAGGCAAATAACCTCCACCCTGGCCTTCTCAGGTTGGGAAAACAGTGCTACAGGGAAGGCTGGAGCCCCTATGTCTCCTCCTGTGCTACATTCCCAGTCCTAACTGGATCTCTGGCTCATCTCAGCTCTGTTTAGCTCACAGCTGGCATCCTGTTTCAAGCCCTCCATTGGCTCCATGTTAAATGTGTATTTGGTCCCTGAACAGCAGTTTTAGCCCAGATTCTTGGGCAAAGTCACCAGTCTGGCTCTTTGATCCTTGACAGGGTTCACTGGTTTGAGAGAAACACGTGTGGTCTGAAGGTTGCCAAGTTCAGCTCCTTCCGCAGTTATTCTGCATCCTTCTGACAGAATATTCCATGTTGTTCAGGTTAACGTGGCCTGAGTGAAGACCAGAAGACACTGATATTCCAGGCACAGCATGAAATGGGTTCGGTCGGGGAGCTCAAGTAAGTGAAGAATGCTGTGTGGTGTTGGGCAAGGGGGAAATTCCCACCAAATCGGTTGTATGGATTTTACTGATTATTCAAACTGGCAAGCAGCTCTTCCCGGTTATTCCCAAAGCAAACCTTCAAATCATAACTCCTCAGTACAGAAAAACCCACAATTCTTAAAGGAGCTAAGGTATTACTTCTAGAACTCTTCAAGTCAGTTTTGGTATGGGTAAATAGTTTTTACTCTGTGCTTTTTCATATTTAGTCATTTTTAAAGCTTTTCAAATCCATTCTGATGTTCAGTTTTATCTATTCTTTGCCCCCTCCCCTGGATAAGCCTGTGATGCGATGTTATCCCTGTCTGAAAACTCAGCCATGAGGGAAAATTCATGTTGCCTGAGGCTTGTCCACTTAGTTGTCTCACAACAGTTTTCAGGAACAAGTCACAGCACATGACCAGCCTCCGTTAAAGTAAGCTAAACTGGCTGTGGCTGCTTGAAACAATCAGCACATTGTTTAAAAAATGTAATCCAGCACTTCTGGCATGGATTCAGAAACAAACCTGTATTCAGGGCTTGGAGCCATGTTTGCGAAACAGGTGTTTTCTCTGTCTTCTCCCGTAAGCTTTGAAAAAGCAAGGTTTATTTTGATTTTCTTGCTGGGTGCTATTGGGCTGGGTAGTGCATGTATCTATGTGTGTTCTGTTTATTTTGGCCAACTGTCTGCTAGTCAAAAGACTGGCTTAGTTTTCTTAAGCCCTTAGATGGCATGACAAGGTTGTTTATCCCCGTCCTGTTTTGCTTCTGACAGATGTGTGCACTGAAAGCGACTGTTGAAGATGAGTGGGAATATACACTGTTCCTGTTCTATGAGGTACATATGACTGAATAGCTACAAACATCAGCGTATGATGAAGTTGGTATTTTGACCTAAAGGTATCTGGATGCGTTTACCAATACCAAGGCATTAAAGCAAAGGGGAAGATCATCTCTTTTCTGCCTGTTTTGTTGCAATGCTGATTGTTCTGGGTGGAAGTCAGTGGGGGGCATATCCTAGAGTTTCATATTTTTAGCTTCAGGGAACCCTTTCTGATTCCGCAACACATTTCCTGCCATACCTTTGATGTGCCTGCCAGAGAACTCTGCAGCATTGCACAGGATTCTGGGTCATACCCTGTGGCTGAACGTCATTGGCTTGTTCAGCAAGTTGACTTCATTTCACTGTTTCGCTGCATGAATGGAGAATGTACACATAACATTTCTTATGGCTGTGCATTATGCCTGTCCTTCTCAGGGGAGTTGAACAGCCATTAGTAGTCACTACATTGAGGAATCTCAGATGAGCCTGGTTCCTCAAAGTACAGATCTGTATTTTGCTTTCAGCGTTTACTCTTTGGAGGGACATCCACATACATAAGCAGATACAGCCAGGAGATAAGTTTTTTTGTTTTGAGGGAAGATGGTTCATAGTGCCTTGCCTTTGTTGATGGCCTGATTCCATCTCCTCTTTTACAGTCAGTGCGGAGATGTAGGAAGAAAACCAACTGACTTTGCATGTAACAGCAGGTATGTGAGGGTGTGGGTGTTAATACTCTACAAAAGTGGGGAATCTTGTTTCCCTGATTCTGCCTTCCTAGGGAGCTACAGTGGGCTGCACATCTTCTATCTAGGATTTCTCTACCAAGTGGTGGATTCAATTTCTGCTTCCTAAGCTGGAGTCTTTTAAAAATTCTCCTGTAATTGTTTCCTTTTTTACAAGGCAAGCAAACAATGGTCGCTTGCAATCTATTAGGCAGTCTAATATGAACAATAGAATAGCTAGTCTTTGTGGTGGAGAGCAGGCTTCAAATGGGTGGGAGGGTAGATGGAATCTTTATACACCTACAGCATGTATCATTACACAAGGTAACGTGTCAAGGGTTTCATTAAGCACATTCCTTTCCTAATGTAAATGCCTTGCACAGTTGCCCTTTGTTCAAGAGTAGGTGTCTTAAATGTCACATTATTGGCACATCTTGAGGGCTTATTTAATTGGGAGGTATGATATGTTGAGTGTTGGCTCTTGAGTGTGACTCTTGAAGCCATGCACAAAACAAAAATGGAGAGCAAGGGCTTGGAGTGTAAAATAAAAGCAAAAATGTTAAGTTTCTCTGGGAAGTTGATAAAGGTCACTTGGGGGCCACCATTTTTTGGCAGCATCAAAATGGCAGCTTTGTGTTGACACAAGTTGAATGCCACTCCAGGGGAGATAAAATTACTGTTGGTGTGCAGTGTGAGGGCCCTATACAGGAGTGTTTCTTTGTGGCTTGTACATTTTCCTGGGACTTCTGTTGTTTATGGCACAAATATCCTCAACCTTTTTGAGAATGAAGGCAATTTTGGAATTCTGACACAGGATGGTAGGTGCAACTAACTGCAAAATGGCCACCAGCTCTCTCTCTATTCAGAATGTCAGGAAGTGACATGGGGCCACTGGGAGGAGGTTGTTGGGGAACAAAATTCAGGGGGGTCAAGTCAGCTGGAGGGTCCCTGAAGCCAGCTTCCTGTTTCATCCGGCCAAATGCTTTTCCAATGATTTTCTTGCAGTTCTGACTGCAGCCACTAGGGGCACAGGGAAGTCTGAGCACAGTAAAAGGCACTCCTGACTCAGCTAGACATGCCTTTTCTGCAAGACTGAAACAAAGTGATAGCGTGTTTAGCAATATAAAATTACGTTTATAGAGATAATTAACCTTTCCTTAATTTCTCTCCCTATCTTCCACTCTTTTCTCATTCATTTCTCTCTCCCTCTGCCTAATTTTTCTGTCTTTCTTCCCCCACCCCTGTTGGTTGCTCTCAGCTCCTTCACATCCCTATTCTGCTTGGCAACAGAATGTACTTAACAATAGTATTCTGTTAATATTATGAATGGGGGTTGTGAGTGGGAGTATTGCCTCATGATCAAACGAAGTAGTAAAAGAATGCCTCCCCACTCCTCCCCCCTTTACATGCTTGGTTATGAACATTAATATGTTTTAGTGGTTATACATATAGAATAGAAGTTATAAATCCCAGTTCAGGCATTGGGTGGTGGTTCTGTGGACGACGTAGGCTACTTTGCTACATGACTAATGATGTAATATTTTCCAGTGTCATTAAAATTAGATTTATAACCAAAATTAGATTTATATACAACCACTCTTCCTCCCCAGTGGGGCCCCCAGAGCTGCATTGTCCTCCTCTCCTCCATTTTATCCTCACAACAACTCTGTGAGGTAGGTCTGTATGAGAGTGTGTCCCTAGCAGTCATCATTCTAGAGTTGAGGGCCAGTTTTCAGACATGTAGCATTGTTTTCTGATTAGTTATGCCTGCTGTAGATTCATGGTGACAGCGAGCCAAGTGGTTTGTTTTGTTGTGATCTTTGGTTTGTATCAGGGCCATATGGGGAGTCAAGGTGGAATATTTCTCTGGGAGGTCTGGAGTGATGTTATGCGCCTACATTTTCAAGATGTTGGGCAGAAGCTCTGTTTAACCAGGACACCTTTAAAAGGATCATATTATTTTAAAATATTTTCTTAAATGCCCATAGCATACCTTCAGTTATGCCATAGGTGTCAAACTCGTGGCCCTCCAGATGTTATGGACTACACTTCCCATCATCCCCTGCCAGCATGATGGTGGCAGGGGATGATGGGAACTGTAGTCCATAACATCTGGAGGGCTGCAAGTTTGACACTTATGAGTTATGCAGTGGAGAGCCTAGTGCTGTGTTCCCAAAACAGTTATTTTTTTTTAATCTGCACAGCCAATTACGAGCCCTGCTGGGCAAAATCACTGCCTGGCATGGCCCACTTTCTAAAAACACTTGGTGGATTCCACAGAAGATGTTACTATGTTGGAGACCCCTGGTACAGCTGCTGGTATAAACATAATAGAAATATACAGTATTTGTTTAAGAACTGGGATGGACTTCAGAGCCGTCTGTCTTGAAAAAGTAACTTCGTATGATTTAGGAATACCTTCCGCTGTAGTTATTGTTAATGTTTGATCTGATTGTGGATACTTTATTCTGTTTGAAGTGATTTCGTTTCAAAAGAAGCTGGAATTGGAAACCCTCCCAACAATGCTCGGTTATTTATTACTCCTGGTAAGTAAAGTTAATTTTTCTCAGTTGAGAATATTAAGTGCTTTCAGAATAGTCTACTGGAAGGCCTCCAATGTAGATCTTTGTCTTCAGGCACAGTGTATGGTCATGTGAATTATTACAGTAGGCTTATGAACCCTCATTGTCCACTGGTAAGTCCCCTCCCCCTAAGGAGTGCCTCTGACTTTTCTGTTCAGTATAAGGTTGCATTTGTCTAGATTACAGCTCTCTGTATTGCTGGTGATAAAATTTTAATTCTTTTATTTTGCAAGGTGGGGGACAACTTTGATATCCAACCCTTTGCCCCAGAATATTCTTTTTCAGGATCTTCTCAGCTCCCATGTACTTGAGCAGGCTCTCTCCCCCCCCCCCCCCCCCCCGAGCATTGAAGCATTTTTTAAAAAATCTGGATCAAGAAGGTTTTGAGGATTCCAATTTTCCTTTTTGGCTAGTTTACAGTCCAATTTTTGCCTAGCCAGTGAGTTTCCTAAGTAGAGGGATGGAGACTCGCACTTTGTCTATACAAGGCGAGGTGTGGAGGGCAGGGTAAAGGGCAGCCATTTTGCTGCTTTCATCATTTGGGTGGGCAGCCAATTTACTATTATATAACATAGTGATGCTGAAATAGCTAGTTGTTTGTTTTATTGTCAGTTGAAGCGGATGTGCCCTTCCTTTGCCCACATTTGTATATTTACATGTTGTATTATTGAGATATCACTGTTGCTCTCTGGCTGGGACAATGGTCTTTGGTAATGCTTTTCCTTGCAAAAGTTGATGTCATAAACGTATGATTATCCAACACATCACAAGACCACTCACCTGGAGTTTCACAGCTGCCTGAAGCGCATCTTTGGAGAGGTGGCATATACATTTTCTAAATAGTACGAGAAAGGTATTTCTTTGGTCAATTCTCCATTCACTTGTGAATTAGCTTTTTCTCCCCCAAAGCAAATCTCCCAACCATTCTGATATTTATAGTCCTTCTCCCCCTCTTATAAAAAGAAAGCCTGCGATGTGCTCTTCTCTCTGTCTGAAACTCAGCCATGAGGGGAAAATACATATTAACTGAGGCTTATATTTTCTGTTGTCTCATAATAGTTTTCTCTGCCACAGATTAAGTCACTACGTATTAAGATGGCGAAGGTGCATTCGCAGAAGTGCAACGTTACTCTTGGCTGTGCCATTGAGAAAGTTCAGATTAAGATCTTGGAGACTACAGTACATAGCTTATTCAGAGATTGAATTGGTTCAGTTTTCAGAACCCCCCCCCCCCCTTCCATAGCTTAAATTCAAAGTCTGCTTTGTTGGCAGGCAGCACCCAAGAGCAAAAAAACCACATTTTGATCTTTTAATCTCAAAATGTGATCAGACATGTTTTTTGTGCTCTTGGACGTTAGCTGTCATCCACATTTTGTTCAACAGTGAGTGGTGTCAGATTGAATTTCCTCTCCCCATTTTCTCTTTCCTAGGTGTTGGTGGTGAAGCAAAGTGGCCTGGAGTGGACAGCCGGCCTCCCCTGTGCTTCTCTTCCCTGTTCTGAACATCCAAGTGGCCGACGCACACAGCTTCTTTTGGCAGCTAGCAAGGCCAGAGCCAAAGGCCAAAATGTGGCTTCTGCCTTCTAGAAAGATTATTTTTTAAGGAAATCGCACAAGGGTGTGACAGTCACTTAACTGCCTTTTGGGTCCTTAAAGGGGGAAGACCAGCTGGAAATCTATGAATAAGTTAAATAAATTAACTTTGAGGCTGATGACAACGGACTAGATATCTGAATTACTGTACCCTTGTGGCGTTTGACTTCCTGGTCTGGGGTGTTCTGTCCCCTTTGGCTTGTCTGCAAGGAAATAACACGCGTGTCTCTTGTAGTACTCATACCATTGCCAAGGGTCCCGCAGTGCCTCTCTGCTGTGCACAGTTTGCTCATGTGGGGTATTTGGCATTGCAGTTGCTGCAGTTGAATGAAGGGTGTTCACTAAAATGGACTCGGGCCTTGTTTGTTGCTGCCTAATGCAGGGGACAGCGAAACATGGTGGATTTAGCTGACTTTGGGAAGCTCATCCCCTATTCTGTTCTTTTTTTTCTGGTAAGGGCCATCTATAATAGAAACACTGGGAAACTTCTCTTACACTCTGGGAAGCCTACATTCGGGCTTAACACACCACTGCTTTGCCACAAGAGCAGCCTGAATGACTGTACAGCCATTACTTTGGTGGGGGGCGGGAATGAGCCACAGAATGGCAAGTATGTTAATGAAAGCTTCCAGGCATAAGACTGTTCATTTGACACTGCTCAGAGAGATAACTGCATTTGATAGCTAGTGCTAACATGTAGAACGATTTAAACTCTCTGCCATTCATTTGTTCTCCCAGCCTGTCTGTTAATCTGCTCTTGCTAGTTAATGTTCACATGGTGCCATGGTTTGGTTGGCCAGGGGCTGAATTGTGTTGCTTTATCAGTGAGGGAAGGTCAGCTGCCTCTAACCTTTGCAAGGCTGGCGTAAACCAGATGGATGCACACTTGCCACAGGGTGGAAAGTGCCTGCTGCTGATGGCATGGGAAAGCGAGAGCATGCCTCTCCCTCCTACCCCCTTAAGTCATAGGATCGGCATTATGGGTTTCTTTGATGGAGGTTTTGATAACATTTCATGCTTGAAGAACCTTGTGCTGCATTCCTGCGATAGCTGCATTTGTGGCTTAACAAATGGGCTTGAGCGGATTCTTAAAATGATAAAAAGAGCTGGAGTTGGAGCTCAGTATTTGGAATTTACAAACCCTTGTGTGCCGGATTAGGCTTTTATATGGTTAATTTGAAAAGGGGCAGTTCAGTTTAATCTGTCCCAAGCCAGTGTGAGTTCCCTTTGGAGTCACGGGTGGGAGTTTTGGGAGAGGGTTCAGAACCGTGTTGAAAAGGAGCACCAAGTGTTAACCAGAGCGCCACCTGATTGGCTGGCTGAGATGTAGTAGCCAGGAGCCACAAAAAGGGTGTGCTGGCTCATATAAAAGTAGGAAAAGCCTGTCACAAAGACAGATAGGGAGGTTTGTCAAGTTTTGAAAGCAGCATGCATGACACACAAAATGCGTCAGTCCTCAGATTCAGTCAGGGGAGATCGTGTCTAAAGGCAGAGAGAAAACGGCAAGGGGGGCCAGTGTTCTCACAGAAATCTCAAAGGCTGATATGAAAGAGCTTTGTTTTCATCAGAGGCTAGGAGGCCTGGTGTGGGTGGAAAACAAGAGGGAAACTGATTTCATGGCGGCATTCCTAAGACCACACAGAGGGCTTGGCTATTGTCGCAGGAGACCACACCTAGATATTGGAGCCAGAGAGCCCATGAGGGTTTAGCTTAACTGAAGTGTGGGTTTAGTGAAACCCCAGAGCTTAATCTGTCCCAAGCCAGTGTGAGTTCCCTTTGAAGTTAAGGGTGGGAGTTTTAGGAGAGGGTTCAGAACCGTGTTGAAAAGGTTTGCCCTAAACTGAGACACCTGTGCACTTATGAAGTTATCTGGAAAATCTAAGTCGATATGATATCTGCCTAAAGATACCAGAAATGTTTAAGTACCTCTATGTAACAACAAACTGAGAAGAAAGCTTGTAAAATAAAGTCTTTTTTGTTTTATCTTTAAAAAGCCTCTCTAAGTTCAATTTTTACCTCAGAATTGGTGGCAGGATTTTTGACTAAGGAACACGCCCCCCCCCCCCCCCTCGCGCCTTTGTCTCTTCAGGGAGTGGGAATGTGTTACACCTTGCAAAACAGTATTGTTTTTCAGTTGAATGCACAAGCTGAGACATATGGGGGAGGATTTTGAGGGCGGCACAGGTTTAGTGGAAGGCAAGAAACACCATTAGGCCTCTAGTCTGCGCTGCTGCTTCTGCTAGTGGCATTGTGGACTACCTCTTATAAAAATCCATGACAATTCCTAACCAGTAGTTCCTTATGGTTTCCTGTATTCCAAAGGCTCCTGCCCCCTTCTGAGTTTCAAGTTGCCTACAGTGGCTGAGGTTTGAGCCTCTATTCCCCCCCTGTTATTTAAGACTTCTATCCATGGCAATTAGGACTTCTGCTCAAGTTCTTCCATAGGATCAAGTCCATGGGCTGCCTGGAATGTCCTTAGGAAGTGCCAAGTCCTGCCTTTGGGCCTGGACAATAATGCTGTTAGAAACCTAAATGCCCCACCCCCCCTTTGTTTCTTGCACATGTGACGTTGCTGATCAGTCTTTCAGGGAGAGCCAAGTGCTGTACTTGGTGAGGGTGAATCCTCCTTCCACAGGTCTGACCTCATGGATAGAAACCCCGCCTGTCATAACGAGCATTTTACTACTTGCTTGCCACCAAAATCTGCATTTGACTGGTGGATAATGGTAGTCGTAAAACTGTCCCTCCAAAGCCTGCTTACTTTCGTTATAGATCAGGGGTAGGGAACCTGCGGCTCTTCTGCCCTTGCACTGCAGCTCCACGAGCTAAGCCGCCGGCCCCATCCTTGCCCGCCCTGCAGGCAGCAGGGCAGGCGCACCAACTGCCCATGGCCGGCTGGGCTGCACCGCGGGCTTCCCCTCTCGCCTGCCCCGTTTGAGCGGGGCAGGTGCTTTCCCGGCGGCCGGCGAGGCCGAGCTGCTGGCCCCATCCTTGCCCGCCCTGCAGGCCGCAGGGCGGACGCATCCATACGCTTCTCAGAATGAGCCGAGTAAAAGGTAAAAAACCCCAATAACACAGTGTTATCTTTATTTTAAATGTCAAAAATTATTTGCAGCTCCAAGTGTTTTCTTTTCCCGTGGAAAACGGGTCCAAATGGCTCTTTGAGTGTTAAAGGTTCCCTACCCCTGTTATAGATCATATCACTAGTATCTTGCAGTGGGGAGGGGAGATTAAAAACCAAACCAACTAAATTAATACTGGCAAAACACCTACACTTTGATTTCCTTGTCCACCTACAATTGTTTGCTATGTTGCTATGAAGGCCTTTGGGTTTTTCAGAACTAGGCTGCCTTTCTTTTGTGGCACTAAAAAGTCCCAGATGTTGCCAGTCTGAACTATCTGCCAGTTTGCTAAAGCTTTAGTCTCCTTAAAACACTGAAGTTCTCTGCATAATGCATTTGGAGAATTCTTGTGCTTTGTTTTTGGGTGGTCTGTAAGGGAATCAGTAATCTCTATGTCCCTGGAAACTGGGATAAGCCCATTGTTAGACTAGAAAAGAGCTTCTATCACCAGTGGGGACAGAGAGGTACCATCTGGATGGCCCAGACTAGCCTAACCTTGTCAGATCTCAGAAGCCAAGGAAGGTCGGCCCTGGCTAGAACTTGGATGGGACATCCAGGGGCACCATGCAGAGGCAAACCACTTCTGATCAACTGTTGCCTAAAGCCCTGTGGGGTTGCCACAACTGCAACTAGATGGCACTTTACACACACACACACATATACAGAGGCTCCATTTATATAATTCAGTTAAATTAGTTGCAGATAGAAGAGCTGGGTTTAGCTGGCCAAGATTGCATAGTAACCACTCCCTTTGAAAAGCTTGTCTTGTTGCACACATGTAGCTGTCCTATACTGCACCAGATCACTGGTCTATCATAGGTCACTGGTCTATCTGCTCCTACTGGCTGTGAGTCTCTTGGGTCTCAGACAGAGACCTTCGCATCATTTCTTACTTGATTCTTTTTGTGAAACGCTAGGGATGCTTTGTTATTAAGCTACACTACCTCCCCTGACTGATTGCCCCCTCAGGTCCCTGCCTCAAATCAAAGCTGCATACTCTTGTTAGCTTGCACCACTTATTTAATTTCACTTAAGTGCATGCAAGATGCTGCAAACAAGTGTGTGGTATAAAGAATGCTTATCAATAATTTGGGATTGGCTGCAGCTCCATGTTTGGACGTTCAGTGGCAAGGTTAGGGGTAGGAGGTTCTCCAAATCACTGCTCATCTCTTGCACATTTTCAGTTCTTCCCTGGGCTGGAGGTTCCCATTGTCCCATCGGGGAGGCAGGAAATGGCTTTCCCCCCCCCCCCTTCCTGGTGGGCGGAACCACCCCTTGAACTTCAGTCTGGTTTATCCTTATATGTCTTGTACATGTAGTACAAGCAACCAGTTTTGCTCTAGCTAGTTTGTTCTTCAGTAGCCTGATAGCCCAGCCTAGGCCAATCCCATCAGAGCTTGGAAGCTGATCAGGGTTGGTGCATGGATGGGAGATCATTGTCAAGGAAGTCCTGAGCTGCCATGTAAAGGAAGGCAATAGCAAACTGTCTCTGAACATCTCTTGCCTTGAAAACCCTATGGTCCAAGCGTCACTGTCAGTTGTTTGCAGCTTGGTAGCACACAATTATTGTTTACTAGTTTACTAGTTCACATTTGCGGTATCAGATTTGGGGGAGGCAACGTGCCTCAACAGACACCATTTTGGAGAAGGCATTTTGCTGGGAAGTGGAGAGGAAATGTCTGGTGCTCCCCCCCTTTAAAATACATCACAATTTGGTTCTCAGATTAATGAGGGTGCTTTTTGAAAAGGTTTTAGTCAATCACCTAGCTAATTAAGCAGTGTGTCTACCATATTTCATATACTAGCTGATCTGCAGAGCTCACTGAACAAGACAATTCACCTTAAAAGAATACAGGGTAATGCACCATAAATGCTTCAATCCAGAGCTAAGAGGCATGAAAGCAACACAATATTAATGTACAGGAGTATTTCTGACAGCAAGAGGACAGAGTGATCCTTATCTTCATGGCAAGTTTTACCTTTTCAGGGCAGAAGAAAACTTGGTAATGTGGCAGGAGAATGGAACGGCTCAGGACATAATTCATTACTCAGAAGTAGCTGTCATGAAAGAAAAGGTTTTGAAGGCCTCTGAGCACCTGGCAGGTTCATAAGGGTGGTTTTCTAGTTCATAAATCAACATCTGCATAATCTTGCACAGAGTTGCTCCAGTTTGCGTCTGGTAAATGCTGTGGACTAGGTGTAATCCTAAGTTGAGTTCCTATCAGTCCCCATTACGAGAAAATGTACTGTGCAATTTGGGGAAAGGAAAAAGTGGCAGTGATGGGGGATTGGTGCCTTGTATTTCCCGCCAATTGTGATGTCGTGGAATGGGGGTGGGGCCATGTGTACCCCACTTATGGAGCAGCCGCCACTCATACATGGATCAAAATGGTTGTCTCTCCCATGATCCCTCTTTGTGCTAGCTTCGCCCTTCTGCTCACCCAGCTTTTTTATTGCTAGCTCCGTGGCTGCCCCGCTGCTATTTTTCTCCTCCACCTGCCTTCCTCACACCCCTGACAAAAGAACCACACAAAAGGGGGGGAAAAGATCATCCAACATTTATGCAATTATACAAAGTGGGAAAATGTTTCAGATTACACTCCACCTTCCCCCCATTGTGTTGCTGCAACTCTCCGTCTGTCACTGGCCACTGAAACTTTCCTGCTGAACAAAACTGACCCGATGCTGCTCTCGTGCCTGCTAGTTATGCTTAATTATCTTACAGATGCCCATGTAGACTCTGGCTTGTGTTAATGAGCTCGCTTTCTTTGAGTGACTAATAGCCCGAGAGGGAATTGTACCCATCGTGTCTGCAACATTAGAGTCAAAGGGTCATGACACCCCCTCCCTAGATTGGACTGTGGCCTTAGAACCAAGCAATTACTGCAGCTATGTTAATCCTTGGGGGTGGGGGGAGGGTTCCATCTGCAAAGTCTGTTTCCTTTGAATGCTATGGAAGGAGCATCCTTGGTCAGAGGAGTATATAGGGAATATGTAGCCTGGTGCAAAATCTGAGTTTTCTGCCCCCGCCCCTGCTGTATGGCCAGCCATAATTTTTGCACCAGGTCTTGAAGTCAATGTATGGACCCGGAGGAGGGGTGTGGGGGCAATTTTCCAGGGGCCCCACATGTGTAAATGGATGCATCCTGGGGACATTTGACCCCATATGTCACCCTAGGCAGTATGCCCCTGCCCTTGATGGCAGTGGTTCCTTATGCTCTTTATGCTCACTCCAATCCTGTTCTGTCTGAATGAAAGGTGGGGAAATCATGGCAGTCTGTGGAGCTGCATCTACTGGTGCTGAAAAGGGGAAGAGCTGCTGACCAACCAAGTGTCCTCAAAAGAGGTTGGAGACTCAGCAGTGGGGGGTCCCCTCTCCAATTTAGCTACTCATAAGAGCATTTGGACTTGAAACATTTTACAGTTTTTGGGGGAGCCTTGATCTACTACTTCCTGCTCCAGCCAGGTGGCCAACACTCCTAATGAAGTCAAGCAAGTTAGACTTAATTAGTGGTTGTATTTGCCAACCTTTCCTCTGGAAAAAACTTGGAATGGAGAGTTGAGTGTTAATGATTGTGATGCAGCCCGAAAAACAGTGTCCTAATTTGTTTCTTGAGTGCTCAGAAGATGCATATGCATTTCAAAATATCCTGGGTCTTAAGCCAGCATCTCTTGACGGGGGTGTCGCAGGAGTGTTGACAACCAAGATTGGGGAAAATATTTTTCTTAAATAATATATGAATGTTTTACAATGAATGTCCAGAACATGATAAATATTGATTCCTCCAGGCAAAATTTATGAATGCTCGACCACCGTTAGAAGTTGATAATTGCCGAAGTGCAATTGTCAGAATTCACGGCTGTATGTTAGGAAGGTGGGGGGAACTGTCAGCATTCATTCACTTGCAAATTTTGAACATGCACTTTAACATGGATATTGAAATTATGAGAAGCCCAGAACCATTGTTGGCTTTGGCACGATCGCAAATCTTCCTTGTCTAGGATTTTGATGACACTGACAAGTGCTCTGAGTAATTAAACACACTTTGAAGTGGCATTAAGTCAGCTTCCATTAGCCTTAGACTAGACAACAACAGTTGTATGACTCATGTACAATACAAGCTGTATCAGTGTCCTAGTGAGCGATTGCAAACACAACAGGCCTGAATTGAAGGCATTAAAATGCACTCTTGAGGAGGCCCATCAATATTTAGTGAAGGTAATAGCCGTTGAGAGATGGAAAATCACTCCCGACTCTTCAGTAATCTGCACGGCCTATGGAGAAGGGCCATCTCTTTCTGCGATTTGATATCTACAAGTCGTTAACTGTGTTTTTTTGCTCTCCTCAAGCCCGTTTCTAAAAAGTTGTCTGGTGCTGGGCAATAGAAATGAGCTTATTAATTATCCCTGAACTTCAAGATGATTAGGGATTTCATAACAGGAAAAACAAAAAGGGTATAAGGTCAAACAGTCAGAGGTGGATTTTTAACCAGTAACTGATAATTATTATCCAGGCCCTGGCCTCTACTTTTAACAACCTGGCCTCCTGTCAAAGCATTGCATTGGGTGTGCATTTTGGAACAATAAACAGGGGCTCTAAGAAAGCCTCTCGAAGGGATCAAAGGTAAAATAACACAACAGGCTGGTGGACTCGTTCCCTTTGATTTTCTCCCACTGCTGCTACTTCTAGTGGGAGGGAAAAGACTGGGGAGAGCACTGGAGGAAAGTCCCCCCCCCCCACTTGGCTTTAAATGGCCCCAGTTGTAGGAAGTTCGCTGGGACTTACCCTCTGCTGTACATGAATCACACTGCCACATCTAATTTTGCCCCTAGTTAGCCTGGGAGCAAATACTGTTTCATACTGATCACAGGGCAACAAGAGAGTTATTCCAATCTAAGCATCATGAAAACTTAATGTAATTGCACTGTTTGTGATGGATTTTTGCTTTTTAGTGCCTGCACTGGCTCTGTATGTTCCATACAAGTGTGGTATTTGACTCCCAACAGCTCCCACCAACTTTTACTTTCTCTAAACAAGTTTCTTGCTTGGACAGCTACAAGGACAGGCTTGTAGGTATCTGGTGAAGTCTCTGAAACCAAAAAGTCGTGCTTAAGAGGAGCTCATTGACTAGGAGGAGGAGGGTGCACATAAATAAGCAAACAAACCCTGCTCCCAGAACAGCATTGTATAAATTATGACTTAGGGAAGAATAAGGATAAGGCTCTGGTGCTATATGTGCCCAGCAGGCGCTGCCTTCTGAGGTTATCATGGGGGAAGATGTTCTGATGTGAGCATTTGACAAATTGATTTTTGTGGTGTGATGGCAAACTCTGATCAACTTGATTCAGGTCAACATAAGATAAATGAGGAAGTGCTTACTGTTTTATTTCCTTATGAGCATGTACTACACTCTGTTGTATTTTTAGATATAAAAAAACCCTTTTCAATTCTGGACTTCTTCATACTGTTAAAGAAAATGTATGCTATAAAATAGCTGAGATGTCCACAGACATCTAAACATGGACTTTATATCTAAATTATAGTCATAAGAACATAAGAACAAGCCAGCTGGATCTGACCAGAGTCCATCTAGTCCAGCTCTCTGCTACTTGCAGTGGCCCACCAGGTGCCTTTGGGAGCTTTCACATGCAGGATGTGAAAGCAATGGCCTTCTGCGGCTGTTGCTCCCAAGCACCTGGACTGTTAAGGCATTTGCAATCTCAGATCAAAGAGGATCAAGATTGGTAGCCATAAATTGACTTCTCCTCCATAAATCTATCCAAGCCCCTTTTAAAGTCAATAAGCAATTGCTAATTTGTTTGACATTGTGTGTGAATGACTGCCTCTAATATTTGTTTGGTGTGAGCTGCTACGTTTACCTTGACAGAAATACTTTAATAGATTACATAAACATAGTCAATTTTATTAAGTTTGCATAATTTATACAAATGTATACAATCTGTACATAATTCAGCATTTCTTGACACACATTTTTTGTGCACATTATATACATTGCCCTGCAGTAGTCAGTCAACTGGTTGTGGCTAGTCGTCCCATACGATGAGAAGGGGCTGCCCTGTTTGTCACTGAATGAATCTGAAGGAAAAACTTTGTGCTTCGTGGGATTGCTAGCAGGCCGGTTTTCATACCCTCGAATGGTTCCGAGAGACTGAGCTGGAGGGTAGGCAGTGTGGGTAGATAGGATGCCGATGTAGTATGAAGGATATTCTCAAGTTATAGGAGGGAAGCCATGCCTGGGTGTTGAGCCCAATGTCATCAAGGGAGACGCTGATGTTAACATTCATTCATCCCACTTTCAGAGCCAGTCAATGAGAAAGTTTCACATGATCAACCCAAAGATTCTATAAGTTCTACAACACCAATTTAGAAGACAGATGGATTTTTTTTTAAAGACAGAGTTTTTAAGCAGGGGGAAAAGGAGGAAAAGGAGGGGGCCCTCTGCCACTGAAAAAAACCCAGTGTGTATAAAAGGACTGATAAAGAAAATGTCCCATACAATTGGGACTAAAGAAGTATGTGCCTGGCCCTGAGCTGAAAATATCAGGCTGTCTCTTCAGCATACACCCTGCACTCATACCTGGAACAGTGCTTCTCGTTCACACACACAAACATGCACTCACTCATCCATATCAGAGAATCAGAACTTGTGGGCCCACAATAGGGCCATAATAGTTAGCTGGCTGCTTTAGAGAGACTTTCTGAGGTTTTGCCACATAGCCACTACTTCACTGCATTATTACTGCACAAAAGGAATGTTTTGTAGCCAACACCATGGAGACAGTATTGGGCTCCTAGCAAATGCAATGTACTCCAGGGCTCCTCTGCCCCATTGTACAGGGAGTTCTGTCAGCTAGAGACCACCTAGGAGGAGGAGTGTAGTGATGCCAATAATTGCCAAACTAGGCAGAATCAACATTTCACAAGGACCAATCATCTCACTTCAAGGAGAAGCATAATGAAAAGTATGCCATCACCAGCAGGGCTGCTAAATAGTCCCTGTTTCCATATTATATCTATCTAGCTCCAGCTTCTCTGAGCCAGAGAGCTGGCAATGGTGTGATTCTGCAGCAGTGTCTCTGGACTATGTTGGCTTTCAGCCACAGACAGATCTTTCTTCTAGCAGGTCAAGCAGCTGCTCCAGTGCTTCCCGTTCGTGTTTGGAAACTGCAGGTTATCAGTTTCACCCACAACCTATGTAAAGACAGATGGGGGACTCCTGTGGTACAGGAAAACTTCCACGCTGAGAGAACCAAGGGTGGGGGCCCCCTTCACCGCTGATACAGCTTCATGATGCCAACCCGGTGCAAGCTCTTCCACAGCTCAGACTCTAACAGCATGTCATGGTTGGCATAGAACACCAAGGGCTTTTTCTCCTGCTCATAATAGTGGTCGGAGAACTTTCTGTAGTTCTCTGTGATGAAGCCGTAGGCACTGACCTGAAAAGAACCAGTGGTGACAGGATGAGCGAGAGATAGGATGGTGCCCAGCCCTGTCTACCACCATGCAACTAAAAGCATCACAAGATGGATATCAGAGTATCTCGTGCTTCCATTTGTCATGCATCCATGGAATGTGCGAAAAAGCAACTTGCCCAACCCTTCCACAGTAAGAGTTGGGGGCTGGTATTTGGGGCGGGGGGGGTAGGGAGTCACCCCAAAAAAGGCAGCAATAAAAGGGAGCCATAAAAATGGATCTCCAAAAATGCTGAATTTGGGAGCATTTTTCAGCCCTGTTTGCCGCACTGCTTTAAGCAAAAAAAAAAAACCTCTTCTCCTTCCCTCAGTTATCAGCAGTCTGGCCAGGTCCAATGTTCAACTGGGGCCTCCAAATCTGAAGTCCACATGGACTTCAAAGGCAGCGGCTTGCGTGATACAGGGTTCAACAGTGATGGACACTGGCCAGGCCGGAGTCAGAGTCTGCCCAGCGGATTCAGCTGTGGGCTGGAGTCACTGAGGATTTGGAGTCCAGCTCTACTACTACTGCCGGCTGTGCCTCTGAAGTGCACTGTTACCTTCAGAGCTGGAGCCTGCAGTTGAATACTGGGCTCAACCTGGCCAGGCCCAGCATTCAACTCTGTCCCTGCCTCTGAAGTCCACAGGTCCTGCTCTGTACCACCTGCTGCCTCTCAGACCCACATAAGTTCATAGGTTTTTTTGGGATTTAGGTTAATAAGTTGAACATTTTCAGAAAAAGCCAATATTGGGGGGTGGGGGGTGGGGAAGGGAATTGAAACTTTCCAGGTCAAACAAGCCTGAAAAATAGCATTTTTTAAAACCCAGCCTAGTGCGAGTTCTAAATGCATGTGGAACTGGCAGTGGAGTAGTGCCAACGGGGCAGAGGAGGGCATGCTATGCCCCAGGCAGTGCTACGGCTGGGCTGTGGAGGGGGCGTGGCACTCTGGGGCACCCCAGGCGCCGTTCCCCCTCACTCCACCCTGGGGAACTGGAATGTCATAAGGGAGCTGCATATTGCTGTCAATTGATGATTATCTACAAGAGTGAAAATCAACTGCAGGGCCTCTCCTAAGGCACTCAGAACATTTTAAAAATCTCAAGCCTGTGGCTTCAGAATTACCAGGTACTGGAAAGATTATACAACGATTCTTATCTTACCTGGTCACAGGTGTGCAGAGCTGTTAGAAGCATAAGGGCACCAGTGCTGGGCATGTAGAGATACCCAAACTGAGTGCTTAGTATTTCAGACCTCAAAAACCTGTAACAGATGAAGAAGTGTATAGCATTAACTTCACAGGTTGTGGAAACGTTTAGAACCATGGTGGCGAACCTTTGGCACTCCAGATGTTATGGACTACAATTCCAATCAGCCCCTGCCAGCGTGGCCAATTGGCCATGCTGGCAGGGGCTGCCAAAGGTTCTCCACCACTGGTTTAGAAGAATGTTTTAAAATTGGCTGTGTCAGTTGTAAGGGATGGGGGGCATAAAATGGGCAGATTTCAAACTTTCAGCCTGCCAGTCTTCCTGACATGCTAGCTTTCCACATACAGGAAACTTCTGAGATAGGGACAGCTTTGAACAATTGCATCTTCCCATGTGTGTTGGCAAGTGGCTTAATTCTGTGGGAGGACAGTACCATGTCTCACACATTTGAACTGGCTCTCAGAAACCATGCAGGACATAAAGGGGGTTTCTAGTTCTCAAAGGCAAAGATTTTTACACACCTCATCCAACCACACAAATTACTCCTTGAACAATGATGCACAATGTGCTCAGTGCACGGTGGGGGCAAATGTCTGTTGCAGAAAGATTTCTTGTACAGGTGTATTTTCTCAAGCCCCGCTTTCACTTTTCATTCTGTCCATGCCAAGCAAGACCACCTCTAGCATGATTTTAATTTTTGCTTCGCCAACAGAGCGGGACAGATTTGCCAGTGGCACACCTTTGCCCTGGACATCTTCTCTCAGCCCATGGCTAGCCACTCCTTCACAGCACTTTGTACGCCTCCCCCCACCCACCCTTTCATGATGTTGGTTCCTTTCTGCTTCCCTCAGTGCACTGATAAGAGATCGAGCACAGCTTCACAAGCACATCTTCAGCACAGCCTCAGTTGACAGGTTCCCTGAAGCTTCCCCCTTGTCCCCCTCTGTAACTTTAAAGCTGCTGATGGGTGGAGTTAAGAGAACCAGGATAAAACCAGAGGCCCCTCTGAGACTTGCAAGCAGCTGCCTCACCCACTATCACCCCCACTTTCCTACTACTCGCATATAAACAGAGAAATCTGAGCAGAGCCCACCACTGCGCAGAGAACAGCTTCGAGGTAAGTGTTCCAAGCGTCATGGGCTTGTGTCTCATGCACCCAGAGCTTAGCTCAATCCACGCCTAAAATTCCAAGCATTGCTATCAGTGTACAGTGACATCCTTATACATTCTGCTTACACAATTTATAAATATGAGTACCCTTTTCCTCTTAATGTAAAAGGCACAACTAATCTATTTTATCTATTTAATGAACATTTGTGTCAGATATAAACATAGACTTTGCTTAAAGGGGAAAGTAATACCTCTCTGTTAGATAGTGCAGGAAGTCTGGGTGCAGCAGCTTGAATTTGTCTGCAGATTTTTCAGATCCAAAGTATTTCTGTGGCCTGCATTAAGAGATCAGACAAAAATGGCTTTCAGTCAGAAGCAATCAGACAGCTCTCAACTGATCCCATGACTGAGGAAGAAATTGAGAATTTATGTAAAACAATGGTACTCTGTTGTTAGGCATCTGGATGTCAGATCTTGAATAAACCAATGATACATATAGATTTCAAGACAGCATCCAAGACATTTTGGTACTCGAGACAGAAAATAAAAGTGAAGCTTCCTTAGGTGAAGAAACAGGACCAATATTACTATAATATTAAATTCAATCAGTGAAGCTGGATAATGTTGAATTGCGCCCAAAATCTATCACTTCGCTGAGCTTCATGGTCCCAGCCAGGGGTCTGCAACCTGCGGCTCTCCAGATGTTCATGGACTACAATTCTCATCAGCCCCTGGATCAGTCCATGAACATCTGGAGAGCCGCAGGTTGCAGACCCCTGGTCCCAACCTTCACTTTCCCCATTATTCTTCAGGCACATGGATGGGTATATGTTTGCAATATCCAAAATCAGAGGTATGAACAAAAAAGGGTTTTTTAAATTTATAAATTTTTCAAGATTAAACATGACAGGCATGTGTAACAAAGGCAAAATAAGGTAATATTCATACCCATAATTACTAATCTAGCATAATTAAGATGTAGAAATAATAAAGCTACATTTGTGGGAACAAATGCAAAGCAAGGCAAATATTCCATAAGTATCACAAATGTAATTTTGAGGGAACAAGATAAAGTGATAATGTTTCAGAGCAGGGGTCGCCTGTCAGAAAATATTTCCACTGTGTGGCTAGCTCACCAGTTTCAAGGTTGTCTCTCAGGTAAGCCTTCAGGATTTGAGAGAACAGGCACGTGAAAGCTGAAGAGAAAGGGTAAGGCAAAGACATAACCCCAAGGATGCCAACCCACAGTTCTTTGCATTACTGACATTCAGGCTGGGTCTGCTCTGGAACTGCTCAAGAAAGGCATGATGGTTGAAACAGCTGCAGAAAAAGAACAGTACTTACTCATCCCCTTTGTCAGAGCCTTCTGGAACAGGGATGCCCAACGCAGCAGATCTGATCATGAGGTAATCGCGTATATCTGAGGGAATGAAAATGTACCGTATGTCCTGCAGCCATGTTAGGAGGGAATGCAAACAAAACAGAAATATCAGACTGATGTACTGTTACATACTTTATTTCTGTCTGCGACAGTGAAACATGAATGTAACTGGATTCCCAACTGATTATGAAGGATTCTTTGAACAATGGGGATCAGTTTCCTACTTGCCCAAACTCCACTATCACCCCCACATTCCTACTACTCTTCTTTCTTTCTTCAAGATCTCAAGAAAGATTGTATGGGGGCCATTATATACACAAAGCTGCTTGCATTTTCCATTCAAAAACACTGTGTGGTAAAAGCCACAATAGCCTGAAGTGCTATGTTGTCAAAAGGCTGCACATATGGACAGAGAAGAGGAACCCCAATAAGGTTGTATATATACCTTGCCCTGTGGTATCTGGGTGAAGCCATATTCTGCATAAGCAATAAGAGAATTCTTCATGGTGTTTACTGTGAAACCATAGAAGGAGGTCTTTGTCCCCACATCTTTCTCAAAGCCTTTGATCACTGCCCCATTGAGCCTGCGAGAGGAAAAGAGGGTCACACACTCTGAGGAATACATTGCTATTCATCAGTAGATGAACTACATGGCATTCCTCAGTATATGCACAAGGTTCAAATGTTTTGGTTCGCAAGTACTAGAACAGGGATTCACAAGATTTTGTAACCTTTCTTCTATCCTCACAAGGGGTTCCACTTGTACGAATGCTGCAATCCCACAGATGGAAATCCCCCATCTCTCATCAAACTGTAATGAAATCTAGCTAGGATTAAGAACCATACGATTTTAACGTCTTAGTGCAATTCTATAAAAGATGCAGTATCTTCTTACTCTAAACAATCCATGAATGACCACACCTTCCAGACTAGAGGACATCCCAAGAAGTCAACAACCAGTCCATCATATATATTACCGAAGGTACAGGAATATAGGGAAAAAATACAAAAAATGGCAAAAACAAGGCAGCTCCCTAGAGAGGAAAATCAGAAACAAGCAAACATTAATCAAGAGCAGTTTTAGCCAATGGGCAACAGGGTCTGATGCCCCAGGCTCTGTGCTGTGAGAGGCCTCACTTACTGGAAAGAAGAATATGACAGAGGAAAAATATGAAAAGACTGCTTGCCTGGCAGTGGCGTATGGCTATAGGGACATGGGGTACCCCATGTCCCCGGGCGCATGCCTTTTGGTCAAACCCCCCCCCCCCCACCGGTGACCAAACAGAGTCACCCAGGGAGCTCCCAGTCCTGCATTTCCCAGCTGCCGAGGGAAGAACTGGGAGCTGCTGCTGCTGCCCCCTCCCTGCCTGCAAGCAAAGGGCCAAGGGAAACTTGCTCCCCAGCTTGCAGGCAGCGAAGAGAGGCTGGAGCCCAACTCGTGAGTAAGTGTGGCTTACTCATGAGTAAGTGGGGTTTACTCACGAACAAGGCACGTTTACTTGCGAGGGGCGCCTGGAGGGATTTTTGCCACCAGGCGCCATTTGGTCCCGGTACGCCTCTGTTGCCTGGGGGTACCCTCTCTGCAGCACAGGAAGTAGGTTGGTGGCAGCCATGGCTCCCACCAACGGCACATCAGGTGACAATTACTCTCTGCTTGGTCCAGCAGGGGGCTGACAGTATGGGTGACAGTGATTCCAGGGCCCCATTCTGAAATTTTGGTAAAGGTCACAAAGACTGCCCTCTTGTGTAGCAACTAGCCAGCCTAATTGGAAGAAAAATCCTGTCCATGGCTAAGCACAATGATTAATGTTTCAGCATCAGAGCACTCCCCACCAAACAACACAATACTAGCTAATCCCCAAATGAGCTTGTGTCCCTTCCCAAAGGTATGGGTTGTCAGCCTCTTTGTACCTGAAGACAAAGTCATGAGCATCTATGTCCTTTCCTTGGTGGGATCCATTCAGAATTCCCCCATTGCCCACCACAGCACAGCGGATGCAGCTGTTGGGGGGCCTCGTCATGGTAAAGAGCCTGCTGTTGACAGAGTCATTGAGGAGCTGCACCGAACGAGCGATAACTGCAGATCAAGGCAAATGGATGCAAGGCATTAGAACACAGGAACCAAGAACAAGAGGCCACAAAAACAAGGAGAGGAAACCACCAATTTGGGATTAGGCATGATGAAAGCACTAAGAAGCAGGAGGGGGCCACACAGGACAAAGCTGGGTTTACTTTTGTCCTCCTAATATACCATTCTGCATTTTTATCGGGGGTGGAGGGAGTAACTCTGTTAAAAACCCAGATAATTCTGAAGAATTAACAAAGACTTTTCAGTAAAAAAACTGTTTGCGGGCCATTTCTAAATGTAAAAGATTGATTCTGAAATTAGAAAGATTCAGAAATGCTGCAGGAGGGAAGGCAGCATGGTTAAGCCCAATCCCATCAGATCCTGAAAACTCACAGGGTCTGCAGACCACCAAGGAAGGCTCTGCAAAGGAAGGCAGTGGTAAACCACCTCCGCTTCTCACTTGCCTTAAAAGCCCCTTGGTGGTTTGACCTTGAATTGGGTGTGTCTCAGGGGCGTACTGCCCAGGGGGACATATGGGGTCAAATGTCCCCGGGCTGCAGCCATTTAGTCACGGGGGGTGGGGGTGGAAAATCGCCTCCCACACCCCTCCTCCTTCCCCCGGGGTCCATACACTGACTTCAAGACCTGGTGCAAAAAAAAAAAATTGTTTGGTCATGGTGGGAAAGGGCGGCCACCCATACAGGGCAGCGGCAGAAAACTCAAGATTTTGCACCGGGCCACATTTTTCCTAGATACGCCTCTGGTGTGTCTTGATGGCAATTGTACACAGAGGCTCCAGCAAATAAAAGAACTGAAAATGTCTTGCTAAATTTTCCTTGCTAAATTTTCCTTCCTTTCTCTTGGCTCCAGGCAGAATTTCCCACCCTTTCCTAGATGGCTAGCTGCAGACCTCTGTGCTCAAGAAAGGTAGCAGTAATCCTGTGAAAGACTGTTTGCCAGGACAAAAGTTCTGTGCCCAAGTATTCTCCAGGCACCATCTCACATCTCCATCCAGCAAGGACTTTCTCCAGCAAGCATTTCCCACGCTCTGGCATCTCTCCCTCTGCTTCCACGTCATCCTCCTCCCTCTCATACAAATGCAGGACATTAGCTGGCCAGGCAGTCAGTGCCATCGGCAAACAAAGAAGGCAGGGTGTGGGGAAGGAAGTGAGACATTCCCCAGCTGCCAACGTCCAGCAACAACAATGGAGCAAATTGTGACAAAGAACCTTTTGGTTCAGGTCAATCACCACAATAGACACTGGGACCTTTTATTCAGGCAACGTCATAAGATGTTGATACCGACATTTGCAAATACAATCCTCCCTCCAGATCTAGGTCTTTAAAGAGAAACCACATACTAGGGATGCCATGAAAAAAATCATGACACTTGCCATTCTGAGCATTTCTACCAAATTAAAATAAAATAAAATTTAGAACACTTTTGGTTGCTACTGCAAAGCAGATGGAGTCTTTCCTCACTCTCCCTTCCCTCTTCTACTCACATGCTTTTATTTCCCTTCCTCCAGGACAACCCCCACCCGCTGCATGTGTGCACTGGAAACTTCAACCTTCAGAATGTGTGAAAGGGAAGGGAGAAAAGAGCCATACAAATGACCACACATTTTCACTAGCCATCTTGCATCTGGATGGAGGAGTCCCCATGAAGCTGGTCACATGGGCAGCTGTAGAGCAACTGGCTCAGGGGAGACATCAAGTGAGGCTAAAGCAAGGACATGAACTCTGGCCACAACTGCAGAAGAGCTGTCTGGTTCTTACAGACAATAGTTATCTCCCTGGACTTCAGACTGTTCATGTGGAAGAGGAGCTGATGCTTGAACTGAATTCAGAGCCCAACTTGCCCCATGCATATGACAATCCTGACTATCACAGTTTTGATTAGGTAGATTGCAGGAGGGTGCTTGACCTTTGCTTTGGCAAACAGGTCTTCTCAAGACATAAAGATTCTCCAGAAGAAGGTGTGTTTACCCACCAATTCTTGTGAATCTAAAATGTTTCTCTGACTCCGAGACTAATTTATCTGCAGAAGTACTGCATGTCCACTAACATGAGCTCTATGTAATTTCTCAAGTCTCTAGCAACAAGAGATATCTCAGGTAATCCCTGGGCAATGCAGAATTTCTGAGTAGACAGGAGTTGTACCTCCTAGGGTGTTAACTTCCTGATCTACTATTGATTAAGATGAGGTCATGGTTATGTTATCTAGGTGTTCAGAAATCTGAACATGCTCCACTACAGAAAGGATGCATTCTTCTCTCACTGCATTATGGGAAAGTCTTCTCCCATTGGGTCAACTTAATCACTTTGTGATTGATGTAGCTTGATATAGTGCTCAGTGTGTTAGACTAGGATCTAGTAGATGCAGATTTGAATCACCAATTGGCCATGCTGGCAGGGGCTGATGGGAATTGTAGTCCATAACATCTGGAGTGCCAAAAGTTCACCACCACGGCTCACAGGGTAGTTGGGAGGTTGAAATGGTGGAGAAGAGAATGTTATAAGCTACTTTTGTTCCTCACCAGGGGAAAAGGTAGATTATAAATGAAACAAACAAACAAACAAACAAACAAATAAATAAATACCTTTTCCTCACTGTCCTAGGAACTCATTGGTTAATGTCGTTCTCACATCCAGACTCCCCCTTTATGCCCCCATCTTCCCCCTCCATCAACTCGGTCTTTGCTGTCTCCTCTGCCAGCCTCAGTGTTGACTTGGGAGCTTAGCGGCACACTTCGCTTGCACCTTCTCCTCAGTGTGTTGACCTCGCTCTCTCTCCTTCCCCCTCTCCTGTCTGATCTGGGCCCCTGATGCAAGCTTTTTGGACTCTGGCAAGCTTGGTGAATTATTGACCACCTCCCGCCAAAAGCTTGGTAAATGATTGTCCATCACCTTGGTGCTGTGGTCTGCCTGGCAGCCCAGGACTCCTGGGGGCTGCATGGTTAGTTCCTGAGTTGGTCGGTGTGATGACAGTAGTAAAGTCTCCCTTCCAGCCTCCAGAGGTAAGTATTGCTGGCCCCAGGAGGTGCCACCGTGGGGGGGGGGGCAGTCTGGGCACTGCCCCAGTGCCAGATTTTCCGTTCAGTAGGTTATCCAAACCAAGCCTTTTGCCCAGGTATAAAGACTATTGTCCTTCACAGTATTTCTACTGAAGAATAGGACTTTCACATGTACAGAAAGAGGGCTTTAAATTTTTAACAGGCCTGTTTGAATTCTTATCCCCTACTGCAGTGGTGGCAAACCTATGGCACGGGTGCCAGAGGTGGCACTCAGAGCCCTCTCTGTGGGTACGCGCAAACAGAGTTGCCCCCCCACACACACATCTAGGCTGGCCTGGGCCACTGGGCTCGATTATTAGCATTAAACCTAAGACCTAGTTTTGGGGAAGTAGTGTACGTAACCCCGTTAAGCGCTTTTAAACCCCACTGATTTTCATGCGAAGAACTAAAGCGCGATCCTTTACCTGGGAGTAAGCTCAATCGCTGGCAATGGGGCTTGCTTCTGAGCAAACCCTCCTAGGGTCGTGATTCACCCGCTCGAAGAGTTGCACGGCTGCTTCAAGGCAAAGCCAACAACTACCACCAAGCTTACTCCCGTGTAACGCACGCCTCAGAGCCAACCATTTTTTCTTAACTAAAACCTCAGTATTCAGGTTAAATTGCCATGCTGGCACTTTGTGATAAATAAGTGGGTTTTGGGTTGCAGTTTGGGCACTTGGTCTCAAAAACGTTCGCCATCACTGCCCTACTGTTTCCTCTACACCAGCAAGAAATTGCTTATTTAAAAGCTTTGCCTTGACTGTTGAATCTGCATCTGAGAACCCTAGCTGCTTCTCCACATTATAGCTTTCAGTAAGGGAGAATGGAGGAAGTTCATTCAGAAATAATATAGGAATGGGGAGCTTAACAAGGCTGTATTTAGTAGGAGAGAAAGGCTACATTTCTGGGTCAAGGACAGTTCTGACTGGCCACCTCTGTTTTCTTTTATGTACTACTGGACCTTTGGAAGTCTGCATATTCTCAAAGGAGTGATCCACTGAGAAACATATATAAACAACAATGGATTAAACACTAGAGAAACAAAACACTGCAGGTCCTTTAATACGTCTACCAACTGTATGTGTTTTGGGGTGCTGTGTGGTTTCCGGGTTGTATGGCCGTGTTCTAGCAGCATTCTCTCCTGACATTTCGCCTGCATCTGTAGCTGGCATCTTCAGAGGATGTCAGCCACAGATGCAGGCGAAACCTCAGGAGAGAATGCTGCTAGAACATGGCCATACAGCCCAGAAACCACACAGCACCCCAGTGATTCCGGCCTTCAACAATACAATGTATGTGTTTTGATTAATAAATGTGCTTTTAAATAAAAGGGTATACAACAACCTTGCATTAAAAACATTACTGTCCTCAGAGTCACTGAAAAATCACTGGGCAGTCACTGGGCTCAAACTCATGTTTCTGAATGACCTCTTGGCACCACTGGCTTCTCACTGTGTTTATGACAACAACCTGTGCTTCTGGGAACAGCTCCATGACAGCATGGCTTGGGGCTAAACAATCGTATCAAGGCACATTCATACAACATCACCCACTGAATGACAGCCTCACACATCCATAATTGTGAACCATCCTGTCCCAACCTATTACCTCCATAGGACAACCCACGCCAGCCATAGGGGACGTTGCGTTCCTTCAGCCGGTCCCAAGTCTCTGGGGTGAAGTGCTGCTTCCACATCAGTACAGGAATGTCAAAATCAAATCGCTTTCCAAAAGTGGGGTCCATCTTCACCGTGGACCTTAATGACCATGGGCACAAACTAGACTGAGAGAGGCTCAGAGTGAGTAAAAACGAATGCAATAGGTGCCAGCAGCAATCCATAGTTCTATATATGGAAGTCACCAAAACACATGGCCATCTACAAGTATAAGAAAGCCACCAGAATAACTTTCAAATTAGATACAGGGAGCCTTGATTATATCTCCTACAGTCCAGACTTTCACATTCTGTAACTGATGCAAACACAACCAGGCTATGCCTTTATAGTCTAAGGTTAAGCTGTTGCCAAGTGGCAATGTTCAAAACTGGTAAGAGGACTGTGCAGAACTAGAACGGAATGAGAGGAACTGATGCTCAGGAAAATTAAGATAATACTGGATATAAGTGAGGGAACAGTGAATGGGAGCTGGAACATTATAGCCCTCAGAAGCTTATGTTAGAATACAAATCTGTCTTGTCAAGAAGGAGCTCCAAGAAATCTGTTTGCTTTTGCTGCAACAACTACTACTCTGGCTTGTGTACCTTGTGAATTCCAGATGCATGGAATCAGCGCACCTGATGCCAAACAACTTCTTTACTAGGGAAATGTTTGTACAGGCAGTAGATTCACTAGTAAGAACTCTTTAGTGGGCGATCCTGTTCTGGAATTTATTGGTTAATTCATCTTTTAGATACTACTCAAGCATGTACAAGTATCATAACATCTGTTTTGCTTGTGTGGCAGATGTGTTTTGCTTTGCTTTTTTGGTTTTCTTTACATGAGGCCTTTCCTGTATTCCATACAATGGTTTACTGGTGCTACAAGAAGGGAAGGCTTGTGCCCCTTTTCAGGTTATATAAGGGAAAGGCACAGGAGACAGGTGAGACCAGGGTAGACCTGCAATCAAGATTACAGACTGGAAGAAACAGGTGTTGGGAGTCTGGCTCTTTCATTTCTCCATTGTTCAAATTCCAAATATAACTAAACGGCGCCAGTGATCGGAATGAAACATTCTGAATTGACATCTTTGGACAGCATTTTTTAAAAATATTATATACTATCGCAAAAGCAAATGCAACACTCCCCTTACCCGATGCATTTGCATTGGCTATGTAAATGCTCTGCCTGTGATTTAAAGCCTGCTGCCCAGACTCTAGTGATGTCAAAATCAGTTTCGTGTGGGCTGCACAGATAACATCTGATACTTGACCAACAACTTTACTGCCTGAATTAGAATGGTCACGAGAAAGTCAAACCCACAAGCATTAGAATCTAAATGTCTGATAAAATCTGCTTAGGAGTGGTTCTGGTGGGTTTTCCGGGCTGTGTGGCCATGGTCTGGTGGATCTTGTTCCTAACGTTTCGCCTGCATCTGTAGCTGGCATCTTCAGAGGTGTATCACAGAGAGAAGTCTGTTACACACTGTGTAGGAGGGTTGCAATAAGTTGAGCTTTGAATATCAAGCTCATTTGAGCTGTATCTGCAACCACCGGCATCTTCTGCAGAAACATTTATTGTATTTATTTACTTGTATTTCTCAGGCTGCTCTTCAGCCACAAGCCCCCACTCCCAAGCAGTTACAACAGAAATACAAAAAAACCAGAACACAAGCAGCACTTCATCTTACTCTTACAAAACTTGGGGGAATTAGATGTCTTTGTGAACATTCTTCATGAACATTCCTTGATCTCCACCCAACTGTACAACAACAGAAAAATTGTCTGACAACTTCTGTGATCACAGAATCCACAGTTGGCGCTTCCAAAGTAGATGCAAGGGTAGCCCTGAATAGAGCAAACTGCAATAGACTAGCCTAGAGGTGACTGTCACATGGATCACTGTAGCTACATTAGACTAGGAAAGATAGGGTGCCAACTGCTTTGCCTGACATAGGTGATAAAACATTATTGGAGAGGTTTGCACAACCCTGATCTACATCAATTTAAAAAAGCATTCAGTAGCACCCCTATTTTTTAGGAATGCGTAGCCTGTTTTGAATCCATTTGGTTTTGATCAAAGAAAAGTTTGAGGAGAGCAGAGGCAGGAAGTTGTCTCGGGAGGGCCATCATAGTTGCAGGGCCAGGACCTACAACATGCTTGCTCATATGCCCCTTCTCTCCCTACACTGGCTCCATGCACAGATATGCTGGGCATGCTCAGAGCTTGTCTCAGCCTCTGTGGTCCAGCAAAAAACTGGAATAGTAAAGTTCACTCTTTTTTCTTGTATAAATGACTGAAGCCTCAGTAAAGGATTTTTGCATAATAAGGTATATTCTACACTAATCATGTGCTGGACTGCTTTGGAAAGAAGACAGCGCAATAAAAAACTTGTAGAACATCCTACCTTCTTCTTGGTAGGATTCATATTTTCTTGCTTTGGTGATTCTTTGGGTGGGTTCCCTCTGGAATTGAAGCAGCCAAAAAGAGGAAATGAGCACTGATTTTTAACTGGCAAAGATTTGCGCATTGACTACATTAGTGCCTTTCCTGTAAAACCTTCCACCCGCTAAGCTCCCAAAAAGAATTCATAGGAGTAAAAATATGACTTTGGTATGAACCGGGGTCCTTGTATGGATACATGACTAGTAGTAAATTGAGGATATTTGACCAATCATCAGTTTAGTCCCATTGTCATTCATCCCACTAAGGCCTGGTGAAACACAGAAGGCATGGAATGGAAGAGGAGAATGCAGGAGAATACATGGAATAAAAGAGGAGAAAGCATAACTGGAGTACATCTGGAAAGCGTAATGGACCATTAAATGGAATGAACTGAGGAGGCCAGGAAGCCAGGAGGGGACTTTCAGTCAGACAACCAAGGACACAAAGGTTTGCTGTCTCTACAGTGCTGTTACAGGCAGGAGAATTCGGCTAGTTGTAGCATCTGCTGTCACTGCTATCACTGTGACCTGGTAACCAGAATGGAGCAATGAGGACCAAGAAGCTATGAGATAGTGTGTGTATATCTAACATACTGATTTTAAGTAACTATTCTGTTCTTTCAAGGCAGCCTCTAACATCCTAAAGCTAGCATTTATTTGAAGAGTTCAGTAACCAGGATACTGAATTTCTGAAAAAGTAAAGCAATAGCCAAAAACTGTCCAGCTACACTCACCTCTTCACAATGCTTTCTCTGATCAAACCATGGTTCCAGTTTCTGGCTCCTCGGAATATCTCTGCTGGTGCTAGCCTCACCATCTCCTGCTGTAGCAGCCTGAAATATAGGAAAAAAGCAGAAATCCTGAAATGGAAAAGTGATGTACCATGTCCCTACAGGATGCAGGCTTCCTATAGGGAACTCTGGAACACAGTGGCAACCCTGCATGTAGTAGATATATGGTACACAATGGAACACCTTGGGAAAAATAACACGGACATCCAAGGTGTATCGCTATCCACCTTTGGACTGCAGATCTGGGGTTTTTCTTTTTTTCTGCTTTGAAAACTGGACTTTGGCTGCACCCTGATCAGTTTCATCTTCCCTGTGGCTTCCTCAGCGTTATGTTCTGTTAAATTAGCCTGCACAACAGATGGACTGAGCTTGGTAAATCACACCCAAGTGCAGAAAATGCTATTCTTCATCTTCATCATCATCATCATCATCATCTATATGCCATTCTTTCCCTTACAGGCTCAGGGGGAGCTTCCATCAAATAAATAAAATACAATTTGAAGATTAAAACATTAAAAATCCTAATTCAAAAACAGAGACAGTATAATAGTGGGGAGGGGGGGAAGAGAGGGAGGCCAAACTGACGGAAAACCAGTGCTAACCTGTTGCTGCCTCAACCATAAGCCTGGCGGAACAACCTGGCGGAACAACGTTACAGGCCCTACGGAACTGCATCAAATCCCACAGGGCCTGGGTCTTATCAGAGATAGCATTCCATCAGGCTGGGGGCCACGGCCAATTTTTTTCTAGACCTGGCTGAGCCCAACCGGACATCTTTCAGGCCAGGGATCACAAACAAACTGTTATTCACTGACAGCAAGCTAATCAAGATACCATCACTAAACCTGAGCAGTTGTATTATTCGTAACTATCATATTGTTCATCTCTATCATCACCTCCCTCCCCCCCAAGTAGATTTCATATGAATTTAGATATGAGGTATCCAGCTGTTCAGGTTAGCAAAATTTCTTAATTCCTAATCAGCTCCTATGCCAATTATCAGAATCCAAACACTTTACAAATCCAGCTAAATATGTCTATGGCTCAGTCATAAAATATAGCAGTATGAAACAAACATTTTCAGTTCTAGCACAACACCCTTAGGAATATGACCTTGACGAATGCAAATATTAAAACTTCGTCTCAGATTTCTCCCTCTTCACTTTCATCAGAAGTGAAGTAGTGCAGACAAGATGGTGGGGATTTTAAGATCCAAGAGGGGAGTACAGATGTAGCTCTGCTACATCTTCCAGTGTATCGCACATAGCATTATATTCAAGCATGGACCAAGTAGACAAGATCCTGCGAAATGTACTAGTAAAATTCATACCACATAAGACAGGGTATATATGGATCAACTCCAACAAGACCTGAAACAGCAGTCACGAATCTGCCTATCCACACACTGAAGTAATCTAATTTGATCCTGCTTCAATCAGAAAATCAATTCAGAACATACACAGTTCCCAGCTGTACAGATCCTACAGCAAATAAACAGTGGAGATCCACATTAAACAAGTGCCAGTTGGACAGTACAAAGAAGTTGATGATTAGGCCAGCAAAACTTGTATTTTTTTCCCATGCTCATGCAATGTTAAGGGTGCCAGAATCCAAGGAGATTCTGGCCCTGATTTAGAGATTTCCTCATGCAGCAGGGTGCATGCCAAAGCAGTGCATGAGAATCACACCGCTAACAGACAAATCTTGCGTTAAATTCATTGCCTCAGTGATTGGAAGACCCCAGCCCCTCCTCCCCCCGAAGATCAGAGTGCCACATGCATATCTCCAGTCATACAATGTAGGGTCTTGCTGGACTAAAATGAGTACTCTGCTTTCAGCAGAATTGCCAAATTCTAGTGAAAAGTAACAATAGTTTTAAGCCCAGAAGTTCGGCCTTTTTTGTAAAGAATTATGATGCACAGTAGACTTTATCCAGCGAAAGCTGCATTACCGAGGCAGGCTAAGTGCAGCTGCAACAGGCTAGGCACAGCAGAAGAAACACCACACCATGAAGTAGTTTTACTTCCAAGAAGTCTTAGGTGCAGGTATTTACAGTGTATACAAACATCAGCAAACAGTTCGACAGCATGTTCCGCAGAAACTCCAAAAATTCCTAGACAGAGTACTAGTGAACAGGCTCTACTTTTATACATCTGTTAGCCTATCACTGTGAAGGTCAGTTATCTGGTTTGTACTGGTTCTGCACAGTTACATCTGGCTTTTGACAGGTGCTTCCTCTGGAAGGAGCTGTCAACTGGATCACTTTGATCTGTCTGTTCACAAGATGCATACCAATTTTCTATATTCTCTGACAAATTATTTGGAGTGAGGCTGTCCTGTTGTTCAAAACCTCCCCCTTTGCCTTGATAGGTCTTGATCACTAACAATAAATAGCGCACTGGGCAACTTCACTGCTTTCTACGGCAACCTCATGTCAATTTGCAGGACAGGAAAAGCCTATGAAAACTAGTTTGCCTCTTATGTTGGATGTGGACAGTTTTTGAATTTGGAGTGGACTGCCAAAATTGCTCTTGGTTGATATTGTGTTTCAGTATTCAGTGCCTGATATTTATTTAGGCCAGATGTTAGATCTGAACCTAGCACTTTGCCTATGTAGGCTAGGTTTTTGCTCCTTGTGCTAACTGCTCAACCTACAAATGTGTCCAAACACTTGTTTATTGATAAAACACACAAAGCTTCCAGGCCTCTTGCATTTAACAAGAAATAAAAATGTAAAAAATCTTTAAAACTGATAAAAAAATGCAGTTTCCACTGTATGGGAATGAAGCACCCAAAGCTTTGTTTGGGAAATATATCTAGTGACACAATCCAGCCAAAGATAAATAAGTTTGAATCTGGTTGTGATGGGTTTTCCAGGCTGTGTGGATCTTGTTCCTAACACTTCGCCTGTATCTGTGGCTGGCATCTTCACCCACCACAACCAGTTGAATCCGGCCATGAAAGCTTTAGACAATACAAAATTTACATCTCATTGATCTCAATTGGGGAGATTATACATAGTTCTCAAAGGGAACTTGAAATGTGCAGAACCGAGACTGAATTGTGTCCTAAATCTGAAAGCATTCAGTATTTGCCTATAGAAATCACAATATCACTACGTTAACAGAGCAAATGTTGGAAGTTTATAAAACCTGAACAGCAGATTTGAATAATTCCCCCCTCCCCACACATTTTTCTTTCTACAATTCATGACATTACTATTGTGTTTTGCAGACCAATACAAGCTGCAGGGAGATAGGGGGTGCTTTTCCCAGCTGTCAAGAAGGGGAGCTGGTTTCACTCATGGCATGGCATTTTTGTATTAGGGTGTTGTGGGTTTTCCAAGTTGTATGGCCGTGTTCCAGTAGCATTTTCTCCTGAAGCACCCTAAGGATTCCGGCTGTGAAAGCCTTCAACAATACATTTCTGCATTTCCTACAGCTGTTATTTGCATGTAATGACTAGAATGAGCAAGCAATTTAAAAATGGTTCTCTTTGCTCTGCAGAATTTAGGGAAGAGCATCAAATGCAGTGACGAAGGGAGGGAAACTGCACCCAGGGCATGAGCTGCCTGCGCACAAATGCACCGCCCCTGACATGCCCCATCCCCCGACATGTGACAGCAATGGCGGCACCCAGGACAAGCCATCCCAGATGTCCCCATTGCCACTATGCATCTGATCAAATGCTTCATTCCTCTGTGATCAAGAGACCTTGTGTAAATATTGCCAATACAAATATAAACTCTGGCTCAAGCAGTCTGTAAATCAGGAGCAACCTAATCTTCTGATCACCCATAAAAGTTATACTTTAGCTCTTGGGGTCTGAGCAGCTATGCACTAGCAATAATGTTGCAGACTTGCATTGGTTTAGAAGGCAACAGAAGGGACATAAATCTACAGCTTTCACTGATCCACCAACCTGAAGTAAAACACTCCCCAGTTCAATACAAAGTTTTGGGCAAGAGACAATTCTAAGGCCTTATACACAACACCAAACATATCTGATTTTGTATCAGTTTAACTGCAGTGGCTTCTCAGAATACAAATAATCCACACAGTTTGGAGACTGAGTTAAGAAATCCAAATGGGATCCTTTGTCCTCTAACAACTGCAGTTCCCAGGATTCTGACCTAATTCTATCTGACTTCCCTACACATATTACAGTGTCTGTTTGTGGTTGACTTGATAGGTGGATTCAACGAAAGTAAACAGCAGGACACAACTACACCTGATATCCCATTCCTGAGGGAATGAAACAAAGGAACTGGAGAGGAAGACCCCAGGTCACATGCAGTAAGGAATACAAGAGAAGGGGCATAAATTAAATATTGTGATCTTAATGAGGTGGCCTATCAACCAATTTATAACATAACTAGCGGGCCCGGCCACGCGTTGCTGTGGCAATTGTCTTTCTCATCACAGTCCGCAACCCACACAGATGTCCATGGAGGGCCAATGATCCCCAGCATAGCCTTTTGGGGTGGTCAAATGGAATCCCTCTTTCCCTCTTCAATGCACATCGTTATATGGTGCTGTCTTTTTTTTTAGTATAAGGTAACCCTTCCAATTCCACAACGGAACTGTCCAAAGTGCGAATCCCACTGTCCATGAGGCTGGTTGACACGCACAGTCCTGGCTTGGGTAAGGCAGAACTGGGGCAAGCAGGCTATCTTCTAGTCAGGGCAGTACGAGGCAAGGGTGGTGAGGACGCCTACCAGATCGTAGGCCAGCTCCCCTGGAGTTGCTTAAAGGGCCATGTGCAAAAAGAAGCGGAAGCCGGTAGTGTTAGTTCACCCCCCAACTCCCAAGCGGATTTTCTTCAGAAAAAGGCAAACTCCAGCTCGCTTTTAGTAAAAGAGAGCTGTGTTGAATATGGGTGAGGAAGTGGCTAAGTGTTGGTTGGATGTGAGGGAGGGCAGAGTGAGGTGTGTGAGGATGAGCTGGATGTATATTGTGTGGTAGCAGTGGGTGAGGCACAGAGAGTGAAAGTTACCTGCGTGTGTGTGGGGGGGGACCCCACCTGATGTCTCACACAGCAAAGTGTGTATGTGTTTCACTTCCACTCGTATTACCTAACAGTATTACCTATGTACTGTTTTCACTGCTCATCTCTGCCCTTCTGCCCGAACATTCTAAGCCCTCATACCAAGCCCTCAGGCCACAGACAGACAGGCTGCACGAAGATTCTAAGGGTGACAGTTAAACACAGCCAGCTTCATGGCCTGGTGTGCCAGGAAAAAGATGTTTTACCTGGCTCAGGTATGGACTTTCGTTTCGGGCCATTTGGCAAGTGTCCTGGATTACCTGCCATAGCTGCAATAGGAGGAAACGGGGTCATGTGAAAACTCCTCAGTCCAGTCCAGCAGCTTCTGAGGGAGATCATCAGGGACAAACACACATTTAGATTTTTTTATATATAATGTGGGCTTTATGATACATTTCTACATTGGACCAATTTCACCTAATCTCAAATATATGTTGGATGAACTGTGTACATATTATGTGAAGTTTTTAATTGAAAGAGAAGGAGGAAGACAACACCGGGAAGAAAGTGTTGTCTTGAACCACTGGCTGAGACTGGAATTCTATGCCCAATCCCAAAGGATCCCTTTCTACCCCATAGCATAAATAATTCACTTTCCAAAGGGAATCTTACCAAACATTACTAGCAGCAACAGCATACGTATTTCTATCACTTTACATGTCAAAACATTTCAAAAACAAAATACTGACGCTATTATGTTAGCATCAATGACAGGTACATATGATTTAGAGTATGTCAAAAATTTCCTGCAGTGCATCAAACTGTCCAGGTTTGAAAATATATCTTTAAGGATCACTCCTACATGTGAATGTAAAGTCTCACTCGAGAGCTGGTTTAGCATATTAGCTAAGAGAATAATCTTAGACGTCCCTTATTTAGATATTTTGCCTCTATCACTGGATGACATACATTGCAATACTACACAAAATTACTTCAATCCAAAGCTACTGAAATCTACAGGTTTAGACTGGAGAAACTCTATACTGGATTGCTCTGTTAAGCAGGCAACTAGCTTAACCCCAGTGTGATACACCTTCAGCTACTATTCTCTTCTTCTAGTCTTTTTAAAAAAATCTTAATGATTTTGCAAATCTCACTCCACTGACATTTAATGCCTTTTGCACATTTCCAGTCCTTCTGGAACATGACAGTAGAGAGGCTAAAAGGCCTTGGAGGGTAAGTGGGTTTATTGTTTCTGCTTTTTGTGAAGCTCAACACTGGCTGCAGCCGGACATTTCTGCTTTTTGTCAGCAAGCCTTCTCAAGATGTCAGACTAATTTGACGCTTGAACTTTCTTGGGCAGAATAGATAAGCTTACAACAGCTCCACCTCCCTACATGTTAGACGAGTCATCTTGGATGAGGAAGAAAGAGGCCCATTCATTGTGAAACAGAAGGTTGACTTCAAAGCACACAACTCTCCTAGCAGCGTGCCCCAGTTTGGCCGGGTGGGGAATGGAGATCATCATGTATCTACATAAAATACTTTATTGTGGATCAGACAAGGCACATGTTGTTAAAGTGCCAGGTTTTTTTAAAATGTAACAGGTCATTGATAGTAAATTCAACCTCCTGCAAGGAAATATCCCAGGCCTAAACTGGCTTTAGGACAGAGTTTTTTCTGAGTTCCACCAAGTTAACATTTGCAGTGCCCTTGACAGACATTTTTAACTCCTCTAACAAAAAGGCTTCAGACAGGTGACAACATTTGATACAAAAATACAATAGAAACACCAAAAGCAAATGAAGCAGCATACCAAGGAAGGGAGGATGGTTATAATTTTTCCCCTAAATATTAATTCAAACAGCAATCCCAGACCAAGCCCTGAATTCTTATAAGCCCTCTAAGTCCAACTTCCTCCACAGGTATCAGCAAAACACGCACCAAAATGATACATTCTGCTTGTCAGAAAGGTGGAACAACTTCAGGTTAAGCAACTTCAGGTTAGGCAATTTGACCACGTAGGGAATGCTGAGAAAGGCTTGCTACTAGTTGACAGGGCTTTAATTAATCAGCAAGATGGAATTTTTGACAGCAGATGACTTGGCTGATTGGAAAAATCTTTGTGAGCTCTGTGGTTCCACTGACATGAAACTAACCAGCAACCAGTCAGCTGTTTCTTGCGCCAGTATTACATCACAGCAGCACCTGTGTTATATCACATCAAGTTTGTGACAATAAACAGGTTTTGTCAAAGGCTTTCATGGCCTGAATCACTAGAATGCTGTGGGTTTTCCGGGTTGTATGGCCATGTTCCAATAGTATTTTCTCCTGATGCGTTGCCTGCATCTGTGGCTGGTGTCTTCAGGGGTAATGTCAGGAGAAAATACTACCGGAGCACGGCCATACAATGTGGATAACTCACAACATTCTAATAAACAGGTTGCTGCCTTCTACACCAGCAGCTGGTTTCCAAATTGCCTTCAAGGGCAGGAAGAAGGAAGAGGAGGAGTTTGGATTTATAACACACTTTTCTCTCCTGCAAGGAGACTCAAGGTGACTTACAAACTCCTTTCCCTTCCTCTCCCCAACACAGACCACTTGTGAGGTGGGGCTGAGAGAGTTCTGAACAAACTGTGACTAATCCAAAATCACCCAGCAGCAATGTAGGAGGGGGGAAACAAATCTGGATCACCAGATAAGAGTCCACAGCTCATGTTGAGGAATGGAGAATTAAACCCAGTTCTCCAGAGTAGAGTCCCCTGATCTTGACCACTATACCACATTCTCTAGATCAGGGGTGGGCAATTATTTTTTCCATGGGGCCGCATAAGAAACAGAAAATATTGTGGAGGGCCAACAGGAGTTTAGGCTCCTCAAGAGTCGGGCAGCCAAGGCAACCGTCAGTTTCATGGTTTTCTAAAGACACTTCCACCTTGCTGGGCGCTGGTGCTTTAAAGTCCCCCCGCGAGAAGTCGCGTTGCTGCGCAACTTCAGTCATGCGGGCTTCAGCGTGGTTCCACCCTCAGTAGGCGAAAGCCCCGCAGAAGCCGGCAGCCAAGGCAACCGGCTTCTGCGGGGCTTTCAAAGACACCTCGCGCCCCTGCCTTGCTGGGAGTCATGAGGAATTGTCTTTGGAAAGCCCCCCCCCCGCGGAAGCCGGCAGCCAAGGCAACCAGCTTCTGCGCGGGCTTTCAAAGGCTGCCTCACTCCCCAGTAAGGCAGGGCGCTGGTGGTGGTTTTGAAAGCCCCGCAGAGAGCCCGGCAGCCAAGACAACCGGCTTCGCTGGGCTTTTCAAAGACACCTCGCGCCCCAGCAAGGCAGGGGCGCGAGGCGCTTTTGAAAGCCCCGCAGAAGCCGGCAGCCAAGGCAACCAGCTTCTGCGGGGCTTTCAAAGGCGCCTCACTCCCCAGCAGAGGTGTATCTATGTAAACTGGACAAAACCTTTCCAAAAGGCTTTTGACAAAGTTCCTCACCAGAGACTGTTGAGAAAACTCAGCAATGAAGGAATAAGAGGGGAAGTCCTCCTATGGATTAAAAACTGGTTGAGAAACAGGAAACAAAGAGTGGGTGTAAATGGGAAGTTCCTTTCACAATGGAGAGATGTCAGAGTGGTAGTCCCCCAAGGATCCGTTTTGGGACCAGTGCTCTTAAATAACCTATTCATAAATGACCCATGGAAGTAGGGGTGGGTAAGCGTGTGGTGGCCAAGTTTGCAGATGATACCAAATTATGCTTAGGGATTGGTGGAGAACCACAGAAAGGGATTGAGGAAAAGAGCTCCAAAGCCGGACCTTGATAAATTAGATGAGTGGGCTCAGAAATGGCAAATGCAGTTCAATGTAGCAAAATGTAAAGTGATGCACATAGGGGCAAAAAATCCAAACTTCACATACACGTTTTCCACAGGGGGGTCAGTGCTGCTATCAGTCACAGACCAGGAGGAGGAAGGGATTTTAGGCGTCTTAGTTGATAGTTCCATGGGAATGTCAACTCAATGTATGGCAGCCTGTGAAAAAGGCAAACCTCTAAGTGCTGGGGATAATTAGGAAAGGAATTGATAATAAAACTGCAAAAGATTGTCATGCCCTTATATAAAGCAGTAGGTGCGACTGCTAACTTGGGAAGTACTGTGTCCAGTTCTGGTCGCCGCATCTCAAAAAAAAAAAAGGATATTGGAGGGAGATAGAAAAAAAGAAGGAGTGCAGAGACAGGGCAACGGTGGGGATGATTGAGAAGGGACTGGAGCACCTTCCCTATGAGGGAGAGGCTGCAGCAGCAGTTTGGGGACTCCTTGCTAGTTTGGAAGAGGAGGCTGACTAAGGGGGATAAAGGGATTGAAGTCTACAAAATTATGCATGGGAGTAAGAAAATGTTGACAGAGAGAAATTTTTCTCTCTTTCTCACAATACTAGAACCAGGGGACATTCATTGAAAATGCTGGGGGGAAGAATTAGGACTAATAAAAGGAAACACTTCTTCACGCAACGTGTGATTGGTGTTTGGAATATGCTGCCACAGGAGGTGGTGATGGCCACTAACCTGGATAGCAAAGCTTTAAAAGGGGCTTGGACAGATTTATGGAGGAGAAGTCGATTTATGGCTACCAATCTTGATCCTCTTTGATCTGAGATTGCAAATGCCTTAACAGACCAGGTGATCGGGAGCAACAGCCGCAGAAGGCCATTGCGTTCACATCCTACATGTGAGCTCCCAAAGGCACCTGGTGGGCCACTGCGAGTAGCAGAGAGCTGGACTAGATGGACTTTGGTCTGATCCAGCTGGCTTGTTCTTATGTTCTTATGTTCTTAACCTGAATTTGGCGCCCCCTCCCCCGGTATGGGCGGCCACCCTTCCCCACCACGACCAAACAATGATTTTTTGCACCACTGCACAAAACACCCCCCACCCCCAGCAAAACATACATGGCTCTCTCCCCACCAACTCTCTTTCCTAATTTTGTCCTTACACCAACCCTGTGAGGTAGGTTAGCCTGAGAAACAGCTTGAGAGTAGGTCATTCTGAGAAATGCAGCTCCAAGCCAGTTCAAGGGAAAATTAACTTTTAAGCATGTAAATCTCTCACAAATCACCCCCCATCAGAAGATTTTACCAAACAAATGTCAGCAATATCTCTCACAGATCACCCCCCCACCCCCCAGCAAAACATACATGGCTCCCTCTCCCCACCAACTCTCTTTCCTAATTTTGTCCTTTACACCAACTCCTGCTTGGGAGGTGGTGGCTGAGCTCTGAGAAACAGCTCCAAGTTCAGTGCAAGGGGAAATTAACTTTTAAGCATATAAATCTCTCACAAATCACCCCCCCATCATGAAGGTTTGTACCAAACAAATGCCAGCATCATCATGAGTTCTTGTTGCTGCTGGGATCCAGCTCCAGCTTCCCCTCTCCTGTGCCTATCGCCGAGCCAGTCTGCCGAGAAGGCTTCTGTGAGTAAGGGAGAATAAGGCACAACTGGGTCAGGAGGGAGGAGGGAGGCGTGAGCTGCCCCCCAGGTCCTGCCTCCTGGGAGCACCAGTGGAGGATTCTCCCCTGCCCCCTGGACACTCCAGGCCACCGTACAGAGTGGGGCGGGGGGGGGACTACAACAAGGAGCACTGGAGCAACAGTCAGCTGCCTCCCCAGTGCAGGGGCTTGCTAAAGGCCCACTACTGAATCAGCTCTCTCTGTGTGCAGGGACGTTTTGGCGCCCCCCACGTGACCAAAATGGATGCGCCCGGGGACAAGAGGTACTGTCCCTAGGCAAATACGCCTGTGCTCCCCAGCAAGGCAGGGGGGCTGGTCAGGGTCATCTGGCGGGCCGGATACGGCCCGGTGAGAATGAGGCCGTATAATGCCCAGGTCTGCTCTAGATTCTAGGTTAACCGGGCATGGATCAGCATGTTCAAATTGGCTGTGTTGTGCCCCCCCGGGCAATAATTCTTACTGTAGTGAATCCAAGGTGGAACTTAAGCCTGTAAAGACAGGCTCAACTCTCCACTCAGCCATGGAAGCTTGGGCCAGTCCCTCTTTTTCAGCCTCGCCCACCTCACAGGGGTGTTGTGAAGGTAAAATGGAGGGAGACTGATATAGGCTACTCAGGGAACCTTGGAAAAAGGGTGGGATTAAAATGTATTAAATTATACCTTCTATTCATGTACTGTGCCACGTGTCCAAGAACAGACTACCTTATTTATTGCAATGGAGCAGCCATCCAGATGGTCAACATGCTTACTCTGAATTGATGTTTACAGTGAAGTGAATGGATGAGAATTTGTTGTACATGTGGTGGTTTCCATTTAGTGACAGGATTGTTTGGGTTCAACAGTATAGGTGCAGGTGCTAATACAGCATCATAGTAACAGGGCTTCAACATGACAGGTTTTCCCACAGCTTCTCTACCCATGGAAGTGGTGTTACAGTAGGACTGACAAGTTCAGCTTGGAAAATTCCTAGAGTATTGGGAGTAGTGTCTGGGGAGGGCAGTTTGGGGAGAGAGAGCACAGCTCTGCTGGGATGTGATGCTTTACAGTCCACCCCCTGAAGCTACTATTTCTTCCAGGGGATCTAATCTATGCCGACAACCCTAGTTCCAGTGGTTCTGTTAGAGCTGTTGGGGCTTCCCTTCTCTCAGACAGTAGCAGGACAGACCCAGGAGGCCAAACACGCTCCACCATTAGGGTGGACAGGCGGCAGCCAGGAACCTTAAGGAGCAAAAAGGGGGGCTGTCATGGGCCAGCCTGTGGGCAGTTACCTGGACTCAGATGCAGAACCTAACGCCAGGCACTCAGAAGTGGCTCCTCATGACGAAGCAGAAGCTGACTGCACTGTTCAGCCAGAGCAGGCTGCTCAGGAGGAAATTCAGGCAGCAGAGTCAGCTACCAGCCCTTCCTCACCTGATGCCATGCAGCTGAGAGAACTTGACAAGTCCTCCATCAAGCCCTGTGATGAGCCAGCTGTGCAAAGGAGGTGGAGACAGCAGCTACAGAGCCAAAGGAATAGTGCTTGTTTCTCTGCCAAGTATGGCAGAAGGCTCTGCGAGACAGAAGCATCTGCATCTGAGGAGGACTGAGCTCTTGCAGGATTGCAGCCTCAGTAACCAGAGCTTCCCATTCCCATATAAACCCAGGTTTAGCTCTGCCTGGGTGCAATGAGTGCACTTCCTGCTGGACCTTCCCATACTTGCTGTAGCAGTCTGCCTGCCTGCTTGGATTCCTATGCTCTGAACCTGGGGCTATCTGCCCATGCCTGCCCTGACCTATTGGACTGTGACCTGACCATGCTTATGCTCGCCGCCCACATTGCCCTGCGAGGCTGGACCTGACCACGCCCTGCCTGCTGGCAGCACAAGGGCAGTACCTGGTGTGCCAGCATGACATTTCCTGGTGGGCAGACGACACTTCCAAAAAAACCCAGAAGTGGTGTTACTAGATACTGTAGGGTTTTCAATAACTCAGTGGTAAAATCATTATTAAAATTCTAGAGCATCTGTAACCCTACTTCCAAGCTTCATGAGCAACGCTGTCATGCTCCCCAACCCACTCCACTGGGGCATTTCAGGTGCCAGCAGGCAAAATACAGACTTGCCAGGAGGCTCCAACCTATCTGCCACTGACTGCCCTGTTTGGGGCAACGTACTACCTTGAGGTGGCCATGAGCTAATCTGGTTTTTGGCTTGGCCTCAAATCATGACTACTGCCTTTCCCAGTGACTTTATACCACCATCACCCCCCCCCCCCAACAAAAAACACATTTTCTGATGCTAGTTATTTCTTCTCTCCCTGTATTTACCTGAACAAACTAAAATATTCACTGTGAAGTAAATGAAGAAAAAAATATATTTGGTGACATCCTTTTGGATGTTTTTATTCCCCTTTCCCCAACGGACATTCATAATATATCACAAACTGCTTTCAAAAATCCTGTTTGAAAACCGTGTGCCAATGCCGCCAGGAGAGACACCACTGCTCCAAAGATGTGAACTCAAAGCCTCTTTTGCTGCAAGGCTATTTGAACCTCAGCCATAATCTGAAGTCTATTTTCCAACCTCACTCTCTGACCTTTGACAGGGGTTAGTGTTCCTTTAGGTTTCAGGAGTTCAGGTTTCAACAACGCCTTTGCAAATTCTCAAATTAGTCTAAATTCATTTGATATTCTACTCTGAGGAATTTATTACTTCATATTTGTGAATTTGATGTTACAGAAAGTCGATACTTGTAGAATTAAAAAACTGTGCTTTTACGAACATAGACTCACTCCATACCTTAAAATATTTGTCGCTGAACGGGAAACTGCTTCAGTAGCTTTTAAAAAAAATTGGGGCTGGACTTTTACACTCCTGGTGCTTTGACCTGTCACTACCCACTTTTTAATCAAGGCAGGTATTTTGAGGCAGCTTTCTTTTTACTCCACAGCCTGCTGTTATTTTAATTATAGTTACTGAGGACTTTTTTTTTAAACAATTCTAAAATATATGTACACTGTGGGGGTAAAAAGTCAGCATGTGTCAGCTCCAGTTCTTAAGTGAGAGAATCATATAATTTCCAGAGTCTCACCAACAAATACAAAGTCCACGCATTTGGATCAGAGATTTGGAAAGCAAGTCTGATCAGAAGTTGGCAAAGGTGGACTCCGCACAGCATGATAATGGGTTGTATCTGTTATTTTTGAATCTGGGTCTATTTTATTCCGTTTTTGTCCTTCGCATGGGTCCTTTTTTTCCATGAAGGAAACAATCCGTTTTCTTTCTGCCCATTTGCACGAACCCATTATTTTTTTTAACACTGCAAACGCACGGACGTGAGCATCCTGTTTTTCCTGCATTCTGATTGACTGTTCCATCACCATGGTCCCCCTTCCACCCCTCCTGCCCTCTGCTTAGGGAATGCTTCTGATTGGTGGAGAATCTGCAGCAACCCTGGGAGCCCAAGCATTTCTCCAGCGTGGAAAAAAAGTTTGGGCTTTGAAACCATAACACATGTAAACATGAAGCATGCAACCCACCCCCAACGTTTTGATACACAAAATAATACAATCTGTACAAAAAGGGAGCAAAGTGATATGTCCCATCCACAGCCGAAAATGTACGTCTGCCTAGCTAAGTGCTCTGAACACACAAAAAATAAAAAGAACAGGAAACAATGGCCCCATTTGTTGTGAATCCATTGTTGTGCACATTTGGGTGAAATGGCACTTACAGTCACTGCCAAGGGAAGAAAACACGCTTCAGGGACATTTCTGGATGGCAGGCTATCATCAGTCAGCAGAAACGAAAGTGACATGACATCAGACAGAAGAACGGGCAGCAGGGCTGGAAAAATAAAGTGGTTGGGCACCTGTGCCGTTCCCCCAATAGCAGATTCAACCTGAGATTTTTCAAAGACATTGCGATTTTGGTATTTTTTTTTTAAACCCAGGGTTGAGGGAACTATAACTGGTCAAGTCTGCTTTGGGGAAGGGACCCATGTGATCTTCTTCCCCAAACTGGGATATTTCCCTTTATCAACCTGTTATATTTCTACCATGCGGAATCCACCAAAGCAAAAAAAGACAGTGGGAAGGACATAATGTCTGTTTGCTGGACAGGGTTTGGGGCAGATGTGGCTCAGGGAAAGGGACTAACACAGCAAGGCAAAGGATACACAGAAAACACAAAACAGACAAGTTGTCAGGCACAGCCCCCACAAGAGAGCTGTTGACCAGCTTGCCAGCACTCTTTTCCCACTTCCTTTCACAGGGATGATGGAAAGTAGGATCTAAGGAGGCTCATATGGTCTCAGGAGTTTTTTGTACAAGGTGAAATGCCCCATGATGGGGGAAGCCACTTCTGTGTACTCAACTGTATGAATTCCATGTGTAACATCACCTCTCCTCTCCTCACACAACAACAAATGTTCTGTGACAGGGAACCAGGAGAGGAAGGATGAGCAGTGAAGACCCCATTACACCTCTACTTACAGCCAGTGGTGGGATTCAAATAATTTAACAACTGGTTGTTTACAAACACAATTTTAACAACCAGTTCTGCCGAAGTGGTGCAAACCTGCTGAATCCCACCACTGCTTACAGCTCAATACTGGTCTGCCACTTCTGTTTCTTCCACACACACACCCCACCATGTTCTCCATTTGTGAGAAGGGATTTCCAGGAGGCGGTGCGGGTGGTTTTGTTTTCGAGTCCAATATTTTGCGATTCTATTTTTCAATCTGTTCTCCTGCCTGCCCACCCACCTCTTTTCTCACAGGTCCATTTATTGTATGGCTGTAGTTTATCTTTAAGTATTTTATCCCACTTTTCTGAACTCAAAAGGAGCTTATAAAGAAAAATATAATTTAAACAAGAAAAAATAAATATACAACATAATTAGCTCAGTGAAATACATCCAAAACCAGCTGATAAAAGTCTTTTGTATCCATTTTTGTAATTGAATGTTGCATTTCATCTATCTTGTGAGCTACTTTGCCTCAGTGAAAAAGCAGGGTACAAATCCAGAAACCATGAAACACGATTGCTATGCTTGTATTTCAAGGCATGTGGCTGGGCCAAAAAGTGATGTCTAACCCCAATTAAGCACATGTTTTAATGTACAAACATGATTGGCTCATTCTTTGGTTTGAAAATCACCATTTGGCTATCACAAAGGTTTCTTTGTCCGTCTTTCTGCCCACTCAGACTGGTCCAAACCATGGGGTCAGTGCCAGAAGGTCTTTGATTTACAACAGTAAGAATGGATTCCAAAGCATTCCTCTTAAGGAGTTGACCATGGCCAAAGAGTGCAAACACTACCTGTTAAGCAATTTCTAAAAGTCCTATTTGTTTTAGTGTCAGGGTAGAAATTCAGCACTGAACACGATCCCCCTTGGGAAAGTATATTACATTTGGATAACTATTTCTTACCCTACCACATCTTGCATCATCCAAGGAAAGAATGCCTAGATCCACATCACTCCTGTTTTGGAATTCTAGTATCACCATTTTGAAAGAGCCCAAATAAAACGGTCTGAATGGCAGAAATTGCTTTTGAGTGTGGCATCAATGGGAAAACTACCGGGAGTTATCTTACACTCACTCACAAGTGTTCCAAGTAACCCTAAAGAGGCTGTGTGAGTAAAAATTTTGTATGTCAGCCAGAGTTGCCTCCAGTACCATGGAAAGGAGAGGTTTTCACATTTGGGGTTAATGATTTCAGATACTGCAAAATAAATGTGCTATGTCCATCTATTACAACTTGGCACATACCATCCTCATTCAAATGATGTTCAAAGTATGTCAAGTTATAATGAGTTCCAATGTACAATGTCAATTATAATGAGTCCCAATGTACAATGTAGCCTCGGCTCTTTAATATTGTACGTTGCCAATAAGGTTCTTGGTGCCAGTCAAGATGCTCAACTCTGAGCTAAAGAATCATGAAAGCAAATATCAGCACATCTTTCTTTACCTGGCTTGACTCATGGAAGTGCGTGTTTGGATTCAGCCTAGAGAAATGATTTAAACAAATCTGACATGCACAAACATGCCTTCCCTATCATCTTTATAATAGCTCTTTTGGCAGCCAAATCGGATGAAGACAAAAGCATCAATCATATTTCAACCTGAGCTGTAGCCATGAAAGTGTATCTGTTGCTGACAGTATTGTTATAGTTAACATAGTCCTAGCTCTTGACTGAATGAATTCAGCTTCAGAATGGCTCTACAGAATATTAAGGGATTAGATCCAATCCTACCCCTAATGGAGTGAGCTCACAGAAGGGATATTTGCTGCCTTCCCCCAGTACTCTGAAAACCACTCATGAGAGTTGGGCGATGCTCAGGAACAGTAAGATACGGTCAAAGAAAAGTCTTCCTTACCAGCTGAATAAACTCTACAAATGGAGCAAATCTTCCCTCTCAAAAGCAGGGAGGGAAGATTTCTGCCAATTCCCACTTTTTGCTACAGTACGCAGCAGTACTGCGTACTCAAGAGCAGTTTTGGGGCATCCGGGAAATGGAAGGTAGCAAACATTCCTTCTGCAAACTCCCCTCTTTGTGGAAACACTGCCATGAATCCAATTATTTCTGTTAAAAAGTGTTGCTGTAATTATCTCCCAAATGCCACTTTGACAAAGACACTTTGCAATTGATTTCAATTAGTGGGCTGATTAAAAGCAGACCGTTAATTCATCTGCAAAGCTACAAATCACTTAACAGCTCTCAGTGTTTTGATATAATTCAGAGAGGCCCACGGGGGGGGGGGGGGGTTGGGGTTGTTTTTGTCATGGTTACTTATTAGGCCACCTTCTCTTACTATAGTCCCTTGAACTACAAAGTAGTGAGCACAGTTTAAATGGAAGCTGTCAGTGGATGACTTTGAAAGGTAGTAACAGCTAACACTTGTGGCAGCAAACAGGGTTAACAGTAGTAACCCCTACTGCTTACTGTTGAGGTTGTTTTTTAAATGTTAATTTTTTATAGTCCATCTTTCTTACAGGGATTCAAGGCAGATTATACAATGGAAAAATGGTGCCAGTTAAACTGAGCTGAACGAGTAGATCCTGCTTTGGCCCACTGCCATTAAAGCCCCTCCTCCCTCTTCTCCCCTTCCCCCTTACTTACCCGAACACTAACCCTGACTGTGTAAAAATGTCCTTCTTTAGAATTCAATTTTGCATAATTTGAAGAGAAAGCCAAGAGAGTGGGAGTTTTCCTAACCTCAGGCAGGCCATTGTATAAAGGGGGGAGGGGACAATAGAGAATGCCCATGTCCAGGCAGTTGTTGATTTTGGCTATCTGCAAGGTGGCCTCCAGCAGAAGCCCCTGCACTGATGAGGTAAACTGTCACGACAGAACATATAGAAAGAGGCAGTTCTGCAAATATGATAGACCAGAACCATGAAGGGATTTTTATGCAAGAGCCACTACCTTGAACTTAGCCCACTATCTGATGGACTGCCTATGAAATGAGTGCAGAAAGGTAGTAATATGCTTGCTTGAGTGGGCAAGCCATTATTTGCACTTTGCCAGTATGCAGCTGAGGTGTGACATTCTAGGAACTGTATATCAAGCTACTGGGTGATCCTCATACCAAGCTCGGAGTCTTGCAAGAATCTGGTTGCAAATTTATAGGAAGTTGAATGGTGTGTCAACCCCAGCAGCATTACACCCTACTAACTAAGCCCATTGACTACAATTGCACTGTAAACAGTTTTCAAACTCTGTGTCAGGAAATCCTGAGAGTTCAGAAACAGCTAGCAATCTTTCCTTAGAGACAGATCTCCAATACAGATCTTCCCTTGTGATACATAGCTACAGGAGGTTTTGTCGGTGTTACAGGGAAATAAACAAACATGCCCTACATCAGGGGTCTGCAACCTGTGGCTCTCCAGATTGGACTACAATTCCCATCAGCCATGCTGGCAGGGGCTGATGGGAATTGTAGTCCATGAACATCTGGAGAGCCACAGGTTGCAGACCCCTTGCCCCTACAATGAGTCCTCTCTGGGATAGGAAGCTGCATACCTAATTTTTTTATTATTATGCTATTATTATTTATTACATACGCCATGCCATTATTATTATTATTATTATTATTATACATGGGCTGAATACTTGAGGGCATGTGTGAATCTTCTGCTATGTGATGGGGTAGATTCCTAAACAGATGTGTAGATGAGGTAGTGTAAGAGATTCTCTGGAGGTAGAAAATTGGAAAACCAGTGATCTATATAAAAAGTGGGTTGTAGGCAATGCAGAGCTAGATTAGTTCTGAAAGTTAAACACTCTACTATTCATTTCTAGTTATTCTGTGACTGTGAGCATGAAGAAGTGAGGCATATATGGCAAAGAGATTAAATGACTTTCTTCAATTCAGATGTCACAGGACTCTCCCACACTCTACTACCAATTCATCCTGGGCTTCTGAATGTCCTGTTCATTTGGACTAGAGGAGAAACAGGGATAAATAGACTGCACCACAGGTTGGCTAAGCCCCTGGGTTCAAGGGGGAAAAGAGTGGAGAGGATGTTCCAGGTGGAAAAAAGATCTAGTGCACCAGTCTGACCAATATGGCAAAATAAACTCATCACTCAAGACAAAAGAACAAATGTTGTGTGATGAACTTTTTATACTCCTATTCTGGCTGTCTTAATTTCTGAGACATATCTAAATGGCTTGCAAGAAATTGAGAACAACAAAAAAATCCATACATTTAAAAATGAATGGCAGCTAATCAACTTACATAACCTATAAAATGTAAAGAGTCAATAAGACAAATTCAGAGTCAAAGTATAACATTTGCTTGCTTGCCAAATCTTTTGCCCATTTCACTTAATTACCTTCTAACTCATAGGAGTCAAACTCGCAGCCCTCCAGATGTTATGGACTACAGTTCTCATCATGGAGGGCCACGAGTTTGACACGTGTGTTCTAACTCATATTTTGCGTTCAATTCAAGTATGGAGGGTAAATCTAATTTTATAAAATGAAATAATCCATAATTTACCTCAGATCAAAAGACTGTCACACATGGCACACTGGAGGTGGTCGTGGTGGAAGGTGCTGCTAAATTGTAGCTGGCTTATAGCGACCCTGTACAGTTTTCCAGGCAAGAGACATTCTGAGGTAGTTTGCTATTGCCTGCCTCCATGTAGCAACCCTGGTGTTCCTCTGTGGTCTCCCATCCAAGTACTATCAGGGTCAACTGTGATTAGCTTCTGAGATCTGACAAGATTGGGCTAGTCTAGGGGCCATCCAGCTCAAGGCACATAACACACTAGCCTTGCTAAAACCCACAAAAGTAAAACACATGCAGAAGGTCAAACTGAAATTAGTAAACCAAAAAACGATGAAGGACAGCTATCAGCGGCCCCACTCCCAGGCCAAAAAAACAACAACAGTGAAGTTCATCTTGAAAAAATTATCTGTGGTTTTCCTCTTCAACTTGATAACAGGGTACCAGAAAAAATTATACCAGACGCATAGGAAGCTTACAGATCACAAATATATACAAGGAGAGACTGGTGGAGGTTCATGAAGCATGTCAAAAGAGAGAAGAGCTGTTCAAGGAATACTGCATATTCTTAGCGTATGACTAAGCAACCCCCACCCCCAGTCTTACTGAGCAGGGATTCTAGAGGCCTGAACTCATTAGAGCCTCAGGAACAAATTCTCAGGTGCGGCTCAGTTATAAAGGCACTTGTACAGGCGTCTCTTGTGCGATATATAATCTGAGTAAGAGTATGATGACATTTACTATTGACAAAGTATGGAAAATAATTATTACTCTGTTAAGTGGAATGTTATAAAATCACAGGTGAACCAGCCAGCAATTGCTAGGCGCACTCAAAGAAAGCTAACATTTCTGTATTCTCTCTTCCCTAAGGCCATGTGACAATGCAGCTGTTCTTTGCAAACTTAAACCATCAGGTGTGGTTTCTTCCAGAACCTAGCTGTGTTGGAGGCAAACTAGAAGCTACAAAAAAACAGAGGGGGAGGGGGTTGGTTCTTACATCAGAAGCAGTCTTGAAAGACTACAATTTGAAGTACTGGAGTGGCTGGTTGGGAGGAGGAGGAGGAAAAGCAGAGTGTGCAAAAGAGATGCTTGGTTCCTCCCCTCCTATTATTTAATAAAGCACTGGTATCTCTGATTTTCCTTAAAAAAGCAAAGAAGCTTCAAAGTCAATTCAAAAGTCATTCCTAAATTGCCCCCTTCCACACAGTGTTTCAAAGGTATGCTTACCCATATTGGGAACCTTCAAGGTAGGTAGGGAAAAGGGTAAGTAAGGAAATAGACTGTGGCTATTAAAAACAAAAGGGAAATGGTTAAACAGTTCTTCTCCTCTCACTCCCCCCACAAAAAAAAATTGCAAAGAGAGACCTGAAAATGTATATTGTTGGCTAAACTGAAAACAGCTGACAACAGGTTCAACCATTTCTCTTCTTGACAAGGAGAGAAACCCAAGGAGATACCCTATATAACGCAACTGATAGAACACATAATCTCTCTGTTCAACAGCAACAAGTAAGTTAATTTTACTGCGCCATATACAAAGCTCAACAACACTGAGAAATATGATCATTAAAAGGGTGTGGGTATGTGCTGAACAACACAGAGATTGTAATACCTTCGAAGCTTCATTGGAATGCCTGTGGGTCTGTGAAAACAGAAGCAAGATTTTAAAAACAGTCACAGTCAGTTCCTCATCAGTGACAAGAATCTGGCTCCACAAGTAGCGTTACAGGTGAACATAACAATAAGTCAAATGCTGGATCAGCTGTCAATCTTTCCACTTCCTTCATACATTATCAGGCTTGTCTATTTTAAAAAGAGGCACCCGTGTTTTAAACACCTTTGAAGTACTTTACTTCGTCCAAAAATCTTTACTTCATCCAAAAAAGAAATTACAAGTATTTAGAGGCAACTGCTGACTTTTTGTGAGGATGGGAAGGGGGGGGGATTGCTATATTAAGGGCACTTCCAAACTAGATACTCCATTCTAAAAGGCTGTGCCTGTATTCACCCTTGCTCATGCCAATTCTGAGGGCTGAGGACAGAACCCTTGGAAATCCAGTAACTCCTCTCTGTGATTGACTGTTTTCCAAAAAGCCAGGAGGTTTTAAGAAGTGCAGGAGTATTTTCAACAAATAATTAAGTATCCATACAACTGTGGCAAGATCAACATTTTAATAATAAAAACTATTATGGAGCTAAGGTAGGATGAATGTCTTTACATTCTGTATGGAGCATATTGTTTTTGATTCTCTATAGTAATATTATGAGCTCTTTTACACATACCTCCCTCCAAAATACAGCAGGTCAGGTCAGGTTGTGAAATAGTTTCAGTCTCTGTAAATACAGAATGAAAGTGTGCAACCTGGATAGTTTTAGCATTGACTTGAATGGTATTGAAGGGGGTCAATACACATTTACAACAAGATAAGTATTAAATGTATCTGAAATGTTTTTTGTTAAATTCAAGATCCTACCTGAAGACAGAAGCAGAACATATTTATTTATTGGGGGGGGGAGGAGCAGGAGCAATCATGAAAACCCTCCTTAGACAGAACCACTTAAGAATGCAGAAGGGGAAACGACAAGTTTTGAATGCTCCCCCATGTCAACATTTTTGTGCAGATAGATATCAGGAAGAAAGCTAACTTGAAAATGTCTCTTAAAATCAGCATCTCACTTAAACATACTTATTTGTATTTCCTTAGCTCCTCATGGCAAAAATTAAGGGGCGGGGTGGGTGGGGATGATTTGTGTACTGAATAACATTTCTGCCAAGTTTCATTTGAATTAAAAGGGGGGTCACTGACAGAACATTTTATGGAATGTCAGGGAATTTTTTTTACATTTGACAGTCATTTAGAAATGTGCAAAAAGATACTACATCCTGATTGCTAATCCATTTTTGACATCCAAAAAAAGGTCAGTGGTCCACTGAGCCCAACATTGTATATGATTACCCAAAGCTTTTAATGTTACATAGGACAATGTCCAGCTCTTCCATTTGTTTGATCTGATTCGTGTTAAGATTCCCAAAGTCCAACAATATCCTAAGAACATAAGAAAGAGCCTGCTGGATCAGACCAGAGTCCATCTAGTCCAGCACTCTGCTACTCTCAGTGGCCCACCAGATGCCTTTGGGAGCTCACATGCAGGATGTGAAAGCAATGGCCTTCTGCTGCTGCTGCTCCTGGTCTGCTAAGGCATTTGCATTCTCAGATCAAGGAGGATCAAGATTGGTAGCCATAGAACGACTTCTCCTCCATAAATCTGTCCAAGCCCTTTTTAAAGCTATCCAGGTTAGTGGTCATCACCACCTCCTGTGGCAGCATATTCCAAACACCAATCACACATTGTGTGAACAAATGTTTCCTTTTATTAGTCCTAATTCTTCCCCCCAGCATTTTCAATGTATGCCCCCTGGTTCTAGTATTGTGAGAAAGAGAGAAAAATTTCTCTCTGTCAACATTTTCTACCCCATGCATAATTTTATAGACTACAACCATATCCCCCTTCAGACGTCTCCTCTCCAAACTAAAGAGTCCAAAACGCTGCAGACCCTTTACCCCCCCCCCCCCATTTCGTTAAGCCAGTTGAAAATATCCCTCCCAAGTTCTGTTGTTACTATTACCGGTAGCATTCAAAGCTAAAGAGATGGATCTTTAAAAGCAGAATTAACAAAAACATGCTGTGCCTGACCCAAATCTTAACCGTGCATACTTTACAATTTGCCTTTAACAGACATATGGAGCACTGTAATTTTTGGCAGATCTGTTTTGCCCATCTGATGATGGAAATATCACTGCAGAAACCAAGCAGGTAAAGTAATTGATAGAACCAACTCAATTTGGTGCAAAAATCACAGAAAAAAATGTACGTGCTCAATTGCAGTATGCTGAGTGTGTAGCTATCTTGCCTGTTAAATAATCACCACTGATTAAGTGTCCTTAAGATCAAAGGTTTTGCCATCCAATCTTTTGGATTTGGGATAGCTGTTAAAACACTTTCTATCTATTCTTGTTCTTTGAAATCCTGTGTGCCCTTGCTCATCAAATTACAGTGCCAGATTTCTCATAGGAAAGAAAATAGTTATCAAATGTCTCTTGATCCTCATTAGGGAAAGGGAGCAGAATGTTAATTTTGACCTAAGCTGAAGATATCATAATGGCATGAACATTTATTTATATCTTGCCGAACCTATCTTTCATCATGGAAGTCAAGGCTGCATAGCATACATAAATTACCAGGAAGCTTCCCATTCAGACACAGAGCACAGCCAGGCTTGTACAGGTTTGCTCTTTCTAATAATAAAGTGGCTCCATTATGATACTGAGAACAGCACGAAGGGGCCACCATTAATGAGGCCTCTTCAGATATAAGGCTGTGTAAACCAACAAAAATAAAACAAAACTTGTCAAAATAGCATGGAGGCAAAGAACACTGAGAGCAGTTCAGAATCAGTTAAATATGTGTTCAATCAGTTCAATATCAGTTAAAATATGTGGGACAGAAATCAATCTGCTCAGGATCTTAAAACTTATGGAATCCTGGAGGGTGAGAAGTGGACTTTCCAAATTGTTTTTGGCTTCTGCAATTCCTCACAGGCCCATAGTTCTTATTTACTAACTAGCGGGGCCCGGCCACGCGTTGCTGTGGTTTATTGTGGTGAAATGGGAAAGGAACAGTAGCAGCAAATCAATTGCAGAGGCCAGCAGTACATGCTCATGGAAATGCGCAGGCTGATACTGTGCGATGTCATTGATGTGTGTGACTGCTTTCCTTGGGGGGGAGAATGGAAAGGCACCCCTCCCACATATCTAGGCTGGCTGGTCACGATCCTTTACCTGGGAGTAAGTTGGGGTGGTGGCAATGTGTGTCGCTTCTGAGTAAACCCTCTGAGGGGCACGACTCAGCCATTCAAAGTATGTCATGGTTGCTTTATCAAGCTTACTCCTGAGTAACACGTGCCTCGGAGGCAACCTGGTTTTCTGAACTGTAACCTCAGTATTCAGGGAATCAAGGCTGGCTGGGCCCTCCCTCCCCTCCCTTGCATGTCACCCCTCACTATCTCCCCTCGCTCACTTCTCTTCCCTTGCATGGCACCCGTCCCCCTACCTCCCTCCCCTTTCCCTTTGCTAGAGTGGGTGGGTCATATCCAGATGCTGGGCCCCCTTCCTCCCCTCCCTTGCATGCCACCCCTCACTCTCTCCCCTCCCTAACTTCTCTTCCCTTGCATGCCTCCCCTTCCATCCCTGCCCTCTCCCACCCTCTCTTCTCTTGCATGCCAGCTCTCCCCCTCCCTCCCTTCCATCTCCCTCTGCTAGGGTGGGTGGGTCATATCCAGATTCTGGGCTCGCTCCTTCCCCTCCCTTGCATGCCACCCCTCACTCTCTGTCCCCTCCCTCACTTTTCTTCCCTTGCATGCCTCCCCCTCAGTCCCTTCCCTCTGCCTCCGCTGAATGTGCATGAGAGTAGGTGTGTTGTGTGGTAGCAGTGGGTGAGGCACAGAGAGTGAAAGGTACCTGCGTGTGAGGGGGGGGACCCCACCTGAAGTCTCACATGGCAACGTGTGTATTTCACATCCACTCGAGTTATTGCCTATGTACTGTTTTCATTGCTCATATCTGGCCATCTGAGCTAACATTCTAAGGGCACAAACATTCTAAGGATGACAGTTACACACAGGCAGCTTCATGGCCTGGTGCACCAGGAAAAAGATGTTTTACCTGGCTCAGGTGTGTTGCCTGACAGTGGGAAGTACGTAAGAACACAGTGGGGGGAATGAGTAAGTGTCTGTGAAATTTTCAGAGCATTTGGGCCAGCAGGTGCGGGGTTATTCTCAAAGCAACAAACGCATTTATATATATATATAGATAGATAATCTGTCCACAGCAAAGGTAAAATAGCTCGTGCAGGAAACTCAGTCATGAACATATTTACATGAAAGTAAGCAAAAAGCTCATACTCCAAACATTTTGCTGGTCTCTAAGATGCTACTGGACTCAAATCTACTACAGACCGAGACAGCTCCTCTCTGAAACCATATCCCAAGCAAGTATATGTTTGATTGCAATCTTAGGATAGCTAACGATGACTATCTACACACATTCCAAATTTAAAAACAAAACAGCTAATCTGTAACATTAGGCTATACTGTGAAGTGGTTACTATTCAGCTGCAACTGGTGAGAAATCTGGGATTTTAAACTGTTTCATCAAGTGGCCAGATGCTACAGACCAACTAGTTTCTAATGTGGTTACCTGAGCATGGCAACAGGTTACAACAAGCAATGAAAGGGCAAAATGGCCACCCACAGCTACTCACCATCACCCTCTTCCTTAGTGTAGCATCTGTCTATGAAGAGTCAGCTCTGCCATTGATAGAGTGCATGTGGATGGGCACACACTCACACCTATGAACCTTTGCTATATGGGTGTGAGGGTTCAGCTGTGGTTAAAGCTATACAGAATCATGATACGCTCAGCAACGGAGGATGAATTCCTTTTCTAGAGGGCAAAAAGGCTCAGCAGGTGAACTTGCATCTATCTCACCCAAATGGCAAGCCATTAAACACTCATCCAAATGGCAAATCAGCACAGGAATGGAAGGAAGGAACTGTTATCATCAATTAGCCAAAATGTATTGGGCCAACCATGTTTAAAATGTTTTACTGAAAAGACTGCATCCTGCTATAATTAATTCAATGGCAGCACAATCAGCAAGCAGGCTGGCCAACACTCCACAAAACAATTCCGTTCCATAGACCATTAACATTATACCCTGAGAAGCTGAGGCAAACTGACTCACAAGGCTGTTATGTACTTTGCAATTAACAAGTACAAATCCAAGTGCATATCTGTATGGGGGTTAAAAGCATAAGCTATGTACTGGACTCTCTGCTCTAACGTCCAGCCATAAAACTACTGGATCTTACAAAGATAATGGAGATAAAGTATGTATGACAATATAGCATGGTTTCAATTTTGCCATTTATTTGTGTTTTGCAGGCTACAAAGAAAATCTGGTCCTCTGCTTGTGCAGATGAAAACTGACTCTGACATTATAACATTCACTTTTTTAAAAAACTCAAGACCTGGCCTACTAGTAAAAGACATTAATGTATGGAGCTGCCCCTCAATAGCTGAGGTGAAGTTTGAACCAAGTCTTAATGCTGGTTGGGACATGTGTCTTTAGACTGTGGGCATATATTTCATGCACGTGACACAGAAAGATACAGATATGAAAGAGGATAGTATAGTCTTTTTAAAAAACTATTGCACTGTATTTATAGGATCATCAAAAGCAGTCCTGGGGCCCCTTTCAGCTGGCACCTATTGGAAAAGAGACCTGTCCCAATCGGCTATACACAGTGGTCCCTCTCAAGAAATAAGGAAATAACAGAGATAGGAGGAAATGTCTGAAGCTGCAGTCTCACCCTCATCACTGAGCCAAGTGTTCACATGCCGAGGATGATGAGCTAGTGGAATGGCTGCACATCTCTAAATGAACTGATCTGAGATGAAATCAGGTTCAAATGCAAGTCTTTGATATAATTCAATGGATGAATTTGTAGTGTGTGCTGAACTGAAAACCCAGATTGTACATTTTTGAAATTCAAAGAATTTATTTGTATATTTAGCATGGCTGAACATAAAATGAGAATGCTAACAGAGAGAGAGAGAGAGAGAGAGAGAGACCACGCACACTTAGTTGAATGCCTGAGCTGTAAGTAGTAAACAGATGCCGCAAACTGGATTTCATGATGAAATTAACTTGGAATTAGCAGGCCCAGAAACAACTTTCTTGTGGTGTTTGCCAAACTCTTTTGAAATTTTGACATTTGAGTTTCTTGTCTAAGATCACTCAGCAGGCTTGATATTAGGAGTGGGAAAACAAATTTGGTTCATCAGATTAGAGCCTGTTGCTCTTGTGGAGGAGAGAGGAATCAAACCTGGTTCTCCCGATGACAGTCTGCTGCTCTTGACCACTACACTACTCTGGCTCTCAACTTTGAACTCTCAACTTTCTTTGGGTTCCAGTTTAGAATCTCAATTCAGAATCACCCGTCCTTAGCCTCTTACTCATCTCTTTGACAGCGACGAAAGCACACTGCTCACTGGGAAGCCCTGGAACACTGTATAAGTACTTTGAATTAAAGAACAATGGGAGTAAAATATTTACCAGTAATCACAACACTTTATGGTCTTCTGCATTTTTCCACTCCCATCTAATTTGTCTCTGTTATTTAGAAAACTCTCAAGAGTGCAATTTCATATACTTTAGATGGGTGTTGCAATATACAACCGGGGTTGTGGGAAGTGACCTAGAAAAGTACAGGTACTGATTGCATGACATGGTAGCAACATGCGTTATAAAGCCTATACTGCTCTCTTCAGTGCATTAAGTGTGCATGTTTAAATGCACAAGTGCATAGCAGGATGGGTTGAAGCCAGTATGGTGGTAATGGAAAGCGCCATCAAGTTGCAGTGACACAGTGGGGTTTTCAGGACAAGAGACCTTCAGAGGGGGTATGCCACTGTCTGCCTCTGTGTAATTACCCTGGATTTTCTTGATGGTCTCCCATCCAAGCACCAACCAGAACGGACCCTGCTTAGACACATCAGGCTATATAACTGAGACTGGAAAAACTGAAACAACGAACTCAGTCACCCCAAACATGCTCTCTGGATGTGCTCTGCAAAGAATCCTTTAGTGCTGTGGCTAATCCAGAGTTGTCATCTGGGAATCCGACATGCTTGCATAGAATCCAGCAGGCTTGGCTCAAGGTATGCATTAGTCACTCCGTGCAACATAATTAGCATGCCCCGCCTGCTTTTATTCCTACCCTTTTGAGAATTCAAAGGACAACACACACCCCCCCCTCCTTTTCTCTCCCACCTTTGGCTGCTGGTTTGCCCTTTTGCAGTATGTTTAAATGGACACTTCGATGCATCTGTAAGCACGGAAGGGCGTGCTCTCTGCTGAAAAGCGACGCCTAGTACCAAGCACGTGCAGCTGGGTCTCAAGGTTTAAGTTCACGTCTAGCTCTGGTCAGGGCTAATTTGTAAACTTTAACGGCTCAAATCCCACTGGGGCAAAACGTATTTGAATGCACCTCTGTCTCTTGAGTATACTTTAGTGACCCAGTTTCGGGTTCTAACTCCCACACATCAAGCAAATGAGGCAGGCGGTATCCTCGCCGCCAGCCCTTCATGCTCTTTTCCCGATAAGGTCGACACAGGCATCCTAATTCGCATGTTAAGGATTGCACCTTGCTCCAGAATAGCACGACCCTTGCTCGGGAAAATCATCTCTCGCCTCCTCCCAACTCCCCCCTCCCCCCCCCCCCGGCCGGCGCGCTTACCTAGACGCAGTCCTGGGCCCGGTGGAAGAATCCAGAGTGGTGTAGTAGTGCCCATAAAGGATGATGGAAAAAGTTAGCCCTATTAGTAATAAAAGGCACAGCCTCTTCCACCGAGGGGACCCCATTCAAGCAAGGGGGACGGGGGAGGGCAAGCAGCAACTTTTTCAGGCTCCTCCACTCCCAGCACTCCTGTTCCTCTGAGATCTTTTACAAAACTTGCTGCCTTCTAAGCACTCCGTCTAGACCCCGCCGCCTTTCCTTTTCACTCCCGATCCCAGTTGGAGGAGGAGGTCCCCCGGGGCTTGCCTATTGTGCAGCGCCGTAATAAAGCCTCCTCCTCGCCTCCGCCTCCTCCTCCTCCTCCTCCCTCTCTCGTTCTCTGTCCTTCCATCTGTTGATAGTAACAGTCCGATGCACCGCCTGAGGATCGCGGAGGAGCGAGGGAGGGAACCGGCGAGTAACCAAGAGGAGAGCCGAGAGGGGAAGCGGTTCAGCGACTGCTTCGGTCTTGTTTGCTGGGCACTGGGGGCCGCACTTCGGGAGTCAGCTCTTGGTAATGCTGAACTGGAGAGCAAACAGAGACTCAGACTGTGCAGAGATGCACCGGTTTTGGATTTGGTTCATTGCAGGCTCCAGCTTTTAGTCCAAAGTACGGGCTACACTTGAGGGATTCAGGTAAAAGCATTGCTTTTGTTTACCTCCAGCATACAACGCAGCTGCCCCCTCCAGATTTAGAAAAGCACATAAACCCCCTTCTTTTGTGTGTTTATTACGACAATACAGCACGGGGCGGGGAGGGGGGCGTTGGAGTGGAGACAAAGTCAGAGCTGGTAAATTTGTAAATTCGGAGTGAATCCCAGAGGTTGAGCAAATAGCGGGACTCTGGAGGAGGGAGGGGGTTGCCATGCTTATTATTAGTTCTCCCTTTCTTTTGGAGCTCCTTCTTTTGCACCAAGCAGCTGAAGTATATGCATGGAACACCCCTCCCCCTCAAAGTAGGCACACACTGAAAGTTTCGGGAAGTACTAAAACTGAGGACAGCGATTGCCCATTAGCAATATATGATTGCCCATAGAGAATGCATGATAGGGAACATTGGAACCCATGGATGCCGATACGAAACAATGGAAAGAAGGAATGGCAGTAGGAAAGAATCGAACCCATGGGTGCCCATAGGGAATAATGGAACCCACATATACTTATAGGAAATATTGGAAAGAATGAATGGCCGAAGGGAGTAATGGAAAGCACGATTGCCCATAGGGAATAATGGAAACTGTGCTTGCCCGTAGAGAATGATGGAAAGCACGTTTGCCCATAGATAGTAATAGAAAGCAGTGTTCCTCAAAGGGAATAATGAAAAGCATGATTGCCCATAGGCAATCATGGACATCATTTTAAAAACGATGCATCCATTGCTGTAATGTAAAGGATATTTATTGCTTTTAGGAGCAAAATGAGAAAGCAAAATGAGAAATCTATGTACATTTTCTTTCTCCCCCTGCCCAGCCTGGTCACCCTATTTGGGTGGAAAGGCAGAGTATAAATGTTTTCGATAAGTAAATGGAAAGAAAGAAAGCGTGAGCACACCTCTGCTTCCAGTAGTAAGGATCAAGGGTCCCAATTTGTGAGTTACAGCTTTTCAACAAGCTTGAAACACAGCACTTTTGTTAGAAAGTGGGAGCTTGCAGAGATTTGTAGGAAACATCTCAATTTCCCCACACTGCATTATTTTCTCTCCCTTTCCTGAAATTCCCATAGCCTCTCTCCTTTACCGGCTTCTTTCTCTTCTAATGATGCCAACCTCCAGGTGGGGCCTGTAGATCTTCTGGAATCACAACAGATTTTCCAATTACAGAGATAAGTTCTCTCTTTGGGTTGCCAGTTCCAGTTTGGGGAAGTTCCTGGAGCTTTGAGGGTGGAGCCTGGGGGAGGGTGTTTGGGGAGGGAAGCAACCTCAGCAGGGTATAATGCCACAAAGTCAGTGGCGTACCTAGGCAAACTGGAGCCCTGGGCAGAACCTGTGTTTGATGCCCACCTATGGGCAGCCACCCTCCCCCACCGTGACCAAACAATGATTTTTTCCACCAGGTTGTTTCAAAGTCACCATCACATTATAGAACACGCCTCAACTCACAAATCTGAACACAGCAATAGCCCATGCCACACAGCAGAAATATTTTTTAAAAAAAATTCAAAATGCTTTCAAAATTTTTTATTACTGCTATGAAAACATTTTATGGTGTTGTATCCAGTCCCCCCAATTGGGGGAAACAGCATCACTTTCAATGTTATTTAAACTTGGGACCCCAAATTCTCCCTTTAAGGTGGATTTAAAAGGAGAATCTGGGCTCCCTAGTTTAAACAAGTGATGCTGGAATCCACCCCCAAACAGCATCATTTTCAATGGTGTTTAAACTAGGGAGCCCAGATTCTCCTTTTAAATCCACCTTAATGGGAGAATCTGGGGTCCCCAGTTTAAACAACTTTGAAAGTGATGCTATTTAGGTGTGGTTTCTCCCCCACCCTACAACAGCATCACTTTCAATGTTTAATCTGGGGACCTCAGATTCTCCCTTTAAATCCATGCCGAAGGGGGTGGATTTAATAATAATAATAATAATAATAATAATAATAATAATAATAACCTTTATTAGGCATTGAGAGAATAAAAGAAAGAAAGAAAACAAGCATTGGCAGGAAGGGGGTGGATTTAAAAGGAGAATCTGGGGAAATTTAGGGCTTCCTGCTGTCAGGGGTGCAATGATTAAGATAGCAGCACCAAAATTTCAGAGTATCTTCATGAGCCCCTATTGATGATACCAGCCAGGTTTGGTGAAGTTTGTTTCAGGGGGTCCAAAGTTATGGACCCACAAAAGTGTCTCTTATTAGCTCCCATTGGAAACAATGGGGGATGGGGGCATTCCCTTTGGGAGTCCATAACTTTGAACTACCTAAACCAAACCTCACCAAACCTGGGTAATATCATCAGGAGAATCTCCTGAAAAATCCCTGAAATTTTTGGTGCTGCTAGCCTAAAAACTGCACCCCCTGCAGGCCAAAAACGGACAAAACACTGAAAATACAAAAAAATCCCACAAACGAACCTTCATTTTTGGCGCCCACCACAAGGGGGCGCCCTGGGCAACTGCCCACTTTACCCAATGGGAGGAACACCTCTGCAAAAAATTCACCTTCCAAATTTTTCTTGATCTCTTTCATCTGGAGATCAGTCGTAATTCTGGGTGGTCTCCAGCCCCTGCCAGAAGACTGGCAACCATAGTTCCTGTTCAGTGTACACATTATACAGTTCGGTGGTTCCTCCGCTCCTCAAACCCCTCCCTCACCAGGCTCCACCTCCTGAAATCTCCATAACTTTATCCTAACATAGAGACCGGGAACCCCGTCTCCTCCCCTCCCAAACAGAGCCAGACAGGCAAAAGAATGAATTGACTGATTGTTTCCCCTCCAACTCAGTGGAAATGAAACAGTGGGCAGAGATTGTGAGTTTCTGTACAAAAGTGCTTCCTCTTCCCCAGGTTGTGCTATGTGGCCACTGTCTTTGTACTTTTGTGTGCACATTTCGCAAGGACTTTCCCACCAGCTTTCTTCCTCTATGTCTGCTGTGGGTTCTTTTCCCCAAGAACAAAGTCCAGGTCAGAGTCAGGCTGCAGAAATGCAAAACAGTTGCTTTTAGCAGTAGGGGCATTTACAATGTTTTCTTCTCATTTGTCTTTGTGTCTTTTACTCCACTACTCCAGCATGGGTGTGGCACTGGCATTTTGAGTTTTGTTCCAACTGCATAAACTGTCCTATCCTGCAGATGCATACCTGCCAGAGGGACATATGGGTACAAATGTCCCCATGCGCAGGCAATTTAATCACGTGGGGGACCCCCCGGAAAATCGCCCCCCACACCTCTCCTCCTTCTATAATGTGATAGCAGTGACCAAGAAAAGCCCCAGGTTTTGCTGCTTGGCAACCCAGGAAGCCCCGTGCCCAAATCCCGCGTGTGCTCCTTCCTTATCCTCCAGGGATTAAAGTCAAGGCCATGATCCAGCCGAGGTAGCTTCTATAGGGAAACGCTGCCTGGCTTGCTGGACTGCCCGCCTGGCAGTCAGCCAAGAAGAGGTGGCCCCTTCCACACATGCAGAATAATGCACTTTCAATCCACTTTCAATGCACTTTGAAGCTGGATTAACTGTGTGGAATAGCAAAATCCACTTCCAAACAATTGTGAAAGTAGATTGAATGTGCATTATTCTGCATATGCGGAAGGGGCCGTGGGTGGAGAGAGAGGCAAAGCCGGGACTGTCCCGCAAGAGACTCAGGGAAAACTTTTCTTACTCCTCCCTGCAAGACTCAGCAAGAGTCACGGGTACAGCCTCAGCCCAAGAAAGGGAGGCGGAAAAATCAGGTCTTGCCCCGGACTCGGGGGGTGGGATCAGCTCTTGCCCTGGGCTCCTGAGGGGGTGGGACTCTGGTCTTGTCCTGGGTACTATTTTCTTTCGATATGCCACTGCTATCCTGTCTTCAGAGTGTTTGTTTTAAATCGCAGTTACAGTATTTTCCTCTTTATGTCAGCACAACATCACATGTGAGATAGGTTAGGCTGAAAGCATGTAATTGGTCCAGCTTCCACAGCAAGATGGGGATTTGAACCTCAGCACTAACCGCTATACCCCACTGGCTTTCACAGGGCGGTTGTTGTTGAACAGTAGCAAGCAGCAATGCCTAGTTGAGTCATGCAAGTTGGGTGGTATCAAGTCACTCAGAGGTATTAGCTGCCACGCATAAGTTGACCAGCTTTCAGGTGGGACCTGGAGATCCTCTGGAATTACAACGGAATTCCAGACAACAGAGATCTGCCCCCTGCCCCCCCGGAGAAAATGGCTTCTTTGGAGAGAAAATGACTTCTCCCCTCCTAAAACCCTGCTTTCCATAAACTCTACCACAAAATCTTGTAAGAATTTCCCAATCTGGAACCATAGCCAGGCCTGGCCCTAATGAGCTATCCCTCAAAGGATAGAATAGACCTGGAAAGGACCCTCCCCCACTTTTTAAAGGCAGAACCAAGCCTGAAATCTGTGGTTGCCTAGCAATGACCACCAAAAAAATCCATTGCTTAAGGTTACGGGCATGCCTTTTAACATCATCGAATTTTAAAGCCCGCCCCCCACCCATGTTTTTTTTTTTTAAGATTTCACATTTTTCTGCAAACCTGGAACACTTTTCAGGTTTGCAGAAAGATCTGTCAACAAATATTATTATTATTAATATTTCTGTTCTTGCAGGGTGATTGCAAGATCTGATAGCCCTGTCTGTCCAGCACTGTTTATGAATTGTTTGTACTCTAGATCAGAATTCCAGCCCAGATGTTCAGGAACTGCGACCCTATCAGTTTCGTCAGCATGGCCAATTGGCCATGCTGGTAGGGGCTGATGGGAATTGTAGTTCCTGAACATCTGGAGAGCCGCAGGTTCCGTACCCCTGATCTAGACCAGGGGTAGGGAACCTGCGGCTCTCCAGATGATCAGGAACTGCAATTCCCATCAGCCTCTGTCAGCATGGCCAATTGGCCATGCTGGTAGAAACTGATAAGTGCTGGTCCCTAATTTATCGGAAAACACAGGCTACTCGACTTAGAAAGTGACTGAAAATGTAACCTTTGCAATGTCCATGACAGATACTTAGGGGTTTCTCAGCTGACAGTCTTTGCAGAACTGACTATGATAAAGTTCTGTAAAGCTTTCTCTGGTCATATGGCTTCCCAGTATGCTTCTCTGAAACTCAAGAAGTCTGGGCTGGCTGCTACTGATGGGAAAAACAAATCATCCCCTTCTTCTCAGGCCTAAAGGTGTCTCCATATTTTCCGGCCCTTATACCTCACCTTGAACAATGGCAGTAATGCTTGGATAACTGATTAAAATCCCAGTATTATCTTAAGATGGACAAAATGATGGGATTATCCCTGATGCTAATTTGGCATGTTTTTCAGTCAAGCTAGCTGATCCACATAGATGAGAAACAGTAGAATCAAAGGTTATGTGTTTATTAAATGTTTTTGTCAATTGAGATAGTCCTCTCCTCATAGTTCTGCACAGAGACATGCCCTATGTTCTTGCGATGCAGAGGTCCAAAGAGACTGGGTGAAGGCATATGATGGAGATCACGTAGATCAGGAAAGCAGCTCGTTTTAGGCCTTGGAGAAGCCACCCCCTCCATGGACCCCAAGATGAGAGGATGTAGCAAACCCCCTCCCCCTGGCCGTACACAAAGCTCACAAGAGTAGTTTAAAAAGTCGCAGTAGCTTTAGAAGAGAACACACTTCTCCATAGTTGGTGATAGCCTGGGGTAGATTCCATATATGGTAAAAGTGGCAAACAACCTGCTCAGAATTAAAGGGTCCAAATCAGTAAACACAGAGAACAAGAAAGAATAATAAGGTGATGAAGACAAGGATTGAGTGTGTTCCAGGGAAAATTTAACCAAACACCCACTTTGGCCCCCTGAAAAATTACATGTTTGGGTATAGAGAGATGGCTTTTGATGTATAGCACTGCCAAGAATTTCAGAGCTATCAGCGTATGGCCGTCAATGATTTCTTATCTTTCAGAAGTAACCCTTGAGTGCAAATGATGATCAAATGTGCCTCCTCTTTGATAAGTCTTGTGCTTGGGTATATATCACGGAGGCACACACTGATCTACAATTCAGAACATCAGGGCTCATAATAACTGAAACTACCAATTAAAGTTTTGAGAGAAGACGAGATTAAGATGGCCAGCGGTGATCATCATTTTATCTGTATCTTTTGGTTCCTTTAATCCTTTTTTTAAAAATCAGAGCCAAAGTGGTGATGAGCAGTACTAGAGAAAGAAAAACAGAATCATTCAGTATCATGTGGACTGTCAATGGCAAACTACAGAGGAAAGGACAACCAGTGAACAATTGAGTGAAGGTGATCCTTTGAGATGTGTGCCTTGGTCCAGCAAACAGCCTTCTGCTCAGATTTCCAGTGCTGGTGTGCATCACTTATATACCCCCATTGCAATGCTAATCCAAGTTCTTTTAATCTAGCTTTCAATTGGTACAAAGGGGAGGATGTTTATCTGGAGGCCCCAGTTGCACATGCAACTAAGGGCTCAACAGTGATGAGGCACTTGTATCATATCTTGTTTAAATTATGCAAAGCAGCTACACATAGTTAATTAGCATGCCAGAGGTCCAAAGCCTGAACAAGTATTGCACTGACATGCTAATTAAGCACTCATAACTACTTTGGATGGGAGCAGCAGAGTTTAAACAGGAAGTTGTGTGAGTGGTACAGGATGAATTCTTTTGCTTCACCAGCAACGTTTTTGAACCAGGCATGTTGGCCTGTGACTACAGCTGGATTTGGATCTTGATGCTTAGCATAGTTTGTTAATTCCCCAGGGTCCATTCCCCTTATGACAGAAAGTGGAGTGTAAATATAAAATCCCCTGAATAAAAATGGGGATTTCTACAAAGCATAGGTTCTGCCGTAGAACATGGAGTAGAGCATATGCCAATTTGGTGGCAACAGCATATGTCTTGAGCGGTTTATACAAAATCCTTTCATTGCAAACATGGTACACAAAGATGGGAAGAATGTGCGTGTTTTTGCCGTTGTAATAGGCCATCAAACTGAAAATGGCCATGTTTTAAAAAAGAACAGAGAAGTAGCAGATTCAAGCACAAGCTTGTGGGAAGAAAAAATATATCCTGGGATGCCATTCAAAGCAGAGATTAATTTAGAGTCAAGGATTTCCACTATTCAAATTATTGTTAATAATAGGTATGTACTGGCTTAAAAGCTGGTTTCTGGAAGCTGTAGTCTATTCTGAAAATGTTCACTGATTTGAATTTGGATTAAAAACAACAACTCTTCTCTGCTGTTAGTATTGAGGATTGTTCTTACTACAGATATAATTCAATCTACTCTTCCCCTGTGAGAGGAAATCAGGAATGTGGGCAGCCCAGTGGATCAAGGAACTGAAGAAAGAAGATTGGACAAGGTAAGGGCCACTAAGGATAAACATGCAAGGAGCAGGGAAACTAAGTTGGCAGGATTCAGGGCACAGAGGTCCCACCCAGCAGTTTTGGGTATCCCCTCAAAATGAGGCACAATCCTGGGGCTTCTTGCAGATTGGAGTCAAAGAGGGCAGGAGTCAAATGGTCTCGGGTGTGATTGCATTTCAAGGTGAGGTAGGGCTGAGGAACAATCCTTGACAGTTCCTCAGAGGCAAAAGGAACATGTTACCTCACACACTCATTTCTCTCTCTCTTGCCCCCCACCTTCTTATCTCAAGATGCCAGCTGTATTGACCATGTCCTTTGTTACACTTCAGGAATCAGATTACCTCAGGCAATAACTTCAAGTCAACATCTATTGGTCACGTGAGGCTTCTTCATTTTCTAGGTGGCATGGAAACCACAGGATGCAAAACCAAGGTCTTAGCAATCCATTTTCCTCTATCTTTTTGTCATAAGAAGTGACTAAAGGCACCAAACAGCAAAAGCTACATTCAGCCATGCCTGTGCCATCTATATATCCAGCTGAATGCTCGGCCTGGAGAACAGCAGAGGAACTGTGCTGTGCAGATTCCAAGCCTACCCATTCCTTCCTTTTGTGCTTCTGACAATAGGCCTGTGGGAGAATAAAGACAGAGAATGTCAGCTCTCACAAGAGACTATCTTGTGGTTTATTCCTTCCATTGTGCTTTCTGGAAGTTGATCACTCCTGAGGGCTCACATTATGAAACATATACCACTGCAAGAAATAAGGAAATGTATGTTCCCTTCCTTCTTTTATACACACGTACCCACACCCACACATGACACTGGGGAGCCATGTCTAGATGCCCAGACGTATATAATATGTATCTGTTGGAAGGGAATATGAAGAAGAGCTGTTACACTGGGTGAAGAGGGAATAATTCTCCTCATCTCAGTGCCATTTCTCTGACAGAATATCCCTCTCTCCCATTTGCTTTAAACCCAAGGTGAGGAAAAGATTGGTGCTCTTATTGTTCCTGTTATTTTCTCATCCTGTGGTTTAAAACAACAAGAGAAGGATATTTTGCAATCAATGGAACAGTTTTAAAAAAAAAATTCTGTGCCACAGCGACATCACAAGTTCCCCAACCCCTGCTCCACACAATGAGTTTTACAGCTCAGTGATAAACCAGGGGATCTGAATGTGGCTCCCTGGTGTCATACAAGGCTTGTATTTGCTTGCTGTTATGTAACCCAAGTACAACAATAGACATGAAGAGCCTTGCCGTTATTAGCCTCTTTAGATTCTCTAGCTATATGCTGATTTATACTGACTGGATGCTACCACCTTTGTTTTTGACTTTTGGCTTTCATTGTCTTCCTAGCTTCCCTACTCCTCTGGTTCTGTTAGTGACTTTGCCATCCACTGTCCTCTGACCAGGACGTTATTCCTTTCTCTTTGTGAAAACTCTCCTATTCTTAAATATAACCTTGACCACTGATGAGTTTATTGCCTCTGCCTGTTTTCCACGGCCCTTTTCACACTGGCAAAAAATGTGCAGCAGATGTGGATTAGAGCTATGTGGAGCAGCAACCGAAGCTTTTTGTTGTAGATTTTTTCTTACACACTTCAAACACATTCCATGGAAGGTATCCAGTCCTGCATCTGATTCTGGAAAGCCGACATTTCCATACTACTGCAAATTTGAATTGTCCTCGATTACCATGGATGTCCTGATTGGCTGTCGTGCCCTGGCGGGGCGGGCACTTTCTAACGCTTTGCCACAGGATGGGACAACAAGAAGATGACACTCCTGTCTTCCTACTGGCTAAGTTATCTCATGCTTTCTCGCGGGGCTATTACGAGATCTCAGAAACCTTCCTTCCAATTGGCTATCGCACGCTTGTGCTCCACATTCCCACACATTAAGCCTTGACATTTTTTTTAAAAAGGACATTTTCCGGCAGATCTGTTGGCAACCCATAAGCATGTACAGAGTTCTTTTTAATTTAACAATGGAGTGGCTCTCCACAACTGAGCACAAGACATGCTTGGCTGGAATGTGTCTTTGGAAAAAGCAACAAGGACCCGGCTTTTTTTCTGCTGCTCCAAGACTAATGAAAATAACAGAATACAGAGTTGCACAACAGAATACAAAGCTGGTGCCTGCACTTTAAAAACAAACTATAGTATTCTCACTTCACTGGGGTTATTAACTATCTTGATGATTCTGATCTACCCCTTCTATTCCTGCCCCTAGGTTGTCATGCCTGGATCTCCCCCCCCTCCCCCCGCCCAGAAGACATCTCCGAAGTACACACTGGTTGCATGCAACCTCCAGCCTTCCCCTGGGATCACTGGGGTTATTAGCTGTCTTGGTGATTCTGATCTACCCCAAATGAAGAAATAAATATAACCCTCCCAATTCTTACCCCAGTGGTTCATCTAAGATAGGGAACATGTTTCACTGCCAGTTCATACCCTAAAGCTGGAGCTGAGTCAAAAAGACTTCAGTATCTATCGATTACAAGGATGTGCTCTTCTCCATAGGTTTGGGCAAGTTGGTAGATTTTTTTAAAAAAGGAAAGTGCCAATAGTATGTAGATATCCACCCCTCCACTGTAGCAGAGAATCCCCTTCCTTCTACAAGAGCATCTCAGAAGTAGACGCTGGTTGCATCCGAAGGGGGGGGGGCTCTCTGCCTCTTATGGACAGCCTCCCCCAATTAAACGGTATAACAATGAGCCGTGTTCCCTTCCTGCCAATCCAATGAGTGCTCGAGATCTCTTGTTCTCGCTACGCAGAGGTAATGGAGAGTGTGACCAAGCGCGAGCAGTTAGAGGGCGAGTGAGAGCAGATCAGAACCTAAAAATCTGCGTGCACAACTCCATTTCAGTAGTGGCTTCTGATTGGCTAGGTTGAATTGCGTCAGCGCTTGGGCGGGCATTTTGAAAGTGGAGCAGTCGCAAGGTATAACACACTAGCCGGGCACATCTGGTGTTAAACTATGTCTTTTGAAAAAGTTGTACATACATCCAGGAGCAGGAAAAAGAGTGAAGTAAACTGTCAGATGTGGAGCAAATCAGAAAGTGAGCAAAACTGATCCGTGCTAAGGGGCTCGAAAGTGTGGAAAACTTGTAGAACAGGGGTAGGGAACCTGCGGCTCGAGAGCCGCATGCGGCTCTTCTGCCCTTGCATTGTGGCTCCACGAGCCAAGCCGCCAGCCCCATCCTTGCCCGCCCTGCAGGCAGCAGGGTGGGCGCACCAACTGCCCACGGTCGGCTGGGCTGCGCCGCGGTCTTCCCCTCTTGCCCGCCCCATTGGAGCAGGGCGGAGCTTTTCCGGCGGCCAGCAAGGCTGAGCCGCCAGCTTCATCCTTGTCCACCCTGCAGGCAGCAGGGCGGGCGCATACATGCACTTCTCAGAATGAGCGGAGTAAAAGGTTTAAAAAAAACCCTATATATATAGTGTTATCTTTATTTTAAATGTAAAAAATTATTTGCGGCTCCAAGTATTTTCTTTTCCCGTGGAAAACGGGTCCAAATGGCTCTTTGAGTGTTAAAGGTTCCCTACCCCTGTTGTAGAATATGGAGCAGCCTCAAATAATTGTTCTAGAACAGACCTGTAGTGTGAAAAGGGCCCACCTCACCTTGGTGATTCCAAAGAACCACAGCTGAGCGAATAGTATCTACACTGTATGTTCACCTATTTAAGATTTCAAGAGTTCTTCTTTAGGCAGGCCTGGATTGGTTGATCTTTTGTTAGCCTGGTTCAACCTTTTGTTAGCCTGGTATGACTGGACTTATGCCAAGGCAAAGCGCCTACCAGGAGCACTTGGCTCCTGTATTCCTAGAAGGCAGAGGCGTACGGGGTTCAAACAGCGCCCAGAGACAAAGCCTCATTTGGGTGCCTGCATGGCCCCTTCCAACTCTGTGATTTTATGTACCTGCCAACAGATGAATGTTCAAGATAGAAGAAGGGTCTTGTATGGACCTAGAAGTATGTTGGCCCACATCCCTGCCCTTTGATCGCTATTAAGCATAAAGCCAATAAACTATCTCTAAAACTAGTTAGATTTTTTTAAAAGGACTAAACATGGATATATGTGCAAGCACCCATCCGGTCACATATTTAAAAGAGAATGAAGTACTTTAATAATTTTTGCTCTGGACACGGAGTGAACAGAATGCATTATCATAAATATTGTGTGATTTGTTCCCACAACAGTCACATGAAAATGTGTGCATACCTGTTGCTGCAATATTAGCTCTGCACAAAGCTCTGCTTTGCCTTTTTCAGCATATAGCAAAAAGCAGGACATGTCCCAACAATGTACCATTAGGCCTCTGAAAAAGAATGTTCTATGCCTTCCCAGTATCCAGTAACCTACTACTAGAGATTACACCGTATGCAGCATGCTACTTTATAATTAATCTTTTTTTTCAGTTTTTTAGATTTTGAAAATAAAATGGATGACTATACACTCCCTTGCCATACTATTTGGGCACAGGAATGCAATCTTTTTCAAAGTATAAAATACTTGCTGTATTCTGTTTTTAACCTTTATTATGTTTTGATGTTTTATTGTGATTTGTACACCACCCAGAGCCCTTCAGGGGTGGGGCAGTATATAAAATATGATGAATAAATAAATAAATCTCAGGCACTCTTCAGTTACCCATCTGTGCAGAAATGCTAGGACACTGTACTGTTGTTACTGAAAAGACAGATGCCAGAATGCTCTTGTGCCATGTTTGATAGGATCGGGTAGAAAGGCCTTATCTTGATTACACTGGGTGATTCTTCCAGTTGCCCAGTATGGCAGGATGAAATGGAAGACATTTATTGCGGATCTGAAGAAGGTGTGTTACCTATTGACTGAGATCAGAACTGAGCTGGGCTTGTTTTAAACATTTGGTCACGCTAGTTGGTATGACGTCCATTCCCATCCCTTTGGGGTGAGACAAATAAATAGCAGTGCAGAAGAATCAGTGCACTCACATGATGGCTGAATCAGGAAGAGAAATGTCCACATCAGCTCTTGTTCCTGCATTCTACAAGCCCAACCATCACCCCAAAGGTTTATGTGATTGAATGAAGATAGGGGACCTAGCTCAGATAAATTAGAAGCAATTCCCATCAGCCTCTGTCAGCATGGCCAATTGGCCATGCTAGTAGGGGCTGATGGGAATTGTAGTTCCTGAACATCTGGAGAGCCGCAGGTTCCCTACCCCTGGGCTAGAGCAACCCCAAGGACCCATGCCATCTGCGCTCCCTTTAGAGCATTGAGAGCAAATACCATTAAGAACTACTTATTTACTTTCCTTTATTTAGTAAGTGCTCAAAGGGCACTTATAAAACCAAACAGCCAACTCAATTTAAATAACATAAAAGCAAAGAGGCAACTTATTAATGGGAGTTTATTGTAGTGCTAATGGCATGAAGCTCCCAGTTTAATCTACATAGCTCCTGTCTTTGTCTGAACTATGCTGGTCATGCTCAAAAAGTCAAAAGCGAGGAATTCATGAATGGTCAGAATGCTCCTCCATCTCTGTCCTCCTAAGCAAGAAGCCTGGAGAAATGCAGTGTTGCACTTACCTGTAACCACAGTTCATTGAATGGGTTCCTGTGCAGGCACACATTGGGGTCTGTGCAATGTGCATGTGTGTAGGTCAGCCACAGTAGAATAAAAAGCTTCTGACTGCTCACTAGCTGACTGGAAAGGCACTCCTTCCCTTTCCCCCAGCACCAAAGGTGGAAAAACTTCCCGCCTAAGGTCCCATGATGAGAGGAGAAATAGGAGGTTTTCCCTCCGTCCTTCCACTGCCACCACAGCTGAGACAATGCTACATAAGAGCAAGCAATTCAGAGACCAGCAGGGTCGGAGGGAGGGATGCATGTCTGCACAAGAACCCACTTGATGAACTACAGTTACAGGTAAGCACAGCGCTTTGTGATTTCACTGTGCAGGCCCACATTGGGAGAGTGGCAAGCTAACCACCCTGGAGGTGGGTGTAAGGCAGCCTATTTGAATGATGCCGGCAACGCTGCTCTCCCAATAGCTGCATCATTTCGAGAATCGACATCTATGGCATAGTGTTTTATGAACATTGAAGGAGAAGACCAAGTGGCAGCTCTATAGATATCAAGTCTGCTGACACTGGCACACCAATGTACAGAAATCCCATACAACCATGCTGGACTAGAATAGAATAGAATAGAATAGAATAGAATAGAATCTTTATTGGCCAAGTGTGATTGGACACACAAGGAATTTGTCTCCGGTGCATATGCTCTCAGTGTACATAAAAGAAAATACATTTGTCAAGAATCATAAGGTACAGCACTTAATGATTGTCATATAGGTCTAGTAAGCAATCAGGAACTAGGTAAGGAACAACTATGTAAGGTAAGGAACAACTATGGCCATGCACTTAGTAACGGTTCTGGGAGTGGTAGCCAACCCAAATGGGAGTACAGTATATTCATATATCTTATGAGTGCAACAAAAATCAAGGAACTGGCAGAAGCATGGGTGGATAGACACATGAAAATAAGCATCATGCAAATCCAGTACTGCAAACCAAACATTTAGTGTAAGGCAAAAATCTCAGGTGGGGTAAGGATGCGGAACCACATATGCTTATTCAGGGGTCACTGGTCCAAAATAGGACATTTACCACCATCCTTTCTGTCTACCCAAAAGTAATATGAATATAACCCACAGGCAGCATGATCTTGGGGTACCTCTGTAATTCCTCTTTTGTAAAAACAAACAAACCAAAAGGTGTCAAACTCCTCTAATAGAAAGGAGGACAGGGAAGAGTTGCAACAGCAGAATCAGAGATTTGTGGCACTGATGAAAGTTCTAACACATAACCAACATTTATTATACTTAACACCCAACTGTCATTTGTAATATGACACCAAGCAACAGAAAAGTTAGCCAGCTGATTTAAAAACATCCCTGGGCATAGTCAGGAAGCCCCAGATTTTTATTTAGGCTGACCCTTATTAGAGGAAAAATTAGATCCATGGTTTCTGCCCTGTGGGTTACACTGTTTAGACTGCTGAAAAGAGGAATAAAATAAATGGCCTGGTCCAAACACAGAGGAGTAAGGAGGTATGACTGAGAATAAGGGTAGCATTGCCTGAAGTGGTAGGATGAGAAATTTCACTTAGAGGAGTAACAGGGTTTGTAAGTTTGAGGTTGGGGAGGTGCTAAGCCCACCGATTTGGCAGTAGCAGTGATCTTTTTAATTTTGTGAAGAATCCCATCCATCTCATTAAACAAATGTGAGCCATTGAAAGGCAAATCTTCAATATGGGCCTTGAAGTCCAGGGGAAGGTCAGGGGACCTTAATCCGGAATGATGCCTAATAGTAACTGAAGAAGCAAGCGCCTTAGTGGCCGAGTTAACTAGGGGGTGAGCCCCATTGATCTGCTGCTGAGGCTCTTCTACCCTCCTGTTACATAACTGTAAGGGTAGGTTTACGTTCATCACAAAGGTGATCTAAGAGAGAGGAAAGACGGTCCCACAAACAAATGTGGAACCGGGACATTATGGCAATAAGGTTAGCCATTCTCCTATCCAAGGCAGCCCACAAATAGTGTTTACGCCCCACCTAACCGAACTTGTGCTTCCCTTACCTGGAGGAGCCAAACAGTTTTCTAGAGGGAACCATTTCCAATATCATTGACTTGAACTAAGGATAAGCAAACAAGAAATCACAACACTATTTTTGTATTCGATAGAGATTCTCCAAATGTCTGTTAGAAGAGGAAACAGAAGCATGCTTAGGTTGAACAATATCATGGGCAATGCAACTGGAGCATTATCAGGGAAACAAAGAACATCACAACGTCTTTGGGAGCTGCCCAAGAAGTCAAGTTCAGGGGAGCTACGTTGCTTGCAGGGGTCAGAGTGCTCCTCCATCCTTTTCCTCCTAAGCGAGAAGCCGGATGAACAGGTTGCTCCTGCATTGCAGGAAGGAAATCTGTATGTGAATAGGTCCTGTGATATTTTGGGTTTGGCTGTCAGAAGAGTTAATGTTCTACTGTTCAGTTTCAGTGATCTATAGGTACGTAATATGACCTGGGGCACTATGCTTTGCGTTACCATTTTTGCAGCACTACATATTACCATGAGAGAAGTGTATGGCATTGTAAGAAACACATTGCGCTGCACACTGATTACCCTTGGATACATTTTTGGTTCTGCTAACGGAATGAGGTAGGCACTAGGACCCAAACAGAGCATTCTAAGGCCCCTTCCACACATGCAGAATAATGCACTTTCAATCCACTTTCAATGCACTTTGGATTGTACTGTGCGGAATAGCAAAATCCACTTTCAAACCATTGTGAAAGTGGATTGAAAGTGCATTATTCTGCATGTGTGGAAGGGGCCTATAAGAAAAAAAGTTCAGTGTGTGGCGAATGAAGTTACTATATTGTTTTTTTCTTTTGGAGTATATCAACAAACCAAAAATCTGCTCATGGGCCAGAGCATCACTGCAATTCTGCCCGGTGAGGAGAACCTGGTATATCACCTGCCATCAACACTGGATCACCAAGACCAGGGCACAATCTTAACTCTTACTCCAATACTGTCTTTTAGGGCATCCTTTTACTCCGTGCCTCCCTCTACAAGTGCATGGCTACCATTCATGCCTGTGGCACAAAGGAGAACACTGTTGTGGGGAAGAATCTGTCTGAAGTCCCTGCCATTGAATAGCCCAAACGCCAGGGTTACTGAAAGTGCATGCACACCGTAGATACTCCTTGCACTACAGGCTTCTTTCACTCCATCCTTCTTTGTATTTCCTAAGTGACATAATTATGATAAATACTAAGCTCAGCACAAAGCAGCCCAGGAACCCTGTTTTTGCAACTGAGGCCGTTTCCGCACGGCCTTTTTATGGCGCCCTGGGGACGGGAAAAACGCCGTCCCCAGGGAGCCATTCGCACAGGCCTGACTGCGCTCCCCCTCCCCCAGGGTGGCGTCAGGCCGCCCTAAAAAACAACCCTTTAAAGGGTTGTTTTTGCTGCAACAGCGTGTTCCCAGCGGCGCGGTGCGAACAGCACCGCCGGGAACACGCTGTTTCCCTTCCCCGTCCCACTCACCTTGTCCCCGTTGCATTAGGCCTGCTGGCCTCTGAAAGCCCTCCCACTCACTGTCCCTCCGACCCTGGAGGTCCGGAGGGCAGCGTGGGCGAGGGCTTCAGAGAGCCAGCAGGCCGCACGACGGGGACAAGGTGAGTGTGGATGAGGAAGGGTGCAGAAGGCGGCTCCATCGCGGAGCTGCCTGTCCTCCGCCGATCTCCCCTGAGGGCCGCCGCGCGGCTTTCGCAGTCTGCGAGCGGCCCCTCGCCCCCGCGCCCGGCAGAATTCTTGCCGGCGTGGGGGCGCCTCGGGGGCCGTGCGGAAACGGCCTGAGATATTTAAGATATCTTACTCCAATTTTCTTTTTCTTTTTTATCTTGTCAGTATCTGCAAATTTACAAGACATATTTTTGTGAGCTTGCCTAACCAAGAAATCCCGACCATGGTCTGATGACACTGACTGCAGCAAATCTGTTGAGGCTAAGCAGGGCTAGGCCTGGTCAGTGTCAGGATGAAAGGCCACCAAAGAACCTTGTGAAAACTGATTTAAGCTGCTTGGAAGAAAGATAGGCACAAATATAATAAATAAACTAACTGCCTCACGTAGTGGTCTGGGCACTCTTTCACCTCCTGGAGTTTCTGATATAATCTGCCAAAAGACACTCTAATATTTCTTTCCATTTATTTCAGTCATACTCATGTCTGAATGTATAATACACACACAAAAACCTGGCTATCAATCCTGAAGACTTTTACTAAGCCATTAGCTCAGAGAGGCTTACTTGTAAGCAATCATACTTACAATCATGCTGCTAGCACATAAACTGTCTTTGTTTTGTTTTGTAAATACTGTGGAAAAGTTCTGTCAAGTCACAAATTACTTGTCTCAGTTCTATAGAGTTTTCAAGGCAAGAGACTAACAGAGAAGATTTAGCATTTCCTGCCTCTGAAGAGCAACCTTGGACTTCCTTGGTGGTCTCCTTTCCAAGTAGGGCTAACCCAGCTCAGTTTCTGAGATCTGATGAGATTGAGTTAACATGGACCATACAGGTCAGGGCAAATACGTTTGTGTGTGTCAAGTGCTGTCAAATTACAGTTGACTTATGACAACCCGATAAGTGAGACTAACAGAGGTGGTTTGCTATTGCCTTCCTCTACATAGAGACCCTGGTATTTCTTGGTGGTCTCCCATCCAAGTACTAATCAGGACCTATCCTGAGATCTGACAAGACCAGTCACCAGGCTACCTTGAATCATAAGGTGAATGCAAATGTAGGTACTGACAAACTTTAGCAGACTTTAAGAACTCTTTAAAATAACATCTTGCAAATGTTTCTGCCATGAAGCTGAGTTATGTGACCTCATAAGGTTTTCAAGGCAAGAGACATTCAAAGGTGGTTTGTCATTGCCTGCATCCAGACTTCCTTTGTGTTCTCCCACCCAAGGCTGACCCTGATTCACTTCTAAGATTATTCATTTATTTTATTCTATTTATTATATACCACCCTGCCGTTGCCAGCTCAGACCTGAGGGATTTAGGCTAGCCTGAGCTATATATATGTATATTTACAGTCACTGACCAGTATTATAAACACATTAAAATACAATAAACAACGTCAATAAAACAGCTCTCTTCCATAGGTGTCAAACTCATGGCCCTCCAGATGTAATGGACTACAGTTCCCATCATCCCCTGCCAGCATCATACTGGCAGGGGATGATGGGAACTGTAGTCCATAACATCTGGAGGGCCTGAGTTTGACACCTGTGATAGAGGATCCTAAAAACCTTTTACAAAAGCACCAAACAAACTTAGCCACATTTAGAGTTGTCCTCTCTTCAGTTCCAGCTGTTAAAGAAGAAATAATGACGTTCCCCTCTCTACTTGGCTATTTACACAGAATTGGATTAATCAAAAGATCCCATTCCTTCCTCATATTATTACAATCAAGAGTAAGATGTTCTAGTGTTTCAGGAGTACCATCATGGCAATTTTCTTCTAGGCTCTATATTCAATATTCTTTGTTTGACTAATATTTTAGCCTCATTATAATCCATCGCTGCCAGAGATTCACTGGAGAACCCACAGGACTTCAGCTTTAGTTCCACCTCTTCACGCCAGGGTGAAATAAATTGATCTTTACATATGCCATGTTGGAATCAAACAATCTGAGCCAGATCCTGGCTTCAACAGATAATAACCCCGTATCTAGCCTAATAGCTGCACTTGAAACATATGGGGGAGCCTGAAAAATCGAGCGTAAATTTTTTGCCTGCACTCTTTAAATTTTTGGATGTTACAACCAGCACACAATATAGTACCATATGTCAATTGTATGAATGATTTAGCTTTATATAACCTTATTGCCGCATCGATGTTCCTGGCCCCCTTTTCCCAATAAATGGCCTTGATTGCATTTGCACTTAGTTCACCCTTGGTAGACGCGTTATCCAAATGTAATTTATTATAGCCATTATCCTGAATGGTAACTCCAAGATATTTATAAGAATGTACCTGTTCAAGCCCAATCGAATTCAATTGCCATTTATGCTTGGTCTTTCTTTTATCACAAGCCATGATTTTGGTTTTATTGTAATTAAACACCAAGCCATTCTCTTGACAATAACATGTAAAAGCATTTAAGGCACATCTCGTACCAATCGGGGTTTGAGCCAAAAGGACTGTATCATCTGCAAAAAGTAATATGGAAATATGGTGATCCGCCAGTTTGGGTGGGTGAAACTCCTCCCTCTGCATATATGCTATGAGATTGTTTAAACAGAAATTAAATAAAGGAGCAATAATATAACCTTGTTTGACACCTTTTTTGTTGTTAACAGCATTTGTAAGGTGTCCTTGAGATGTACACCTTACTCTTATTGAAGTATTTCTATGTAATGCCTTAATCAACCTAAGTAACCGTTTGTCAATATTGGTGGCTTCCAGTTTGTTCCAGAGCTTCGTTCTGGATATCATATCAAATGCTGATTTAAAATCAATAAAGGCGAGGTACAGTGAGGTAGTGATGCTCTTTACATATCTATATATATAAAAAGCTAACAGTATTTTTGTTGATGATAGTATACCTCAGTAACTGCTGGGCCAATTCCTCTGAAAATTCCCAGCCACTATAGTCAGCCAGGCGAGAGTGTTTTTAGATGTACACATACCTGAAATTTCACACCTGGCCCAGGTAAAACGCCTTTTTCCTGGCACTCCATGGTGAATGACATGCAGCTGCCTGTGTGTAACTGTCACCCTTAGAATGTTCGTGCTGCTTACAATGTTCACTCAGATGGCCAGATAGGAGCAGTTAAAACAGTACATAGGCAGTAACTCGAGTGGAAGTGAAACACATACACACGAGGGAGAGGGAAGGGAGGGAGAGGGAGGGGTGGCATGCAAGGGAAGAGAGGGAGGGAGAGGAAAGGGACGGAGGGGGAGGCATGCAAGGGGAGAGAAGGGAGAGAGTGAGGGGTGGCATGCAAGGGAGGGGAGGCAGGAGGCCCAGCATCTTGATATGACCCACCCACCCTAGCAGAGGGAAAGGGAAGGGAGGGAGGGGGAGGGGTGGCATGCAAGGGAAGAGAAGTGAGGGAGGGAAGAGAGTGAGGGGCGACATGCAAGGGACGGGAGGGCGGGGCCAGGCACCCTAGATTCCCTAAATACTGCGATTACAGTTAAGAAAACCAGGCACGCATTACTCAGGCGTAAGCCCGGTACAGCAACTGTGACATACTTTGAATGGCTGCATCGTGCCCCTCAGAGGGTTTCCTCAGAAGCGACACCCATTGCCACCAACCAAGCTTACTCCCAGGTAAAGGATCATGACCAGCCAGCCTAGAAGTGTGGGAGGGGTGCCTTTCCATTCCCCCCCCCAAAGGAATGCGGGCACACACATCAATGACATCGCACAGTATCACCATAATAATCAAGGCAGGTGTACAACAGGTACTGTCACAAATATTACACCCATGCATACTCTAACTCACTAGGTGAGTATCATTTTAACATTATCTTACTATCACAAATATACAAAAAATGTTTAGTAAGTACACCGTCAGGTATGGCTATAAAACCTCTAGATTAGGTTTTTATTTCGGCAGTCCTTTGTCAAGCCAATAATTGTTGTACAAAGTATTCTTTTTCTTACTCCTCTAGGAGCACAACTGTTTTTTCTTTCACTGATATCCAGAGAGAAGGACTATTTAAAGAAGAGCCATTCAAATGAAACTTGAAATTCAGTTTGGAAACTATCTAGTATAAGAAAAAACAGTTGTGCTAAAATGATACTCACCTAGTGAGTTGGAGTACGCATGGGTGTAATATTTGTGACAGTATCGCACAGTATCAGGCCGCGTGTTTGCATGAGCACGTACTGCTGGCCTCTGCAATTGATTTGCTGCTACTGTTCCTTTTCCATTTCACCACAATAAGCCACAGCAACACGTGGCCGGGCCCTGCTAGTTTCGCCATAAAATGGTTTAGGATCAAAAGTGATCCAAACAACTGCTACCTTCCCTAAACTCTACCTGTTCATCTTTCAGAGTTGAACCAATCTTTCAATTTCCATAGTAAGTGTTTAGCATATAATTTGCTCACTGTACTTAAGAGACTAATCAGTCTATAATTTGCTGGTAAGTCTCTACATCCCTTTTTGAAAATAGGGACAACGATTGCTGCCCCCCATCCTTTGGGATAATCCCAGATCTATCAATTGCACTAGACAGTGCTGCAAGAATGGGAGACCACCACACTTTATATTTTATCAAATGGTCTACTATGGGAATCAGATCTATATCTGGGGCTTTTTCACCTCTCATTGACTCTGTCAGGTTATGTATTTCAAATGGAAGGACAGGAGGCCACCAAGGCATCTCATTAAAATCCATCTCCTCCTGAATAGGTTCTTCTGTCATTGCAAATAATAAACTAAAGTACTCTTTCCAAAGAGTGGAGGTGATATAACCACTCGGGTTCCAGATGGAATGACTATTAACACAAGAAGTTAATTTCCAAAATAAAGCATGGTTCTTGTTTTTAAGTGCATGGAATAATTGGGCCCAATCTCGCTGGGTGGACTCCTGCTTTTTCCTTTTTATTACTGCCTTGTATAGATTATGTTGTATTCTTAATTGCAAAGTCAAGATATCTGCAGGATTATTTCTTAACATCACATAAACTTCTCTCACTGTTTTCGTGGCCATCTGGCATTCAGTATCAAACCAAGACTTCACAAAAGTAGGTGATGCACTTTCCCCCCTATGATTACCTAAAGAGACAGGCTCTGCCATACATTGCTTGTTAAGGCACTTTGCTACACACAAGTTCTCTCCTTAGCAATGACAATACTAGACACTAGATTTCCCCCTAATTCCGTTTCTATATATTGCATCACCTTCTTATCAACCTCATCCCCCCCATTTCGCTTTACAATGTTCATTCGCATAGCTTAAATTCTGATCATGTTTTTCCAGTACAATGCTATCTAGATTTGGTACAGTAATCTTCACAATAAGGGGTAAATTATCACTATCATGATATGTTGAAACTCTAAAACATACAATAGAATCCAGCAACTCTCTAGAAACCATAATGTAGTCTATTGTGCTAAGTCTTTCCCCCGAGTAGTAAGTGTATTCAGCAGGATAATCAGAAAGAAATGAACCATTCAATATATACACTTGGATTAGATTAATTAATTTGATCATTCTGTGACCTGCATAATTATACATGGCGTCTTTTGATGCTCTTTTTATTAACACATCCTTAACACTGATATGGACTTTCAAACCATTGTGAGCCTCCTCACAATTTCCCATTCTTGTTTTAAAATCATCCACCATTAAGAAGTAGGGGGTTGGATATTTCTGGGTCATTAGTTGAACATAATCTAAATCCTCCCATATTTGATCACTTTGCTCCTTCAGCCTTGAGGGGGGAAGATAAACATTAATTATCAGCCAACTAAATTGCTCAAAATATACCAAAACAGCCATAGCAAAATGAGAATAGCTTTCCAGAACTTCCACTTTCAGCTTTAAGAAAGTTGCTACCTGTATTGCCCGCCCACCCCGACCCGTTGCTCTGCTTCTATGGGCAGATTCTGCAGCCAAACCCACTGTTTGGTAATCATCCAATAAGACACCATGTCTCCTGCAATAGAATCACACGAAATTTTTTCAAGTACATGCAAGTATTTGGATCTGAAAATCTTCCTCTCCAACCCTCCATCCCACCCTCCCAAACACCAAGGGACTGTTTTCTACTGTGAAAGCATGGTACTGTCTCTCTTTCACTGAAGCACTACTGACCACACTTAGATCTTTCAGGGGGAAAGGGTAATATCTTGCCCATGTAGATTTGCACTGAATTTTTTCTTGAATTTTTTCTTGAACAGCTTTGCTGTTGTGGAGGATTTTCCATCTCTTCATGTTGTTGAGGTGGAGGGTGAGAATAATCCCCCTTCAATAACAGTCAAATATAAGAGAGAATGGGCCTTTGAGGAGAAAAACTTCAAAAAGTTCTTGGGAATTGAAAAGGTCCTATTCAGCTTTGAAGAATACAAGCATGGAGATGGTCACCTAGCAACCTGTAGTAATGTGGAATGGCCTGGATTCCAAAGGGGAAGAAACAATGATTCCTTGCTACCCTAGTGAGAACTCAAAGCCTGGAGACCTTCTCCTATACAGCAGGGATTGAGCTCAAGAGATGGGAAAATGTCTTATGATAAAAATGGCTCTATTGCTGAAGTGACAGATGTTAACACTCATGCTACATATCCCCTTCAAATACGAGGTGAATATGACAAAGGCACTGGCATAAACTGAAAGTTTAAACAACTGAAGCAAAGTTACAGTAGTGCAAACTGAGATGAGAGAAAAGGAAGTGGAAACACAGCTGAGTAGAATCTTGTGAGACCTTTTCTTATTCATATTCTTGTACTGAGAGTAGCGAAGGGAGAGTAAGGCCTGTATCTGGAACAGATAGACTTGTTTCATCCACAATGTGTAGTTTGTGCCTTTCCTATGTCATTTATTTAATGGAAATTCTCTTTCCTAGAGGAAAAAGATTTTTTTAAAATTCTAAATGGAGATTTTGAGCACTTGGTCAAACCCAAAAAACTTCTGTACTCCCCTTCCTTAGTGGGTTGATGAAGGGAAGGAGTCTATGTTGAGATGGGGTGCTTGGTCTTTCACAGGATTATATTTGTTATTCCGCCATCTTTCGGTTTTTTAAGGATACGGTGTTAATGGTTTAATTTTATGTACTCACATTTATGTAATGTTTAAAAATGTTTGTGCGTTGCCCTGAGCCTGGCCTTGGTTGGGAAGAGCTGGTTATAAACTTAATATAACTGAATGAATGAATGAATGAATGAATGAATGAATGAATGAATGAATGAATGAATGAATCAATCAATCAATCAATCAATCAATCAATCAATCAATCAATCAATCAATCCTCTATAAAGTAAGATTTGTAGGGACAGACATTACACTTGGTACTGGTGATATGCACATATTTTGAATCTTTGTAGCTTCGAAGACACCTCCCTCAAAAGGGGGGGGGATGGACACCTGCACTGAATCAGCAGTGAAAACAAACTTTATTCATGTACTTTTTAGACATAAATTGTGGGCAGATGAGCTGCAAGCAGAGGAAACCTCCGTGGGAACTTTTTGCAAATGGCAGGCAGCACGGAGAATCCCGGAGCGGCAGAAAATGGTAGGCATGAGCTGCTCATGAAACAGAAGTGAGACCTTTAACAGTAAGAACATAAGAACATAAGAACATAAGAACAAGCCAGCTGGATCAGACCAAAGTCCATCTAGTCCAGCTCTCTGCTACTCGCAGTGGCCCACCAGGTGCCTTTGGGAGCTCACATGTAGGATGTGAACGCAATGGCCTTCTGCGGCTGTTGCTCCCGATCACCTGGTCTGTTAAGGCATTTGCAATCTCAGATCAAAGAGGATCAAGATTGGTAGCCATAAATCGACTTCTCCTCCATAAAGCTGTCCAAGCCCCTTTTAAAGCTATCCAGGTTAGTGGCCAGGTAAGGAAAATAAAAATTTTCCTGCTCTCTGCACAGCAAGCAGAAAATGTTTGCAAAACGGCCTCAGGAAAAAAAACTCCTAATTTTAGCGTTTTTGAAAAAAAACATTTTCAAGAAAAATAAAACGCTTTGCAGTGTTTTAGAGGGGGAAACTATGCAGAATTCCACCCCCAAAATGTTTTATTTTGCGACCTGAAAACTTTTCCTGTTGTGCGGAATGGGCCATGATCTTGCAACTGCTAAGAGGATCCCAACTAGAAAACAGGAAGCCGCCAACATGATGCACACTGGGTATCTAGTTGCTCCCACCACATCTGTGTTGTAGACAGATGCATTTCAAAGCTGTATTGGCCTAGAATGCCCTCATGCCTAAACCGTTCCTGCTACAAGAGGAATAGATGTATATTGCTAATAATTCTCCAACTTTTGTGAAAAAAACCAAGTAAGCAGAGAGAATACTAATATATAATCCTTCCAACATTTTAGTAGTTCAGTCAGTGGAAGCTGTAGTCGACCCACGCGGTCAGCGTAAGAACGAGACGAGGCGCGGAGATAACATCTGGTGGAGATCGCCAGCAGCGGGAGACCGGAGGTCCGTGTTCCTAGCGAGTCTCCCGTCTGCCGGTTCCTGGCACCTTTTATTGTTACACTCGGGCGCAGGAGGGAGGACTGGGAGTTCCGGAGAACGGGATATGGAGGTCGAGATCATCATGTGATGCATGATCTCATCTGGCTACGCATGAGAGAGCCGCACGTTGCCTGGAGCCTAATCCTCACCTGCTGGGGCAAGACCATTGTCCCGCGCCCGTGATTGAGCTGCATAGCGTTCAATGCAATTCGCGACTCATGGGATGAGGAGTAGTGCTGGCGCATCGCCGGGCAGGTCCATGCCCTTAACGTTTCTACTACGGCGCTGTTGGGTCGGGGCAGTGCATTACTACATCTCCTTTACATTTTTGTGGCGGCGGGCCAAACGCTTAAGGGCGATGAAGGACGCTTTATTCCTCCTCCTCGGGCCGGGGTCTCAGTCAAGCTGACCAAGCTGCTTGTGTAACATTAGAACTTGGCTGCGGGTAAGGGAAATTGAGGGGCTTTACACACGCTACAGGCAATATTAGGACACGCATTGAACGTAAACAAGATCCCATAATAAGGCACACAATTAAACCAATGCAGAGCTGTACAATAGCACTTCAATTCATCTCCGCAGCCAGCTCCAGAGGGCTGACCACCAATGGGGCAAACATCATACTCAGGATTAGATAACTTCTTGCAGCTCACGACTTCATGTGAATCAACTGGGAATTATCAGAAAGATTAAAACAACACATATTATGTACATTCTCACAACCTTGGTGGTGTAACAACAACAAGTAATCAATAGCTGCATCGACAGTTCAGGGTCGCTGGACGGTTCCTGCTGCTCGGAGGCCAGGGCCGCCCAGAGCGTGGAGGTGGAGCTGATGGACTTCGAAGCGGGCACAGGCCAGCCGCCAATAGTCTTAGCATTGTGGGCTAGCAAGCGAAGTCCGACTCCCACTCAGGGAAGGCGAGGGAGACTTAACCTGCTTCGAGAGGGCTAATCGCTACGCCCGGCTGCGGAGGTCGAAGGCAGAGCTAAGAGCGGGCGGCGGGTGTCCGCTCCCGGGTGGAGCCTGGGGTAGACGATGGTGAGGCCACTAAGGCAACAAAGAGTTCCGGAGAGTCAAGGGAATGTAATTAAACGCTTCTCCCCGCGAGGTCTGGTAACCAGCCCCTGGGAGCAGGATGTTCCAACATGGGGAATGTCCTCCGTGTAGTCCAATTGGTCGAGCCGATGAATGGGCCCAGGTCGGTTCTCTCACTTTGGCTGCGCCTCGTGATGCGGGCGCAGGTGCTAGATCTGGTTAGCTACAGTCTTGGTGATAAGAGAGAGAGCTGCCGGAGGGTTTGACTACAGGTCCCTAGCCTCTTTGCGCAGAGTACCTGATGGATGAGAGGCATTCATGAAGGGTTTACTCCAGACTCCGCTTAGGAAGCTCCTGGCTTTGCAGACGGGAGCAGGCAGGAGCCAGCAGCCCCCCGGTTCTGTACCGGCCCAGGCAGAAGGATGAGACGCTGGCATGCAGCAAACTGCTCCCCAGATGCTGGTCTGGTGAAAAGTCTGCTTTCAGGGGTGGCTTATCACGCATCGGCAGGAGGCAAGTAGAGCAGGGCAAAGGATGGTGGTCGCTGAGTTGGCTAATGATTGCAAAGGAGACAGAGGTTCTCGCGTCTCGGGTATCTTGCTGCAGCGAGCAGCTCTAGGGTTTGGTTGGTGGTCGCTTTGACGCCTCCCAGGTCATTCGGTCTTTAGCCACACGGGCGCTCCTGTTGAGATCGGCCAAGGATCTCAGAGATGCGCTCCATCTCCGACAGTTGGTTTCCTGGCTTCATTCCATGGGTTGGCTCTGTCATGGCGAAGTCGGAGTCCACAGGGACCTGTAGGAAGAGGATTGAACACCCCTTCCCAGGTTACGGGCTGGTCCTGCCCCAGGCTCAGCCAGAGCGGATGGCGGAGATTGGATCGAAGCGAAGTTTAGAATCTAGTATAAGAAGGAAGAAGGCTTGCTCTTTGCAGCCCGTGAAGGTTGCTTTAACGCACGCCCTTGGGGCCGCCTTTACCTCTTTAGTTGTTTGACAGGGAGGCAGGAGGTAGGCTTACCCTGCGGGAATTGGCTTCAGAGCCGCCAAGGCGCAGGGTCCGAGCCTCGAGGGGAGGGAGCAGGCGGGTCCTGGGGATTGTGGGTATGCATGCTTAATCAGCAACACAAAGGGGCTTTGGAGGCTTTTGGGGATGGGCGATCCGGGAATGAAGCAATCAGGCAATTAGAGGCAAATTCCTCGCACACACAAAGGAAAAAAAAGAGGGGGGGGTTCTTGCAAGGGAGTTGTACTACCGCGACCTTGGTGGCTAATGGTGAAGCTGGATGGTGCTAAGAATTTTGATCGAATTATCTGGGGAATTGCCGCCACGAGACCGCCTCTATGGGCGAAACCGCTGAGCTGCCTGGCCTTTAACATGGTAATTGATAAAGTTAAGCAGGGCGCTATAGCCATAACCCAAACGTGGCCTGGCATTAGCGCATAATGGCTGCAGCCCTTTAAACTGGGGCCTGTCCGACAGTGCGCGGTATCAGATCGGGCCTAGATTTAATCCAGGAGGGCCAGTTAGCTAATTGGCCCTCCCGCCTCTACTGGTCGAAACAGAAGGAGAAGAGGAGGGAGAGGGAAACAGTTTCCCCACGGAAATTACAAGTAGTCTTTGAAGGCACGACAATCAGTGATCTGCAGACGTTTTACCTATCCCAGACCAGAGCTTCAATTTCGACCTATGATGCGTCCCTTCCCCAGAGATTGACATGGATGTCTAAAACGATGGGCGGACTGTGAGCCGCCGCCGAGCCTCTGGGCTGTTGACCGCGGAGCGGGCGGATGCTCCGCCTCGCCGCCTGTCTCCCCACCCCTGTGATGTGCGGGTAAGCTCGGTCGGCAGCCACCGGTCGGGCCACTCGCTGCTCTGATGACGGTAACATCAGCCGTGTCCACCAGGCCCTTGAACTTACATCCTTCTATGGCGAAATTCCAGGTATGGGCTGGAGCTCCCGAGCAGGCGCCCCACTGCCGCGACGTGGTGTGGCCATGCCATGTTGGCCGCTGGGGCTCATAGCCTGGCTGGGTCGCAGCTGGCAGCGCGATGGGGCAAGAGAATTAGCTGAGCGCAGCTCGGCCCGGCAGGCAACTCCTGTGGGATGTTTGTCCAGACCTGGAGATGGACGGTCCTTGGTGCGGAGTCGATCAATTCGGGACGCATAACAGTCCCTGTTCAGCCGGGCAGGTGCCTTTGGCAGCAATTCCAGCCCAACAGTCCTGCAGGGACAGGCTCGCCATACTGGGCCAGCTTTACAAGAACCTCATGGGGAACTTAAAGGAGATGGGCTGGGTGCATGCGAGCCGAGATGCCAATGAGAGGGGTGGGGTGGTTTTGGCAGGGCCTTGGTGTTTGGGTCTGCTCTAGTACTCTCCTCCTTGGTCCTGGTTAGTGACGCTCAAGCGGGAGTTTCACGGGCAGTCGCTTCTCCAGTGGAAGCCTTTCTGGCAACGCGGGCACCGGGTTTTGCGGCTCTCCTGGGAGGACCTCCTCCATCGGGTTGTAGGCCCCATCGCTGCCTACACCCCTTCGAAGTGTCCGGATCTGCCGCAGTTAAAGCAGTCATCCTGAACCGGGCCTCCCACCGTGGAGAGTAAAGCGCGCGGTAGTGGCTAGCTTGGTGGGCGGAGGATCCGATGTCCGGCAAGCCTTTAAGCATGTCGCCAGTTCAGGATTTTGCCCAGGCCTGATCGCCTCGCACTGCTGGAGGCGCCTTTATGAAGCGATGAGGAGCTCGCTTTGGCCTCGCCATCTACCTGCCTCTTTGAGTCAGCTCTGGAGCCTGTCACAAATCTCGCATAGGGCTCTTGGGTTTTGCCGGATGGAGGAGAAACCTGGGTTGGCTGGCCGGGCGCTAGACCTTAACAAATGCCTTATGGCGACTCAGAGGCGCACTGCAAGTGCGGTGGCCTTCGGCAGGAATAACGATCGTTAGTTGGCGAAAAGCCTCGGTCGCGAAGCTGCGCTGGCGTAGGCGCCACCAGAGGTGGCTGCTCTGTTGAAGCACTGCTGGCGGAACTCACTTTCCCAGACCACAATTCGCGAGGGCTCAGGAGCATGCGAAGGTGGTCTTCCAGTCGCCGGAACCATTAGGTGTTCCTTATGTATGGCTCTTAGCATGCCTCTCACGAATAGTGACTCTACGCCCCGCATTGCTTTTGGCGGAGCTCAGTGAGGATGTTATAGTTTAAAGGGCGGTACCTGCATCCGGCTTAATGACTTTACCCTCCCCCCTCAGTATCTGTGAAGTGGACGGGCACAATGCAAGAATCTGCATCGCCTTCCGCCAGGGTTTCTTCTGCAGATCGGCTAATAATGCCTGGCGAAAGAAACCCGCTACCATTGGCTGGCTTCGACGGAGGTGCAGTGGCTTCGAAAACGAAGGCGGAGCAGTAGAGGGGCGGCTACCGCTGGAGAGTTTGAATTCGGGTGAAGGAGCCGGGGCAGAAGGAGGACACAGGCGCCCAATTTAGTGTGGATAGGAGAAATTCGCTGAAATTGAAGGTGAAAGATCGAAGGAGGGCGGCCTACTGGCAAGGAGCCGAGGTCTGCAGGCTGATGGCGCATAAACATTGTCTCCATCGCCAGTAGCAGCGACATCGGGCGCCGCTGGCGGGCTCCCCAGCGTAAGAGGCGTACCGATGTTTTCCCAGTCCTTAAGATTCAATGTCCCCCCCCCCTCTGGGTACCCATGGACACTGAGCTTCAATCTCAACCAATTTTGGCGAGCTCCCTTCTCTTTACGTGGGACCCTGCCGTGATTTCGCTAACGCTTTCAGTTCGCCAACGTTTGTCATGGCCCTGCTTTTGCAAGCTCCCACTACCGGGTGTTCCGCCGGACGAGAGTGTCCTAGGACGGTCTCTGATGCGCCGATCCAGAGGACAGGCGATACCGGAACGGTGGTCCCTGGATGCCGATCCAGCCGATTCTCGTATCGCCCCTTCCCCAGGCGACGGTGAGCAGGGTGGAGGTTCGAGGATTCCCGGTTTCGCACCACAGCTTGTAGTCAATCTTAATGCTGTCAGCGTAGAACGAGACGCAGGCGCTGGAGATACATCTGGTGGAGATCGCCAGCAGCTGGAGACCGGAGGTCCGTATTCCTAGCGAAATCTCCCCGCCTGCCGGGTTCCTGGCACTCATTGTTACCTCGGGCGCAGGAGGGAGGACCGGTTCGGGAGAACGGGAGGCGGGAGGTCGAGATCACCGCGTGATGCATGATCTCATCTGGCTAATGCGCGGAGAGGAGCCGCACGCTGCCTGGAGCTTCAATCCTCACCTGGGGCAAGACCATTGTCCCTGCTCCGTGATTGAGTCAGACAGTTCACGCACCCGCGACTCATGGGGGGGGGCGAGGAGGGTGATAGCATCAAGGCCAAGCAGGTCCGCTGGCCCCAACGCTCTCTACTACGGGCGCTGCTGGGTCGGCATTACTACAGGAAGCTGTAGTGTTAGCGGTCAGCGTAAAAGAAGCGAGCGGTACGGAGATAACATCTGGTGGAGATAAGCCAGCAGCGGGGAGACCCGGAGGTCCGTGTTCCTAGCGGAGTCTCCCGTCTGCGGTTCCTGGCACCTTTATTGTTACCTCTGCGAGCGTGTAGGAGGAGGACGAGTTCGAGCGGGGAGGCGGGGAGGTCCGGAGGGAGATCATCATGTGATGCATGATCTCATCTGGCTCGTCGCGGAGAATGTCTGGCGTCTGAGCTAATCCTCACCCGGGGCAGGCCGTATCCCTGCGCCCACGATGATTAGTCAGACAGTTCGACCCGTGACTCATGGGGGGGGGGGATGAGAGTGGGGGTCGCGTCGACGTGAGCGCCAGGTCCGTTAGCGTCTACTAGCGTTCTACTGGCTGCTGAATTCGGCAGTGCATTACTACATCTCCTCGCGCATTTTAGAAAAAGAGGGCGAAAACATTAAAGAGCGTTTAAAAGGGGCGGCTTGTCTCCTCATGCCGTCGATCCAGCTGACCAAAGCTGCTTGTATGGCTGATAGAGCTTGAGCTCTGGGTAAAGAAGTAGAGGGCTTCTTACACCGCGTTACAGGCAATAATGGAGCGCATTGAGCGAAACAAGATCCGATAAGCAAACTTTACAATTAAACCATTTTGAAGAACTGTACAGTAGCCTCCCAACCATCCTCCCGACAGCCAGCTCCCAGAGGGCTGACCACCAATGAACCACTTCCAGATTAGATACAGCTTCTTGCAGCTCAGCACTTTCATGTGAATCAACTGGGAATTATCAGAAAGATTAAAACAACATATTATGTACATTCTCACAACCTTGGTGGTGTAACAACAACAAGTAATCAATAGCTGCGATTGTCTAGGGTCGGCTTGTGAAAGTTCCTGCTGCTTTCGGGAGGCCAGAGCGTCCAGGCGGTGGAGGTGGAGTTGATGGACCGCGAGGCACAGGCCAACCCGGCCAATAGTCTTAACATTGTAAGAGCGAGTCGGGGGGACTCCCACTAGGAAGTTGCGAGGCGAACTCTGCTTGAGGAGAGAGGCGACATGATAAGCTCCGACAGGAGGTCGAAAGGCAGAGCGGTGTCGGGCTCGGTGGAGCCTGGGGTAGGGCGATGGTGAGGCGACTAAGGCAACAAAGAGTTCAGCCGGAGAGTCCGAGGCGGGAATGTAGTCGCGTTCTCTCCCACTTGGAGTTAGAACCAGCCCTGGGGAGCAGGATGTTTCGAACATGGGGGGAATGTCCTCGATGTGTGTGTGCAGTTCCAATTGGCCGAGCGATGAATGGGCCGAGGTGGGTTCCCACGCTTACAGCTCGCCCGGTGTCTGTGCAAATTAGAGTGGTTAGCGACAGTCTTAGTGACAAAGAGAAGGCGCCGGCAGGAGGAGTTTAGACGACAGGTCCCAGTGTTGCTTCGCAGAGTACCCTGATGGATGAGGCATTCATGAAGGGGGCTTAGCCCAGACTCCCGTAGGAAGTCTCGGCGCTTGCAGGCGAGGAGGCAGGGGCTTAGCAGGCTCCGACTCCTAGAGTACTGGCAGGCAGAAGGATGAGGCGTTGGCAGCGACAGCAAACTGCTCCCGAATGGTGGTCTGAGTGAAACTCGTCAGGGTGGCGTCGCCATCGGCAGGAGCAATGGAAACCCTGAGCCAAGGATGGTGAGTGGCTTCCAGGTTGGCGTGTGTGGTGCAAGGAGAGGCACAGAGGTTCTCGAGGTGTCTCGGGGGAGTGGTGGGTCTTGCTGGCGCAGCAGCTCTAAGGCGGTTGGTGGTCGCCAGCGTCTCCCCAGGTCATTCGGGTCTTTGGCCTGGCGGCCAGCGTTCCTGTTGAGATAAGCTGGGCGGGATCCTCTAGAGATCGTTCCATCTCCGGGGATGGGGTTAGTTTCCTCCTGGTATGCATTCCATGGGTTGGCCTGTCATGGCGGTCAGTCCACAGGGGACCTGTAGGAAGAGGACTGAAACACACCCTTTTCCCAGGATTCTGGTGAGTCCCGCCAGAGCTCAGTTTAAGCGGATGGCGGGAGGTGGGATCAGTTTAGTGTTTAGAATTTAGTATAAGAAGAAGAGGCTTTGTTTTGCAGCCTGAGGTTGCTGCCCTGTAATCCTCACAGGGGCCGCCTACTCCTCTTTCTTTAGTTGTTTGACAGGAGGGCAGGAGGTGAGCCACAGGTGAGAATAGCTTCAAGCGTCAAAGGCCCGAGGAGTCCGAGCCTCGAGGAAGAGCAGGCCCGGGTCCTGAGTTGTGGGTATGCATGCTTAATCTAACTAACACAAAGGGCTGGAAGCCTTTTTTTTGGGGGGGATAAAGAGCATCGAGGGAATGAAGCAATCAGGCAATTAGAAGGCAAATTCTCGCACACACAAAGGAAAAGGGGTTCTTTGCAAGGGGAGTTGTGCCGTGACCTTGGTGGCTAATGCGAGGCTGGATGAAGATTGCTAAAATTTTTTGATCGAATTATCTTGAGGAATTGCATGGCGAGTGCGCTCCTTAAAGAGGCGGTTTACATTTAGCCAACCTTTAACATGGTACTGATAAAGTTGCCAGAAGCTGGAGCGCTCCATAACAAGCAGGTTTTGGGTATTAGCGGCATAATGGCATTGCTTTTAAACTGGGGCCTGTCACGGCGGTATGGCGGTATCAGGGCGGGCCGATTTTAATCCAGGGAGGGCCAGTCAGCCAGGTGGCCTCCCGCCTCTACTGTTGAAAAACAGAAGGAGAAGAGAGGAGGGAGAGGGAAACAGTTTCCTTCACGAGGAAATTAGCAAAGTGATAGTCTTTGGAAACACGATTGGGATCAGTGATCTGTGGCGGCTACCCATCCCAGACCAGAGTCGTTTTAACCTGACTCCTTGAGGTCCCTTCCCAGAGATTGACATATGGATGTCACAAAGCGATGGGGGGGGGGCGGACTGCTTCGAGCTGCCTTCGAGCCCTGGGCTGTTGACGTGGTGAGGCGGATGCTCGTCTCAGCGGTTTATCTCCCCACCCCAGATGCGGGCAAACACCGATTAGAGCCCATAGTGGGCCACTTTCGGCTGCTCTGATAGCGGTAACATCCCAGCGCCCGGTATCCACCAGGCCCATGAACTTACATCCTTCATAGCGAGCTCAGAGTATGGCGGGGAGGCTCGATAAGCGTCTCACTGCTGCAGCGGTGGTGTGGGCTGCATACATGTTGGCTGCTGGGGCTCATAGCCTTTATTGGAGTCGGCAGCCCGGAGCGAAGCGCATGGGGCAGAATTAGCTGGCGCAGCTGACTCCGGCAGGCTTAACTCCTGTGGGATGTTTGTCAGACCTTGCAAGGATGGGCCGGGGTCCTTGGTGCGTGGAGTCGATCCTCCGGGGGCGTGAGCAGTCCCTGTTCGCGGCAGAGGACGCTGGCAGCACCAGCCCAATAGTCGGTAGGGATAGGCACCGTCATACTGGGTTGGGAGGCGACCACAGAACCTCATGGGGAACTTAAAGGGAGATGGGCTGGGTGCATCACCGGCCCGAGGGTCACCCGCGAAGAGGGGGGGGTAGAGTGGTTTTGGCAGGGGCCTTGGTGTTTGGGTCTGCTCTGGAAGTACTCTCCTCCTTGGTCTGGGGCTGGGGAGGCGCCGGGCGGAGTTTCCGGCGAACGTGGGCCTCAGTGGAAACCTTTCTGTGCGTGGGCACCGGGTTTTGGTGGCCTTCTCCTCCTGGGAGGACCCTCCTCCATCGGGGTTGTAGGCCCCCACGGGCTTCACTTCCACTTCCCGCCGGAAGTGTCGGATCTGCGCGGATTAAACGTGTCTGGGGACTGCCTCGCCCGGTGGAGAGTGCTCTTGGCGAGGAGGCTAGCAATTGAAGCCGAGGATCGGTAATCTGGCAAGCCTTAAGCATGTCGACCCAGTTCAGGATTTTTTGCCCAGGCCGTGATAAGCCCCTCGGCACTCAGCGAGGCGTTCTCCTTTCTGGCGCATGAGAGCTCGTTTGGAGCCTCTCGCTATCTACCTGCCTCTTGGCTTCCTGGAGCCTGTTCACAAATTCGGCGCATAGGGCTGCTTTGGGGGTTTTGCGGATGGAGGAAAACTCTGGAGTTGTGGCGGCGTTGAGGACCTTAACAAAATGCCCTTATAGAAACTCCAGAAGCGACCGTGAAGGTGGCCACCGGGCAAGGACAATCTGATCGTTAGGGTTGGCGAAAAGCACCGAAGCCCGTAAGCTTCTTGTGGCGGTGTAAGAAGCCACCAGAGGTGGCTGCTCTGTTAGGCTGCTGGCGAACTCACTTTCCCAGACCCACAGAAGTGCGCAGGGCTCCAGGAGCATCACGAAGGTGGTCTTCCAGTGGAATCTGGAACCATTAGGTGGTTCCTTCGCGATGGCCTCCAGCATGCCTCTCACGTAGGGGCTGAAGTGACTCCCTACGTCCGCATTACTTCGCGAGGAGCTCAGTGAGGATGTTATAGTTTAAAGGCGGTGCTTTCGACAACCCGCCCGAATGGCCATACCCTCCCCTCGAGTATCTGTAGAAGTGGGCCGAGGCACAATGCAAGAATCGGTATGCGTCTTCCGTCAGGGTTTCTTTCTTCTGCAGATCGTGGCTATCGTTCTCGCGAGAGTTTTGAAAACCAGCATTCGTGGCTGAGGTCTGATGGCTTCGGAAAATGAAAGAACAAGGGGAGGCGGCTGGGCTGTGAAGTTTGAATTAGATTGAAGGCGAGGGGGGGGCAGAAGGAGGACAGAAGCGTCAATTTAGTGGATAGAAATTCGGGGTTGAAATTGAAGGTGAAAGATCGAAGAGGCCTACAGCAGGGAGCGTGGGTCTGCAGGCTGATGGCGACAAAACATTGTCTCCGTCAGTAGCAGCGACATCGTGAGGCTCTATTGTGGCGAAAAGTCGCCCGATGTTTTCTCCCAGTCCTTAAGATTCAATGTCCCCCCCTCTGGGTACCATGGACACTGAGCTAATCCTCCTCAACCAATTTCGCAGCTCCTTCTCTTCTGAGGGGACCCTGCGCATTTCGCAGCTTTCAGTTAAGTCAGCGTGCTTGTCATAAGCCCTGCTGCAAGCTCCCGCGCCTTACTCACCCGGTGTTCCGTCCGGTTGAGAGTATACGGGGCGATGTCTCTGGATCGCGCCCGATCCAGAGGACGAAGCGTCACAGCGGTGGTCCTGGATGCGCCCGATCAAAGCGGACTTGATATCATGACCCTTCCCAAGCGGCGGTGAAGCAGGGTGGAGGTCGAGGATTCGGGTTTGGCAGCTTGTAGTGGAACCCGCAGCGGTCGAAATAGAAGCAAAGGCGGAGATAACATCTGGTGGAGATAAAGCCAGCAGCGGGAGACGGAGGTCAAAGTATTTTCGCGTCTCCCGTCTGCGGTTCTAGCGCCTTTTATTGTTACTCTCACCGAGTGTAGGAGGGAGGACCGGGAGTTCGGGGGGGGGGGGGGGGGGGGGGGGGGGAGGTCCGGGAGATCATCATGTGATGCGATCTCATCTCTGGCTATCGCGGAAGGCGATAGCGTCTGGAGCCTAATCCTCACCTGGGGAGCGAACCATTGTCCCTCGCCCGGTGATTGAGTCAGACAGTTCACGACCATTGACTCATAGAGGATGAGGTAAGGAGTCGCGATCACGACGGCAAGGCCGCAGGTCCGTTGGCGTCCCAACGTTCTACTACGGCGCTGCTGGGTCGGCAGTGCATTACTACAGGAAGCAAAAGGGAATGAGGCTACACTGTCAAGAACCCCTAGTCCAAGAGATTCATGGGATGGACTAGCACACAGAAAATGACAAAACCCTGGGAGATGAGTCCTCACATCTCAATAGCTGCCACCAGCCCCTTTTCACTACTCAACAGCCAGAAGCCAAATGGCAAGCTTCCAACTTTCCTGGGATTAAAGTCAAAAAAGTCACCCCTACAAGGCAGTCCACTTGCAGTGTGAGTTTCACAAAACAATTAACCTGGCTATATGCTGAAATTAGACTGAAGCAACCAGAAGACAAAACACATGATATGATTAAAGTGATTTATTAAAACTGTGCAAGGAGATCTATTAAAAGAATAGTGAGGATTAAAATAATCAAAAAGACTAACTGTACAGTAATAGCATTGGTTCAAATGATCAGATGTTGCCCTTCTAGCTGAAATCTTCCAGCATTCAAAGTCCACTCTTTCTGAGAGTCAGCATAGGCAGACAGCCTGTATGACCCATAAAGTAAAAGGTCCATTCGAGAAGTCATGGGTAAGGCACCAAGAGCAAAACTAGACTGAAAATCCTGAACTTTATGGCCAAGAGTCTGAGGTGGCCTGAGCTCATTTGACCAATCAGATTGGTGGCTGGTGAGGTCAATTAACTATGTAACCCTTTTACCAACCAAAGGGGTCAGATGGAATCCTGGGGCTTGTGTGCAGCTAAGCCCTTCCACATCTCCCAAGTGTTGAGGCTCATTATTTATTTTAGCTAATTGGATGGAATCCTTGGCCTTGAAGACTAGAGGTGAATCAGGATAGAAACTGCCTCCTCGCACCTGGGTTCTTATCTCAGTTGCAAAAGGTCACAGCTTTGCTGAATCTCAAGCAACAGCACAGTTATTTTCCAATTTAAATTTTCTATGATAGGCCTGAAGCCTGAATCGACATCTAAGAGAACAGGAAACTGCATTAAGGGACTCGGTTTTGTGACAGCACCTCAGAGGCAGAACATAAGCTTTGTGTGGATTTGGTTTCAAGGTCAAATGGAGGAACATTAGGTAGCAGCAATGGGAAGGATCTTAGCCCAAGACTTTGCAAAGAAGCTGATAGTCAGGGTAGGCAGATAAATCCACAGTCTTGCCCATTACAATCAAAAGAGATTCTCAGGGCATATATGTTCAAAAATAATAGAGTTGTTGCTTGCTTGCAGGGTTTTCTTTTTTTTGTCATGCAGCTAACAACTGTGTATGGATACAGTTTTTTCTGCAAGAAGAAGGAACCCTGATTCAAAAACTTTAGGGTCACACAGCCACTCTACATGGTTTAGTTCTGGATAATATCCCTGCTTTTACACACACACGCGCGTGCACACACACACGTCTGTCCACTCTAATTTTATAACCCCCAAAAGAATGCTATTTGCATTATGTTTCTGCTGTGTTCTCCATCAGATTTTTTTGGTAGAGAGTCATGATGTCCGCATCATGAAGTTTTTTCCATACCCTCCGTTCAAGATCAAAGTCATGGTTGGAATAAAAGATGAAGCGTTTCCATTCCTTGTCGTAATAATGGTCTGAATACTTCTGGTGGCCTTCTGTGAGGTACCCATAAGCGCTTACCTGGTGAAGGCAAAAAGTCCACAATATTAGGGAGTTACAGAAGGAAAATGAATTGGATGCAGAAAATTAGGGGTGGGGAATGAATTTCAAAAGGGAAAGTAGCTTACAAACGATGGGATGTGGGTGAGGAAATAGTTGGCTTACCAAATAGTGGGAAGCACATAATTGGAAGATGATGGGGGTACTATTCCAAATCATGGAGAGGGCTAGAGAAGGAGCATAAATTTCCCATTTAGGAAGGACTAGTGCTGCAACTGGACTAAGATTGAAACCAAATATGCATCGTCAAGCACAGGAGACTGAAAGGCTTCATCAGATTCGGATTTCATGTAGTTAGTTAGTTCTCCACTAAGAAAAGTGCCTTTATGTCCTGTGCAGCCCACCTGCCACACCCCCTCCATCCTTACCTGGTCACAAAGATGGAGTGCAGTTAATAAAAGGAACGCTCCTGTTGAAGGTCTATAGATCCGCCAGTAGGGTTTGTCCAAATTTTTGGATTTTAGAAACCTGCAGTGGGACATAAAGTGGGACATAAGATAGCAGGTGACAGTATGCACGCACAGTAAAAATGGTGTGCATCCAGCCCACAGAATGTAAGCAATATGGTACACACATGCAGGGGCGTAGGGGGAGAAAATGGCACCTGAGGCAAAATGGTGCATGGGCGCTGCCCCCCATAGCCCCACCCTGTCTCCTACTTACCGTTTTCCTGCTGGCTGAAAACAGCTTTCTGCTGGCTGAAAACGGGCCAGGCCTGGAAAGGGGTAAAGGTGGCAGGGTCTCAAACTATTTTCCACCCCCACCAGCGTGCACCCAGTGCACGGCGCCCCCTATCCCCTTAGAGTGCCTCTGCACACATGCAATCCACCCAAAGTACCATCATTCTCGCTAATAATGAAGTTGAAGGTTGAGTGCTTACTAGCAAAACAGAATCGTTGACAGACAAGGCTGGAAGACTTTCCAGGCATGCAGAAAAATAGTAGTAGATAAACTAGTCCTGATGAGGACTGGTAATCAGCCAGGGAGATTAAGTTTTCATACCGAAACTAGAACTCGCCAAACGGTTGCAGGGTGGGGGTGGGAGGCTGCCAAAAAGCTGCTTGTTGTTAAAATTGCTTTGGTCCGAGCAAGGCTTTTCCACGAGGAAATCTGCCTCCTTTAAGGCAGCTAGAACAAGCACCTTTCTTTGGAGAAGCGTCATCTGATCTCTCAACTCATCCAATCACCCAGAGTTGCTTGGGGATCTCCAAGTTTTACAACTGATCTCCAGGAGACAAAGTTCAGTTGATGTGGAGAAAAACGGGTGCTTTTGAGGGTGTACTTTATGGCACTGTAGCATGCAGAATTCCATTTCCCTCTCTAAACCCCACCCTCTCCAGATCCCGCCCCCAAAATCTGCAGCTATTTCTCAACCCAGAGGTGAGAACCCCACAATCACCTCACCCTCTGTGGGGCAAAACCTAATGTCTTTATATGTAGAATCAAGAGTCGGTAAGTTGAACTGTCCAAGAAAATCCTGGATTTCAGGGATTTGGTATTTATCCATAATTTTATTTTCTATTTGAATGTTCTGAGCAGGATATTCACAAGGACTCTTTTTAAATTTATCAACTACTGTTTTGTACTACAATTGGTATAGAATGCTGTGGCCAGATTGTTGACTGGAGTGGGTCATAAGGACCATACCAATCCAGTCTTGTTCCATTTACACTGGTTCCCAATCTGCTTCTGAGCCCAATTCAAGAGGCTGATATTCACCTTAAAAGCCCTATAGGTCCTAAAGCCTTGGGCAAGCGTACCTTAAGGATTCATCCAGTCTAGTCAGCTTCAGAGCCCTTGCATCAGGTGCTTCACCATCAGAAGCTAGACAAGAAGCTCCCTCAGAAAGGGCCTTCTTGGCTGTGGTGCAAAAACTTTAGCACTCTGCTACCAAGCTGTCTCCCTGCCTGAGCTTGTGGAGACGGTCTTGGACATGGTGTGCAGGACTCCTACACTAGGTGGACATTACATCCATGCCAAGGCTGGCATGATAAGCCAGAGGTCGAGCTCACTGTGGTCATCCTTAGAGGTCTTATTCAGTTACCCTCAACAATTGAGACTAACATGCTGTAGGGTTGTCAGCACTGGGTTAGGAAACACCTGGAGGTTTTGGGGGTGGAGCCGAGGAGGGCATGGTTTGGGGAGGAGAGGAACTTCAATGGGGTATAATGCCAATAGAGTCTAGCTTCAATGAGAGCCATTTTCTCCAGGTGAACTGATTTCTGTTGCCTGGAAATCACTTATAAATACCAAGAGATCTTTAGCTGCAACCTGCAGGTTGGCAGCCTAATGCATGGGAACCTGAGAATGGTCTTTCTTAGTCATAGCTTCAAAACTCTGGAACACACATCTCAGGGAGATTTGTCTTTCTCCCTCTATTAGTGTCTTCAGTCAATGAATGAAGACTTTTTTTTTGTTTCATTTGGCATACCCCCAATAACCATTATTGGCCTTCCTCCCTGGTTCTATAGTGTTTGTTTGATTTTGTATTGAATTATTTTATAATATAATTGTTGGTTTTAATTGTTCAGATGTTTTAATATTTTTAGAGCACCATCTTGGGGATCCTGATCAGGTGGAAAGTCAGCACAGAAATGTTTTAAATAACTAAGATCAATAAAATTCCTTTCTGTCTGTCTGCCCCTGCCACCGACTTCTGCCAGCGGGTGAAGACATTGTTGGTCTGTTTGGCTGAACCCCAAGTAAACACTTATTAGCTCTAGTTGTATTGTGTTTGTGTGTCTATATACTTTTATTACATTGTTAAATATTTTACATATGCATTTTAAATACAGTTTTAATGTTTTAAATGTTTTGATTGCTTTGATAGGCACTGCCTTGGGACCCCTATTTGGGTGGAAAGGCAGCTAGTACCGGTAACGTTTTAAATTATATATATATAATTTCTATCCTTTGCCAGTTATAATGCACAGGAGGAAGGAGTTGATGGGGCTGGCTAACATTATCAGCAGGGCTTTTATGGGGCATCCATTCATACCATACAATGACCCCCTTCCCCTCAAATTCATCAGCGACTATTGCTAAACTCTGGAGTTTTAAAAACTTATGCAGAAGCAAGAGTTTCAGTTGGTGTAGCTCAGGGGTAGGGAACCTGCGGCTCTCCAGATGTTCAGGAACTACAATTCCCATCAGCCCCTACCAGCATGGCCAATTGGCCATGCTGACAGAGGCTGATGGGAATTGTAGTTCCTGAACATCTGGAGAGCCGTAGGTTCCCTACCCCTGGTGTAGCTATTCCTACCATTGCAGCATTGTGGATGGAGAAACTGTGTTCCTACCATTGCAGCATTGTGGATAGAGAAACTGTGCTTGCCCAATGTTGCTACAACTATTAAAGCCCGAGAGCACTGACATCCACTGAATCTGGCAATCACAATTATTTTGAACATCAAAATTACAAAGGGTTCTTTATTACTGACATTAACTTTATTTATGATCTACCTGTTTTTGGTGTATCTGAGAAAATCTGGATGAATCACGAAATATTTGTCCAGGCTGAAATTATTATCAAATTTGTCCCTGGGTATTTTCCTAGGAAAGAAAGCAAAAAATAAATAAATAAAGTTTTGGCTTACTGTACTCTGCTTTTATCTGAATGATGACCCAAAGCAGCTTACAACATTCTCCCCTCTTCCAATTTTATCTTCCCAGAAACCCGTGAGGTAGGTTAGGCTGAGAGAGAGTGACTGGCCCAAGGTCCAGTGGGCTTCCATAACAGATTTGAACCTGGGTCTCCCAGATCTTAGTCTGACACTCTAGTCAGTCTTATGTGCTGATGTACCATGCATACACCATACCCTCAAGCAGAGGCGTAGTTCCAAGGGGGTCAGAAGGGGGGTTACGATGTACCGGAGGCGTGCCCCTGTGGGGATGTGGTGAGGGCATTCCAGGGTGGGGCGGGGGGGGGAGGACGCACCGATGCACCAGTGCATCCTCCCCCCTGCCCCGCCCCGGAACGCTCTCACCACCTCTGCCTTTAAGTCAGGCAATTCAGCTTCCAATATCCAAGCCTGTTTTTAAAATTTAATTTTCCTGGTACTTGTTGGCTGGGCTTTTCTGTGAGCTGCCTTCAGTTACCATGGGTGCTGAGGGAAAGTGGTGTATGAATATTTTAATAAACAAAGGGGGAGAGTAATAGACTAACAGTAAAGAAACATTGCCACCAGAGCCTTCTATAAAGAAGAGCTAAAGCTGCAACAAAGCTTAAGGAAGAGAATTCTGAATAGTGCTTAGACCACAGAGCCGTCTCACCCATAGTAGTCCAAAAATCCCTTTCTGACTTCCTTGTTCAGCAGAAGAGCTTTCAGCCACTCATAATCTCTTTCCCCTTCCAGGAAATGAAGGTACTTGATCTCCTAGGAAACACATCACACATATGTTGACAGGGAGAAGAACAGAAGGAACAGAAGCATTGCCAGAATGCATTTAACCACTGGGCAGGACTGGGTATACAGCATGCCAACCCCAACCCCCACCCCCACCCCCAGCCCAATCCAAATTCTGTTCCAACTTCATTCTGAATAAATTATGTCAGTGATCCAAGAGCAATTTCAGCTTTTCAGAGTAGCAGAACAAGGTCAAAATGAATGAGGGGATAAAAATGGGATGTTCTGCAAAATTCGGAGTGCTGATTTAGGAACCTGGAGATAGTCCAGACTACGCTAAACTGAGAGAAATCAGAGACCCAGCAGTCATAGAGACATAAAACCCAAGCGATCCCTTGCCAAACTTATTGTCACTAATTCAATAATGCTCACAGTGTGAGGAACTATTTGCCTGGCTTCTAAGTACTGGTTCCTCATCCTGTCAGCATGAATGCCTTCACCATTCAAGGAAGCGGATACAAAGGAGATTGTATTACCCATTATCCCTTCTTTGCTTGCAGTGGCTGATTGTTGGTCTGAGTCTAATGGTCTCTATGCTGTTCTGAGATTTAATGGATTTTTATACATACTTAACATAGGCATCCTTAAACTCATATGTAAAGTGTAAAGTCATGTCAGGTCGCAGCTGACTTGTTGCAGTCCTGTTGGGTTTTCAAGCCAAGAGACTAACAGGGGTGGTTTGACATTGCTTTCCTCTGCATAGTGACCCTGGCATTCCTTGGTGGTCTCTCATTCAAGTTCTAACCAGGGCGGACTCTGCTTAGCTTCTGCGATCTGATGAGATTAGGCTAGCCTGGACCGTTCAGGTTAGAACCTCATATACAATTACAATATAAGACATATTCTGGTCTTTTCTGCACAAGTCACTGAAAACGTTTCAGGAACATTTTCGATCCCTTCTTTATGTTTGTCTGCACTCACCTCCTCCAAATGTTTCATGGCCACTGTGAGGGGTTTTTCAAATGATGCTTTGTAGCTCTGTTTAACCAGTGCTTTGTTGATTCGACCAAAATAGGGGAGGGAAAGGTGAGGGGGAAAGGAGTGAGTGAGGGACGCAAAAAAACAAACAAAGCCCAGCACCAAGGTGGAGGTTGGGCAACAGCACAGAGGTGTAAAAAACAGCAGCAGGAAAGATAAAACGTTTGAAAAAATGACTGCATTGTGAGGAAAGACGGCTTATAAACATTTCAGACTAAAGAATCATTATAAAAGGGCTTCAAAAGAAACAGAAAGGTTCTTGGAAATGTTTTTGGAATCAAAGGGGGGGGGATGAAGGATTCAATGGAGGAAACATTTCATTTCCTGCCTGAAAACATTTTAAATGGTGTGTGCAGAAAAGGCCGGTGATAAATGTTGGAAGTGCTCTGCAAATAGACTGGATTTTAAACATATCTTTAGGGCATGTCATTACACAAGTTTTTGGAATTTTGGACCAAGTATTTGAAATTGCATGCTACCAGTTGTCAATAAACCAGGTAGTGATATTGTTACTGTGTCTAACAGACTCAGAGCCCCATCCAAAGGCGGAAGGCGAAATCCGCTCTTGGGAGCACTGGGGATTTGCCCTCCCAGGGGCACTTACCCTGGCAAAGGGGTGATTCTGCCAGTGCGCACACGCACACACACACATGGCCCTGGAACACCACGTTGAATGCTGTAATAGCATCCCAGGGTCCCTGTCACTGTGGGCGTAGTTGGGCCATAACCAGTCAGCTCCTCCCTGATCTTTGCTGGCATTATGCTGGCAGGCCATTCCTTGGACTAAAGCCACACTCTTGGTCTACTGAGGCCCGTTGAGGCTTCTCACCAGCAGGGAGGCCCTTTCACTTTTCAAGCCTTCCCACACCACCGGGAAGCCTCTTGGACGGGATTGCCCGTACATGACATGGATTGGGTTTTTAATTTGGTTATAAATCTACTGAATGCAACAAAAATTGTATTGCAATAAACTGGGGAAAGAATGCATAATCACCAACAAGATCAGAATGATTTAATAAGGTCTGAAAAATGAGTTTATTAATCACATAAGTGCTCAAAGTATGTCATATTTGGAAATGAACTAATTTTATGAATGATGACCTATCTTTTATTATACTAGAACTCTAAATTCCTAATGGAATCTGCCCATATGTATTCTGTGGCATGTTAGAACTGATATTAAATTTGTTTGTAAAATGGACTCACAGCTTGTTATTATCTTTTCAATAAATAGGATTTTTTTAAAAAAAGAATAAGACACATACCATAGCTCTGTAGTGGCCAGAATTATTCAAAGTTGGGTCTGCCATCCTTGAATAAACTAAGGCTCATTCTGCACAGCATATTTATAATGAGTCGCAATCGTTATGAATGAACTCATTTCCCCTTTTTCTAAATGGGAAATGAATTCATTTGTAACAACTGTTACTTGCTATAAATCTGCTGTGCGGAATCCACTTCAGTTACCTGACAACTAGACCCAATGCTTCTACTTTATGGAGTGCTGTAGGCTAGAACTAGGCGGTAGTTCTGCCCTACGGTAGCCAAAATATAAAGGCCAAATTAAGAGTAACCAGTTCGCTACCCAACAAGGAAGCAGAGTATAAACGTTATGCATCTGTCTTACCTTTCCCATGGGAATCTTCTTAAATCCTTGATGCCCCAGAATCATAAGTGAAGACATTAAGGAATAGGCTGTGAATCCATAGAAGGATGTTCTTGTTCCGACGTCTTTCTCATAACCCTTGATCACAGCCCCACTAACCCTGGATCAAGAGACCGTATTGAATTGTAAAGTTAGCCATGCCAGGCCTCCTCATTGCATTTTATTCTCTATTGCAGGGTTGAGGGGCTCCAGTAGTTGATGCAAAATAACTATCTCAAGATTTCTATGGAAAAATAATTCCAGAGGAAGGCATGTAAGACGTTTAATTGTCCTAACATATAGAAAACAGAAACTCCAGTTAAGACCACAGGTCCTACATATACAGACTGTTCAAGTATAATGGATGTTTGCTCCGAATACACTTGAGTGAATTTATAACCAGACCCTGACAGCAACACTTATATAAACTGCTGGAATCCCCTCACATTTTGAAAAAAATACAACCAAAAAGAGTTTTGTGGACCTTCAGATTTGCCTAAGGTTTGGAACACTACATTCAGCTGCTGAATTAAAATAGATTGGTAAATCCACCCTTTTCCTATAATTTCAGAAATAACTGAAAGCTAAAGAGATTTCATTGCAGATTAGAGTAAAAGAACACAGTGACCTAAATGCCCCTCCCTGCCCCATTAGTTCTTACTGTGGTCATCCCAGTCTGGCCATGTGAAAATCTCCATTTTCATTGTTAAAATGTCATCATCAAACCTACCAGAAGTGACAGAGCACAGTCTGTAGGAGGCAATACTAATCAAAAGGAGGGCCCCACAAGTGGGGGACCGCCTCAGACTGAAGGCATAGCTAAGCTTTGATTCTGTATCTTGCGGCCAGAATGAGCACAAGAATAGCCATTATATGTTTCCTAGTTAAGCCTTTGGCAATGTTTGAGAACTGTAATAATTCAAGTATGGAAAAGGAGAACTTTGTTAGAATCAGACCAGTCTAATTTATATAAGCCTAATTTATATATTTATATGTAGCAGAATGAGAGAACAGTCTCCTCTGGGTGTAGAATGGTCTGTAGTATTTCAGTCTGCAGAGAGAAATCTCATTTTTGAATGTTCACTCATATACAGTTCCTTATGTATAGATATAGAAAACTAGCATTTCGGGACCAAAGGGTCTAGCCCAGTCCATTCCTTGATGTACTAGTTCCACTCTCTATGGAACAGGGGTAACGAGAATGTCAGACTAGGATCTCGGAGACCAAGATCCAAATCTCGACTCCATCATGGAAGCTTGCTAAAGTGATACTGTAACCTGTCTACAGTAGAAAGGTGTATTAATATACCTGTGGAGCCATTATTCCTTCCTTCGTCTTTTGGAAGCTAGTAGCCAACTAACAGATCAAAAGACTGGAAACTTTTGAAATATAAATAGTCCTTTGTGGGTTTGCTAGACTAAAATCTTAACAGCCTTATGCAGGAGGGGGAGCCAGTTTATTGCTTATTGAATACAATACAGGAAATAAGCTTCTGGAAAAATAGTACTTTTTGAAACTTTCCACTAGATAGGTGTTGTGGTTTAACTAAGCGCTGGCTATATTATAAAGTAGGTCGATAATTAGGTTAAGTTCCAAAGTTTAAGTTGCATGGCTCCGGGAGCAACCTAGAGGCAGGGCTCATGTAAATGTTCCAGCATAAAACAGAGCTGCATGCATGCAGACACTGCCTTCTGTGTCTTGAGCCCATTGATACAGATGGTCTTTATGCATGATCATGAATTTTTAAAAGTGCACTTTTCTCTACTCTTTCAGTGTTTATTGATGAAATTGTACATCCTGGGTTCCTCATATTATTCCCAGTTGATCCCAGTAACAGTATACCGGTAATCTATTCTGCCTCGCCAAACAAGAGAGACACCACCAAAAAAGGGTAAAGCAAAATGCTGACAAAACAAACCAACAACATTTGAGACAATATACAAATAATGGCCAATTCAATTGTGCACATAAAGCACCACACAGATTATTTAATAACAATTCAAGAACAGATTGTGAACATCCACAATGACAAAACAGAGTGGCATGTGTGTTTCGGCAAACAGCCTTCATTGGTGCCTTACTCTATCAACATAATTAGGGCAGTCACATCCCATTCACACAGTAAAAATCATAATAAACCACAAAGACCAGTTAGATGACTTAGACCCCTTCCGCACATGCAGAATAATGCACTTTCAATCCACTTTCAATGCACTTTGCATCTGGATTTTACTGTGCAGAATAGCAAAATCCACTTGCAAACAATTGTGAAAGTGGATTGAAAGTGCATTATTCTGCATGTGCGGAAGGGGCCTAAGAGTCCCATCCAAAGGGAGGCCTGAATCTGCTCTTGGGAACGGGGTGCCACCACGCTGGCAGATTCATCCTCACAAGGGCAATTACCTTGGCAGAAGGGTGATCCCGCTGGCATGCAGTAGCGGCCACCCTTCCCCAATACTGGAACATGGTGCTGAAAGCCATTCCAGCGACTCAGGGTCCCTGCCACCGCTGGCATAGCAGGGGTGGGCCAGGGGCATGGCCAAGGGAAGAGCCGATATTAGTTGGCCGCCTCCTGGCCTTTGCCAGCATTACGCCGTTGGGCCCGACTTCAGACTTAAGCCACCAGAAAAGTGGTGTAAGTCCACTGGGGCCCGCAGAGTCCTACTGTTGGTGGGGAGGCTTTTTCACTTTGTGAATCTCCCTATGCTGCCAGAAGGACTCTATGGGAGTGGCAGGGCGGCGCCACATCAGTGCTGCAGCCCGCCCACCACCTCTGGTGTGGATGGGGCTGTCCAACCTGCAAAACTAAAAACCTGCAAAAAATGAAAAGAACTTTAAAACAAACCAATAAATAAATAAACAGGACTTTAAAACAAACAAACAAATAAATGAAGGCTGTTTGCCCAAATGCTCATGTCAATTTGTTTTGTCTCATTGCCTGTGACTGTTTGCATTCTGTTCTTTAATTTTTTTATCACATTTAGCTATCCATGTTCTGCTCTGTGCACACAACTGAATTGGCCATTATTTGTATATTGCATCGTACTAGTCACGGTGGGCAATACACGAGGGAAGAATAAAACCGAAGAAGCAGGTTCCTCTTACCGGAAGACATAATGATGGGAGTCAATTTCCTGGCCCATTCTGGAGTTGTTCAATATCCCTCCATTTCCTACTACAGCACAGGTGATGCACCTGGAAGCGTGGCTGCTGTTCTGTGCCATGAGAATTTGGTGATAGGGTTTTGGAGGAAGCATGGTTATGACTTCTTTTACCACTGGAAAAGACAAAAGTATCATTGTTCAGCATAACGGAACAGCAAGAACATATGCCAGATCCACACACCATCAGTTATATTATGTGTTTTTTGCTCTGCAATCATCATTCACCTCCTGATTGTCTTGCTGCGCAGGGAAATCCAGCAGGTGAATGATTATTATGGTACAGTATCCAATGAAGTATGAATCCAGCTGTACTCTGAACTGTGAAGAGAATATAACAGAACTAAGGAAATGAACTGGGCCCATGAAATTTGCTGGGGGAGTGCAGGTGGATTGGGACACAAAGGCTCATTAATACAGGTGATATTTGACTTGGCCTACCAGGAACCCGTAGGTCGGAGAGAAACTTCACCCATTGCTTTTTTAATCTGTCTCTAGTAGATGCTAACCTTTCAGGAAGAAATGACTTTGTTATAGGGTTGCCAGACCCCCTCCAGGGGCAGCGGATCCCCTGATTTGGACCCCCTCTCCCTGACAAGGTCCATCTGGCCAGCAGGGGACTTACTGGGCTTACAATGAGGCCCTGGCCTCATTGGTGCACCAATGTCACTTCAGAAAGTGACACTGTGTTGGCAATGTTGAAGGAGTCATTGGGAGTATTTTGGGCAAAACTGTATGGTTATTTGGGCAAAACTGTATGGTTAAAACACCCTCTACGATGGAGTTTTTGCCCAACCAGAGCATCTTCCTTGGCATCACTGACATGATGATGTCACACTCAGAGGTGACATTATCGTATCAGCGCCAGCCGCCCTGTGAGCAGCTAAGTCCACCACCTCCATCCTTTGTCTGTTGCCATGGGGGACTTGGCAACCCTACTTTGCAGCCCTTTCCAGGGTCAGGTTTCTTTTCCTGTCTGAGAAGATTTCTAGTACCCAGTGGATATGCTTCGTCTCCATTAGTTCCCTAAGGGATCTGGGCCACTGTTTTCCTGGAAGCTTCTGGCTGCAGGTATTGGGCGTTTCAAGGAATTGCTCCCTGTACTCACCTCTTCTTCTTCTTAAAAAAAAAAAATAGGAGTGAGAATTGCCACTCTGTACCTGGGATACTAGAAGCTCTTGTGTTTAAGACAGATGGTGGCATGGCCTGTGCGGTATAGCTGTGATTTGGAAGGTCCAGGTGCAAATTCCTACTCTGCCAGAAGCCTGATGAGTGTTCCTGGGTCAGTCATTCTTTCTCAACCTAACCTACCTCACAGGGTTATAATGAAGATAAAATGGAGGAGGGGGTATGATGTACATTTGGCATGCACTCTTTGGAGTAAGAATGGGATAAACATGTACTGAATAAGTAAATAAATCTACTGTAAGCTGAGGAGGAAAATGCAGTATGATTTAACACACAATATCACTATGTTTACCAGCTTCTTCCTTCAAAACAAGGAAGCTTTCACTATTACATAGTAGTTCAGTGCAACATAATATATTTGTTGTTCTCAGAAGAGTGTCTCTATCAATATGGGGTCTTCCTATACACTTAGCACTGATAATGAAGATACTGCAGCTGGTAACTGATCATTATTTTATAAGGTGGGAGGGGAGGAAGGAGCAGGTTCTGAGTTGAAGGAAACTTAACAGGGCCTTACAGCCTGCTCAGTATACAAGTCAGAATTTTTTGTTCCAGTGGGAAGAAGCCCCATTATTAGCCCCCTTTGTTTCCCCCTGGTTGAGTTACTCACATGAGTAATTTAGCTCCATGAACCCAAAAGGTGGGGGGAAGTGCTCCATGCGCTCCCATTCACTGTCACTGAAGTGACTCCTGTCCATAAAGAGTGTGATGTTAGGCAGGAAAATGCCCTGCAACCAGTCAGAGTTGGCAGCCTTGACCCGCAGTGAATTTGGACAGGTCTTGAAATACAAAGAAAGGGAAACAACATTGGGAAGTGACTATTGGACACTGCAAAGTTGCACAACTGATAGCAGCTTCTTCCCTCTCTCAGAGGACTATTAATGTATCTGATGCGGTGTCAAACATTCTAAGAGCAGAATATATGATGCTGCCTCATCTTGTTCTGTATTGTTTTACTGAAGCCAGCAGCAGCTCTCCTGAATCTCAGACAGAAAAAGACCTTTCATGCTTTTTGGTACCCGAGATCCTTTTATCTGCAGATGCCAATGAATGAACCTGAAACCAGCTGCTTGCAAAGCAGGTATTCCCATCGCTGCAATGTGGCCATCTTCTGGTTACTATGGTGCTGGCAGCCATTTACATAACACGAATGTCCAAGTTGTCCTGGTGTTTTTTTGTTTCTGGCCTTATTTCTACAGCATCCATCTTGGAAAGTTTAGGGATCATCTTTTCTCATACATGTCACCCATACATTAAGAATCCTGCTCTACTATATGCTGTAAGACTGTCCTCCATGAAGAACAGAATGATTTTAGTGGTATGAAAATAACTTCAGTTGGATGAAAAGCACCCCCCAGTGTGATCAATCAGGCTTACTCAACGGAGTAAGACTTTTAGGTGACAGGTGTTAAAATGTACTTTTTTTTGGTCAAGAATTCACTTGACAGAGCTCATCAGCTATTTCATTTATATTTTTGTATAAATTTTCAGAAATTAGATGATTTTTATATTTCTATGTTATTTTATGGTACTCTTGCTGTTTTCAATATTGATGGTAAATAGTGTTGCCAACTACCTGGAGAGGGCAAAATGTCCTGTCTCTTTGCCAGATCTTTAACAGGATCTTATTTACTAGTTACTGTGATTTCTCTCCTTCCATGAAAAACTTCCCCTACTTATTAACATAAATGTTAAAGGGAGAAGACATTTTTCTCAAGGTCTGCTGGCAATCCTAGTTGTAATCTGTTTTGAGTGCCACATGAGAAAGCCAGGATATAAATACAAATAAATAAAACCTTACTAGAAACTCCCTCCTTGATGTCTCTGGCAGCATGGAGAGCCAGTCAGCACCTCTGGAGTGGAGTGTCTCTTCCCCAGACATCCAATCAAGCACAGGGAAGGGCTGTGGCTCAGTATGAAAGTTTCTGTGTCCATGTAGAAGGTCATAGAGTTGAAAGGGGCCACGCAGGCCATCTAGTCCAGCATCCCTGACATGTGTGTGTCCAACCACTACTTGAAGACTGCCAGTGAAGGCGGGGGGCTCACTATGGAATTATTTAGGGGTTCCCCATCTATGTTCACCATCTGCATATCACTGGAATGTTGTGAAGGTGTTGAAGCACAAATAAAACCACTGACAAATTCTATTATGCTTTGCTGTTTTATCGTCATCATCTTGAACCTGAGCAGCGTTGGGGGCTCAAAGTAAGGCCATGTGACACATAGTTTACAAAGTACAGAAACAAACCATTGAACAAACCTACATGCCACATGCAAGTTTTTTGTTCTACCCCAGATTACTAATAACTGAACCAAAGCTGAACCAAACTAGCTTTGTATTCTGAAGACATATGAAAAATAATAAACCACCAGAATCTTTAGGGGGTTTATGACCATGTGTCTACTTACTGACTGTGGAGTTGAGTTATCCAGAAGATACTGGTCATCAAAGTCCCAACGGGGTTCAGATCTGAAGTCAGATGCTTTGAACCTTTGACTGTGGTTCCGTGCAAGTACGCTGTGATCCGCAGTGACAGAAACTGACTTAGCTTTGGTAAACAACTTCCGAGAAGGAGGGTCAGAAGTTACCAAATGCTCTTCAGATAAGTCTCTTTCTTTTAATTTCTCCTTGGTTTGCTTCTCTTGTTTATGATGGGGCATCACATCTTTATTTTTCTGTTTCTTTGAAACTGGTACTAGTGCTATTCTCTTACCTTGTTTTTGATTGGCAGTCTGTTTTGCACCCTTACCCACAGTAAGATTTTGCTTGGCTGTAGGTGTCACAGCCGTACTTTCAGGTTGCATCTCATTGGCTCGGCGTCTTAATTCCTTCTCAGCTTGTTTTTTATTGGCTGCTGGTACCACAAAACTATTCCTGGTTTGCTTCTCAATAACTGCAGATGTCTCTTCTCTTTCCTTGGTGTGCTCTTTCTTGACATCCAGATTGTGGTTCAGCACCAGTCTCTTAACAGCATCTTGCTCTTGTGCAGTAATGTAAGAGCTGAGTAGGGGCTTTACTTTCTCCTGGTAGATAGGAAGAGCTCCTTGGGTACTCTGCTGGACATTCATTTGTAGCACTCTGGTGGCATGATGAAAGTACTCAGATAGTCTAAAGGAAGTTCAAAAGACATTTATCTCCAAAATACTTTAATAGAGAATAGTATATTTATACCAAAGATTCTGTAGACAGCTGCTTGCACAGCACCGCTGGTAACCAAGCGATATCCACCCACACTGGTCCATAATGAATTCCCCACAAATAGTATTTCTGGAATAAGAGGGAATGCACTGCATAACTGTAGAAAAGCAATTGAGAAATTTTATACATCAGTAAAAATATAAGCGCTAAGGATAAGTTAATAAAACACACATTCACACAAACAAGTAGAGTTGAGACTGCACAGATGAGCTTGACAGGGTGATATTTTGGATGTGTTCAATGAAAGGCTGCCATCAAGGCCTCTCTATGATGAAATGCATTTGCCAGAATGGTTTTGGGGGAAAGCAGCTTATATATAGAACCGCTAGGGAAAGGAGTTAAGAAAAGGAAACAGTTTTGGGGTGTGGGTGTAATCACTTGAGGGAAAGCAATGCCACCACTTCCAACCCTTTGTACTATTGTTATGTCTGGAACAGATGGAGGATGCATTTCACTGACAACCCCTTTTACTTCTTCCTTTCTCCAGTCCCTCATTCCACACAGAACCAGTACAGGTGCTTCGGCTGACACAACAGGTATCAATCTATACACATATCTATGCAGATTCTTAGCATCAAGTAAGAAAAGTGAGATTTCCATATATGCCAGTCCTGTCTGTTGGAAGACTGAATGTTTATAACTAAACTTTAAAAGATACTCCCGCCTGCCCTGCTGCCTTTATGGGTGACCCAGGAAATTACACAGGTTACACATTATCATAACTGTTGGCTTGCACAAATATGTGGAGCAGCTTCTGGCCGTAAAACAGTCCATAACTATTAACTCACTGCATGCACGCACACTGCATGCACGCACACACCCCCTTTAAAAAAAGGTTCTCAGCAGAACAAGACCTGTATGTGTCAATCTGCAATCAGATGTTGTGGCTTTGAATCAAGCCAGAGCACATAATGTGCCCATTTGTCAATCATCAAAGTGTAGAGGAAATGTTGCAGGTGTTTAATTAATGGGCTGAGATGCTGACCACTCACTTCAGAAAACTGTTGCAGACCATTATCCTTGGGAGTTGCCAGTCTCTCTCTCTCTCTCTCTCTGAATCATAGTCCTATGGTAAATTTATTTTTGTAGCCTGGTCACTGCACCCTAACAACTCATCTACACAAATGTTTGTGGGAGACTAATACTTGATGCCATTCTACGCAGAGGTATCCCCTTCTGAGCCTAATGACTTCAAGTTTACATACACATGTGTAACTTGTCTTAGGATGGCTCTGTAAATCAACCATCAGTCACCACAAACCAACTATTGAAGAGTAATTGTGGTTTTCTAAGCCCTGCTAGACTTCAAGGATAAAATGTTTACCTTTTAGAGGTCTGATCATGGCAAATTAGAAATGAACATACCTCCTTGGGCATTTTCTGTTTCCCTTTTCTGGTTGTGCATTGCACTTCCAAAGCAGCCACAATCTATTGTGCAAATACTTTTTTTGATTCCCATGGGTACATTGTGGTATTTCTGTATTATCTTGATCCCTTTACAATATACTCCAGTCAGTTCGACTTTTTGAGGCAATACATGTCTTTTACCTCAGTTCGCAATACAAGTCTTTTACCTCGTGCCTAACTTTGCTGTAAAATTTACTCAAACAAGATTAGGTGAATCTCCAGGCCCACGTGAACATAACAGGTGCCAAATGGCTGCACGCTCCACTTCCAGTGGCTTTATCAACCGGATATAATAGTAAACAATTGAAGGCACACAACTGCAAACAGAACTGTTTATCTGCCAGTTTTCCTGCCATCAAATCACATCCTATTTGCTCCATAGGATTTTCAACGCAAGAGGCATTCAGAGGTGGTTTGCCATTGCCTACCTGGCAACCCTTGACCTTTTTGATGGTCTCCCATCCAAGTACCAACCAGGGATGACCCTGCTTAGCTTCTGAGACCTGCTGAGATTGGGCTAGCTTGGGGTATCCAGGTCTAGAAGAGTTTATATAAATATATAGAAGCTTAAACTGTTCTGGGTAGTTGGTAGCTGTTGAAGCCTTAATTGAAAGTGAATATCTGAGGTGGGGAAACCTAATGAAATATTTGAACTAGTTGTTTTTTTCATTTTCAGCGAGGTGAGCATGGATCATGCAATTGCACAGCAATGGGTACAGCATCACTCAAGCAAAACCTAAGACCTATGTAGCCTTGGAACTCTTAGAGAGAGAGGCAGACAACTGCAACGGTCAGAAAACATTTCTGTTATATTAGAATGTAAAGAAGTTTACCTGAATGGGGAATACTTCGGCATGTTCTATTAGGAAGAGGAAAGAAATGAGTAAGAAGGCACCTTGGGTGCCTTTCAGTGGGCAAAGCCAGTGTAGTATAGTAGTTAGAATGTCAGTCAGGTCCTAGAAAACATAGAGTTGCCAACCTCCAGATGGGGCCTGGAGATCTCCTGTTTTTATAACAAATCTCCAGACTTTATTTGATTCATTTGTACTCTTTCTCCCCATAGTCCAAAGAGGCTTACATTGCTCTTCTTGCCTCCATTTTATCCTCACAACAACCCTGTGAGGTAGATTAGGCAGAGAGAATGTGACTGGCCAAGGTCACCCATTGAGGTTCCATGGCATGAGTGGGGACTCAAACCATACTGGGTCATTACAGAAATCAGATCCCCTGCAGAAAATGGCTGCATTGGAGGGTAGGTTCTATGGTATTGTAGCATGCTAAATCCCTCCCTTCCTATCCTCCATTTCCAGAAATTTCCCAACCCAGAGCTGGCACCCTTAAGTAAACGTTGGTTCAACTCCCTATAATAGGATCACGAAATGCACTAGGTGACCTTAGGTCAGTCTTTCTCTTTCAGCATGATCTATCTCACAGGTTGTAGTGAGGGCAAAAGGGGGGGGGGCACCAGGAACACCTTGAACACATATACCAACATGAACACCTTGAAGGAAAGAAGGGGACTGTGTATCATTAAATAAAGTACAGCCAAACTAGTTACAGTGCGGAGCCTATAAAGAACATTTAAGAAGACAAAACTTTTCTTACCTGTATGGAAATTTTTCTGTAAAGCCAATGTAGGCAGCAAAAGAAACAAAGAAGAACAAAAAGATCATGCCCAGCAGCTTGAGGGATACCTTAGGAAACATCCTTCTGGTTGCTCTCATGGTCTCAAGTGAGACAGCACACAAGGTCTCTCTCTGCTGTCCCTGCTACAAGTATACTAAACAACAGTCAAACCTACAGCTCTGCTTTCCTTCAGGCAGGGAGGGCAATACAAACATTCAGTTCAGGTGCTCTACGATTATTCAGTGTCATTCTTCTGTCCAAAAAGACAGATAAAGCTATTGCTTTATGTCAGTTTTATTTCTTTTGTTTGTAGATCATGCAGAGCAGAGAAACACCCTCAAGTCAAACTACTTTTCCATACCATTAATGGGCCTGCTGAAAGAAATGTAACTATTTTGTTGTAGGTAAATGTTATCTAAGCAGATAACATTATTTGTCCTCCTCCCCCTTTGACAGTTCTATAAACAGAGGTTAATTCAACAGGTGTGTTTCTCCCCACTGTATTTGAAGCTGTATGCACTAAAATTCCCACTTCCAGAACTGTAAAAGATATAGAATACCAGTTCTATATATCAAGAAATCCTGTGTGTGAGAGAGAGACTGAATCACACTTGTTGTGTTCTTTCGGTTAAGGGAATAACAATGCTATCTAAGCAGACTCAGTGGTGGGATTCAAACATTTTAACAACAGGTTCCGATGGTGGTGGGATTCAAATAATGACTGTTAAAAAATATTTTAAAAATATTTTAATATCACTTTTTTTATTTTAAGTATTAAAATATTAATACTTAATAAAAATATTTTAAGTATTAAAAAAGTGATATTTTCCTCAATTCTCTGAACTGAGGAAATTTTAACAACAGGTTCTACAGAAACTTCGGAACCCCCTGAATCCCACCTCTGCCTACACTATTCAAATCCTACAGACTTCAATGGACTTAGATTTGGGGTTTATAAACTGCAATATACCAACAATTATTTATTTATCTTATTTTAAATTATACCACCTTTCTCCACAAAATGAAGACCAGGGTTCCCAGTCTCCCCATGCGTACTGGAGATCTTCTGGAATTACAACTGATCTCCCCAAACCCCCTTCTTTGCAGCCTCCACCACCAAAATCTCCTGGAGTTTCCCAACCTGGAGTTGGCAACACAAAAGTGGTTTCCAAACACGCACGCGCAAATTTCTTACCGAAGGACCACATGTAATGAATAACAGTCAAACATAGGCTGATTATACTCTGCTGCTTTGTCCCACAGTGAGGGTATGTTTCTGTGAAAGAAAGAGGGGGGTTTGTGGGCTCACCTCTTTCTAGTAACGTACCCGAGAAAACAGGGTTCAAATCCAGATTCTGAAAACTGCTGGCTTTTTCAAAGATGTTATTAAAATTAAAGAAAATAAAGAAAAGTGACAATAACAGAAAATGACTTAAATTTCAAGGTAACGCTTGCTAGTCTGAAGGCTGAAATCAGAATGAATCTCTCTCTCCCTCCAATTCCTGTGATCTCAGATATCTCTCCTTTGTCTGTCTTTGGGCGTCAGATCAATCTTCCTGGACCTGACAAGTTGGGTTAGAATGTGGTCTTAAAAGAATCTAGTTTCCTTTATCTAACACAAAAAGAGTTTTATGGCTTTACTAAGGCAAGGATTTTATGATCTAGGCAAGCCACGTCAAGAGAAAGGAGCAAATGGTCACCCTGCTTGGTGAGTTATTGCTAAGTAAACTTAAACAGAAGAATACCTTCTTCAGTTTCCTTTGGGGCAGACATTTCATTGCAACGTGCTCACCTGTATGGTGTCAAAGATTTCAGAAGCCCTGTGAATCATGAGAGCCAGGAAACTCTGATGTTTTAAGAACATAAGAACATAAGAACAAGCCTGCTGGATCATACCAGAGTCCATCTAGTCCAGCACTCTGCTACTCGCAGTGGCCCACCAGGTGCCTTTGGGAGCTCACGTGCAGCATGTGAAAGCAATGGCCTTCTGCTGCTGCTGCTCCCGAACGCCTGGTCTGCTAAGGCATTTGCAATCTCAGATCAAGGAGGATCAAGATTGGTAGCCATAGATCGACTTCTCCTCCATAAATCTGTCCAAGCCCCTTTTAAAGCTATCCAGGTTAGTGGCCATCACCACCTCCTGAGGCAGCATATTCCAAATACCAATCACGCGTTGTGTGAAGAAGTGTTTCCTTTTATTAGTCCTAATTCTTCCCCACAGCATTTTCAATGAATGCCCCCTGGTTCTAGTATTGTGAGAAAGAGAGAAAAATGTCTCTCTGTCAACATTTTCTACCCCATGCATAATTTTATAGACTTCAACCATATCCCCTCACTTCAGGGTTTCTGCTGCTTCCAGTATTTCCCCGGCCCCCCTCCTCCCAGGTATTTCTGGAGGATCGATGGCCAGCATTTCCCACCCCCAAAGTAATGATAATAACAAGCCTGTGCAATAGCGATATGAGAAATATCAATAGGAAATTAAAAGGTCTCAAAAAAAGGCCAGCAATTTTGTAATCAATGGGGAGCGACCTGGAAGTTGGGGCAGGCAAGCTGCGGAGCTGGCAGTGGAGCACCTCCTCATGTGTGAACAAGAAATGCGAGGAGACGCCACTGCGAACACACCGCAAAGCAAGGAGCATTACAGATAGTGCTCCATGCATAACGGGCCATAATTTCCTTTGTGTACTCCTGAGGCCTCCTGGTAATAGCATCCAAGCTTGGTGAGTGTAACGAACTTGCCCCACCCTGAAGGGCTGGCGTACAGCAGGCCAAAGGGAGAAGGCCTTAGCAACAGCAAGAAAAAGAAAAAAAGGCTCCACAAGGAGAGAACCGACCTGATTGGCTGAAAAAGGTCCAGTAACGTTTGGCAAGAGCTAGGGGGAGCCAGTGGGCTTACAGGACTGAGAGGAGAGTTGAGTTCTGATCGGAGTTGGTCAAGGAGAGCAGAGCAGAGTCTGGCAGAGAGGAGTCTGTCAGCTCTGGAAGAAAAGGATTCTGTCTCAGCAGAGTTGGCTGACAGAAGTCCAGTCCCTGTCTAAGCGGTGTATGCTTGACAGAGAGAGGAGGCCCTGACTGGGTGCAGATTGAAGTGCCCTTCAGGAGCTTGGCGGTTTTAAAACTGTCCAGACCTATCTAGTCTGCCTTGCCCCTGGGTGTATCACCAGAATCACCAGTCTGGGAGAAGCCAGTCCAGAGGCAGTGAAGCCATATTAGGACTAGTGGGAGAGAGGGAGGCCAAGCGTGCCAGAATCTCCTGGGCTTGGACTGTGTGCTTGGGTGTGTTCAGTGGGTATTGGAGCAGTGAGGAATAGTGTCTGTGTGCGTAAGGGAATTTATTAGTTCAAAGCTAAATCTTCCCTTAAGAGACACCTGCGTGTGTCGGTGTGCATATGAATCTGAAGTAACATCTTAAGACAGACTTATTCTGAAACCAACAAGCGTTAAACCTCTCCAGTTTACCTGAGAAGCCTCTGTGTTAAGCCAGCAATAAAAGTTCCAAGTTTTGTTCTATAAAAACCTCTCCAGTCTTTTATTTGTCTGTGTGTCTGTGTTCCCCAGTCAGGGTGGTGACCGTGTGGAAAATCAGTATTGAGTGGGCTATAGAGGAAAAATATTATTGGTGGCAGCGCAGAAAGCAGAACTTATATGAGTGCCCTTTCGTTACAGTGAGCTTTGCTTCTGGGAGGCGCAGGTTGAAAGAGTTCGGAGAGAACTCAGCCAGCAGGCTTCATGTGCAGGAGCAGTGAAACAAAATAAGCCTTTTGGGGGCTCATAAAATTGAACCCCTAGAAGCAAAGTTCACCAAGCCTGGATGCTATTACCAGGAGAGCCTCCTGGAGCCACCTTGAAAGTCTGGTGCCTCTATCTTCAAAAACGTGCAGTCTGCTTACACACTCAGAAATTTCCCATTGGCTCAATGGAGCCAAGGCACAGCAGAACAGAGAATCTTGGGCAAATTTCTTGGCGTGCCTGTCAAGGGTGCTTAAAGCTAGTGACACCAAAATTTCAGAGTATCATCTGGAGTCTGTTCTTATGATACCACCCGAGTTTGGTGAAGTTTGGTTTGAGGTGGGCAAAGTTATGAACCCTACAAGGGGTAGCCTCATCTCCTGTTACCTCCCATTGGAAATAATGAGGGATGGGGCACCCCCTTAGGGGGTCCATAACTTTGAGCCCCCTGAACCAAACTTCACCAAATATGGGTGGTATCATCAGGACAGTCTCTGGATGATACCCTGAAATTTCAGTGTTGCTAGCTTTAAAAATGCACCCTCAGCAGGCTGAAATATGAAAAAACACCAAAAAAGCTCCCCCCAAAAAACTCGAATATCTTGCATTTCAATTCATTCATATTCGGGCAGGTCATATTCGGCCAATTTTTGTCCGAATGTGCCCAAATTCACCCAAATTCGAGTCAAATCTGGTATTTGTTTCATCCAAATCTCCAAGCCTAGTCATCTCTGCGTTGATTGAAAGATCCGAGAACCCAACCAAGGTTAAGGCAGAGAAGTCAGGCCTAAAGCCGTTGTACTTAAGGCAGAAGAGCAAGATGTGATCCCAGGAGTCAATTTAAGAAGGGCAGAAAGAGCAGACCCCTCTACCAGACACAGTGGGGGGGGGGGGGCGCCTGGAGACAATTTGTCTCAGAGCGCCATTTTACTCCAATACGCCTCTGGTCTGTCTTGAAGAGTCTTCCCTACAAAGGCATGGGGGGAGGGGAGCAGAGTGCACTGTAAGGCAAATCAGTCCTGGAAAAAGCTCTGTTTCATCTGCCCTGCCTGCTACTGACAAGGCCTAGTATGAGTGGCTTAAGTGGGAGATAAATCTTCAAATAAATAACAATGACAAGAAGAATATAGAACAGGACAGATTTAACAAATGAATTGCTTGTTGCCAAGATTGCCCTCTTTCCTATTTTTGTTTGGCTTTTTAGCCATTCACAGTGCAATCCTAGAAATACTTTTCTGGGAGTAAGCCCCACTGAGTACACTGCCCAGCAGAACCATGTCCTGTTCCTTCAACAAAAGCTTCAGTGCAAGGAAATGGGCAGGTAAAGTTTTTCATCAGCATGGAGGTAAATAATATCACCTGGTAAATAACATCCCAACCAGCCTCTATTACAAAGGCAGGATATTTTTTTCCCAACCAGTTGACTATCCTTGCTTCAAAGAGAAGTTCATATAAACCTCATATGAAAAGGTCTTAGAAGGTTCTTCTAAAGAAAGGCTGATCCTTTTATTTGTATCTTTCAAAACACAATGCCATATATGTGGTTACGTGTTGTGAAAAGGAACATTTTTGTTCATCCAAATATATATATAGGAAAAACAGATTGCAAAGGACTGAAAATCCAAATGTGCAAGTCCATTCCTGGGCCAATGAGAAAGAGCCTTTAGGTAACATGCTTTCTCTTCGCATAACTTTGCACTAAAAGGGTGAAGTTATTAGTGTGTGTTTACTCTAAAATTTTACATTGCATTTTTGACTGTATGCTCATTTCTCTAGAACTAGGGACCCCAACCTTTTTGAGTCTGCAAGAACCTTGGGATTCTGACACAGGATGGTGGGTGCAACCACAAAATGGCCACTATGGGAGGCAGACACTCACAGGAAGCTCAAATGCATGGGCAAGAACAGTAATTTTAAAAAATGCACAGAGAAAGTGGAGAGAAAGAATAAAATAAACACCATGAGGGCAGCCTGTGCTAAAACAGTGTTATTGTTATCTGCATACCCAATCCAATTCCCCCATGTTAAACAGAAGCCGTGCTGGCCAATAGCCCCACTGGGTTATGCCCATTTTCTAAAGCACTTGGGGGGAGCCAGAAAAGGTTTTGGCTAGCACTGTTGTGCCTGCGGGCGTCACCCTGGCCATCCCTGCTCTAGGATGCATGCTCTGAGTCAACCATTACTAGATCAATGTGAAAAGGTAACTAAAATAATTACTCTGGAAATTATTCAATGGCCCCATTATATCAAGTTTTGACAGGCTGATCAGAAACACCGTGAACTGACCGACCTCTTTTGAAGAAAAGAAGGATAGAAACTAGCTGAGGGTGTTACAGGGAGTGGTGGGAAGCTACAGCAACCACAGTTACAAACCAGCTTTTCCTGCAAACAGACAAATGTCAAATAGACCCAAAGTATTACACCAGCACTTTGAGCTCACTTTCTGCAGTATATGTGGTTGATGTGAAGAAATTAATTAAATGAGCCCCTTTAACAGCCTAGTTTGTGCTCTAGTTTGTGCTTTAGCCACTGAGAGGCTGCTCCATCATGGCCATTCCCTCCACAGCCAGGTGCTTGCAGTGAGAGGAGGTTGTGTCACTCCTGTTTCAAGCTCTCAGATGCAATAACAGTAGGAGAAGGTGGCAGAAACTGGGTAAGTGAGGAAATAGGAAAGAAAGCTTCTCATTCTGCTCCTCATACTGTTCAGAAATACCCTGAAACTCAGTTCTTGATGCAGTGCAACTTCCCCCATCACCGATAAAGATGAAGGAGATGGCAGCAGCAATGGAGTAGCCAGCTAATGGCTGTGGCATAGGCCACCACTCAATTGACTGCAATCTTGCCGCCATGGAGACAATGAAAAGTGAGCTCAAAGTGTGTTTGAACTTCCTTTGGATATATGGCTGGATTCGACATGTATAATTCTTAATTTCCAGGAATTTGGTGTGCCAGTTTGCCAGTTTTGGGTGCTTGTATCTGTGTACCAATTTCTTGACTGTGGGCAGATTAGTGGATACTTAAATCTATGGATTGGGCCCACACTGAGACAAAGGAGATTTTTCTCCAAACTTTAGAAACTCCAAAGGTTTATAGAAAAATCTGAAATGAAGAAAAAATTAAACTGGAAGGTTTAATCCCCACAAAAATAAAAGCGTTTTCTGTGGGGGCAGAAGGAAAGTGATGGGGGTGGGGGGCAGAAAGAGAAAAGGAGTGGTGGGTGAGTAGAAGGCAGAAAGACCAATCAGGTGGAAGGCAGAAAAAGAATGATGTGGTAGGGGCAGAAAGAGAGAGAAAGAGAAAGAGGTGGGGTAGGGGGCAGAGAGAGAGAGTGACAGGCACGAGGAGAGAGAGTAAGAGAAGGGGTAGCACGATGTAGAGAGAGTGAAAGGCAGATAAGTAAGGGGAGAAGGGAGGAACCAAAAGTTGGGGAAGTGGGATGACTGCTTGTGGGTCTCCAACTTGTGTTTTTCTAATGTCAAACACATGCAGCTTATTATTCAACCCATTCCCAACTTCTGTTTTGGTACATCGTTCTGGGTGCATCACCACAGGCACCAACAACTGCCATTATTCTAACACTGCATCCAGGATCCTGGCCACTTTTACGCATGAAAGCCAAGCAGTTACAATTAGCATTATTATCCATACCCAGCTCCAACGTGTGCGTTACAGCCAATTTAGCAAGGTTTCTTTCCAATTTTGTAATGATCCTGCCAAGTCATTATGACATTGGACCCATTAACTCTGAACAAGATATTACCCAATTAGATAGAAAAAATAAGCAAAGAAGCATGAAAGCACATTGTTGTGTCTGGATACATGAAGGAAACCAGCATAAAGCATCCCTATTCTTCAATTACAGAGACTCTGTTTTAACATCCGTTAGCCTTTACAGTTGTCATAATATTGCATCACTCATTCAGTAAATTGCTCACATAAAGAATGGGCGATTTATCAGTGAGAGACAGGCCAGCAGAAGAGAGGATTGGTTAAGGTCTGTTCTCTCTTCCTGTCCCATTCTCAGCTGTGCTACCCTTTTTGCCATGTCAACAGAGGGGAAGAAAAGTAGTGTTTTTGGTGTGGGGCGGGCTTAATGAGGAATGAGAAAGAGAGGTGGGAAGGAACCAACTGGAGTTCTGAAGTTTAGCTAAGATAGGAGAACACGAAAAAGGGAGAGAAGTAGCACAAAGACCAGAAGCCGAAAGAAGAAGGGATGGAGAATAGGTTGCTTGGGGGAGATGGGGGGGAGGGAGCACAGAATCTCTAAGCAGAGAATGAACTGCTCAGTTGAGAATGAACAAGAGAGATCTGGCGATGAGGAGGGGGAGATGCACTGAGAGAAAGGACTGTGGAGAGAGAGGAAGAGGGAGGGGGGCAAGGAGAAATAAAAAGAGGGGAGAAAGGGAGCAGAGTCTAATCTGAAGCCTGAACATAGGGAGTAAAGGACAGACACAAGGAAAAGCTGAACTGAATGTTTTCTCATAACCCAGTGGTGGAGGGTCTACCCTGGTGAAACTGAACTGAGCCTAAAATGCTGGGGTGGGGGCGGGTCCTTTTACACTTAAAACTAGTGCTCCTTCCTGCTAGTGGCAGGAAACATATTTCTGAGATACTCTTGAGAGGAAAGCTAGTGGGGCAGGAGATGGAAGTTTTCCTTTTGCTCAAGGACTTGATTAGGTTAAAATATGCTGTTCATAAGAATGAAAGGTAAGGTTAATGTCCTGCAAGTACCAGTGCTTCATTTGGGCTTGCATGTATGGAGATTTCATGGAGTCACAAGGTAAGTCTTTGATGAAGGGGTGTGACAGTTTCTCGAGAAGAACTGGCTGTCTCACCCAAGGAAGATGGAGCCTCCTTGTGCCTCTGGCTGCATCAGCCCCAAAAGTTTAGGGAGTTTGCTGTGTGTATGTGACTGGAGTGTCTGGAGGTAACAATCTGCAAACCTAAATAATGCTCCTGGTTTGTTGTCTGATTACTACAAGTAAGTCTACCACTATGATTTGGAAAAAGGAAAACTAGGGAAAAGATGTCCAACAAAAGAATGTTCATTTATATATTTAATTCCCAACACTGCCCCCTGCCTGTGGATACTGAAATCTGCAGATAATGGGCAGACAGACCCCCCCCCCCCCCCCAAAACAGATTTTTCTACAGACTGGGTGGGGGGACCCCTGAGTCAGCAGAAAAATCTGAACTGAAAAACAAGCTAACAGGAGTTTAAATCCCCCACAATTTTTGAAAGAGTGTTGTCTGCACATGCACTGACAATGCTTTTTCAGAATGGCAGTGGCTGCTGCTGCTGCGAGGGGGTAAGTTTCGGGTTGCTCTGCCCGCAGCAGTCCCCATTGCTGAGAGCCGGGTTTCAGCCAGAGGATTCCCCCTCCCCTTGCCTGCTCATGGGATTGCTGAGCCTGGCCAGAGAATTCCTGGAGTCACAATGTGGGCGGGGCGTGGGATTCCTATCCCCTCAGGAGTTTTGCAGGCATCCACTTATATTCATTAATAGCTTTGAACAATTCCTCAGTGGCAAGGAAAGACTGGCAGTGAGGGGAAGCCACACCCAGCACACCCAAGCCTCACGCTTTACCCTCTTTCATTGCATGTTGCCTTTTCTTCCTCCTTTCAGAGACTGGGTCCCTCTTTCAGAGCCATTTTCTTCTGTTCAATGAGAACTAACTGTCAGAGGTTGGCCTTCTGATAAATCCAAGGATAGATCAGAGCTTAGAGACATAGTGACTCTCCAGTTGGAACTTCTATTACTCTTTTCACCAGGAAGTGCCCTATTTCACACTGCCTGTGTCTCAGACATGTTAGTTTTCAGTAGCAGAGGCAACGCTGCCGGTTCTTCAACACTTGCTCAACTGGAAATACTCCCCTGTTAAAAATCAGCAGCTGTCCAAGGCAATAAAACAATGGTATTCCAAACAATAATTCAAATTGTTCTTGATAAACACCTCAAGGTGAGGGAGTGGAGAAGAGAGCATCAAGTATTTCTAAGGTACAAAATGTATTATCCTAGCAACAGAAGTGCTTTATTGAGAGAAAAAATTGGGTGTCACACAGTGAATAACAATTACACTATTATTATGATAAATGAAATATTGTCTGATACAGCACTGGCTTCCTTTGACTTTCTAGCTAAATTGCCCCACCTTGCTAGCAGTCCAAACCCACATAGCAGTTTTTCTGGCAATAAAACATTTGGGATAAAACCCATTCCTTTCTCTGCAGGGATCAAATGAGTAAGAAGCTATTCAGTGTTACTTTAGTTATGTCATCCAGTGTCTGTGAATGATAACTAATGATCTGATTTAATGTCATCACAAGCTATACAAGAATAGAAAAAAAAAGACAATACAATGCAGCACAAAAATCTATTAGAATCTCTGCTACTATTTAGCTTGGTATGGATGGGGTTCTTGGAAGAGCTGAAAGTGATTTGGGGGCAGAATTATAACCCGTGAGTTTGCACTCATCCTACAATGAGGGCTGTCATAAAATAGTGGTTGGAATGCTAGACTAGGACCTGGGATGATTGGGTTCGAATTCCTTGTTCAGTCATGAAAGCCTGCAGGGTGACCTTGGGTCCAACACAGTCTCTCACCTTACTCTACCCTAACAAGGTTGATGTTGTGAAACTTAAGTGGAGGAAAAGAAGAACTACGTGAAAAGCCACTTTGAGTCCCAAACCAGGGATAAAAGTGGTATATAAATAAAAAGTAAGTACAACATCTGCACCTAGGGACAGTTTTTTCAGGTTTTGTTATTTTCAAAGCCAACATAACCTGAGCAGTGGGACCTCCCCCCAAAAAGTACAGTATGGGAAATGAAACCTCTCTTAAACCACTTTTGACTCTTGAAAGCTACATTGTCTGTTTTTATTCTTAGTGTTATTTTATGTGAAGGTCTTAAACCAAACAGCAACAGGTCCACAGCTGCAGATACTGTCTTTTGATGAGTTTGCCCAGGTACCCACCAAAACGTAGCCAAGATTTCCCCAATTATACTCATGGCTTATACAGTGCTTAGATATCAGTTCAGAAACTACTTTGTAGAGGGCTTCTGACTCTGCCGATTGGCCCTGGGGAGGTATGAGCAGAAGAGGCCACTGACAGAAGAATTGAAACCTACCGGCTATGTCTTTAAGAGCAGGTACTGAGACAAGTGCAGAACTGAATGAAGAAAGAACTGAATTCAAACCGTGAAATATTTAACAGTTGAACTGGACAGGTTTACGCACTGCAAAATTCAGATTTCACTATGAAAGCCAATCCTCACATAGAGGCTGACAGCGTGGCATAATGGTCAGAGCTTCTGACTGACTCTGGGAGACCCAGTTCAAATCCGTACTCTGCTATGAAGCATTCTGAGTGACTTTGGGCTAGCCCCCCACTCTCTCAGCCTAACTGACCATGCAGACAGGGGGGTTGCTGTGAGGATAAATTAGAAGAGGTGAGTATGATGTTGTAGAGTGATCTGGCATCCCCACTGGGGAACAGAAGTGTGTTATAAATATTTAATTAAACACATGACATTTCAGCCCTCTGGGAAGTTTGGGGAGAAAATTGTTGACAAGTTTGGCCAGAATAAACCCCAGCTGGTTGTACTGGTTTAATTCCAGGCTTAGAAAACATGTCAGTTTTTCACTCTGTTTCCTCTCCTTCCCATTTTAGCCATGATTAAGAGTAAAGCCACCGTATGAGAAGCACCACAATATCCAGTGGTAACTCAAAGTAAGTGATCAATGTAGACAGAATTCTCGTAGCTGTAAAATTCTTGTTTTGTATCGTAGCAAAGACTGACCGCTAACAGGAGACAAGATGCAAACAGGGCTGACTTCAGCAGCATTACGCTCTCCTGATTCCATTGACTCCAGTCAACTTAGAAGGGTATAGCCATCCTTAGATATGCAAATATCAACCTAACTGATCAAGGGGGAAAAAGAAATTACTGTGGCAAACAACATTCCAACTGGAGTTTCAGCAGGAGTATTTTCTGTTTTCATAAGGGTGGCTGTACCTCCCAACTACATTCCCAGTAACTTTTAGTACATGTTTTTGTTGTACTTTATTTGTAAGCCGTCTCATGCAGAGGTGTAAGCCATTTCTTGCAGATTAGTAAGCCATCTCTTGCAGAGGTGGCACAGAACTTTTCCAAATAAAATACAAACATAAATAAATACTGTCTGGCTCCTCCAACAATCAAAGTCAAGTTCTAAACCAGAAAAGATCTCCTGGGAAAAATGGCTATAGCAGCCTGTGACTGTCAAAAACATGGACAGGAAAAGACTCCACAAATCAGCCCCAAAAAGTGTTAATTTCTTCTAGAAAGCTGAAACTGTGACTGTATCACCTCACCTGCAGTTACAGTATTTACCTTTGTTTTCTAACATCCATTATTTAGAATTTGTATTATTAGCAACTTTTAAAAGTTGCCACTGCCAACTCTAAAAAGTATTTATTTAGCTCCAGTACCACCTAGTGGACTGTGAAATGTTACTAAGTCTTAAATTGTCAAAATGTACTATAAGAGAATATTGTATAGGCCAGCTGTTCTCACACTTTAGCAACCCAAGACTCCCATTCAGATTACACATTTATCATGGATTCACATGCCCTCTCTTCTTTCTTCATTGATACACACCTCAAGACAGTCAGCCCCCCTTTCAAAGCATATATGCATAATCACAAAATAGAGAGACCCACGCTTAAAAGCTACACCTTGAGGATAAGTTCAGGGAGAGGAGATTTTCTCTAGATTGCCTACAAACTCAGGCTTCAGAAAAGGCCACAAATGAAAAGGCCTTGAAGGTTTAATCAATCTCACTATGATTTGAAGAGGTCTTGCACCACAACCCGGGGGGGGGGGGGATCTTCCTTATTTGTTAATAATTTCTAGTTAAAATATAGCTGGAAAGGATATCTGAACTCTTTAGCCCCCTACAGGCTGAAGGAGATCCTGGACTTTCCATATTTATGGAGACTACACCACACTCCTATGGGGGGAAGTGAATTACACTGTGGAGTTGATGTGGGGCTGCTGCTGCACTGACATATTTGCCCCCTCTGCAGGTGCAAGGCACACCCCCATTGACAGTGGGGGCAAAGGCAGTCACCACCCCTCAGCTCTGCAGCAACAAAACCTGGAAGTTGGGGTCACTGGAGCTGCACTAGTGTCTGATCAGATGCTGGTGTGAGGGAGGGGAGGCTCGGGGGTTCCCAGGGGTAGAGCCGATGTTAGTCAGCTTCCACCTTGATTTTGCAGGCAAATACGCCACAGCCCAGTGCTTGGACTTCTGCCACCCTTTTGAGTGGCAAAAGTCTATTCAGCCCTATAGTGGCAGGTTTTTTTAAAAAAAATTCTGCTTCACCGCACTGCTGAAAAGCCCTCTGGAGGCAGCAGGGCTCCAGGACAATGGGGCCATTCCTGGCTGCCTTGAGCTTTGGATTGGGCAGCCTGCATTTTTGAGACCTTCAGTCCTTTAAGAGTTAAAAAGGTAAGTGGATTTACTGCATCATACCTGATTCTAAAATACACTGATCTCTACCCAATGTATCCATTTATCAAGGAACCAGAGAAGTTTCTATGTAAGGTATGCCACACTGTCTACTTCTTTAGCTTCCTGATGTAGACCTTGTGTTAATGTCTTTTTAGCTTTTTTCCGTATTAAAAAGTTTTTAGTTATAAATTGTCTATTTTTGTACTACGCTAAAGACACTGAGCATGGCATATACCATGCTCAGTGTCTTAAATAATTTTACAAGTAACTTTAATTTTTAAAAACCAAATTATTTTTCTTATGTACAATTTAATTTAACTTCTATTACTGTATTTTTAAACCTTTTATTAGATTCCCTGATGAAGCATGTAGTGAAATGTATAGTGATCTGGAAAAACTAATAAACTTCTCTACCTTGCACTTTGTTCCTTTTTTCCTCCTAACTACAGTTACTGCCAAATCTTGTTCCTAAATGCCAATGTGGTATAGTGGTTAAGAGCAAGTGGATTCTAATCTGGAGAACTGGGTTTGATTCCCCACTCCTCCACCTGAGTGGCAGAGGCTTATCTGGTGAACCAGATGTGTTTCCACACTCCTACATTCCTGCTGGGTGACCTTGGGCTATTCACTGTTTTCAGAACTCTCTCAGCCCCCCCCCCCCCAGGTGTCATGAGGAGAGAAAGGGAAAGGGGCTTGTAAGGCACCTTGAGTCTCCTTACAGGAGAGAAAGGTGGGGTATAGATCCAAACTCTTCTTCTATTGTCAGAGAATACCAATAGATGTGCCAAGGAAATGAACTGGTGACAAGAGAGGAGTATGATTGCAGGTGACTGAATTGTGATGACTCATTCCTGTAAATGTACCAAATGTACCTAATGGGTGGGGTGGGGGGTAGGTGATGAAGGCTCCATTTCCTCAGAAAGACTCTGTTAGTAACGAAGGGCTATATTCACTCTCACACACAGAGGAACAGTCAGATATTGTTCTCAAGGGAGACTGAACATGTCAAACTTGTCCCTTGTACACAATAAAGCAGGAACAGGGTCTACGGGAGGCAACCTCTGACTCTTTATTAGTTTTACACTGAAAATGGCTACAAAATTAATATACCATCAATGAATGTCAGTGTTTTAATCACACTGTACAATTGTGACTCCAAACACTAATATCTTTGGCTTCATGGTGGACTTCATGCCTGGGATTCTGGAGGTAGGGTTTTGAAAAGGTCTCTAAACAGAATAGGTTACTACAGTATATTTACACAAGTATATACATAAGGAATGAGTAAGTAGGTCTTGATTTTGTAGGTATTTCCAAATTTTTCAGAATTTATTCAAACAGAAAACCAGGGGAAATATTCACAAAAGCCCCTGGCCTTAAAGAATCTGGAAACAAACAACAACATCAAAGTGCCTGTGTGGTAGCACCCATCGCTTCTGTTTTCCTCCACAGGGGAAGCAGCTCAATCAGCATCATGTTTTCTTTAGCACTAAACACTAAATCAAATAATGGGAAACCAACTCAATAATCACAGCTTTTATTATAAAGATTAAGCTTTACTAAGAAAATGCACAACAAAATTCCAAATTAAAGTCCAAAGGCAAAGTTAAGTCCATTTCTTTGTCAAATGTAGTAATCCCATGACAGCCAAAGAATCATCTTGAAGAGTAGAAGTCTGCAAATAACAAGTACCTTGAATACAGGCTGATGGCTTCCATAATACTGCTTGTTAAATGTCCATGCAAGTTCATCTTTCTCCAGCATCTGACTTCTGCACAGAAAGCATCATCCTCAAGCTATGGTCACTATACAGGTAACATTAGCCTGACTCCTCTAAACAAAGTTGTAACATTTTGTTATCAAGACAGTAAAACCCAATTATTTCTCTGAAACAAAACCAAAAAAGCACAGCAAAGACATTAGTGTACTTGGGATGTAATGAAAAACCTATCCTCCACCAAGGAAGATAATTTCAGACTTTATTATGGACCACATAAGGCTTCAAGGCGTCTTTCAGGTCAAGTATAAAACAATCAAGTCCTGATTTATACAGACTGTTATCAGGATTGAACAGCAATTCATTTTTAGCAGTAATAAATGTATGTGGTACATAGCATATGCCAGTTTTATGACAATATTCTTCCATTTTGTAGTTAACATTATTACGTTCAGATTCCAGAACCTCAGGATTCTCAGACGCCTTCCAAAAATGTCTTGGTAACAACGAAGACCAAATTATAACAACATCTGGGAATGCTCTTTTAAGGATACCCAAGTCACTTTGCATTCTGGTAACAAGTGAACTGCGAGTGTCCTGTAGCAAATCAGTTTCCCCAGCATGTATTACTATAATAGATGGAAGAGGGCAGTAGTAATACGTTTCATACAGCTTGGATAATACATCATCCCACAAGATATCAGGGATGCCTTGCCAATACACAGATGCATCTGAAGGTGGGAACAACAACCCATGACGGCGTTTGGATCTCACCGATGAAAGTGAAATCACAGAATTTCCAAATATCAAAATTTCCCTTTTTGTAGGTTGATCACTCCCAGTACCTAAAAGTAAAATGCCACATTAAGTTAACTACTTCAGTTTGCGCTTCATGAACATTCAATTATTATCCACAGAAATAGCTTAACTCTTAAAGGATCTGGAATTCAGACATATAAAGATTATAGTATGCTACATGGAATAAACAGTCTTACAAAACTGAAGTCAACAAAGAGACCAACCAACTGGCCTTCAGAAAGTTGCATTTTATTAATATGCATCAGAATAAAATACTTTAAAAAGCCTCACAAAACACAAAGGGGAAAGCAAGTGAGGAATTTGTGGCAGATGTAAAACAGAGATAGGTAAAGGTACGAGTACTGAACAAAGAAAAAATCCTTCGGCTGCAAGGGAAAAAATGAAAGAAGAATAATCCTGCTTCCTCCAGACCGCTGAGCCACAAGGAGAGAAAGGTACTGGCCTGGGAAACCAGCCTGTACCTTTACACAGCAACAACAGTCACTTAAGACAGCAGGCCAATAAAGAAGGCAGTATGAGAAGAGCTTTCAATGAGAATTTTTATTTATTTTAAACATCTAAATAGCTAGCACATACATAGAAAGATAAGAAAAGATCCCGATCTAGTCTTGGCTCCCCCTATACTACTACTACTACTACTACTACTACTACTACTACTACTACTACTACTACTACTACTACATGAAAATAAAAGGAAAAAACACACCTACACATATATATGGTGACTTCCAGCTACCTCACTAAGGATCCAAGCATAAATCTAACTCGATGTTTATAATTAATATTTACATTTTTTCACGTTTAGTCCTTCTTATAAAGTTGTCTTAATCCAATACGCTGTCTTCATTTAATCTCGAATCCTGCCGTTGTTTCTCTGTTTGTGTATGTTTTCAATTAGTAGTCTGTATTCTTGTCTCTTATAACCGCCTGATCAGTCTTTCCATCTTTGCATACTCTGTGACTTTCAAGATCTAGTCTTGTTTTGTTGGAATTTTGTTGTCCCTCCATTTGTATGCATATAAAATCCTTGCTGCAGTTGATATATTCATTAAAAGTGTCCTATATTGATCCAGAATATTTTCCCCCATCAACCCCAACAGAAATGCCTCAGGTTTTTTTCAACTGTTATTTTCAAAAATGTTTTGCATTTCTTTTAAAATCACATTCCAAAACAATTTTGCCTGTTTACATGTCCACCATATATGAAAAAAAAGAACTATCCCATTAATTAGATGCAGGCGAAATATTTTAACACTAAGGAATGTGGAACACAGCGGGGTGCAGAGCCAAAAGACGTGACAGAGAGTACATCGAATAGACCTTTTAAGCCTACCCAACTAGATAAGATGGCCTACGTGAATAAACACAGAAATGAAGAGATCAAAGGTTAGAACAGAGATGAATCTGATCAGATAATGTAAAATGTGTTTCCTATATTGTAATGAACACTGAAATGATATATTTTAATGAACACTGAAAATGTTCCATAGCTGGTTTTAGCCAAGATGGCGGTCCCACTCCCAGGTTTCACTCTAGGGCAGAAAGAAGCATCTTCTGAAACTCCCTTCTCCCAAGGAAACTTTTAGGAGACACATGGTTGATCTCAAGTCTACCTCCTTGATCTGGAGATGACAATCAGGCTTGAGAAGCCGCTCAAACCTCCTAACCCCCCAGCAGGGTCTCTCTGCTTTCACAGAGAGCTGCACTTGCTTCAATCCCGCACCGGAAGTCCCCAAGAGGAGCTTTCTTTCAATCAACCATTCCAAGGGCAGAGTACATTACTTCAGCAAGTAAATCATGCCCAGCTCAACTCAGAGGGAGTACAACATTTTCTGCTCCCACTCAAAGCCAGCTCTATAATGCACTGTCTACAGTAGCATTTTTCCACATAGGAAGGCCACCCTAGAGAACTAGTGGTGGAAGCAATCATGGCATGCTCATCACTGGGCCACACCAGACGTTCAATGTGACCAAAATATGCAAGTTTTGAACTATGCTTGACATATACAAATGTTTGAGAAGGGGGGGGGGGGAATAAGAACAGTTGAACTCTGTGCATACTTTTTGTTGATATTTGTGAGGTTTGAAATTGGATGCAACACACATCAGTTGAAATTTGCAAAACACAAACAGAAAAAAATCCTCCCCCCACCCATGGAACCCTACACTCCAACCTATGCCTTTCCTATGTATGAAAAGCAGTCAGTTTTTATAACCCTGAGTAATTAAATGGAACATTTTGAGCATCACTAAACAGAACCTTGAGTGTAAAATGTTTTCAGTTTCTTCCTCATCAGCATTTGTAGCTGAGGCATACACTTGAATGATTATCTTGCTAGATTCCCATGAAGTCTGATGGATATTATTCAGTCAGACGTCACTTCTTTTGCTGCATCTTGACTTAATAGAGCCACTCCCATTTCAGAATGGGGTTTTCAAAGGAAGAGATGAGTAACAGTGGTTTATCACTGCCTCCTTCTGTGAAGTATTAACCAGGGTGAGCTGAAGTGGCACTGCCATTGTCTAGGTTAGATATTTCACTTAGTTACAGTCACATCATTTTGGGCAATTGAAGTCAGATTGCAATCAAGATTTTTCTTCCCTTTCTGCTAAAAACTCTTCAGTTAGGCTCCTTCCGCACATGCAGAATAATGCACTTTCAAACTGCCTTCAATGCTCTTTGAAGCTGTGCGGAATAGCAAAATCCACTTGCAAACAGTTGTGAAAGTGGTTTGAAAACGCATTATTTTGCGAGTGCGGAAGGGGACTTAGATAGAAAAATATTTCTTTAACAGTCTGTTCTCAAACACAAGACTTGCAATGTAACCCTCACAATTCCCTGGGATCAAGCCCCAATGAACATATCTGGATTCTGGAGTAGACCTGTTTAAAAGGGCTTTGTCAATATTTAACTTTTACACCCCACTTTTCTCACCAATGGAAAGCCAACACAGATTACAATTTTCCTTTCAGCTATTTTTATCCTCACAATTCCCATGATAGAGATTAGGTTGAGCATGTGTGACTGGCCCACACATTGTGGAGTGGGGATTCAAATTTGGATCTCCCCGACTCTAGTCTGAAACTAGCCACCACCACACACTCTTGTGCTGATAAACATTGTTCTGTTGAACATTTCATGATACTACACAACTCATACTTCACAAATGCTTCACTATGCATTATCCTCACATTTCCTGATTACTCTACTTCTGCCCTTTCAAAATCCTAGGGCAGTCCCACAGTTAGGTATAACAAGAACCGCCATACTAGGTAACAGGTTTTATGGTGCCACTGAAGCAAATTTTTAAAAATTCACACAATAGGACCATATATGCTTTGGAGGGGGATTGTTGCCAGGAACATCCCAGGTTCACAGAAAAATCAGAAAAGTGAAAAAATGCAAAAGAGATCCATGAGATCTCTGCCAGCATTATGGTGTTTCCTGTCAACCCCTGTAAACAGTGGTGTAGTGCAGGGCAGCTGCCAGGGAGGAGTAAGAAACAGCAGTGGGATGAAGAGAGGCAGAGACAGACACACAAACCATGGCAGTAGGGTAGGGCAAGAAAGAGATGGAAGTGGTCCAATGGCAGGAAAGGCGTTGCTTTTCTTCAGTAAATCATTACATTCTTCACTCTTACCAACTCCTTTCTATCTTACAGTAAGTGTTTGAAACTGCCATAAGCATACTACAGTCTGCCCCCCACAACTTACCCTTTATGGGAGTTAAGACAGATACAACAGACTCCTTGTTCACAACTTCCTTTTTTTTCTTCCCTTCTTCCTTCTCTTTTCCCCTCCCTTCATCCTCCTCTTCACCCACAAGAGGAGAAGAACTTGGGGTTTCTTGGCTATTGCAAAATTCCAGGTCCATGGCTTCCACAGCTGCCGCTGCTGCCGGACCAAGCAACCCACGTCTGCCAGCTGCTATAACTGCCTCCAAAGCTTTCAAAATGCGTGGCTTCTTGAAGTCATTAGAATCAGGCGGCTCGGGCACCTTTTTTGCCGGAGTACCGCACAAAATGAGGTTGCTTCTCATAAGGCATCTCTTGGAGGGCCTCATTGCCAGGAAAGGCGTTTAATTTTTACTGCAGGAATCCTGCAAGTGGATTATTTCAAACTGCTGCCAAAACACCCCACCCCCAGACGACTTCGTTCGCACGAAATGAACCTATAGAAACGCCATAGCAGACGTGTTTCCTTCCGGGCAGAATGACGGAATACGCATGCGCGAGTAAGAACAACTTCCGGAATACTCTTCTCACTGATCTCTCTCGTTAGCCAGGCAACTGCGGGAAGATTCTTGTATGCGCATGCGTAAAAGGCACTGGGAGGACTTTTTTGTTTTTCTAGTCCCAACGAGGAATAAGAGCAGGCGTATTTACCGAACAGGGTAAAAGCCAGATCACTCATTTAACAAATGCCAGTGAATGTATGATAACACAAGTTGCATGTATGATAACACAACTGCGTATGTCTCAGGTTCTGCAAATTCCCAGCTTTCATTTTTTTAAAATGTTTGGCTAACTACATATGTTGCAAATATACTTTCCCCCTTATTTCTCTGCAATGAAAAGGGATACAAGACTTACTTTTTAAAAATGGAAGTTGAGAATTTTATTCATTGTCCCCCTTTTTTTTCAGTGTGAGGCTGCATTGTGAGTATTCAACTTGATAAAATGAGAGCTTGTGTGCCATATTCCATTGTATTTAATTGTTAATGTGATGGGTAAAGGAGGACTGTACAAAAGCAGTCTAAGCAAAAGGTGCAGGATTGCAACGCTGGCTCACATATTCTGCAGATGGTGGTAGAATAGATTGGACACCCTCGTGCTGCAGGAAGGAAACGGATTCTGATTTATCAAAGAAAATTGCTTGTCAGTAGAAAACTACATTGCAAAGAGAAAGACTCTAGTGGGTAACCAATTGTGAAGAGTTTTGGGCTCAGATGTTGTCCAGGGCGTGCTCCTCTATAATTCCCTAGTCACCATTAAAAGTGGAATAGTTCCTTCTACCACCTTTTCGTGTAAGAGTCAGTCTGTCACTGTCAAATTAAAGGGAGGAAGGCCTGCTGCTTCTCTTTAAAGATCAATAAAAAAGCCATTGGGACTGATAAGATTTTGAGTGCTGAAAAGAATATTTCTGTAATGTTCATCACATGAAACTTGTGCAGTGTAGCGCCTCAGAGTATGCACAAGCATCTCAGAGATCCCGGGTTCAATTTGCCCTCCCTGTATCTGCCATAGGGTGATCCATAATACTGACCTACCTTACAGAACTGTTGTGAAGATTAGACGCTAGTGTATGGATGTGAAGTATTTTGAAGTGTGGTCCTGCCTTGGGAGAGACTTTTCATCAAAGACAAGGCTCTTGCTGCCTGCTCTGCCTTGGCCATTAGTTTGCTGATAGCAAAGTAGTAATTGTGAAAGTTGATTTTCTTTTATTTGTGCTTTTTGTGCATTGTAAATAGCCTGAGCTTGTCAGATCTAAGTGGAGTCAAGCATGGCATGTATTTGTATGGGCAACTTCCAAGGAATATCAAGGTCAGAATGTGGAGGTAATCAATGGCAAACCGCCTCTGAATGTTTCTTCCCTTGAAACCCCAGCCAGGGTCACCATGAGTCAGATGTGACTTGATGGCAAAAAAAACCCAAGCTTCTTTGGGTCCATACTGTAGAGAGAGAAGGAGGTTTGAAATTCCCTACGTGAATAAAATACTGAAGATGATCTGTGTATGTTAAGTGTCATCAAGTTGCTTTTAACTTATGGCGACCCTATGAAGAAATAACATCCCAAACATCTTATAGTTAACAGCGTGGCTCAGGGCTTACAAACTGAATGCCCTGGTTTCCTTTATTGGGTCAATCCAGCTCATGTTGGGTCTTCCATTTTTCCTGCTGCCTTTCACTTTTCCCAGCAGTTTTGTCTTTTCCAAGGAGTCTTGTCTTCAAATAATGTGGCCAAAGTACAATAGTATGCCGTGCACTATCGCTATAGTAACTTTCTCATTTACACTGCCTTAGGAGCAAGTGGTCTTCTCTAAATCCATAGATTTCAGGTGGTGGCTGGAGATCTCCAGGGATTACAGATGATCTCCAAGCGGCAGAGGTCAGTTCAGCTGAAGATAATGGCTGCCCTGGAAGGATGCGGGAAGTCCTTCCCCTACTCAACCCTTCCCATCCTCAGGAACCAATCCCAAAACGTCCAGGTATTTTCCAACCCTGCGCTGGCAACCCTAACCCTGACCTGATCCAATAAATGTGATAGTTTTAATGTCTGGTTGCTATTGCCCCTAGAAGCCTACTGTCCCCACTGCACCTGTGGAATAATTTCAGGACCTTATTGTGGGTAAAGAATGTTGGTGTTACTGGATGCGTGCTTAATTCTGGCCTTGCTTGCCAAATATGTCTAATTTGGCAGGGGTGGTTCTGCCTGATTGGCTTTCATAAATTTACTAGTATATTCAGAATTCTGAACATGTGAATATTTCAGTATATGAGTGTGTATATTATGAAAATATATGAAAAATATACAACACTGATAAGTTCTCATCATTGAAAATATGTATTTTGGATTGTTGGAAAATGTACTGTTGTAGAAGTTGTTGACGTTATTTTGCTAGGCAGACACTACAAAAGCACCTTGCTCGCTTGTTTTGTTTGCTACATGCTATGAATCCTTTCCAAATTCTATATAAAACAAACATGCCTGTTTTTTATGACACACTGAAAGGATTTTATGACACACTGAAAGGCCCAAATGGGATACTCTTAGAATGTTACTAGCTTCATGGAGTTCTCTGGGAAGTTGCTTCTGTGCTGTTGCAAGAGTATCTTCTGAGGTTGCCAGCCTCCAGGTAGTGGCTGGAGATCTCCCACTGTTTCACCTGATCTCCAGGTGATAGAGATCAGTTCACCTGGAGAAAATGACTGCTTTGGAAGGTGGCCTCTATGGCATTATACCCCACTATGGTCCTTCCCATCCTCTCCAAGGGCTACACCCCCCACCCCCCCAGGTATTTCTCAACTCAGAGCTGGCAATCTACGTTCCTTCAGTTCTGCTAGCTTTACTCCAAGTAGCCTAAGGACAAATCCCAAGTATTCAAGTGGTCTCTCTTATAGATAGTGCAGACATTCAATCTCACTACCAGTCTCAATTTATGTTAAACTAGGAGAAATGTATTGAAGAAATTGTAACACAGACTTTCTTCTTTTTTTTAGAAATGATTGTAGAAAATTGATGTCTTTGGAAACAGGTGGGAGAGGTTATGGTGAATATGTAGTGAAAATTCTTTACTCATACCAATAAAGTGTTTCTGAAGAGCTGACTATTTATGAAGCTGCTTGACTTCCAAACATTCTCTCATTGGCCCCTTCTGCACATGCAGAATAATGCACTTTCAATCCACTTTCACAATTATTTGCAAGTTGGTTTTGCTATTCCGCCAAGCTGTAAAGTGCACTGAAAGTGGATTGAAAGTGCATTATTCTGCATGTGCGGAAGGGGCCAATGTTGATCACTGATGTTTTGAATTGCTACTGTGCCTACATGCCAAATGTGGGCTCTACCACGTCTCAGCCCCTCCGTTCTCCTTGGTACTCATGACTTCAACATCTGTCATATCTGTGCACGAAATTTATTTCAAAGCATCGCTATTTATTTTGAAGCATCATTTTGAAGCATCATTTTGGAGCCCTCCGGGGATCGGGCGGTATAAAAGCCGAAATAATAATAATAATTATTATAATTATAATGTAATGGCATGTAGTGTTGCTTAGGGCTACAATCTGTCTTAAGTACTTTTTAAAGCCCAGTAACTTTTAGTATTAGAGTTTCTCCACTAACCAGAAACAATCACAAGACATTCATGCAAAACACTTTTCTTCTCGGACAAATCAGTTCCAAAAAACAGAGAAAGCAAGTCTTTTTATTTCTCATAGGCCTAAAAATATCAAACATTATCCTGAAGTATTCTGCAGCTTTCAGTGCACCCAAGGACAAAGAAAATGGTGACAAGGCTTTGGTGGCTTACATGTCATAAAGCTTAAGCTGTTCTTTGATATCAGTTTCAGACATCTCTCCAAAAGTGTCTGCTTTTTCCTTCATGAGGCTGAAGATGGCAGCCAGCTGCTCTCTCTGAATCCTGCCAAGAAGAGAAGAAAAATAACAAAAAGGAAAAAGGGGAAATGCCAAGAATCGTTCTGAATAGGGTTAATGGAGTCAAACAAGACATATCATAAATACTACAGTAATGTATGGTAGCTTTATAGAGGCTGTGAGGATTCATACATGTAGTAGCTCTTGAGATGCTCTGCATTCAAAGACAGCAATAGAAATACATCTTAAGCTGGCCTCCTTTCCCTTCCACTGTATCCCTTTCCCTTCCTTTCCTATTCTTCCCATTTCCCTGTTGTTTTCCTTCTCTTACTGTCTCCATCCCTCTGGAAAAATAAGATCACAGTTTGTTGTCAGCCCCAAATCACCATTCATTGAATGGCCACTGATTGTTGAATATATACCCTAAGGTGGAATGGGGTAGTTAGATTCCATTTATATTTAGCTTCTAGATTTTAATTGTTTAAAAATGTATTTATAAATATGTGTGTGTGTTATTTATATGTATGTTTTATTCCTTGCCCTTTACAACAGTCTCGGCAAGTGACAATGGAAGTCATAGTACAATCTCATTCAATATGACAATAAAACCACTATACAACCAATCCTAAAACTACCATCCCAAAAGTGGGAGGAGTGTACAGGACACCTCGACCTTCCTCCCCATCCCAGTAAAGGGGAATCAGCCAGATGCTCAGGTGAAGAGGCCAGTGTTTGCCATGCTCTGAAACTCCAAGAGAGTAGGCCCGTGGCAGGTCTCTAGTTAGTGGGAGGACATTCCACAGTGCAGAGGCTGCTGTTGAGAATACCCTTCAGGCTGTCCCCACCCTCTCTCCTCTGAAGGGGGCAGGACAACCAGGCGGACCTCCCCCTGTGACCTTAACACCTGGAATATCTGGGCGAATGCGCTCTCTCAGGTACCCAGGACTGAAGCCGTTTAAGGCTTTATAGGTTGGTAACAGCACTTTGAACTGGGCCCAGTAGCACATCGGAAGCCAGTGCAGACTCCTCAGAATTGGGGTGAAGTAGTCCTAGTAAAAAGCACTGGTCAGGAGATGAGCTGCTGTATTCTGCAGTAGCTCAAGTTTCCACACCATCCTCAAAGGCAGCCCTGCATATAGCACATTACAATAATCTGGTCCAGGAAAAAGTGGAGCTGGCGCACCAGCCAAAGATGTTGATGGGCCCTCCTGGTCGTCACTGCCCCCTGAGCTTCCAGATGCAGTGCCCCATTCAAGAGGATCCCAAGATCCCGCACCCGATCCTTCTGAGACAGAACCACCCCTTCCAGCACCAAGTGTCCTTCGATTCCCCAGACTCGGGAGCTTAGCACACTGAGTACTTCTGTCTCATTGGGATTCAATTTCAATTTACTGACCCTCATCCAGTTTATGACAGCTGCCAGACAGTGGTCCAGCACTTGGACCACCTGATGCAGATGGAACCAAGAGAAAAAGCTGGGTGTCATCCACATATTGATGACAACCCACACTATATCCTCTGATGACCTCTCCCAATGGCTTCATACAGACATTAAATAACATAGGAGACAGAACCAAGCCCCAGGAAACTCCACACAAGAGTACCCAGGGACTCAAGCACCTGCCCCCCATCTCTACCTTCTGGAGCCTGCCACTGAGGTAGGACAAGAACCACTCCATTACAGTGGGCCCCAGCCCCAACCCCTGCAGCCGCTGCAGAAAGACAAGTCGATATCAAAGGCTGCTGAAAGATCGAGGAGTACCAACAGGGAAAACTTACCCCTGTTCCTTTCTCTGAGGAGGTCATCCATCAGGGCGACCAAAGCTGTCTCTGTCCTGAACCTCGACTGACATGGATCTACAAAATCAATTTCATCCAAGTGTACCTGCAGTTGTGCCATGACCACCTGCTCCAAACCTTACCCAGGAAGAGGATATTGATTGCAGGGCGATTGTTCTTAAGATTTTCTAGGTCCAGGGACAGCCTCTTCAGGAGGGGGTGTACCACTGTCTGCTTCAAGACATGAGGTACTTCCTCACTCCCTAAGGAGGCATTTCTCACCTCCTGGACCCACCAAGCCAACATACACCTCTGGCTAGCTTTGATTAACCATAATGAGCAAGGATCAAGGGAACAGGTGGCCAGCTGCCACCCTGAAAGCAACATGTTCATGTCCTCAAATCGCAACAGTTGAAACTGATCCCATACAACCTGACCAGACGGTTCTCTGGAAACCATCTCAGGATCATCCTGTTTTAATCTTTGATATAAACCAAGATGTTGGAAAGTGGAAAAACTGGAATAGCAAAGCTGTTGACAAACAACAATAACTCATAAACAAACGACGACAACTCATATAAACTACTTAAAAGTTTATTGGACTGAATAATGGCAATATACATTTCAAGCCACTAAAAATTACAGTCCTCTGTATAAGATCCACTGTCACATTTAGAAAAAAAATGTAAAAAATACCCAGACAGCCATTTTTGTCATTATTGAGGAGACTGCTTTGCTCTTTGCCATCAGCAGTATCTGGGCTCAGCTACTGTTGTCCCTTGTACAACGTGCGTATTGCTGTGTAACAGAAACAATAGGTTGAATATAAGGCATTCTTTGCATAGTTAATGGTGTTTGGAACACTGAATCTGTCAGACAACATGAATGGGAGGCAGAGTGGTTGCTAATAGCTGTTTCAAAGCCAAATGTCCTTATATATAAAAACTTGCATTTCAGGATTTATCCAGACACTCAGTGTTGAAATACCGGCTAGCAGCCACTCTGCCTCCAGTTCATGTATGTATATTTGTGTGTGTGTGTGTGTGTGTATCATTCAACTGCACACTGGACTATACTAGTGAATACAGATACAGAAGCTTCGCTTCTTTGTAACCAAAACTTCCCGCTGCTTCCTAAATAAGCCCTTTTAAAAATTATGCTAGAGACAAGTATTTCCCAAACCTAGATGTTCCAAAGAATGACTGACTAAACAATTTCAAGTATACATTGCATAACATTTTGCTTGTTAAAGACTGCATGAGTTTGAACCATTAGATGGGAAGCGATGTGCTCTCAAAACATGATGGAAAAACAGGCACATGGCAGAGAAATTCCAAACATAATGGTAATCCTACAAAGCAGGAAGTAACATCAGTATAATATGAACATATTTCCTTTTGCAGAAGAAAAGACATACTGAAAACCATTTATGGTCTGTTTGGAATTATGGCTTCAGCCTAGTAACCATTAAGACTCCACAGATTGCATTATCTGTGCAGGTTAATAATCAGACACAGAGAAATCTGGAAGAGGAAAGTGCCACGAACAGAAGTCTCAAAAGGAGGACAGTGTTATGGTAGTGTGGTAGTAGGACAAAATGAAAGGAATATATGCTGCTGTTCCAGAAATTTGGCATTTATCACCCAAGGGAAAGCTTATATCAGGATTTAAATGTCCCCCTTGGGAACAGGAGCAAGGGCTATTATGTAAATAGAAGCGCTGGCTGTCGAGCATTAATGAAGCTCAAGTCCTCGCAATGAAAGTCTGTCACAAACTATAACACTAAACCATTCTTAATTCTCAGGACCTTCTCCTACTTATAATGGAGGACACTTTCTTCTCTGAAAGGCTACCAAGCAAGATTAAATGGAATATGCTAGAAAAAAAACCATCTCTCCACCAGGGTGCAGAGGGAACCTATACAATGTTTCAAATCTCAATGCATAGTCATCATAGCTACTAGAAAAGTTCTGATCCTGGGTCAGAATTGGAGAATGACTAGACACCTAGATATAGCAGCTGGACTGGTCTGACACCACCAAATCTCTGTCCATGCTATCTAGAAAGGATCTACTGTGATACAGATAAAGCAGATATGGGGTGACTTAACACAACAGTGTGTGCCTGATTTTGTTCAAGGGTATAACTGTCACATTCGAGAACAGAACCCTCAAATATCATTTTACAGTCACTTTCTCTAGCCCACAGAATTCTTGCAACTGAACACATTGATTTCTTTCCAGTCATGGTATTACTATGATTTATTCAGAGGAACTCCACTGCAGGCAAACAGAAAGTCCCATATCGTGAAGGGATATTTAGTTTTCTGCTGTGTATGCGTATATCTGGTTGGATTTATTTTGGGGTTTGTTTTTTTCAAGCCTTTAAAGATGCCAAAGGAAAAGCCTTAGGAAGAGTCTAGGGATAACTTCATATAGTCTTCAGTTCTGTAAAAGAAACGAGAAGAAAAATAAAGAGAATGCATTTCAGTCATTTCACCTTTGGTGGGATATCACTATTACTTTCTGTGATAAGTGGAGAAGAACTCCGTGCAGGGAAGAATTTCTGAAAGTTTTTGAATCACATAGGCATACACATAAAAGCAAGTTAGCAGAGCGAGTGCTTCAGGGTTTAAGGCATTTTGCTTCATCGTTTGCAGCAGGATAGTCTAGCCCCAAACACCCCACTGAAGTGAGACTCTAAAAATTCGTTCCTCAGCACCAGTTGTGTTTCAAGCATTTCTAGCTCCATACATTGATGACCAACTCTTGACATCTTGGCAGCTACAGCTGTAATTATTTTCAAAGCATTTCATACTTTGAACAACCCAAGAAAACTGGATCTCTTAACTGCTGGTTCTGTGGCACACCTACTTAAATTAACGGGACAGCTGGTTCATCAAAAGCATTGTGATTCCTAGCGTTGGCATTAATAAAGTAGTTGTATAGCCATTCCACTGTTGTCAGAAGCAGTTTTCAATGGGCCAAGAACCTGCAGGTTGAAATGCATTACTTCAGTGTCTTGCTAAAAGCAATTTTTCTATCAAGGACATTAAAACCGCTTTTTGAAATTGCACACATTCCAAAGTATTTTCTTTTTTAATATTTAATTTCACATTCTCGATAAGGACAGCAGCTGGCACTGTATGAACACCATTAATCATGTTCCATAGATTTCAGTGCCTGAGGCTACTGTTAGTATCAGCCACAACTTATAACAGACAAAATGAGTTTACACCAAGGCATCCAGTATAAAAGGGGCATGCTGTACTGTTTCTGCTGGAGGCCTTGAAGTGATTTACAAGGGACAAAATGGTTTGTTCACAATCCAAAACACTGGTTTCTTTTTATAGGGTGGAAAGGTAGGGGACAATTCAATAACTTTTACTCTGAAGTGGCCCTAGCAAAGTGAATTAGGCTAAAGGAGTGCAAATGATAATAAGTCTATGAAGATACAATCAACAAGCTGCTTAGAGGTGAAATACCTGAACCTAAACCAGTTTTGTCTCATTTGTGTCAAGGGAGCTTAATGGCTTAGTGAGGGACAGTATGCATTTGAAGTCTCTTTCTGCATTCTTCAGAAATGTTGTTCTTAAAATAGCTTCGTGTAGGAGTAACCGACCTAATGATCGGTGAAAGTCCTATCCCGTCTTTTGTGAGTTGTTCTGACAAACAACTGTCATCTTCACACACCACAAGTCTCCCAATGCTTATTTATTAATTTCTGAGGAATTATTTTTCCAAAAGATTTTCAGGAAGTGAATTTCACCATCACAAATACTTTCAAATTCAAATTCTAGTATCATTGTGACCCAGTCATTTTGACAAACTACAAAAATCAGAAGGAACCAGGGAAAGATTTCAGAGGATATGGTTCTTCAGAATTCTACCTGTGAGGAGTATGTTTGTGTATATGGGCTGGGACAAAAAAGACGCATACCAAACTTCCATGATTAGGACTTCCTCTTTATGTGTCAGTGTGTGTCTGCAAAAAGTAGGAATATGGGAACAAGGCAAATTGGATCAGGTCTACAGTGCTGGGAGAGGCCCTCTCACACCTCACTGTCTTTCTGGAGAAAGTCACTCATGTATAGAGAGAGCTGCTGTCTGCCCCACAGGAAGAAGCATATTGGTGCCATATAGATGTTTGTATATTTTCTCCTATGGGACAAATAGTAGCTCCAGAGAAGTAAAAAAGATAAAGTGCCACAAGAATTGGATATGGAGTAAATACTGGAAGATATTTTACCTGCGAATACCACAATGGATATCAAGAATGGAAGCGAGGCAATTATTTATTAGTAAAAAGTGATGCACCTGGCTAACATATCGTGACATTCTGAAGAAATCAAATGGACGACTGCAACTGAAATCAAGGGAGGAAATACATATAAATGAAGAATCTTGTGATGAGGCAATATACCAATAGACAATATGATGTATGATATCAAGAAATGGGATATAGCAACGGAATGGACAGAGCTCGATAAAGTTCTAACGTTGAATATAAAAAAAACAACCAGCACAATAAACAAAATACGATTGGAGCAAAGGGTAGGACGAGATCTGATAAGAAACTGCATGAACAAATGGGTGAAGCTTAGAGGGGAAATAATATTGTTAGATGAGTGGAGCAGATATTGGAAAGACATCTATATACACTGACTACCGACACTTGGGAATATAACCTAAAAATGTTTTATAGGAATTACATCATGCCAGAAATGCTTTCAAAAATAGATAAAAAGGCTTCATCCACTTGCTGGAAATGTGGAAAAGAAAATGGAACCTTTGAACATGTACGGTGGTTTTGTCCAGACCTAAGATAAACGAGTATTGGCAAAAAATAGGCAAGCAAATAGAGAAGATCATCAAGTACTCCTTTCTGCCACATCCTATTAACTATTTACTAGGTCCAATGTTGGCTAAGGATGGTAACCTGACTCCACATGTGCATGTTCTGCAGCATATGTTAATGGCGACCTAAACAGTTATAGCTAAAAAGTGGAAATCACAGGACCTTCCTACAGTAGAAGAATGGCAACAGAAAGTCCTTGACCTTCATTTGCTTGATAGAATTAGCTATCAACTCCAGAACTTACCATATGAAACTTATGAAAAGAATTGGGTTGCATGGGTGAAGTATATTAAGGAAGATAAGGATGTTTGTGTCTTGTCTACAGGATATTAACATTTTATGCATATTTACATAGGTTTTAGAACGATGCTAGGTTCATGTTATGTTGATGTGCAATAAGTCTGAGTTTGTGATGTTTCATTATAATTGTTTTATGTTCTTTGATGTTATTTGATTGGAAAGTTTTTTAAAAATGATTTTCAAAAAAAGAAAAGAAATGTGGTGCCCCCTTTCAAATGGCTTCATGTCCTTCTTCATGCACCTTTATACCTGAATTCTTAATCACACCTAACTCAGATGTAAGCCTACAGTGTATTCGGTGAGACTTCCTATTTATGATTGGGCTGCATGTCTTCCAAAACTGGGAGGGCATACTTCAGTGGCTTGCTTGCCTGCCTCCTGTATCTTATCTGAAATGTGCCATGCTGTAGCAGGCCACCTATCAGTAAAGACAGCATGCCAGCATGCCTTGGTCCTGGAGCACCTGGAAGAGAAAGGGTGCTTCTTCTCCAGCATCATAGCCTTAAAGTGACCCCTTAGAAAGCTTATCCACAGATCTTCTGGCTCATGTCGACTTGGTCCAGGGATTGAGTGAGATCTTCATCTTGCATAGCAAAAGGAGGATAACCATGTACAATTCTTTGGGGGAGGGGGGATTAGGCTAATCATTGCAGGTGTTGGGAAATGTACTATTTTCCTTCACAGCCACCTGAGGGGAATGTCTGCTCTTGCACAAATTGGGATTAAGTTGGAACATAAGAAAATGATAGAAAACCTTCCATTAATTGAGGGGAGGAAAGGCAGGCATACTTGCTCTTCCCATCTGATGCACCTGGCTGACCTCTGAATATTTATACAGAGGTTTAACATCCAAATTGAGTACATGTATGTACTGACCACATACTCCATTTCAGTTTTTAATAAGAAATCAAATGCACAACGTGTATACACTTAAGGTATGCACACTTCAAGTCTGATTCCCGGGGTGGATGTTCAGAAACACAACAGGCATATGGGGTGGAAGGGGTGGCGGTGGTGGTAGGCATGTGTTTCCTCCCTCCCCTTTCCCCTTCCCATGCTGAGGAGTCTAGATTAGCTTCACATTTCTGGTCTGGTCATATCAATCCAATCCACAGCCCAATTAAATCAAGCTAAAGGCACTTACATTTTAACCATAAGAATCTGCATCGTACCATACAATACAGCCCCCACTCATCTGATTTGCAGGGGCTCTACAAACGGAGCCAGAGTTTGAAATATTACTGGCACAGAATCATGTAAGAGTGTTGAGAAATGAGTAAGCAGCTGGAGAATGACCGGCCACAAGAAATGTGCTGTGAGAAAGAATGCCAGGTGGGGCAGAGATGATAAACAAAGACCAGGGAAGAACTAGCAAATGAGCATCAATAAGAAAGATTCAAAAGTTCAGGGCGGCAGGAGCACTCCCATCTTACCGAGGACTTGGCCTCGCACTAAGAAAGGAGACAGATTCTGATTCAGTGCGCTGAGAAGTTATTTCAGCATCCCACCCTTGTTCCCTGCAGGAATGATATCAGTGTTTGGTATGGCCCAGTGCAGGTATTCAGCTGACAAAGAATATGAAAGGTAAATACACATTTTCACTTGTTCATCTGCTGCGAGGAACCTTGTTTTTTTCTTGGAGGAGCAGCTGAATTTGAACAGACTGATAGGCTAGTCTTTGCATAAAGTAACTCCCTCTCTGCCCCCATCACCACTTAACAAGCCAGGACTGTACATATTTTGGCTTAATTACAATGTGTTGTGACTTCAGAATTCAGCCTGTGTGATATCAGACCCAAGGAAGCTCAGTCCTGCATCAAATCACCCAGCCTGCATTAATATTCAGAGGCTGTTCCTGAAAATAACAGCAAATTCATTTAGAAGAAGAAGAAGAGTTTAAATTTATATCCCCCCTTCTCTCCTGTAGGAGACTCAAAAGGGGCTTACAATCTCCTTTCCATTCCCCCTTCACAACAAACACCCTGTGAGGTGGATGGAGCTGAGAGAGCTCAGAAGAACTGTAACTAGCCCAAGGTCACCCAGATGTCATGTGTTGGAGTGCACAGGCTAATCTGAATTCCCCAGATAAACCTCCACAGCTTAAGTGGCAGAGCAGGGAACCAAACCCAGTTCCTCCAGATTAGAATGCACCTGCTCTTAACCACTCCGCTACTGCAAAGCTAGTTGACCATTGGTTTCTAAAACACCCTCATTATTTCTTGCTGTCACTGTAACTACTGTGCCCTGAATGCCTTGGGAAACAAGATGATGGAATATTGCTAGAAGCAACATCAAGTGGCCATCATTAAATTCTGAATAGGAAATTTGTTGGAGAATGGTGGTTTTAATTGTATATTTCTTTCTATTCTGTGTCATCTTATTATCAATAACTAGCGGTACCCAGCCACGCGTTGCTGTGGGTTATTGTGGTGAAATGGGAAAGGAACAGACGCTGACCCTTCCCTTTCCCTCCGCTAGGGTGCGTGGGTCATATCCAGATGCTGGGCCCCCTCCCTCCCCTCCCTTGCATGCCACCCCTCACTCTCTCCCCTCTCTCACTTCTCTTCCCTTGCATGCCACCCCTCCCTCCCTCTCCCTCCCTTCCCTCTCCCTTGTGTGTATGTGTGTGTATGTGTTTCACTTCCACTCAAGTTACTGCCTATGTACTGTTTCCACTCCTCATATTTGGCCATTTGAGCGAACATTCTAAGCTGCACGAACATTCTAAGGGTGACAGTTACACACAGGCAGCTGCATGTCCTTCACCATGGAGCGCCAGGAAAAGCGTTTTATCTGGGCCAGGTGTGAAATGTCAAGTATGTGAACATCTAAAAGCACTCTCACCTGGCTGACTATAGTGGCTGGGAATTTTCAGAGGAATTGGCCCAGCAGTTACTGAGTTATACTATCACTAACAAATACACGGTTTGCTTTTTATATATATAGATAATAAGCTTTTGATCCAATAGGCACTTGCAAGGCATGTTTTAAAAGGCACTGATGTGGTTTACAGAGAATAATAAACCATGGCTGTCTGTTATGTGAAACAGCCTGCATTCCATACCTCTCCTATGTCCCAATAATGAAAGAACTCTGCTTCTGTAGGATATTATAGTTTTGGTTACATCTAAATAAGAAATTATAGTTCTTTTTCCCACAAACCAGGAGTAAGCCATAATTTGGAGCTATGATACGTAAGAAACAAAAACATTGTGATTTGAACAGAACGATCATTTTCATTTCCCATGAAACTTCCAGTTTTGAGTCATATATGAATGGAGCCCATGCAAACCTGAACTTATTATCATATTATCATGACAAATCACAGTTTGTTCTGTAAACAATGTAAACAATGGTTTGCTGTTATCTTCAAATTCAGGAGCGTTGAGGGTGGATGGAGATTACCAGGATATCACTTTTGGTTTCAGAGCATGAAGTGAAGTCTCAACAGTCTGGGAACTTCCACATCTCTATTGTTTTTACCATACAGACTTGAAAATTCCTACAGCACTGTGACTTCCTGTGCCAGTCATTGCCACTCCTTCCATCACTCCATCAAGCAAGGTTAGGAGGCAGGAAGTTTTGGGAAGTTCCCTGCTGGAACTGAGCAAGGGGCAATATTGACTGTGGTTGATACGTTTGCACATACTAGCTAACTTCATCCCAGGATGAACAGATTATTAAATGTTGTCTGGTATGGCAATTTTTTCACACTGGTAAGACTATACTTGCATAAGTATAGTCTTGCATAAGTCTAAGACCATACTTGCAGAGGAATAAACACCTGCTTATTTTAGTAACACTTCAGTAGTGGTGTTAAACTCCTGCCACTCCTTCCCACCTACGAGGGTTCTATCGTGCTGCAGAAGATGAAAAGCAAAAAAGAACGAAAACTTACCAGCCTCTCTCATTTCAAAGAAGCACCATGCTGGACAGGAAAGCAAAGCTGCTGAGAAAGAAGGAAGAAAACGAGAATGCAAGCAGCGACAGGGCAAATGACTGGGCAAGGAGAAGATCTACACCATTCCAAGGTCACACACGTATTGAAGCAAGCAGAAGTCATGGAGGAGCAAGGAGAAGTGGGAGCATGCACTGGAGAGCAAGGTCGGCAGATGCCAAAGGGAACCTGCCCAAAATGTATCCCCTACTATCGCCTTCAAAGCCAAGCTGTGTTTATGGACGGGGAGCTGGCAAGATATTAAGCTGCTGAATACTCTGCAGCCTTTCTTTCCTTTGCGCCACGAGGAGGAACTGACATCATGATTCTAGTCCAGAGCAAACCTCTTTTTAAAACCAGCAATGAAGTAGCAACGATGTGCTGCACTCATGAAGAAAATTCCTATCTGCCATCCCTAAAAACCAGAGGCAGAATCCAAACTGGAAACTTCTGCTCCTTCCTGCCCTACTCTGTTGCATTTCTGCAAAAAGTGATCATACAATACAATTCAGGACAGAAACAACAGCTCCTTTTGTGGTAAGAGTTCCAGTTCTGGGTGCCAAAACAGCTGTATGCATTCCCCCACCACCCTTGACTTTCCGAAATACAGAAAAGAAGTATCTTCCATGTCTAACTATGTTCCCACATATTCCTGCCATTCTCCCATTCCTTAAATTCAAGACTAAACCAGCTGCAATGTTAAACATATGACTGCTACTGAAAACAGCCACCTTTTGTCAAGATTCCTCCCTCCCTTTAATTTCTAATAGACCTCAATTTGTATTATTGGTTCCCGGTTGAGTTCCGAATAGTTTTCAAGGTGTTGGTATTAACTTTTAAGACCTTACGCGGTCTGGGACCCTTGAACCTGCGGGACCGTCAAGCCCCATATGTCCCAACTCAGCCTCTGCGCTCAGCAGAGGCCAATCTGCTGATGGTCCCCGGCCCTTCCCTGATGCAGCTGGCTTCCACTCTGGCCAGGGCTTTTACGGCTCTGGCCCCTGCCTGGTGGAACGCTCTTCCTCCAGCGGTCCGGGCCCTGCGGGACCTCAATGAGTTCCGCAGGGCCTGTAAGACTGAGCTGTTCCACCGGGCTTTTGGGGAGGCCAGCCGCTGATGAGCGCCCCCCTTGTTCCGACAATGGGAGCCCTGCTGTCCCCTCCTAGGGGAGTTTTAAGTTGTCGGACACCATCTGTTGTCTTTTGTAATGTAATATAATGTTATAAATTGAGCGCTGTATTTTAATGGGGATGGGTACTAAGATGTATGGAGTTTATTTATATATTTAATTGTATTTGTATTTTGTGTTGTGAACCGCCCTGAGTATACAAGTTGTTTATTATTATTATTATTATTATTATTATTATTATTATTATTATTATTATTATTATTATTATTATTATTATTATTATTATTATTATTATTATTATTAATAATAATAATAATAATAATAATAATAATAATATGATGTCACAGTGATCTGTTATTTCCCTGTCATTGGCTGCTGATGGCAGAAATGTTAAGCACTGTAGTATAAATATATATTATTATTTATTTACTTCGTTTATATCACACTATTCTCTTTAGTGAGGGCCCAAAAAGTCCCCTCTCCTTCATTTTATCCTCTTAACTATCCTGTCAGGTAGGTTAGGCTGAATGTATTTGATTGGCCCAAGGGCACCCAGGAAGCTCCCATGGCAGAGTGGGGATTCAAATCTAGGTCTCTCAAATCCTAGTCCAACACTCTACCCACTGATACAACACTGGCTTTCTGTGGGGTAAATTCTACTAGAATTAAGAAAGGGGAAGGAAAAGTAGAAGTGTGGGTGCTGTTTTCAGAAGCCCTCACATATTTCTTATAGCACCTAGTTTAGATTTTTTTAAGCTAACCTATCCCTTAGCATCACAACTCCCACCAACAGGATTAGTTTGTGCCAGAATTTGATTGTGTTGCTATTTCTCCAGAAAAGTGAAGCAGCTGAAACATTCTGAATCTCATTTTATGAATATAGGAGATGTTTTACATTGTCCCTAGACTCTTTCTGACCCTGAAACAAGGAACATCAATATTTAAGATCAAGCACATGGACTCCCGCAAATGGTAATCCATATGACCAATCTCTTGAATTTATAACTCTCTGGAAAAGCTTAGACCCAAACCTTAAATGAATACTTAGCAGAAAAGCCAATCTCTGTTTCTCTTATTTCCCACTCTGAAACAGGATACTAAAAGAAAAATTTGCAAAATTTGCAATGGCTAGATGAAGTCACAGTGCTCTTACTCTGCCAAACCTCCTGCTGCTTTATTGATCTTGGGCAATAAATAAAACTTTCCCAAGGCAATTGCAAATTAAGCTGTATCAGTCTGCAAAGCATGCTAGACTTCAATAATCTCTGTTTCTGCCATTTGCAATATATAGGACATGACTTCACTGAATTTGTTATGCCTGGGAACTGCAGTTTGGTCAGATGGTGAGAATTTTATTAAAAATACCTCGCAATGTACACAGAGAACTAAAGTTCCTAAGCTTCCCTGAGAAGAAGGAACAGCTATTAAACTAATTTGAATCTGCAGTATGAATATGCCCATAGCAGCCATAAAGTGAAGGGATTCCAGATTTTAAATCAGAAAAGCTTGCCAATGTCTACAGAGGGCGCTCCAGCGCCAGGAATTTTATAGTCTTCACAGGAAACGAGCATAATACAGTATGACAGATAGAAGACTGGAAAGAACCACATCTGCAGTCAGATCCTTTGAATACTTGCAGATTTCAGGACCTAATGCCAATGTTAACAGAACTGGAAATATACATAACTGTTGAAAAATCATTTACTAAAGATTCTTTATGCCCCTGATCCTGCTTCTATGTTTATTTCTCGGGGGGTGGGGGTAAATAACATCAATTCCACTGAAATCAACCAGATGTACTTTCAGGCAGTGTGTTTAGGGCTCAGATGGAGGGATAATTCCCTTGAGATCTAAAAGACTAATCTAGTTTAAATGGAAGTATGCCTTGAAAACCCTATGGAGTTGCCATAACTTGGCTGCAATTTGACGGCACGTACCATTCCCACTTCCATGCCAGTGTAAATGATTGGCGTAGTTTATGCCTGCCATCAAAAAATTGCTTACTCCAAAATAACTCCATGGTCCTAATGAGATATATGTGAGACTAACATTGACTCTCAGGCACCAAGATGTTCTAAGATGGAACTGAGCCAAAAGGCTTTAAGAAACAGGCTTGGTGGGGGAGCTAGATGTCTGGCAGAATTAAGAATGTGTGCCTATTTGCTCCTTGCCTCTTGGTTTCTTGTTCAGAGCTTCACTTGCTGCTAACCCCTGGGTCCTGCATCATAGGTTGCTTTCAAGCTCTTGCCCTTTGTACCTAAAACTGTGTATTTCTTCTCCATCCCATTGAGTATGTAAGATGGGTTTCGTGGCATGATTATCGGCTGTAGTCACCAGTATTTGTTGGAATCTGACTTGGACCAACTCCAGCTATATCCCTTGAGTTCCCATTCCACAACACTCCATGTGAAGTGCTGAACACGTTCCACACATCTTTTTGTTTTGAGAATAAAATGGCTGATTATCAAAAAAGTGCCACATCCTGTACATCTCATGAAGGCCCTCCGTGGCAGCCCATTTGCCACTATAGAAGAACTTTGGATGCTAAAGGACCTGAGTTATGCTTGGGAAATCACAACATCTGCCTCTACCACAAACTCAGTAGGTGGTCTTAGGCAAACAACTCTTTCTCAGCCTCAGCCTTCCTCTCTGTCAGATCTGGCGTATAGGAATAATAATGGAGACCTACCTCATAGTGTTGCTGTTGACACAATGCAGGTGAGTACTTTTCAGTACTCAGTTCTACATAAACACTAAGTAATAATCATTTTTCAGATTAGTGTGGATTTTGTTTGTCCATTATTAAAATCTTTATAGCTGCTGGGAAATCAGTCCTCCCTCTGATGCATATACTACAAGCTAAGCAACTTATTGTTGCTGTGTAATGGCTATCTGTTCCAAAATGTGAATGTAACTTGTAAGTAACTGAGGAAAGTAGAGCAGTAAGCATTATTAGACTAAAGGCAATGCATCCTGTAAAGCAAATATGTTGCAGTGTTAAAGAGCTAGGATATGATCCATCCAGTTAAATATCTTACTCTCTCATGGATGGCAGTGAAATTGAAGAACATGCTTCATTTTCCCGCTGCAGCAAACAAAACCTAGTAGTTCTGGCTGGATTGTGCCATTGCTGTGTGATAGTAATTAACGGGATGAGTTTTGAAATCAGGTTTCAGGGTGTCTAGAACTTACCAGATAGACTCAAGCAAATAAATGTCTATCAGCTCCCTACACAGGAACTCTTATTATTGTAATCACTCCATCCTGCTAGATGCTATTTGTCTTCCATCCTTGATGGAGAGTTTCTCAGAGCACAAAAGGTGGCCCAAAGATTACCAGAAAAACATATCCTAATGCTGAATGGAAATAAGTGTGCAGTCAACTGGACTGAAATTTTCTGAGCTTGGGAGGCAAGAACTTGTGATAGTTTAAGAGTGTGAGCTCAAAAGACTGAGAAATTATCCTAAATAGAGGTGCTGAACCCCTGATTTTGAAGGTTTGATATCTAGCGGCAGCAACCCACAGAATGGACAAAAAAGGTCAGTGCAGAGGTTCCACCAGAAAAAGGCCAGCATGTTCTCTTTAACTATATTGATTCGTGGTGCTCGTGGAAAATGAAGTGAGGGCACAGAGGGAAAGGAGGAGATTGATTCATTAGTTATGAAGAGGAAGAAGGGAAGGAGGGAGGTGCAGGGAAAAAAACATGGTCAACTTTAGTTTCAAATCACATTAGCAGAGGTTACAGGTGGTACCACTACTTCTAAAAAAAGTCATCTCCTTACCAAAAAGATTTGCAAGAATGTTTGTGGCCGAGGACCTAAGGTACTTGCTACAGGGATGTGAGGTCAGAGGTCAGCTCAATCCTGCAACATAAACGCAGCAAACCTGGGTCACATCACAACAGCAGCATTGTCAGGCAGTGCCTGGCAGCAAAAAAAGGGGGAGGGACTTGTGCGGACAGGATTGCGAATAAGAGAGTGAATGACGGTGACCTCCCTCAGCTGATCCAGCATAGCTCCTTACCTGAGGGCAGCCCCGCCCCAACAAATCAGCTAGAAAAGAGGACGGTGTGGAGAAGCCTGAAATGAAAGATTGCTGATGCCACAGCCAGCACTTGGAGGTAGGGAGGAAAAGAAGAAAACAGAACAAAGCCAGAGCTTGGAAAACAAAACACAGAGAAAAACATGGCACATCGACAAGAAACAGAGCATCAGTTAGAAGAAGTGCAACAATCGGCCCATTAGTGCAGGAGATTGCGGGGTGGGGAGTTTTGCAAAGGTTTCTGCACAGAGACAGCAAAGCAGTCCGTCTTCCAGGTGAGCTCTGGTAGGTAATATACACAGAGCAGGAAATGTTGTCAACCATGAAGTACGCCTCAGCTTCTAACACGAGCGTTACAATACAGAAGGGGTGTCAGAGTATGCATTCGTCCATTATGAAAAGCTGTCATACAGAATAAATTGCCTTTCTGTGGAATGGAAGGTCAAAAGGACTGTAACAATCGCCTTCAAAGACCTCCTTAATGGAGGCCACAGAGTGTCATCTAGTTATTTTTGCATCAGTTCTCTAACATGTTTATTCCATTAGCATGTGCGCGATGAGAGGATGGGTCTACAGAGCAGGCGTGACACAACATGGGGGTCCTGAAAAACATACAGCTTGTTCAGTCACTTTTCAAGTAATCAGGGGTAACACTACATCGCCTGGCTCTGTAGGTTCAGGTATTTCCCCTGCCCCCAAGCCAGGCACTTCAGCAAGCACCCAGTAATTATACCTATCCATAACTGGTATGTAACACAGTAACATGAGATTACATGCTGTACATGGCACCTACAGAGTATTGGGGTGAAACTATGTTGCCAACTACAATTCCCAGAAGCCTAGTAACATCATTCTTCGTCTTTCTTTCCTTTTTTTTTGGCTTACATGGAACACTTCGATAAAGAATCTCTCAGAAGGAACTGTAAGATCACATTAGCAGACAGATGCCCAGATTCTTCTCTGACTTTCCAAGAGGAAGACATAAAATAAGATTTTACATCCATTATCAATGCTAAATCAATGCAATGGTTTACAAAGTCAGTATATGAAAGGGATAGTCACCTAGAGCCCCTGTACCTGCTGATGCATCAGAGAGAAGTTAACTAACAGTTGCTGACCAACTTGTCTACTAGTAATAACGGAAGAGATATAAAGTGCCCACTATGTCAGATCTTCATGGGTCCTTCAAAAAACCACCAGCAGAAAGTAGGAAAACCCTGCTCTAATACATACACAGAGCAAGACTGAATCACAGGAAATTTGCAAATCTCCAGGGCACAGTGGTATGAAAACTACAGAAATGTTACTGGCTTGTTCTTTCTGTATTCCTGCACATACCATTCATGTCTAAACTATTTCAAAAGTTCAACTTCTAAGTAAATGAACTTTGAAATAAGATGCAAAATATCCTTATAGCAATGCTTATGACAAAATGAATGTCCCTGCTCAGGGATCAATACCAGAGAGCAACTATGGGCATAGGCAATATGTTTGTCCCTTCTTCTTCTTCTTTTGATGGTTTAATTTAGGCATAACCTAGCTTATCCTACTGCCTAGGTTAATTGAAAACTCGGTCTCAGAGAGAGACTATTGCCCACAGCAAGCTGAAGCCAGATGAATGACCTGGGAGATGGATGGATGGATGCATAGATGGAGTGCAACTGTGTTAATTTTCCTGGACCTTTCAAGACTTTTAGATTCCATGGACCATAGTATACTTCTAGACTGCCTTTCAGAGTTGGGAATGGGAGGTGGTTTCAGGGAATCTTGCTAGGGGGTTGATGCTCTGCCCCTTGGCCTCTACCCTACTGTGTCCAAGAAGGCTCTAGTCTCCCATGCCATCAATCTAAACCTGGAGGACACTCAGCTATATCTTGTGCTTCCAGCAGTTCCAGGGGAAGCTATGGAAACCATGAACTGGTGCCAGGAGGCAGATTTGGGATGGATTGGTGAGGGTAACAAACTAAAGTTCAATCCCAACAAAATCAAAGGGTTATTGGTGGGGAAAAGGATTGAGCCAGGCATTGGGATATCTCCTGTTCTGGATGAGGTTTCATGCACTCTAAAGGATCAGGTTCATAACTTGGGACTATCTCTGAACCCAGGCCTCCTATTGGATAAACAGGTAGCAGAGGAAGCCAGGGGGACCTTTCATTAGCTTCAACTGATGAACCAGCTGTAGCTGTTCTTGGGCAGGAAAGCTCTTGCTCTGTTGTACACACCCTAGTCACATCTACATCAGATTACTGCAATGTGCTCTAGCCATGACCTGGATAGCCCAGGCTAGCCTGATAGATCTCAGAAGCTAAACATGGTAGATCCTGGCTAATATTTGGATGGGAGACCTTAAAGGAATATCCAGGTCATGACGTGGAGGCAGACAGTGGCAAACCACCTCCAAATGTCTCTTGGCTTGAAAACCCTACAGGGTTGCCATACGTCAGCTGTGACTAGATGGCAAAAAAGTATACTCAATGTGGGGCTGCCCTTGGAGACTCTCTGGAAGTGACAGTTGGTATAGAATGTTGCCCCCAGAAATGTTGACTGGAGTGGGTCATAGAGATCACAACACTTCAATCTTGTCCAATCTACACTGGCTCCCAATTTGCTTCCAGGCCCAATTCAAGGCATTCATATTGACCTTTAAAACCTGATATAGCTTGGGGTCAGCCCATCTGAAGAACTGCCTATTCCCATAGAAATCTACTTTATACTTTATTCATTTTCAGCGGCCCTGTTTTGGGTGCTCCTGCCCTCTGAGGCTAGATGGGAGGCCACCTGAGAAAGGGCCTCCCCAGTCATGGCACTGAACCTTTGGAACTCCTTCCCCAGGGAGATTTGTCTGTCTTCCTATCTTGTGTTTGTCATTCCCCCACTATTATTGCCTCTCTTCCCTGGTTGTGCTGTTATATGTTTTTCTACGTTTTATTGAATTGTTTATATATGTTATATATAGACTTTATTTAAATGCTGTTTTAGTGTCTCAGATATTTTAATGTTGAAATGCTCTGCTGTTCACTGCCTTGAAATCCCTACTTGGGTAGAAAGGAAGCATAGAAATAAATAAATCAAATCATCCATGAATCTAAATTTCTGCTAAGGAAATTATTAAATGGGTATATAAACTCATAATCTGTTCCTCTTAAGTATTTCTTCAGAGCCAGCATTGTGTGATGGTCACAGAGTGAAACCTGGTTCAGTTCTAATGCTACCACAAAGTCTACCAGGTGACCTTGGGCCTTGGGCCAGTGAACCTCTGGCTGCCTAGCTTGCATCCTTAGGCTGCTTTAAGGGTAAAATGGAGCAGGGCAGAACTATATATGCCACTGTTATAATGAAAATCCTAAGGACAGTTATACCAGTCTAAGTCCATTCGTTTTAATGGGCTTAGAAGTAACTCCACATAGGTTCACGCTGCTAATCTGTTGAAGGAAGGGTGGGATAAAACTACAACAGACAGATTTACAGTGCAATTGAACCATACAAGTTATACCCTTCTAGGACCATTGGGTCTGCTCTGCATGGCTGGTTTTTCAGCACTCTGACTTAGCTGGCAAGAAATGCAATGGAACTACCAATTAGTTCACATGTTTTTGATTACTGGTTTATTTTGCTTGTTCATTCAGCAGTTTTGATCAGCTTTAGGTATTGCATGACCACCAGAGGCCAGACCTCCCATATAATTGTGCAGAAAGGAATGTTGGTATATATAGACTGCCGTGTCAGTGTCACAACATGGATGAGAAAAGCAGTAACTATGGACCTTCTCTTTACTACACAATTATTTCAGATTTAGAAGTTCCATCCTCTGCTGTGTCTAACTAGTATCCGCAATCACCAAAGTATGTATATTACAGGAATGGCCTTGAATTTGGAGGTCAGACCACCCCAGCTCCAATCATTTTCTCACAAATGAGTCATACAGTGGGCTACTTGATTTTTCTATGCTGATTTTGTTTGCCAAAAAAAAATCAGAAAATATTTGTCCACTTGAATAAATTTAAATAATTATGAGTGGACTTCTTCCCCACTCCTATCATAGTTATTTTTCAAAACCATTGAGGTTTTGAAAAATCCCAGCAGAATTCTGATCTAGGTTCCAGCAAAACAGTGAAAAAAGTGCTATTTTAAACAACAGAATGTATAGCTGTCATTATTACAGGGAAACAGCTAAAGAGTCTGCTGAAAATGCTAAGAAATTATTACATCTATGCTATACTATTTCCATTCATTTATTATTATTAAAACATAATTGTCAAACAATGAAACATGATTTCAGGAGCTATGGGCTAAATATTTAAGCATTCTAGTTTATGACTCAGGGCTTGTCATAAATCTGGCCTCCTGTCTCCATTAATAAGTTCGCTTCAGCACGGCTCAAGCCAGACTTTGCAAAAAAGGCAGAAAGAAGCAATGCTTCCACATCTTAAAGCAGCAACACAGGAGGGAATCACTAAGACGTCAGCAAGACAAGGAAGCCCCACGACCATATTCTGGTTTTTCGATTTAGTTTCTCAATGTAAATACTTGTAAACTGTAATGCCTCAGATTCTAGGATTTATTCATTTCATTAGCCAGCGCAGCCAGCCACACCAGAAGCTTGAGCAGTACAACTGATTGTATACAACCAATACTTAATTCTCAGTTAATTTTTGCTTTGCATTCAGCTATCCGTGGGGGTGGAAGGGCTGTTTTGTGAGTCTTGTTGTGGAAGGGCTGTTTTGTGAGGCTTGTTGCTTCTCAGGAACTACTTATCTACAAATTGTGGTATAGTCAACAAAGAAGAGCACCTTGCCCTTAGTAAGTGCTTGTCACAGAGGAATCAAGTACAAACAGCAGGAAGAGCTTAATGGTCACGAACATGCAAAAGTGAGCAATGGATAAGGGCAGACGACCCCATTTAATCTACTCACTTAGCAGCCATTATTTTGAGTTTCAAACATGCTCTGTTATGCAGGATGACTATAATAGTCCTTACAAGTGCTGCTTCAGACAAGCATGCAACACATATCCTCAAGGCTACCATCTTTTTTCCTTCTAAGGTTCCCATCATTTTAATATTTTTATAACAATGAGAAATTGTTCTGCACTACACTAGAGAAAAAAAATCACTGCTGAATCTCTGTCCGCCAGACAGCTGTTAAACTTTTATCCTCTGTCCTTGGGACACTATATAAGCTGAGATGATCACAAGAAAACCAGAGTGCATGAGATGCTAGGTCAAACACATTGGGACTGCAGGTGGTATTGCATTACTGAAGTGCCTGTTAGTTCAACAAGCTATAGTTTATTCATATGGGTATGGACTCTTCCCTTTTCTAGGAGGTCACACAGCATTAAAGCAGAGCCATCTTGAATCAGGGTAACCAGTTCCTGCTTTGCATAGCCTGCCAGTGAAAGGAGACCCCGGCTCAGCTCAAACATAACACAAAACTGCAGTTACCTTGTGAAATCAAAATTATTATTATCACAAAAATAACTCAGATCCTGGTCTGCCTGAACAAATACTAGTTCCATTTTCTTTGTAGCCAAATGGCATCGCCAAAACAAGCCAGGAATAAACTGGGATTAAGTTAGGATGTTAGCATTTGGACATCTCACAAATCCATCATTAAGACTACTGGTGGTTAATAAAGAAACTTTACATTCTGGCATCGGCCTGGCATCCCTAGTTTGGACTGGCCACTAGACTAGTCCTTAGATATGGCCCTGCTTTGTGTCAAGGCAATCTGTATTAATGAAGTGAACAGGGATGAACCCTTTCTTCCATTATTTACGTAGAAATTCTACATGCTGACTCTACAAAAACCTGCTCGAAGTAGCTCACCAAGTAAAAACATTACAACAATTAATAACATCTTTGGGTCATACTGAGTTTCCAGAGTGCTTGCTTGTGCAAGTTGACAAACTGCAACATGACCAAGAAATGGAAGTGCTGAAATATGTTCATTTATATCAGTGGTTCTCAACCTGGGGGTCGAACAACCCTTTCACAGGGTTTGTTTGCCAAAAGGGTCGAACAACCCTTTCACAGGGGTCGCCTAAGATTCTCTGCATCAGTGTTCTCCAACCCTAGCAGTTGGGATCTCCCACAGGGGTTATCCACACTTTAATTCCCAGGAAAAACATCCAGTGCAAATAGGTGCTAATCTTAGAAGACGGGATAAAAAGTACTAGTCAAATATTCCCTGGTTGCCAATAGAAAGCAGGTTAGAATCATCAAATGTTCTGCCAAACATAAAGAAAAGCCAACCTACCTTTGTTCCTCTTCAAGTTCTTCTTTGGTCAGCAAGGTTTTATACTGGTTTCCCCTCAGTTTTCCAGGACTATATTTAAAGGAGAATTGTTCATCTACTATAGAAGGGAGAGGGAGAGAAAGTCAGGAAATGCTTGAGAGGTCCAAGAAATAGAAAGCAGTACAGAGCCATTTTATGAATCTCATTGTACATTCTGAACAACCTCACTTTTTCATTTAAAGTACTAATATAGTACAAATGCAGTTCTTAGTCACAGATGCAATAGCACTAATCTCAATGCACAAAGATTTTCAAGTTGTTTAATCCCCCTATGGAATGTGATCAAACAACCAAGGCCTCAATTGTAAACCCATTTGGGATTCAGAATCATAAAACTCAGTGAGATTTACTCTGAAGCAAAATGTACTGTCAGGCTGTTATTTACATACTTGAATGGACTTAGCTTTTTCCCTTTTTGCTTTTCCCTCCCCTTTTTCTGCAGAGCTCTCAGGAAGAAATAAAAGCTCTTTTTGATTGCACTACATTATTCAGCCTCCACCCTCCAACTACAAGTTCTTTCCTTGCGTGTTCAGGTATTTTTGTTTATCCTTCACATATTCAAGAAATCCCTGAGCCTCTCAGAGGAGGGCAGTCCATAAGCCCAATAAGCAAACAAACAAATAAATAAATAATAAAAATAACCATGTAAGAAAATACACAGAAAGTAGATGAGGGCTAAAGTATACAGGAGATTAAAATCTGGCCTTGAAATTTATACTTCAGAACTTTCAAAATGAAATGTTGCAGACATTAAATGTGGAAAAATTGTGTTATTATTTTCTGTTCCTGATGCATGTTTTCATGTAAGCCGGATGCGCTACCCACTTGTAATCCATTGATCAGATCGCAGAGTAATTGTTTTCTTCCCACTTCTCATATTTTCCTTAATCCTCCTCTTATTTTTATCTCCTGCTACTCTTTTGGGTCATATCACAAAAATAGGCATAAACTCTGTATTGGATTATACCTAGTATATTTTAAAGATGGACCCCAAACTATGATAATCAGTCCCATATGTATACCTATCATGCAAACAGATTAAAAATTGGATGTTAACAAGAGAATATGCTTCCCTCACTCTCCCCCATCCCTGTGCAACTATCAGTATACAAGGATAGTGTCTTGGGCTGACCTACTACAGGCAGGATCCTGCAGTTTCATATTCAGCCAGTTCCACAAGAGTTACCGTAAATACTCATGTATAAGTCGAATTTTTCAGCACATTTTTAATGCTGAAAAAGCTCCCCTCGACTTATATGCGGGTCATTAATTTTTTGTGTGTGTTTTTAATTTACCCCGACCAGCTTGAGGGGCACCAGTGTTTATGCTATCAACGCACCAAAATTTCAAGGGTACCCTCAGAAGAGCAGCTCACACGGATACTAAGCCAAGTTTGGTAAAGTTTGGTTCAGGGGGTCCAAAATTATGGACCCCAAAAGGAGGTGCCCCCATTCGACATTGTTTTCAGTAGCGGCTATTAGTAGATGGGGCTACCCAGCACTGAGGGTCCATAACTTTGGACCCTCTGAATAAGCTTCCTCTAAGCTGGCTAATGGTCTCATCAGGAAGAGGGAATATACTGATACTCAGCCAGGTTTGGTGAAGTTTGGGTCAGGGGATCCAAAGTTATTGATCCCCAAAGGGGTGCTCCATCCCCCATTGTTTACAATGGAAGCTAATAGTAGATTTTCCATTTCTGATAATATCCCTCTTAAAATCTAAGTTGGGTTAAATTTGGACATACAGATGATGATAAGGAATCCAGTTTTGAAGGATTTTAACTCTTGTGTTTTAGCTTGGTTGATGATTGAACTAAGGTTTTTGTACTTTTAAAGTTATTGTTGATACCATATTGTTCTTGTTGACCCTCTTTTCCACTTACAGAGCTAGACTGTTTTTCTTTGAAATAAATATTCAAAAACATTTAACCTACTGATGCCTCAATTAATGTAATTTCATTGGTATCTATTTTTATTTTTGAAATTTACCAGTAGCTGCTGCATTTCCCACCCTCGACTTATACGCGAGTCAATAAGTTTTCCCAGCTTTTTGTGGTAAAATTAAGTGCCTCGACTTATATGCGGGGCGACTTATACACGAGTATATACGGTAATTTGAAGAGTTAATTTGTCTAATGAGCAGAAGAACCGGAAACCACATACCCACTGCATGAATGTAGCAAACTAATATGGGCCGTAGAAAGGCTACCTATTAGCAAAAAAAGTAACAGAAAGAATGGAGTTAACTTCCTTTGTTACCCCGCCCCCCCAAGCCCCACCCCCCGGCTGTGCTTTTAAAAGCACGTTCCTGGAGGCCAGCTCAGCTACTGCTCTGGGGAGGGCAGAAGTGAGGCTGCAGGAAGTGCTGGGGGCGTGGGGGGGCACTCGGGGGGAGCGCCCGGAGAAGGAATTGTCTCCAGGCGCCATTTCCCCCCTATGTGCCTCTGTTACCAGGTGATAAGAACAGAATCTCCCAGCTGTAACCCGTATTTTGGTACCTTTCTTTGGAGCAAGTTATTGCTTTTCTTTCTCGAGCCTGTAGACCATATTTCTTCTGTAATTAAAGCACTTGAGCAAACTTACATGAAGCTAACTGACATTCAAAGCAGAGACAGAAGAGCTTTGTTTATGTTTTAAAGCACTCCTCTGGGTTATCTTTCTACAAGAATCCCAGTAAACAGTAGGGCTGGAGATCAATTAAAAGGCATCAAAGCTAGGGTTGCACCTGCGCCTGTCAGTGTTGTCTTCTTTTTTTAAGTGCCCAGACTGAAGAGCAAGGTTTAAATACACACTGAAGCCAATGGAGTGTGGAGCAATGCTGCCTCATGTTAGAAATTCCAGTGAGGAACAGCTTCTTCCTAGGAGTGATGAGGGGAGTGGAGAAAGGTCTATTCTTAAAATGTAGCTTTATTTGCAATTGTAACTTCACTATTAATACTGTTTGCAACCTTCCTATTAAAGGCATTGTTGTAAGCTAAGCAGCTATTTCACCACTGTGAACCACAATACCAACTCATCATGAACCAGAGGACTGCAGCTAATTTGTATATGCTAATATTATGCCATCTGCATAATGACATACCTCCAGCAATTTGCATCTCATTTGGAAGAACACAGACAGGTCAAATAATATATTCTGTGCTATAGACTATTATAGGATTATGTTACTTCAGTTCAGGCTCCAAGCAGCTTTTGACGTTGGGACATATGAGGAGGAAGCAAGCACTATGAGGTTGCCTAGCAATAATCTACGCTCTCTGGACCTCAATAGCTAGAAGGGGTGTCTTAGCACAAAAAGGAAGGGTCTAGTGTTGAGTAATGCCAAACCCTGACAGCTCTTGTGCTCGGTAATTGAAACAATGACTCTGGAAAGGTCTTGGATTTGCACACTCCCGTCCTTTCACGAATAGGATAGGACTGATTTGCAACAAATCATGATGTCATTACATTAGAATTAAAGAGATGAAAAACTAGTTTGTTCTTTTGTCTACAAAGCACCTAAAATCGTGCTTTCAGTGGTTTTTCGTGCTGTGGGTTTTTTTATTAATCTGAGTTGGATGTGCAACAAATTATGGTCCATTGTAACTCATGTTGCGATCAATTTCGGAGCCAGATTCAGAGGAGATGGAGGTAGAATTTTTAAAATGAGCCCCAAACTATGGTAATCAGTCAAAGGCAGTGGTGGGATTCAGCAGGTTCACACCACTTCGCCAGAACTGGTTGTTAAAATGGTTCTTGTAAACAACCAGTTGTTAAATTATTTGAATCCCACCACCAGAACCGGTTGTTAAATCATTTGAATCCCACCACTGGTCAAAGGTGTTGCCAAGTTTATTTCCCATAATACCCTGTTTCCCCGAAAATAAGACTAACATAGTTTTTTGGTACAACGGGAGACAGCCAATTTTAAACAGAAGGGCAGAAATGTTGCTGTATCCAACTAATATATTCATTATCCAATTAGGGCATACATTTAAAGGGTCACAGCCACTGTGATCCTTTGGCTATGGTTGCCAACCTCCAGGTAATGCCTGGAGATCGCCTGTTATTATAATTGATCTCCAGATTATCAGGATCAGTTCTCCTAGAGAAAACAGTTGCTTTGCAGGATGGACTTTATGGCATTATACTGTACTGAGATCCCTTCCCAGGTGCCATCCCCAAAATCTCCAGGTATTTTCCAACCCAGATCTGACAACCCTACTTATGGTGCCCCCTCCAAGTGATGCATAAAGCCCTATCTCATCTTTGCCCCCACCTTGCTGTATTCCCATATTGGAACACCTAAATATCCTGGAAGAGGCAATTAGTTATCTCACAAATCTACTTGTTGCACATATCATATGCATGCATATGTAGAAGTAATCCACAGGATGAAGTACCACACCCTGATGATGTATCAAGTTCCTTGCATTATATTTCTAAACCACAGAACTACAGTTGTGAAGGTAATAATATTAACCACAGTCACTTCTTCTGTAAAATTGCCTTGCCTGGTTGTGCAAATGCAAACATGCATGTCCAAAGGCAAATGTCTCATCTGAAACAACTAAAGACGAAAATGCACACAAGGGCATCTGGAGCATAATACTGGGAATTCTGATGGAACTGGTCAGATTACATATGGGGGTTTTGGTGTGGGGGAAGAGACAAAGAGTCTTTTTTTTAACCAAAACAAAGTTGGAACCCCTCAGTTACCAGCAAATAATTCCTTTTTATTTAGGCCTGTCTTAAGTTCATGGTCCCCTTCCCTTGGTGGATTGTTCCTTAATTGTGATCAATTGTTGTGCTACCATTCAGAAATTTCTGAGGTCCAAAACAATACAAAAATCTTCAAGTAACTGTACCTTGCACACTGTGTATAAACCTACTACCTGGCCTAGATTACCATACAGAGCAGTTAATGCAGGGTACTGGTAGACAAACAATAACATTCTTGTAGAGGAAATCCACTGTCTTCTACCAAACTCTCCCCCTTTTAACCCCAGTTTGTCAGCATTTTCTTAGATTTCCACAAACATTTTACATCAAGGGCTGGAACGGACAGGTACAATAGTTGACATGTAACACTGACAAGCAGTGCCGTGCGAATCCATTTCTTTCCCACATCCCAACTGCCTTTGTACAGCCAATAACCACAACGACCCTAACCACCAAAGTCTTGGCTTTGTAAAGTCTCATTTCCCTTCATGGAAAAACCAATGCTGTTTCCTGGCAGGCACGCATGCCTGATCAACTGGAAATGAACATAAATGTAGCTCATTTAATTATCACACACTAACAGAGATCTTGAAAAGGAGCTATAATAGGTCACTGATCTTGGAGTTCCTCAATAAATGCTAAGAAGACTGATTCAAACAGCCATTCATATACATCAGTAGTTATCCCAGCAATTTATATAGTGAAAGAAAATCAGATCTCGCGATCCATTAAGGATAGGAAAATAAGAAGAAAGTATTTGTTCTGCGTTCGGGTCAGGTTCACCACCACAAGTAGAAAATTCCAAATAACTGGATTTTGTTTAATTTGCTTTCAAAAGAATGTTCAAGGAAGCTGTTGCTATTCATTTCCTTTTAAGAAAAGAGAGCACTAGACACATAAGCAGAGGCGTAGCTGGGCCAAACTGCGCCCGGTGCGCAGAGTGTTCCCCCCCCCCAACAGCACACACACACCCCAACCCCCCTTCCCACACTTACCTACATAGTAGTGGTGTAGTGGCTAAGAGCAGTGACTAAGAGCAGGTGCACTCTGATCTGGAGGAACCGGGTTTGATTCCCTGCTCTGCCGCTTGAACTGTGGAGGCTTATCTGGGGAATTCAAATTAGCCTGTGCACTCCAACACACGCCAGCTGGGTGACCTTGGGCTAGTCACAGCTTCTCAGAACTCTCTCAGCCCCACCCACCTCACAGGGTGTTTGTTGTGAGGGGGGAAGGGCAAGGAGATTGTAAGCCCCTTTGAGTCTCCTACAGGAGAGAAAGGGGGATATAAATCCAAACTCCTCCTCCTCCTCCTCTTCCTCTTCTTCTTCTTGTAAGCCCCAAGGTCTCCTGGGAACTGTAGTTCCTCAAGCAGTTTTTCCCCTGAACTGTAACTAGGCTGCTTTTTTCAGCCTCAAGAAGTACTACAAAAAGAAAAGGAACGTAGGTAAGTGTGGGAAGGGGGTTGGTGTGTGTGTGTGTGCTGCGGGGGTGGGGGGGCACCACAGGGGTGGGGGGGAAGGGAGAGGGGCCAGGGGGTGATTTTGCGCGCCCCCAGGCGTGCGCCCGGTGCACAACGCACCCCTATCCCATACCCTTGGCCCTCCGCCACTGCACATAAGGTATCTCTGAAGTAAGAATGTACTAGGTGCCCTGCTGGATCAGACCACTAGCCCAGCTAGTTCAATATCCTGTTTCACATACTAACTAGTTTCCCTGTAGGTAGGTGGGTCGCTGTGGGCGGAGATAAGATGCCTGGGGGGAGGTGGGTGGCTGTGGGAGTAGGTAAGGTGTCCAGGGCAACTGCTTGCAAATGACAGGCAACCATCTAATTCATTCTACTGCTTGATGATACTCAGCTTGTTGGCAGGTGGAAGCAGGCTGGAGGAAAGAAAGGGAGTGATTGGGGGGGTTCACCTCAGACAGTAGGGTCTAAGCTGTTTTATGCAGGGGAATTGCTGGCTTTGGACTTAATCGAAAAAGCTTATCCTATAATCCTACAACAATCCTACCTGAAGGGCCAACAGCCAAGGCATAAAAGGCAAGGCATTCCCCCTGATGCTGCCTCCTAGCACTGGTATTCAGAGATTTGCTGACTTGGACTTTGGAGGTTCCCTTTAAGAACATAAGAACAAGCCTGCTGGATCAGACCAGAGTCCATCTAGTCCAACTCTCTGCTACTCGCAGTGGCCCACCAGGTGCCTTTGGGAGCTCACATGCAGGATGTGAAAGCAATGGCCTTCTGCGGCTGTTGCTCCTGAGCACCTGGTCTGCTAAGGCATTTGCAATCTCAGATCAAGGAGGATCAAGATTGGTAGCCATAGATCGACGTCTCCTCCATAAATCTGTCCAAGCCCTTTTTAAAGCTATGCAGGTTAGTGGCCATCACCACCTCCTGTGGCAGCATATTCCAAACACCAATCACATGTTGCGTGAAGAAGTGTTTCCTTTTATTAGTCCTAATTCTTCCCCCCCCATCATTTTCAATGTATGCCCCCTGGTTCTAGTATTGTGAGAAAGAGAGAAAAATTTCTCTCTGTCAACATTTTCTACCTCATGCATAATTTTATAGACTTCCCAATCCCATATCCCCCTCAGACGTCTCCTCTCCAAACTAAAGAGTCCCAAACGCTGCAGCCTTCTCTCTTCACTTAAGGAAGGTTGCTCCAATCCTCTCAATTATCCTCGCTTGCCCCTTCTCTGCACTTCTTTTTTCTATCTCTTCAATATCCTTTTTTTGAGATGTGGCGACCAAAACTGAACACCTGGTACTCCAAGATGCGGTCACACCACTGCTTTATATAATCTTTTGCAGTTTTATTATCAATCTCCTTTCCCTAATTCCCTCCCCAGCATAGAGTTTCCTTTTTTTCACAGCGCTGCCATGCATTGAGTTGACTTGTTCCCATCGGAACTATCAACTAAAGACGCCAAAAAAAATCCCTTCCACCTGGTCTGTGACTGATAGCATTGACTCCTGTAGCGTGTATGTGAAGTTTGGATTTTTTGCCCCTATGTGCATCACTTTACATTTTGCTAAATTGAACTGCATTTGCCATTTCTTAGCCCACTCACCTAATTTATCAAGGTCCACTTGGAGCTCTTCGCAATCCTTTGTGTTTCTCACCACCCTATATAATTTGGTATCATCCGCAAACTTGGTCACCAAGCTACCTATAATCCCTACTTCCAGGTCATTTATGAATAGGTTAATCACCATGGACCCATCCTCCATTGCTACAGTGGTCATCACTTTATCCAATGGTGGTAAATTCCACAATTTATTTATTTAAAATATTGCCATGCTGCCTTTCTACCTAAATAGGGTCTCCCAGGTGGCAAACATCATTCCATTAAAACATTTAAGCATTAAAACCATATTTTTTAAAAAGGATAAATAAAATAATTCAATTAAAACACATAAACGAAGATAACATCAAAACCTTGGAGGAGTACCAAAAAGAGTTATTGGTGGGTGTTATTAACTCATTAAAGAAATATTTCATTTTTTCTGTCCTGAATCTATTGCCTGTCAACTTCTTTAGGGGTCCCTGTGTTCTAGTATTATAAGAGCATCCAAACTGACAGAGCACAGGATCAAATTTATCTGACAGCACGGAACCACGGCCAAAAAAGAAAAAAAATTCTAGCAGAATATCTTTGTGCTTTAGAATTCCTCAAATGCCAAGGGGCTTTTAGGGCTGCGAGGTCCTGGTCAAGGTGGGGAATTCCCCACCCTGGGCTCTTATTACCTACTGTCCTTCAGAGCAGTGGTGGAAAAAATGTTTAAAAATGGCCATTCAGTCAATGGTATGGTGTCACTTCCAGGTAACATAATGGCAGCAACACATCATCAATTCTGGGTATTCAATGGAGGTAATGTTGAGCCATCCATTTGGTGCCATTGAACAAAACAATTCCTCTGCCACAGGGAGACCCAGAGGTCTGTCACTGAGATGGGACACTTAGTCTCTCTACATGTCTGGCAAAGTAGAACCCCATACCCCTTTCACCCACATTTTATTTGATGGCACTTCAGTGTCTTCAAAAGGAGATGCGGCATTGTTTTCAGCACTAGGACCAAAAAAGTTGCCCTACCTCTGCTTTATGGAATATATCTCTACAGTGCACAACCAGTTGAAATTACCAACCACTCCTAAATGTGAAAATCAAAACCATTGGTCTACATGCCCCATCAGTGCTAGAGAGTGAAGAAAAGATTTACACATGTTCAAGCTACCTGTAGCAAAGTTCAGGAAATATATTTCAAGATGTGGGTATGATTTCCCATAGCTCTTGCTGCAAAGTATGTCAGAAAAGTCAAATAACACACTTTATACAAAGCATTTGGAAATATAATGTAAAGTTATCTGGATTTACTTGCCTAACCCCACCTTCCTTAATAAAAGTTTGCAGGGTGCTTGGTGTTACAAGGTTCGTTTCTTCTTTGCTGTGACTCTTTTAGGTTAAATTCTTTTCTACATTATGTTCCTTAAAAGCCAATCCTATGCATATTTAGGCTTATTATGCATGGAACGCTTACCTTGGGGCCCTTTACTTAGCAGTGGGCTTGTAATGGGATCTCCTTGTGTTTCTCTGTTTACACACAAGGAGGCAGTCACTCCTTGCTGTGCAGTTTGTGTGCTGAACTCTCCCTGGCCTGCTTTTCCTGGTTATCTTAACTCCGTCCACCAACTCCCTCTTAAGGCACAGATCTCATCACACCCAGTAGTTTCAAGACTGCTGGCTTTGCTAAAGCCCTTTTAAATCACAGTTATATTGATATTGCTGTTCTTGCAGTTATACTGATATTGTGACCTCTTTCCAGAAATAATCCCCCTCCCCAAATGAAAGAGGCAAAGCAATTCCCTGGACCATACTTTGCTGAAGAAGGGAGCCAGGTTGTAGATATTTTCTCCCCCTCCCCTCCCCTCCCCTCCCCTCCCCTCCACACACTTCTTGCTACTGCTGCTGCTGCTGGAGGAAACACAGCCTTGTTATTTTGATATTCCTGTATTATATCTATCACTGTTTTGACAAATCTAACATGGCAAAAATGCTTGGAAATAAACTTCTGAAAAGCCCTCCTGATCATCGGGGAGGGTGGAAGTAGAGCAGGGGAAGTGGGTGGATGTGGGCAGAGGGAAGATGTCTGGGGCAAAGCTGTGCTCACTGGCAAATTTGCCCCACTTTCACTGTGAAGAAAATTAAAATCACACTAGAAGTGGAGTTGCTTGTCCAAGAGAGAATGGAAAGTGAAAGCAGGGCTCAAGGAAATATGTCCATACAAGAAATCTTGCTGTAAGGGACATTCTCATCCAAAGGGGATCAACAGAGGTAGAGCGGCTCTTGGAACTTTAGACCACTTGACAAAATGGGGATTGTGCAACAATATAGGATGGGGGTACATAGGTGAGAAACAGACATAAATGTTTATGACACTGCACTGCATATTCAGCCAGGCACACTGAGAGGGATTGGCCTGAAGCCCAAAGCTGATCAAAGGGCCTCTGGTGCGGAAAGTTGGCACAAGCTCCTGCTGAACGTCAAGTTCTTGTTGGGAAAAAAGCCACTCCCCTCCCTGACACAAACTGTAATAAAAGGTTTGACTGTCCACTGTAGAAGTAAGGACATGCTGGCACAGACATCCATTTACACTGAGCAGAAGCTTAGAATCTGGGGTGCTGCAGGCACACAAAATGCTTGGGAACACAACACATTAGGAAAGTGCTGCTTTTGCCAGCTAACAATGCAAGGTCATGTGGTTCTGCTAGAGGCCTTCACTCCTTGGCCTTACCTAGCCCCTTAATAGGCCCGAATTATTATTGAGCACTTCCCTTCAAGGCATGGAGGGGAGAGAATAGCAGCTTGTACTTATGCAATGCCAGCATCTTGTACATGCAAAAGATTTTATATCTGTTCAGGGGACTGAAGCCTCACAGAGCCTCTGCCCTTGCTGCCAGGGCACCTAAGGAAACAGTTCTCCCATCTTAGGGAGGTCCTAACCTTTCCCTTGAATACAGTGGTCTGCTAATCAAAGTGAGATCAGTGCTACAGACTGCTTCTGATGTTCCTTCCCAGTCAGCAGTCTGTCTTTGTAAGCATACATGCAGCACACCTAGATTACAATGACCTTCAGTTTAAGCAAATAAAGGACTGACTAACCCAAACCATAGGACAACCAGATGCAATGGAAGGCAGAATTCTGGTACTCTTTTAACTGCTATGCAAGAAAGGAAGTTCACCTTTTTTCAAACCTGCAATATAGCTACTGCAAAACTCCCTCATCTAAACAACTATTAAGAAGCCTGGTGATCTTTTGCTTCTTGCCACCACATCACCAAGCCTGAGGTAGAGCTACCAGGGTGTGTGTGCGTTGAACCAGGTGCGCACGGAAGGGCCAGAAAATCGTCCCTGCCCCCCCTCCTGTGGCCCCCCCACTTACCTTAGTGAAACAGTGCAGGCTGGAGAAGCAGCCTGTTCCCTTCAGGCTGAAAACGGACTGGTGGGAACTATACTTCCCAGGAGATGTTGTGAGCCCCAGGGTCTCATGGGAAGTGTAGTTCCCACCAGGCCATTTTCAGCCTGAAGGGAGCAGGCTGCTTTTCCAGACTGAACTAAGGTAAGGGGCGGGGGGTGAGAAGTCAGGGCGCCGCGGAGGTGGGGCAGAAAACACAGAGTGCGCACTGGGCACACTCTGGCCCAGCTATGCCTCTGTACTAAGCTGGGCCTTATCAAGGAAGAATAGCTCTGCCATCTCCCGTGAGAACTCTGCTTCATTGCCAATCATGCTGTACTAAAAATGTTCACCCTCCCCACAGTGGGTGCCACCCACACAGTCTGTCTCAGCTATATAATCTATTTTTCTAGGTGTAGCCAGAGTTACTATCCATTCCGAATAGATGGCTATCATTTTATTTCCTTGTAAAAAAAAGTAATAGGAGTTGAACTTTGAGAGAATGGCTCCAATGAGTCTGCACACAGGAGCGCATGCAGCTAAATCAAGTTATTCTTGTGTTATATCAGCTGCAAGCTCTTCCAGTCAGCCAACCATCAACAGAAAGTCAGCAGCCTGGAGTTTGACTGAGATTTCTGATCACTGGCTTGCAGGCCTAGACCTAAAGGAAGAATATCAAGAATGAAGAAACAGTAGGAAAGAGCTGAAGTTAAGTGTTAAGTGAAGAAAGATGTTCTGCAAGTCCTTAAGAACTTGTTTTGGACTTTCTCTCTTTCATTTTACAGGGCATCACTCGCTAAGCTTCGATGCTGTTTCAGCTACTCTTTCTGGAAGGTGCTGAAGGAACTGTCATTAGAAAGGTTGCTATAAATACAGCACTTACCTCATAGTCAGTGGTGGGATTCAACAGGTTCGCACCACTTCGGCAGAACAGGTTGTTAAAATGGTGCTTGTAAGCAACCAGTTGTTAAATTATTTGAATCCCATCACTGCCCATAGTTATATATGTGGTTGCAAGTTATGACATTTCTCTGTGATACTAAAAAAGATAATGATTAAAAGTTTGTTCCTTTGGAGCAGCTTCACAGTTGATTGGCTTCTATGCATGCCACAAAGGTAAAGAATGCTGACATGAACCACCCTTATTTCTCCATCTGGAAGAATTCAGGAGTGGAGGGATTTGTGTAACCAGGGTTCTTCTGGTTTACCTAGAGGTTTGTCTTCAGTGTCTCTGGTGTCTTTGATATCTGCCTTGCAACTTTCAAGGTTCAAGAACTGGATTTTCCCCTCTATTCTGCACCCTCCTCCTCCTCACTGCATCAGGAAACTCTGAAGCAAGTGTTTCTAGGGAGCATTCCTTGTAAGTGTTCAGCAAGGTGCAACTTCTGTAGGGAAAGTTCTGTGCTACACTCGGACCACTATAAACAGTGTTCTCCAGGCATCTTTTTAGGATTGCCACCTTGACCCTGCTCCTGTGCTTTTAACAGCAGCCCTGTACACAGGAATAAGCCAGATAAAACTCCCTGGCATGCAGATAAAATGTGTGTGCTTAATTTCTGATGTGAATATGCAGTTAAAGGCAGAGGATTAGGAGCAATAAAGAAAGTTGGTAACTCCTAGGCCCCTTCCGCACACGCAAAATAATGCGTTTTCAAACCACTTTCACAACTGTTTGCAAGTGGATTTTGCTATTCTGCACAGCTTCAAAGAGCACTGAAAGCCGTTTGAAAGTGCATTATTCTGCATGTGCGGAATGAGCCTTTTGTGTTACGAGCTTCAGCAAATTTTACTTACAGCATTCTTCATTTTTCTTCTTCCTTCTCTAAAAAAACTCAGGAATAATGCTCATCATACCCTGTGGCCATGATGTGCAAGAATTAGAGATGACCTATCAGTGTTATAATCTTCCTGAGCCAATAGGATTGTGGTTGTGCATGGGGGCCTCAAGGGGACGGCACAAAAGTGGGACAAGGAGAGTGCATCTTCTGTTCCCCCTCCTGCACGATACAGGCACAGCGGGGGCACCGCAAGGAATGGACACTGATGCATTAATCAGCAAGGAGAGAAGAAGACCAGCCCAGAAATGTTCAGACAGCAGAGCAGCCAGTTTGCCTTAGGCTGGGGAATCCTGGGAATAAAATCCCTGCTCTATTGTAAAGCCCACTCCCTGGTCTTGGACAGGTCTCTGTCTCTCAGCCTACCTTGCGTCAAAGGATTGGGCTTAGGATAAAATGTATTAGCCCCCATGTATATCCTCCTAAGCTCCTTAGCAGAAGAGTGGGATATTAATGTGTGCTAAGTAAGCACATAAATCTTCTTCCAATTAATGCAACTACAAGAAAAACTGCCAACAGCTGTTTGACAGCTCGTTTGTAAGCCAACATCAGTGATCCACCCCTCCCCTCCAAAGCGGTTTTATAAAGATATCTAAAGTAGACCTCCCAAACTGACTCCTCAGTTACAGCGGGACAAGATATTAGGCCTAGGGCTGCCAAATTGACCTGGGGATGGGAGGAAACTCCAGTCCGCTCTGTGCAAAGTTGTTCATGGCCTGGAGGTGACTGTAATTGTCAAATGACCGGTAAAGGTATTGTCGAAGGCTTTCACGGCCGGATTCAACTGGTTGTGGTGGGTTTTCTGGGCTGTGTGGCCGTGGTCTGGTTGATCTTGTTCCTATCTACTGGTGAAGGCCCAGCTATAGAGACAAATTAAAAAGCTGGCAATCCTTGTCGGGATACATGGTATCAAGTTATCAGAGCTGGATCATTGCATAAACTATAGGATTTGCAAAAACTGGCCGGAATGGTCTTAAGCATATACACGTTTTCTATGTCACCATCTGTTTTTGGTGGATGAAGATCTTGTTATACCCTCTTGAGTCAGTCATTTTTTAATCAACTGATTGACTAATCACTTAAACACAATGCCAGATAAATTACTCCACAGATCCTTTCCACTGTTGGCAAGTATTTGAGTTGACTTTGAAAGTTGTGAAAAAGCAAAAGATGGTGGTGGTGGAAGTTGAAAAAAAACTTCTCAGCTGAATGTTGAGGAATATCACTGAGATAGGAAGATGGGCTTCAAGAACGGCCTCGGTTGTTAAAGATTTTTATTGTGGAACCAGAACCGGCAATTTATTTTACACCAGGGTTGGCAGGCATGGCCTGGCAACTAGCAGGAGCGAGAGAAGGAGGGCAACCACCAAGAGCAATTATGGCCAGGGCCTAGTATGCCAATGTTATGCCAGCATGCCCATGTCACATCTGATTTAAACTAGAAGTGTCACAGGGGGATGTTTTAGCATATCACAGAGACTCCAGTTCTGCCACAGAGTTTATACAGAATGCTGGAGTGTCCTGTTTAAATCTGTGCCTCTGCTGTGATTCTCTTGTTTGAAGTTGGTTTCAATGGGCTTGTTGGTTTCGTTTGTATGTGGAACCTTTTGGCCAATGGCTGCTCTTACGTATTTAGCTGTTAGGTTTTTAATTTTCTTCCCCCGCGTAGGAAAAAAGAGAGAGAAGCAGGATGGCTGAGGGCACTTTGTTCAGGGCCTACAGAATTGAACCATTTTGTACAGCTTGCTTGAAATGTGTGTGTGAGTGGGGGGGGGGGGTGACAGGTATTTACGGGTCAGACAGCTCTACCTCTCCGGCAATTTTCACTTTGTTTGGCTGAAAAACAGCCACTGCAGCACCCCTGAAGACTGCCCTCCATAGGGAATAATGCAGCTGAAAAATTCTAGAATCCCAGGGAAAAAACATTGAACTCGAATCCCAGGACAATATCAGGGACCTTGAACACCCCTGAATATCAGCAGTTAGACCCCTCCTAAAATCCAAATTTTAAAAATGCTTTTTTTGAAGGTCACATCCACAGACTTCAACATTTACTCAAACTATGAGGACTAGAACTTAATTTTAACCAAAATTAAAACTGAGATTCTAATGAGATGCCAAGAGGGGGTCATTTTGAATACAGCTTTGTTTGTTAGCTGCACCTTTTTTGTTAGCTTTTAATAAAAGCCCACCAAAAATGCTTCAAGCAGTAACCAAATGTTCAAACCTTTTGTAAAGCAGAACTAGAATCAGTTAGGAGATGAATGAAATGTAGCCGTGCAGAAATGAAATTGCCGAAATATCTGCTTTTCAGTTTCACTGGGATCACAAAAAGGGAAATAGGATGACAGCAAGAATCTTGTAAGAGCATCCCTAGCCTGGTTCTTGCATACAGCCTTATAGAATTAAGGGCAGTGCTGGTTTGGCTGCGGCATTAATGTGATATCCATCCACTTGGTCATTAACTTACAGGCTTGGCAAGCACCCAGTTTCCCATCCTTCATACAATTTAATTTGACAGCCCCCTAACTTATCCTAAGGATCTCTCTCCCCACCCCTATCACACTGGCCTTCTGACATAGACTGCATGGAGGACTGCCAGGTTTTGCCGAAAAATATAATTCCAGCAGCGGTCTTCCCTTTTGTTCTTCTCCTGCTTTGCATTGCAACTGAAAGAATTAACAGCTCAATAATCAGGAGGAGGAAGCAACTTGCTTTGAGTCTCAGCTGCTTGGGGGCAGGCAGCTAATCCTCTGCCTTCCCCTGAGAGGGATGTGGCAGTGCCGTGCCCTGGCCTGCTTCACCAGAAGCCATATTTATAGAAAGTGACAGCTTTGCTCTAGTCCTCCTGTGGAACCTGGGATTCAACTCAGGCTCTCCAGCTTATACACAGCATACATGGCTCTGATGGACACAGTGAAGAATGCTCGGCCTGCCACATTCTTCTCTGTCTGCCTTTCGGCTTCTCTGTTAGGAAGAAAGAAATGAAAAGCGACTCTTGTCTTTACTAGGTCGGGAGACAGGCCTGAGCGTAAAATAGATCAAGTTTTGATCTTAAACTCTAGATTTCTTTCTCACTCCCTTCAGTTGCATCATAAGCCCAGAGGAGGAAGGGCAAAACGGAAATCCCCCTTAAGTGTTCTTACAACATTCCTAATTCCTTGGTAAGGTGTCTGGTGTTCTTTTAATGAGGTAGCAACACAGCAGAGGTTTGCCACTGAGCAACTCATCCACAGTGCTTTGCACTACCCTCTTGTACATTATGAAAAAAGACGGGGTAAGCTTCAGATTTGGGGAGGGCTGTCAACTTTCTCAAAATTGCTTTGTTGGTCAAAAGCAGAAAGCCACTAGACAAAGGCCTGCTTAGATACACGGTGGAAGTTCATCTCAATAAGATTTCAGAAGTCAGTGGAATTAAAGCTACTGGCCTCTTTCATTAAATGTAGTTGGTTCGTGTTTAAGAGGACGTGGTATATATCACTTTACACTTCCTTATACTAAATGTCATGAAACCTCTTTTTAAAAACTTCTTGTGCTTTCATTACATTTCAAGTTTTGAACTAAGGCTCCTGCATTTCCTGCACTAGAAAGCAATGTACATTTGATTCTAAAATGGCTCTTTACATTAACTGCATTCATGACAAATATTCCTTGCATCACTTCCATTGCTCAGATTTCCGCCACCAATCACAATGAAGCCCAGAACTTACCATTTTCAGACTCGGGTTCCCTCACCACCAGCTTCTCAGTTTCTGACTCTTGGTCTTCCTCCTGCAACAGGAGAATTAAAACAGGCTTGTTTTAAAGGTACTGACTACAAGGCCTCCTTACAAAACAAACTGAACCACCACATATCACAAGGTATAACGGCTCAGCCGCAAAATTCTCCTGAGATCCCACAGAAAAGCAATCAACATAAAAAACAATTCATTTTTATTTCCCTCCACACCACAGAAGCAAGGCAATGCAAACTGATGTGCCCAACAACCCACAGATCCACACCAGAACAAATCCCAAAGGGCACACCTACTATTTCTTAAAGCCAGGAGAGGGGATATAATGGAGGTTTTCTCACATGACACTAAATATGTATATGAGGGGAGCTTCTTTCTCTCGTTTATAAAGCAAAGGTCAAACCTTCCTTGCCTAGCAAGTACATCCAGGCTTTAAATGGCTCCCTTCTGCTTTATGTTAAAATATCCACCTTGGCACAAAAGTATCATTCAAGAAGTGATTACTGGACAACTTCTCACTATGTCAAAATAATGCAGCACAAGTTGTGAAGGCTTCAACTGTAGAAATTGCTTTTCTGTCCTGAATAATAAACTTCCAATCCACTTTAGCAATTGGGTGCTGTGTGGTTTCCGGGCTGTATGGCCGTGTTCTAGCAGCATTCTCTCCTGACGTTTCTCCTGCATCTGTGGCTGGCATCTTCAGAGGATGCCAGCCACATGGGTTGTTGGGCACATGATCCTCTGAAGATGCCAGCCACAGATGCAGGCGAAACGTCAGGAGAGAATGCTGCTAGAACATGGCCATACAGCCCGGAAACCACACAGCACCCCAGTGATTCCGGCCGTGAAAGCCTTTGACACTTTAGCAATTGTTTGCAAGTGAATTTCGCTGTTTCATACAGTAAAATTCCGTTCCAAAATGCATTGAAAGTGGATTGAAAGTACATTATTCAATGTGTGTGAAAGCGACAACTTGCTCTGGACTTTTTCTGGGTTCATCTCCTACGTATTTTATAGAAGAAAACAGTGGTCTTACACATGGATGCATGCATCTCTAGGTAAATGGTTTGTGTGAGCATAAGATTGTGTTTCCTTTTAAAAGAATCCTTCTTAATGCTACCCTTTCCTTGTTTTCTCCATGTCTTTTATTCAAACACACACAAAGATCTGAAGCAACAATATGGATTAAGTATAAGCATCTTCCCTCATCAGTGAGACGCCACATAACAAGTTCAGAGCTGAGAACAGAGGTTCCAGGCAGACCTGAGTTTGAGCGTTTCTCTTTTGAAAAATTCTGCGTGGCCTCCATTGTTTCAAGAACACAATGTAATATTAACATTCTTTTTAAAGATTATAGCTTATGGATTGGCACTTTTGTACCAGCACAAATCATCATGGTGTTTTCTACCTGATTCTTGAATGTGGTTTCTTTTACCAGATATCCTTCACACTATAGTTCATGCATATTTTGTACTTGGGCATCTGTACCTCAGTATTAGATGTCACATGCAAAACTGCCTGTCATATCATAGGAAATGCCATGACTCAGATGTTTCTAATTTAGAGATACTGAGGTAGGGGCCACGGACTTGATGTGCAAACAGGAAGTCCCAACAACTTCCTTTGTGGAAGAATCTCAGCAATAGAGATGGGGACCAACCTTTGCCTGAAACCTAAGACAGCCACAATGAGGCTGATTCCACAGTGTGATGATTGTCCATGTTCTTTCCATTGGTGATGTAAATGCAGAGGCGTTGGTAGTGGCAGTGGAGCATCCACACAACAGTTTTCTTTGCATGTTCCTGCCTCAATCTCCTGCGGCCACCACTTCTTTCACTTGCACCACAGGAAGGCTTTTCCAAGCTTTATATTAAATCAGTCACTGCTAATTTGTCAATTAGTGATCTAGTGGTCTGAAGGTGATGGAAGCTGTGGCAGGCAGGCAAGGAACATGGAACTGATGTGGTCAGGAGCTGCAAAAACTCAACAGTTTCTCTTCCATACAGCACGCAAAGTCACTTGGATGTGATTGTTCCTAAAAAATTTTTTAAAAAAACCTGCACCAAACCAGATTTTGGAAAGATTGCAGCAAAAGTGGGGGACAAGAAAACTGGAAACACAAAGGTTGCTGTGCTGCACCACAGCAGAAGGTGCTGTGCTGCACCACAGCAAGGAAACTAAGCAAAACCTCGACGTGGAAGTGGCCTGAGAGTAGACAATTCTAGGCTAGGTTCTGTAACAGTCTGATTCAGTCTCATACAGCCTCCTGAGGGAACAGACAAAGCTGAATACTATACAGATCATTGAGGATCTGAGAGTTCAGCGTCCAAGAGGAACTCTTCCCAAACCTGTTTTCAACTGCAAAAACATTCTAATTTGACTAGTAGGGTAAGAACTGCACTAGTGGTAATTACCATTGCAACTACTAGGCTAATTGTATTCAGTGGCATAGCACCCATGGGATGGGGGGGCATGACACCCCAGGCGGAGCAGCGGCAGAGGCGTGGCTGGGCCATTGAGGGGGCATGGCGGGGGCATGGCATTCCGGGGGCATTGCAGGGTGGGTGACGCCACAGCAGGGGAACAGGGCATGCACGTGGTTTCCCCTTGCTCCAACTCTGATTGTGTTTATAACATTTTGGAGACGTTATCAGCAGTGGTTCTCTGAGTATGATCAGCAAAATGAAGAAGGTAATTTAGAGAGGAATGGCCAATGTGATTTCTCAAAGAGGCAAGGAAGATTAAATAAAACTCTGCTGGAATTCAGTGTTCTCTTGGCCTTTTCCATTCTGCTTCTTCTTAAGGCTTCCATCCATGGCTTCTTAAGGAGGGAAGATTGGCTGTGACCAGGATTTGTTTTTTTAATTCCTTCCACTTCCACTGTAGAATTCTTCTTGAAAACCTGTAGAATCCAAGAATCCTTGTTGCTCCTTACTACTCTCCCCATTTGAAATAAGGTTCAAATATGAGTCAGTGTGTTTTTAACAGCTCAATCCTAAACACAGTTATACCCTTCTAGGCCTTTTGAAGTCAACAGGCTTAAAAGGGTGTAACTTTGTTTAGGATTGATCTATAAGAACGGTATGGATCTTGGCACAGGCACCATCTTTATGGGGTACTTCTGAGAGGGCTCTAAATACTACTTTCCCCTATTTCAAGGAGGAAAAGGGAAAGGACTCATAAGCATGCCCTTTCGGGTTCTGTTGAGAGCAAGCAGACATTCATGATAGGCGTCCTTCCTTTCCCGACATTGCTGTTTTCCAGTGCTTTTTTAGCTGAGTGGCAGGTCACTTCAACATTCTGAGCAGTAGGCCATTCCCTTGGCTGCATGCTGCTAGCAAAATGAAGACTGGAATGGCAGTCATCATGCAATTTACTAAAATAACTGCTGCTTCTTTATATAAGGCATATCTAGACAATAGATGGCCCCATTCTGCATAGCTCAGGCTAGCCTCATCTTGCCAGATCTTGGAAGCTATGCAGAGTGGGCATTGGTTAATATTTGGATGGCAGACTACCAAGGAAGTCCAGAGCTGCTAAGCAAAAGCAAACAATGGAAAACAACCCGGGAATGCCTTTTGCCTTGAATGCCCTACAGGGTCATGGTTAAGTTTGCTGCAACCTGACAGGAAAAAAAATACAACTAAAGCTGGTTTAATAGTTATTTCCTGTCAGGGAACAGTGGTCCTACAAAGAATCTAGGAAACAACACAAATTTCAAAACCTTTGGTGAACTTCAAATGAAAGTTGCCAAAATATCTTGTCCCTTTGATAAAGGCTTAATGTATGGGAAAGAGCACCTGAGGCTTTTTATGGCGTGGGGGTAAACAACATCATCTGGTAAATAACATCCTTTTAAGCAGAATGCTTGTTTTCCAACTCTACTGCAAATCCCAGAGTTTGGGGAGGAGGGAGCTACATCAGACCAATATTAATATACACTGCAAGTTTGCGCCATGACATTGTATTTCACTTGCAAATTTGCAGTGACCTCATAGATAGCCAATCAAAAAGTCCCCCTCTTGTACATATATTGAGTGAATGTACACACACACACACAAACGCACACACAAATATACTAAGGTTGCCAACCGTTTTCTCCTGGAGAACTGATCTCTGTTGTGTGAAGATCAAATTCTGAGAGATCTCCAGAAACCCTCCTGGAAGTTGGCAAGCTTAAGTACACACACTTACTTTTCCATGAGCAATTAGGTGCAGGAATGTGCAACAAGGCAGCAAGTACCACACATTCTCCGTCTGTGTCTCTGTACCCCTGAAGAGGAGTGGAACAGCCAGTCAAAATCCAGATGGTGTGCGGGCCTGTTACTGGCTCATCTAATCTCCCATGTTTGATTCAATGGGACAGGGCCTTTACAGCTGCTACAATTTCCTCTCTTTGTAAAGGACAGTGCTGGTAAAGAGGAAAAGCCACAGGAGGCTGCCAGCCTCAATTAGGGAGACAAAGTCAAGATGGAGCTGAGACAAAGGCAGATATAATACAGGCACAAGGAGTATGCCTTTATCAAGAATGTGGAGAAAGATGAGCTAAAGCAAGTGCCACCTCCTTCCAGGAAAGATCCCAGGAACTCTAAAAGCACTTGGGAAAAAAAAGTAAAACATTGCTGTATCCTTAACATGTGGTGTCACCACTGGAGAATGTGTATTATTTATCTGGCTTTGGGTAGCTTCTTGCATTCTCTGGTCCGTGACTCACTAGCCAGACTCACGCCCTGCATTTTCACCTCCTACACACACATATCTATTTCAGACCATGCTTCCAAAAATGGAAGCTCTCTTAGCCTCCTCATTCATCTTGGTCCCAGCCCATATTTGGGGGAAGAGGAAGTATGACCCACCAAGCTGGGATTTTCTTATGCACAATTCTGGAAAGAATGCCACAGACATGATGGCTCATTTTGGTCCTTCTGCACAGTAAGGGATACACCAGTCCAGAGAAATGCTGTCTTCGTGCATGGCAGTGGGTGTTATTGTAACGTTCTGGTCATGGAATGTAGTAGCTTCATCCCATTGCTTAAGTTTTTGGTCCTCATCCAATCTGTAGAATATTTCATCTGCCACATCTTTATTAACCATTTCCATTGCCATATGTGTGTGATACCAGGAAAAAGAAGAAGCTCAGATAAGCAGATGCACCTAACGTCGACCAATTGAGTGGAATCCCAACCAGACTTCCACAGATATGGCGCAGTGCTGACAACACTTTAATATATTCTAGCGATGATGCAAGACTGAACGAGAAAAACAAAGTCTAGACATATAGGGGTGTGTGTGTGTGTGGGGGGGGGGGGGTACAACATGGAAATAGCTAAATCCAGCAGGGATCAGTTCTGCTTTTTGTGATATTTTTAGGGAAAATATGTCTAGCGCTTTTGAGATACAATCAAGTTGTTGGCCATCTCCATTGATTCAGTGGTAGAGTACCTACCTTTTTCGCATGCAAAAAGTCACAGATTCAATCCCTGGCACTGTTATTCATTATTTATTTAGCTTATTCTGCTTATAACTGGCCCTTTATGGTCTCAGGGAGGCTTCTCACATAAAATATAACAATAAAATTGATACGGTATCTCAATAACAACCTATAAAAATCTAAAACAATTCATCCAGGTGGCTTTAAAACTCTTAACAAAGTTAAAGCGGATAAATGACCCTATACTCCTCATTCATACCAGTGTAAGGAAAGGGATAAACAGAACAAAATAAAGGAAGGGGAAAGAGAGAGACCTGCTAGATGGAATACAGCGGAGGCATAGCTGGGCCATACTGCGCACTGTGTGTTTTCCGCCCCCTCTCCCCCTTAGTTCAGCCTGATCATGCAGGCTGGAAAAAGCAACCTTGAGGCTGAAAATGGCCTGGTAGGAACTACACTTCCCAGGAGACCTTGGGGCTTGCAAGATCTCCTAGGAAGTATAGTTCCCACCAGGCCATTTTCAGCCTCAAGTGAACGGGCCGCTTTTCCAGCCTGCACTTTCAGGCTGAACAAAGGTGAGTGGAGGGGGGGGGGATTTTCCATCCCCGCAGGCATGTGCCCGGTGCAATGCACACACCCCGACACCTGGTAGCTCCGCCTGTGGAATACAGTTGCTACCTCAATCGTACGCCTGGTGCAACTCTGTCTTTCAGGTACTGTCTTTCAAGCTCTGTCTTTCAGGTACTGTGAAATTCTGTCAGGTCCTGCTGAGCCCAGTTTCATCTGACAGTGTTTCACCAGACTGGAGCCAGGGCCAAAAATGCCTTGGCCTTGGTTGATAACAGCCAGACAGCTTTTGGACTACCAGCAAATTGTTGTTAGCTGAGCTGGGATATCCAGCCCACTCTCTTCTCGGCTCCATAGCTTAAGATCCCATTGATATTCTGTAGACTTACACAGGGTGGAGATTCCCAGTACTTCTTTGTTTACACATGAAGAGGTGTCCCCACTGCTCCCCCAAGCCTAGTTGCCATTTTGCCTGCCCCCTTCTTCCAGGTTGGGAGGTTGTTTGCCATCTGCTTTTTATAAAAAGAGGAGGAGAAAAGGAGGAGGAGGAAGAGGAGGAACAGAAGACCCATCGATCCCCTGGAAATGCTGGAAGCAGTGGCACAAGACTGGGCAGAACTGTTTGTGCTTGAGCGAGAGAAGGTGGGAAGGAATGGAAAACCAGATGGAAACAAAATACACACTGGTCTGCTTCGCTTTCCCTGAACAAAAAAACAACAACACTTTGCCTGCTTTCTCAAACTGCAGGGCTCTTCAGATCTGCAACGTGATGAGTTCTGAAGAGGGGGGAACATGAAACCCAAAGGGAATATATGCTCCATGCAAAGGAGACTACAAGTGTGTCTATGGCCTGTGTGCCCATCATAGTGTCTATGACCCTGCCTGTAACAAGGCTCAAATTTCCATGAACATAAGAACATAAGAACATAAGAACAAGCCAGCTGGATCAGACCAAAGTCCATCTAGTCCAGCTCTCTGCTACTCGCAGTGGCCCACCAGGTGCCTTTGGGAGCTCACATGTAGGATGTGAACGCAATGGCCTTCTGCGGCTGTTGCTCCCGATCACCTGGTCTGTTAAGGCATTTGCAATCTCAGATCAAAGAGGATCAAGATTGGTAGCCATAAATCGACTTCTCCTCCATAAATCTGTCCAAGCCCCTTTTAAAGCTATCCAGGTTAGTGGCCATCACCACCTCCTGTGGCAGCATATTCCAAACACCAATCACACGTTGCGTGAAGAAGTGTTTCCTTTTATTAGTCCTAATTCTTCCCCCCAGCATTTTCAATGAATGCCCCCTGGTTCTAGTATTGTGAGAAAGAGAGAAAAAATTCTCTCTGTCAACATTTTCTGTTGACAGAGAGAAAAATTTTCTGTCAACATTTTCTGTTGACAGAAAAATTTCTCTCTGTCAACATGCATCTTGAAGCTCCTCCTTACAGCTTAGAGGCTCATTTAGGGTTGCCTGATCTCCCCTGGCAATCAGCAGATAGGGGTTAGAACTATCAGATCCAGGTTGGGGAGCTCCTAGAGATTGGGGATGGAGTCAGGAGAGGAAGGGAACTCAGAGGGGTACAATGCCCTCCAAAGCACCCATTTATTCCAGGGAAACTGATATCTATAGTCTAGAAATGAGGCTGGGATCCCTAGGCTGCTCACTGGAATGGGAAATTACTTAGCATTCAATTGGAAGCACAGAAAGCCATGTTGGGGGTGGGGAAAGGAGAATTTCTCATGCTCACACTGCACTTTCCCCAACATAGGTTGAGATACTCATGCCCAGCATGAAATCTCCTGACCTCAAAGTGTTGTGTGGCATCTGGGACCCACTCAACCCCCAAAATAGCTTCTTGCCATACTGAAATTACCATTCTTAAGCCAAGTCTCCATTCTGAAAGCTGGAATGTAATGGATGAAGCAGAGGAGAGAAAACCCTATTAGAGCTAAAAAAAAAGAGAGAGGAAAGGCTTGATTCACTTTGCAAAGCATCATACAAAAGAGCAGCTGCTCAGCTTTTCTGGGTCATGGGCCATGGTACCCTTGGGCTTGTGTTCTCCTGTTTGGAGCATGACATCCACACAAATAGCAAGGAAGGAGGCTTCCTTTTAGGAAAGGGGGCAGTGGAAACTTTCCTGCCTAGGGGAGGAGGTACAGCAGGACTCCCATTTCTACTCACAGTTGAGACAGCTGCCATAACAGACAAGATCACTTTACTGTAGGTTTAATAAAGGTGCCTCCTTACCCAACAGCCTCTGCTCCTAGATACTGAATTAGCTTCTGGATATTCACAGCTGGTTTTGTTTTATTTGCTCCAATCTCACTTTTTCAGTGCTTCTCCAGCCCCAGAAGTACCTTGCACACATTTGCTCTTTGCAACCTTCTCTACCTAAGTTAACACCAAGACACAGTTGACCTTGGTACCACATAGTTAGGGCACTTAGCTAGATAGTTATTTTAGAGCTACAGCTAATTGGCTGGGATGGAAACAAAGTATTGAAGACCCAATGTGGACTACTCTGGTCCCTTGTCCCTAGGCTGCATGTATGTCAGAGCTGTAGAAAACAGCTTCCAACTGGGTGGGAAATAACTGGAGACTTATGGGGATGGAGCCTGAGGAGTAGGGTTTGAGGAAGGGCAGGATGTCAATGGGGTATAATAACAGAGTCCACCTTTCAAACTGGTCTTTTACTCCAGGTGAACTGATCTCTGCTGCCTGGAGATTAGTTGTAATAGCAATAGATCTCTATCCACTATACTAGTTTCCAAAATGGATACCAGAACAACAACATTTCCATTGATAGGATTCTGCTGTCTAGTTATGTATAGCAGCAGTAATAGCTGGGTTCCACTACACCTCTATGTGTTTTTTTTCAAGTGAGCTAGAAACCTTGTGGTAGATCAACCACCTCCACGTAGGTTTCTTCAAATAGAAAAGCCACTTAAATTGGAAGAAGACCTGAAATTTTGTTCCATGGAGTGGGAGGATACTGTTACCAGCTCTGGACTGAAAAATACCTGGAGATTTTTGTGGGGTGGAGTCTGAGAAGGGTACAGTTTGGGGAGGGGAATGACTTCAGTGAGATGGGGGGCAGGGTTTTTGACTACTGGACAACCAGGTGTGACTCCTCACTCCTCCAAATGAGTGGCAGATTCTTATCTGGTGAACCAGATTTGTTTCCCCACTCCTACATTCCTGCTTGGTGAGTTCTCTGAGAACTCTCACAGCCCCACCTACCTCAACAAGGTGTCTGTTGTGGGGAGAGGAAGGGAAAGGAGTTTGTAAATCGTCTTGAGTTTCCTCACAGGAGAGAAAGGCGGGGAATAAATCCAAACTGTTCTTTAATGAGGTATAATGACGGAGAGACCACTGAACAAAATGGCCATTTGCTCCAGTTGAACTGATCTCTATCGTCTGGAGATCTATTGCAATACCAGATCTCCAGTTACGACGTGGAGGTTGACGACTCTAGTGGGATGATAGATCCACTCAACTGCTATAGACTTGTTAGCTGGATGGCTTTGATCAACTCTCTACTGCTTCAAATGCTACTTTAAAATTATTTTAAAGGTCATTTTTAATCTGTTGCTTTTATAATTGGCTGTTTTGTATTTGCTACTTTTCTCTTCACTTTTCTTCCTGAAGGACTCAAAGTGACATACAAAAATACCTACACAGCATCAAATAAGTTAACATTCCTATTGCCAATACAACAAGCAATCTGCAAAAACAACATTAATCATAGGCCATCAGCATCACAGCCCTGGAGCAATACTGTAGCTTTAAAAAATTCAACAGAATGTTCCTTTGAACACCCCCCCCCCCCCCCCCCCCCCGCAAAGGGTGATAAGGATGGTGCCATCCTAAAAAAGCAGACCATTCTGTAAGAGCAGGACAACAACTGAAAAATTCTAGGCATGGCCTGGGGAAGACTGCACATCCCCAAAGGTGGAGCTGATCAGAGCTGATCAGAGAATCACAACTGGCACATAACTTCACGTATTTTGTTTTCAACGCTGGAAGTTGCCTTGAACGCTTTTAAAGAAGAAGCAGCCAATGAATATTTTAATTAAGAACAATAGTGTTGATCTCAAATTTATTTTCATCTATCGGTCTTGTCTTAGTTCCCCCACCCCTGCCCCCCCTTCCCTCACATCTAAAATAATGGTCTACTCTGCACAGCACAAAAAAGACATCTGGGGGACATCTTAAAAAGAGGTGACGTCTTCTTTTTTCTCCGCACACCCCAAATAAGTAGTCCTGGGGATGTCTTAAACTAAGCTGCCTCTCATATTTGTTCCAGACAGCACAGGTGTCAGAAAAGAGGATTTCCCCTGACTGACAATTTTGCAATCTGGTCAGTTGTTCTCCTCAGCTTGCGTCCAACATTTTGTGAGCTGGTGAAGGAATTCTCCCTACCTCCATTTGCTGAAGTTTGCCCCAGGATGTTTGGTTTGCAGGTTCCAAGCCTGAGCACCTTTCCAACTCAACAGGCACATAGTTATACTCAATTTGTCCTGCTGATTCCAGCAATATATAGTTTTCCCTTTTTAAAAAAAATGGGAGGAGCTGTATTTGAAGATACGCAGATATGAATATGAGAATCTTAGCTACTCAGAAGACAGGTCTACCGCCCACTGGAAAGTATTGGGTTGACCTGCCCTCTGCGATCCATCTCAAAAGTTTTTTTCAGAAAGCTAAGATGGTCTGCATCTAAACAAATGCTTTTCAATAGGGAGTAGACCCATCTTCCGAGCAGCTAAGATTCTCATATTCATATCTGTGTATCTTCAAATACAGCTCCTCCCCAAAAAAATTTAAAAAAGGAAAACTATATATTGCCGGAATTGGCTGGATATGCTAGATTCAACTATGCATTCATTGGGCTGAAAAGGTGCCCAGGATTGGAGCCTGCAGAGCAAATGTCCTGGGGCAACCTTCAGCCCATCACCAGCACACAAAATGTAAGGCACAAGCTGAACAGTCGGGTGGGAAACATAAGACACCTCCTGAGCTCCTGAACTCTGCTCAGCCAGGTAGGAGATGTTTTGCAGACAACTTGAAGGGAAAAGTCCTTCTTCTAGCATCTTCAAAATAAGATTACTTGGGCTGAAATAAGGCATCCTGAGGATGTCTTGGGGGAAAAGCTGTACAGAGTTCAGGAGCTCAGTCAGTAATCCCGAGATGCCTGTTTTGATCCTCAGGATGCCTTATTTGTGCTCTGTGGAATGTGGGGACTATTTTTTTTTCTGAGATGTCCCAATCAGGGCTACTGATAATGAACTCTGCAAGAGCTCAGCTGCTAAATCAAGCCATAGTTCATTGCAGGAACTTAGCCTTTCTGTAAGTTAAATTGGAATAGGTTAGCTACACTTGAAAGTAATAAAACAGGATGGGAATATCTACATTTGAAAATATTTGTCAGATTTACTGTAGATTTACTGTTACTCAGCAGGAGATGACCCTGAATGTAAGAAGACACTTCTTACATATATTTCTTACATATATTTCTTTTTTGTTTTATTTTCTGTGAGGGGAAAACAGTGATAATTTGGAGGTCGGGGACTCCTGAATGTAACAGGAAGAATTAAAGGAGAAGCCAAGTTCTACCTCTTTTGAAGACTGTTCAGTACTGGCAGCTATGATCAGAGGGAAGTGGTGGACAGAAGGGCATATATTGGCTATAATGGGATCCCTTTTCCTGAAACTGGACAGTAATCCGTTTTTAAGTTTCTTGCTGAATATCAAGACCCATGACACTCTCTCTCTCTCTCTCTCTCTCTCTCTCTCTCTCTCTCTCCCCCCACACACACACACACACCCATACATTATCTTCAATCTAGCAGCAACAGGTAAAGATACCAGATGTTTCTTACAGAAGAAAAACAAGAAATGAATTCAGTCTGCCTGCCTATTTTTTTTTTATTTTAAAGGTAAAGCTACAATTGCAAGCAGAAGGTCTGGAAGAGAAAGCCATACAGTCCCTCCTTCACTGGAGAGAAGAGGAAGGGTGTGAAGGGAATGCAAACATCCAGCTTTGAAAGGGGAGTTTAAGGGAAGCCACAGCTTGGAAAAATAATTCTTGGCAATAGTGCTGAAGTATGTAGCAAGTTGCCATTTATGGCTCTGCTTTCTGATCCAAGCCTGATGCAAGACATTGCAAGAGGAAAGGGGAAAGAACAGTCTGGAAATGAAGGCAGGGGAAAGGTAGCCTTTTACTTCAAGGAGAATAAACAGTTACATTATGCACAGTTCCCTTTCCCCCTAATCCTGCATCTAGATCTCTTCTATTAAAGGAAACAGCTGCAAAAGCAAACCTCCTAGGTTGCTGGACTGCTGATCTAGAGGGGACGTGAGTAGCCCGTGAGAGGTATGGCTAAGAGTGTGTAGTCTCCTCCACAAGAAATGTGGTTGTTGTGCAGATAAAAGAGGGGAGAGGCCAAATGAGATTGGGTGCTGTTCCACTGGTATCAAAAAAGGTGTTCCATAGAAATAGAGGGGAAAATAGATGCCTCTCTCTGTTTCTTGATTTCAGATGAAAAACAATAACCAAGTGCCAGGAGGTACAGGAATTCCAGAGCTTTTTGTTATTTGGCATGACCTTGTACGCACAGATGAATACATTGCTACAAAGCTGAACAAACACACATACACCTGGAACCATCGTGAAGGAACAGGGTAATTAAATTAAGCAGGCGGTCTCTTGTTCCTTCAACATTTCTTCAGAAGAAGGCTATTAGTAGCAGATCACAAAATTTAAATATATAAGGTCCTGGGTGCAGCCACCAACATCTCCCACTAAAAGAACACTGGCCTTGGGAAACAACCCTTTCTGCGGAGCTGTACTGCCAGCTGAAGTGGGCAAAACTGAGCTTAATGGGCCAGGGGTTGCTAGAAGGCAGTTTCAGGTTTAAGCAACTGCAGCTTTTTCTGGAGACAAGCTGCTTCTGCCAAAAGCAATTATTAAAGGTATCAGGTGACTGGAATAGATATCTGTCTCCCAGCTGAAGTGCCCCTTCTATGTGGAGGGAACCCCCACCCAGACATGAATAATTTATGGTCACAGATAACACCTCAGTACAAGCAAACTAGACATTATGGCAGCCATAGTTCCAACTCGTGGACATGAATACCATTTTACAAAATAATCTCACCATTTAGAAATGTCACAAGGATGAGAGTGTGATAAACGAGAAATGTGTTTTCTACTAGGAATGAGGAGATGTCATAAGGAAGGATGCTCGTGGCAGGACAAGATAGGACCGCTGGATGACTAGGCTGAAGGGCAAGGCTTGTATCAGATTGCACATATTGAGCATGCTTAATAGGCTAATACATATTAACTTCTCCTCCTGCTATGACAGCAAACTGTATTATAATGAACATACAGGAAGAATATGGGAGGGGACCACATATTAAGGAGGAACATGTAAATAGGCAGACTGGAAAGTTGTGACTCTAAGTACCCTTAGCCAATGGGGGAACAGAGAAGGTGTGGAAAATTCGGGAGAAGGGGAATAAACATGCTGTGGATATACTGTTTTGGCAGAGTCTGCCCATGTTGGGACGGCTCCAGTGGTGGGATTCAGCAGGTTTGCACCACTTCGGCAGAACTGATTGTTAAAATGGTACTTGTAAACAAACAGTTGTTAAATTATTTAAATCCCACCACCATTACCGGTTGTTAAATTATTTTAAGCCCACCACTGGATGGCTCCCCTTTCTTTGCAAATAAAGCTACTTAAAACTCTCTTCTGTTGACTTGATATTTGGTACAGAAAGATTGGACACGATATTATTATTTTCAAACATCATGGAGGTCCTTGAGGCCCATTTCAGGACTTGGTAATAATCTTGGATCAATTTGCTGTATCCTGAAATGGGTCTCAAGGACCTCCATGATGTTTGAAAATAATAATATTGTGCCCAATCTTTCTGTACCAAACAATAATATGCAGCATTTGCATTTCAAGTGCATGTTCTTTGTATACATGTTCTTATTGTAATCCTTATAACAGCCTTGTGAGATAGATCACCGTTATTATCCTGTTCTCGCAGAGGTGGGGCAGGGAAGCTGAAATTAAGGGAGTGTAGCTGATTGTCTAACACCATTTTGTTCATGGCAAAGGTAATATTTGAAGACCCTCTGATATGTAAGCTAGTATTTTCAGAAACCTTGAGAAAAGACAGAAACCTTGCCTTGCCCTTTAACAAAGGCCTAATGTGTGCAAATTAGCAGTTGATGCTTTTTCATGACAAAGCAGTAAACGACATTCACTGGTAAATGGCATCTCATTAAGCTTCTGCTAAAGAAGCAAGACATGGTTTATCCCAGGTTAGCAATTCTATATATAACTCAGATGCTTAGCTGTGCTACACCAGCTCTGTAGACTGGGCTCTGACATTACCCAGTCACTGCCATCTTAGCAACCTAATGTGTGGAGTCAACAGATTAGTGTTTTTATTGGAACCTGGGTTTTCCTCTCAGGTTGCTGCTGAAATCAGTAGGGTGGAGTAGATGAGAAAAAATCTCTCTCAGCCTTAGATTACAATCCTAAACATGCTAATCTGGGGAGTAACAGCCACTGAATTAAAAGAGATTTATATTTAGGTATGCATTGCACTGTCAGTCTTTCATCTGTAAAATGGGGGTAACAATGACTTGCCTTGGCTTGGCGAGGAAGACTGGGAAAAGAACTGAATTGCATTTTAAAGGGGTTATATTTAGCTAATTGGATTCTGTTTCAGGAACAGGCTGAAAGGACACAGTGGACTCATATAATTGCAGTAAGTGTTACTGCATTGTTATAGCATGAGCTATATTGCTGAATACTACGTGCAACTCTTTTTTAAAAAGGCTTGTTCCTGTTTCCAGCCCCACAAGCCTTCACATGCAGTTCTTCTATCTAAACAAAGAGGGTAACCCAGGGGGGACCTTCTATGATCTTCAGGAGCAAGTCAACTGCAGCTACACCTAGGTGCCAGCACCCTCAGGTGGATAATTAAAGCCACCCTAGAGAAATTCTTTACTATCAGACACAAACCACTCCAGAACTGCTATTTGTTTCGTTTCTATATTTGTCCCTGAACTAACAAAGGGCTCTGTACCCCACCCAGTACTTTGTTATGCTTTGCCCAGGCTGTCTGAATCTCCTAATCTGAACAGTATTTCTGATCTTGCAGACCACTAGGCACCTTTGCCTGGGGATGGCCTGCTGTCTTTTACTGTCTTTTCAGAATGTTCAGAGTTGGGCATGGGAAACTGGGGTTCTCTATGAAGCTCATCAAGCTGCCTTGGTAAAATTGCCTTCTCCTTGTCTGAGTTACCTCCAAGGGATGTTATTACAATAAAAAGGGGTAAACCCTGTTGAACACCCTTATTTTCTTGGAGGGAGTGCAAAACTAAGCAAAACTAAGAAAACTAAGAAAAAAGTGAAGAATAAATAAATCTGCCTCCATTCACTACCACCATTGCAAGAAATGTAGTAAATTTGCAGATTTCTTAGCATGGAAGTTGGTACTTCACAAAGTTAGTACTTCGCTTAACCCTATAGTCCCTATGGTCATTTGGACATGCATTTCACAATAGTCACCATCCTGATTATTATTCCACCACAGTTTCCTCCATCCTTAGCCTATTTGATTATGTATTTGGTTGCCAAGATGTTCCAATAAACAAAAGTGCTAGCAGAAGTGAAAAATCTGAATAACTGAAAAAGTACACCCCGCTTAGCAAGCCTCAATATACCAAAGTGCTAACATTTAATGATGTGAAAATGTGAATTTTTTTCCACATTTTCACATCATTAAATGTTAGCACTTTGGTATATTGAGGCTTGCTAAGCAGGGTGTACTTTTTCAACGGCCAAGATGTTCCACCAACGGATACCTTTTTTCTCTGTTTTTCTCTATTTGCAACATTTACATAACCACTTTCTCAAAGAGATATCTCAGGGCTCTTTCTTCAGGGGCCTGTGGGCATAGCCAGGCTACAATTCTAGGCATTAGTCTTTGGAAGGAAGTGTCAAATAAATGAAATTCATTTCAGAGAAAATATTTTAAGGATTGCACTTACAGTTAAGAAAAATCTGTTCCAGAGATGCAGCAGATATATGCAGAAGAAATTGGCAGAAGTGCAGGCTTTGGCAGAAGTGGGGATGTGGTGTGAGAGACGTAAATTTCACAGATCAAAGGCATACATTTAAGACAGGTAGCCCAATCCAAAAGGTGGGGGGGGGGGAACAGCAGAACAACAATTGGCAGCATGGACATCAAAGCATGGACATCAAAGAAAAACTGGGAATGCTGTCTACACTGCAGAAAGGGAGGCATTTTTGAGGCAAAACTGCACTGGGAACCAACTAAAGTGGGCTTTGCCCCCGAGATCACCTTCTGGACCACCCCCACCCATGCTGGAGTGGGCTCCTGTGGCAGAGGGCTGCTTCTGGAGTCGGGTGCCATGCTGTTGCACAGCACCCTGCCACTGGCATAGTAGCCCCTCAGCTGGCATATTTGCCTCTTACGTTGGCTGAGTGGGCACCTGCATTAGCACAGCTCCGTGTGACTCCAAAGTTTCCACTCATCCCCCCTCCCTTTGGATGGCACTCTAAATAGGATAACTCGTTTTAGTCAGATTTGGCTTGTTCCACCAGGGATTTGGGTGAAGGCTTCTGAGGAGAAATTGTGTAACATTTCTTATTATTGATGGAGAATGAGCAAGCACTGTGTTCCATACACACAGAAAACAGGTTTGCTGCATTTCTGCCTGTGGCTCCTAACATCAAAGTAACAATTGCCTATTTGGGTCCCTCCTGCTTGGGCCCAGTGACTGCAGAAGACAGCTAACCAGTAGTAGCTCTAACTAAAACTTTGTTAAGAGCAAGGATATGTTTACTGAGTTTATCACATCATAGGCCAATTGTACATTGGCACTCTGCTCCCCAGTAAGCCTACGTTGCGGGGCTTCCCGCCTTCTGGGGGCACCAAAAGGCAAGACTGAGGGTTGGCTGCTTTTTAAAAGCCCTTTAAAGGTAATATTGATATTGCTTTTATCACTATTGTGGAGGCCTCTTTTTTGGCTTTTGATTTTAAGGGGAAATCCTGTTGTCGATCCCTGAGAGCAGGGGGAGGGCAGGAGACCTTACCTCACCACCTCTCTCAGGGATCGGTGACAGGATTTTCCCTTAAAATGCAAAAGCCACAAAAGCAGTTTCCAAAATACTGATATAAGCAATATCAGTATCACCTTTAAAGGGTAATATCGATCTTTCCTTGATCTTTCCCTTTCCCTTGATCTTTCCCTTTGAGCAGTGGGGGGATCGTGAGCCATGCAATACACAGTGGGGCAGCTCCTCGCCTTTAAATAAGGAAATGCGAGGAGATGCCACTGTGGAGACATTGTGGAACTTGCAGCCCTATGGAAAGCACTTCATACATAATTGGCCATTGTTTGGGAAAGTTGAATGCTGTGTTTGCAGTAGTTTTAAAAGGTTTGCCTGTCAAATATATTCAAGAATCGAGAAAGTTATCCAGTGCGTGGAGTTAAAGAAAATGTACACCAAAGCAATGTGGACTCATCAGCTATCAAGATGCTGATAATAATTTAATGTTAATTGTCCCTTCCTTTGCCAAAACATGGTACTCCTAGGGTCACCTCATCTGTAAAGTGAAACAGCACCTACATAATTATCTAGCTTATAATGATTTTAACTGAACACATGTGAAATAATTGTATTTATTAAGGTGCTTCTTTCAGTGCCATTATTTGATATCTCATCCTCTTGGTCTCTTTTTTGGTTTTCCACAAAACATAGGTAAATGCTAAAGAATGACCAAAAGTCATATTTCTACCAACTAGAATGCAAGATCACAAAGAGATTTTACAAAAATGTTTTCTTTCCATATGAACCTCAGTGCAGCCATTGTGTTCTGAAATAATAAGGATGTTCAGAAAAAGGTATATATCCTCCCCAAAAAACAAGGAAGGTCTTAAATTAAGGGACATCTGGCAGTTCTGCTATGTACCTCTTCTGCCCGCCTCAAACTTTGCAGAGCAGCTGGGATAATATCCATCCTCTACCCATTAATCAGGACCTTGTCTGGATGAAAAGCATTGCTTGAGTTAGGAGGCAGCTGACTCTGCAAGAGAAGTGTCAGTTTACTGTGTGAATAAGACCACTGTTGTCTCACACCATTCATTTTCCACATGGCTGTGCCTGTCAGAGGTGGTCCCTGCCCGAGACTCTGTGCTGTGATCTTGACATCTTTTCTTGGTTGGTGACAGGCGCAATTGTCTGGATCTTCTATTTTTTTTTCCTATTATCCTTAACAAGTTAGGAAGGTATTTAATTGCTGATTAGCATATGCATTTGATGTATACTGATGACTCAAAGTGGCCCCACATTGGAAAATACTGTGTTTTGGTCAGTGTCAAGCGATGAGAATGGTGTTTGATTTATTTGATCTAAGGTGACTATTTCACTTCTACAAGTCATACACTGCATGTAGGTCATACAATTATGCCTTAAACTGAGACAAATATTGGTCCATATAACAGCTGCTATCCAGGATTTCAGGCAGGAAAAGGGCTTTCCCAACACCTGCTACTGAAGATCCAGTAATGAGAGGTACCAGAAATCAAAGTTGGGAGTTTCTGCATATCATTTACATTTTTCATCACTGAACCATAGCTCCATCACTGAGTCTCTCTTGGCAGGTACTTACCTACTCTGACAAACACCAACACTCTCTGCCTAAATCTTTCCCAGCACTTCTTACCTGAAATTTGTTTTGATGAAAATGCCAAGGATTACAACTAGGACAGCCAACAATGCAAAGCAGGCACTCTACCACTGTGCTGCTCAGAGACTGTCCTCAAGGTGTATTTGAAAGCATATAAAATGGGTGTCAGGATGAACTGACTGCCAAGGCTTGAGTCAGAAGTCATGCAGTTTTAGTCCAGGATCTAGTTTAATAAACCACCTAGAATGTGTGTGAACAAACCCTGAGTATTTTTGTTAAAATGCCCGATTTCAATTAGCTGAAGTCTTTGAGGACCAATGTCTTATAGCAGCTGAAGTTTGGACACAGTGGACTGTGATGGCTTGGGTCCATAGAGGGAGTAAGTGGGGGGAATGGCGTTAGAATGTATTCTAGCACCACAATGACCTACAAGGAGACAAGAAATTCTTGATTTTTTTGAAGAGAGCATTGTTAAAATGGAATAAAAAGCACTGGCTTGAGCAAGAGGAGAAACACTGTGGAGGAGGCTCACATTACTTTAAACTATTCAAAGAATGTAGGGAGGGAAACTATGTGGAGGCTCCTTCCCCTCCCGTTACCTGAAAGAACATGCAAAATGGGCAACACAGAAATGCATAGAGGAGAGGAGAAGGGAGCCGGTCTTATCCTGCTGTAGCTTGTGGGGTCCTGAGGGTTTTCAGGCAACCAAGGCTGCATTAAGACAGAATGAGGCCCTAAGTGATATAATTGTTAAAAGGCCCCATAGCATTATCCAAAAATGGTAATTTAGTAATTTCCAATAATTTTTGTGTACATTTAGAGCCCCCACCATCTAAGATCCTAAACTCTCTGGCATATATCCAGTGTTTGCCATCTGGGTTAATTGGAGGTGCAGATTTTAAATTCAGTATTGTTTTATACGTTTCTAGTTATTGATTTTATCTTGTTTGTGCATTGTTGTGTACTGCCCGGAACCAAAAAGAGGAGGGGCAGTATAGAATTTTATTAAAATAAAATAAATGTCCTAACATTATGGCACAACTGGAATTTGCAGTTAGGCTCACTTATTCCAGATTGGGATTTTTGGGGAGATTTGTTGGTAGTGCCCAGAGGGTCTATTTCCTCTGGGGGAACAGATAGAGTAGCACCTGGAGATCGCCCGCTATTACAATTGATCTCCAGACAACGAAGGTCACTTTCCCTGGAGAAAATGGAAGCTCAGGAGTGTGGATTCTATGCCTTTATATCCTGTTGTGGTCCCGCCCTTCCTCAAGCCCCTCCCTCCTCATGCTCCACCCCCAAAAGCTCCAATTATTTACCAACCCACAGCTGGCAACTATAGGAACAGATCTGTTTGGAAATCAGTTGTGAATCCAGAAGAACTTCAGGCCCCATCTAAAGGTTGGCAGCAGATTCCTGGTTTTTCCTTGTTAGATTAAGATAGTTTGTGAAACCTAATAAAGGTTTCTGGTAAGCTTGTGTGCTTCTCTGAGCCATGTCATGCATGTGTGGAGTCCTTCGGTGTCTCCTTGTAATTGCTAATATCATAATATAATAAAAATACACGTTGGGTTTAGTCTAGTATCCAGAGTAACATACAATTCCAGAGGTCAATGGCCATCCAAAGGAAAAGTCACATTCTACTTAAGCACTTTCAGAACTAAATTCATCAGTTATTTCCATCTGCACAATCTCTCACTTTCTGTCTCTGTGGGGAAGAGGATGGAGAATTGTTTTTCCATGTGGACGTTGTTAGCTGGTGACCTCACCTGTTTGTTTGCTGGAGAATCAGAAACCAACACACACAGCGCCAATCAAAATGTCTTCCACCCAGCAGGGCCTTCTGGAAAGGCCAGGAAGAAAAGCCAGGGAATAGTAGCCACAGCAATAGGATTTTCAGGCAAGCCACTTTCCACTATTTCATCAAATGTAACTGCTGATCAGGCCACAAAAGCTATTCACTATTCTTTAACTATATTCCACACATCTATCAATAATTGGTTTAGATTTGCGAACTGGCAGGATTTTTCCCCTCTTCAGGTCGCATCTGATTTATGGTCACCCCGGTGGGTTTTCGAGGCAAGAGGCATTCGGAGGTAGTTTGCCATTGCCTGCTTCTGTGTCATGACCCCGGTATTCCTTGGAGCCCTCCCATCCAAATGCCAGCCAGTGCCCAGCCTTGCTTAGCTTTGGAAATCTTATTATTATTATTTATTATATTTATAAGCCGCCCTCCCCCGAAGGGCTCAGGGCGGCGAACAACAGACAATAGAGCACAATAAAATCAATAGTATCAACTATAAAATCATTAGAAATAGCTCTATATATTAAAACCCAACCCCATTAAAAGCAGCGTTCTAACATCAGATATATCGATGGCGTCTCTCTAATCAATCCCCTGAAGAGGAAAAAGGGAAGGAAAAGATGGTAAGTCCACAGATGTTATGGAGAAAGCGGGGAAGGCGGGGGGGGAACCATCAGCGGTCGGACCCCTCAAAGGCCCGGTGGAACAGCTCTGTCTTGCAGGCCCTGCGGAAATCATTTAGATCCCGCAGGGCCCGCGTAGCTGGAGACAGAGCGTTCCACCAGGCAGGGGCCAGAGCTGTAAAAGCTCTGGCCCGCGTGGAGGCCAGCCACGTCATTGAGGGACCAGGGATCACCAGTAAGTTGGCCTCTGCTGACCGCAGAGGCCGAGTTGGGACGTATGGGGCAAGACGGTCCCGCAGGTACTCTATCTGTTCCCCCAGGCCGCGCAAGGCCTTAAAGGTCAGTACCAACACCTTGAAAATGATTCGGAATTCAACCGGGAGCCAGTGCAGGTGGCGCAACACAGGCAAAACATGATCTCTGGCGGCACCCCCTGTGAGCAAACGGGCTGCCGCGTTCTGGACCAGTTTTAGTTTCCGAATCAGACGCAAGGGAAGGCCTGCGTAGAGCGAGTTGCAATAGTCTAGCCTGGAGGTGACCGTTGCATGGATCACAGTGGCTAGGTCCGTTTGAGAGAGGAAGGGGGCCAGCCGCCGGGCTTGGCGAAGATGGAAGAACGCAACCCGGGTTACATGGGCCACCTGGGTCTCCATTGAAAGAGACGAATCCAGGTGGACCCCAAGGCTGCGGACGGAGGAGGCCGGTGCCAATGTAGCCCCCTCCCACACCGGCGGCTGAAAATCCCCAGCCTCACCCCCCCGACCCAGCCAAAGGATCTCCGTCTTCGATGGATTCAGTTTTAACCTGCTCTGCTTCAACCAACCAGCAACCGCCTCCAAACAATGCTGGAGAGCTACAGGGGCGACGACCGTTCCCCCCTCCATCAACAGAATGAGCTGAGTGTCATCAGCATATTGAAGGTGACAGAATCAGCCCAAAAAGCTCCCATTACTCAACTGAGCAAGGGGTCGCGATATATAGATGTTAAATAATAGCGGGGACAGCAGGGTGCTCCTGAGGTACACCACACTGAAGTGGAGCACTTTCGGGAGGCTTGGTCCCCGCGACCACACTTGCTGGGTCGGTCCCGGAGAAAGCGAGGCAATCCACTGAAGGACAGTGCCTACGCGACCCGGAAGCGCTGCCAGGCGGTGGAGTCAAAAGGTGGAGTGAGTCGAAGCCACATCAAACGCTGCGGTGAGATCTAACAACACCAGCAGCGCCCGATCCGGCCTTCCAGTCTAGTTGCATGCGGAGGAAGGTGTCTGTGATACAGCCGACAAAAGAACAGTCTCCGTCCCATGCCCAGCACCACGGAAGCCGGACTGGGAAGGGATCCCGAAGGCCGATGTGTCCTCCAGAAAGCCCTGAAGCTGCTCCAACACCACTCTCTCAATTACCTTCCCCAGAAACGAAGATCTGGAAACGGTGGCGGTAATTGGCCAGATCTCCAGGATCTAACGATGGTGCTTTTCAAGAGTGGGCTGGACCACTGCCTCCCTTCAGCCCACCCGAAAAAAAACTCCTTAAGCTTTCAAGGGAGCTGTTGATGATATTCAATAGGTGGGGCCGTAGGGCTCCACCCGGCATGCTTTAATAAGCCAGTGAGGGAATTGCACGGATCCAGAAGAGGACCCAGGTAGTAAGGTCTAACAGCAGCCAGGACCCCTGTCGACAGACGGCTTCAAGAGAGCAGGGAAAACTGGGCCAAACAAAGGGCCGAAAGACGCCTAAGGGGAGCCTCCAGTTCACTTCCATTGTCTCTCTAAAGGTGGAGGGAGAGGTCTTGGCGGAGCGACGCGACTTTATCTGCAAAAAAAGCTCATGAATGCCTCACAGCTGATAGCCAATTGACGAATTTGGCCAGAACCCGTCCAGACAATGAGATTTGAGTGACCGAATAATACGAAATAATTGTGCTGGGTGAGAGCTAGCTAGATGCAAGAGAGGAGGAGAAGAACGCCCTCTTACATCGCTTTGTCGCAATACATCTCATAGGCTTTTTTTTCATAAAGCGTCCTATAAGATGTTCGCGCAGCCTCGTCACGAGATTTCCCCTCCACACTCGCTCTAGCCGCCTGAGCTCCGCTTCATACACTGCTAGTGAGCTCCTCAGTATACCAAGGAGCCAGCCTTGACCGAGGCAGAGGAGGTGCCGGAGGGCAATGACCTCGATGGCATCGCAGACGGAATTCCAGCCTCTTCACACCTTGCCCATCGTGAGGGTGCTAGTAGGTTCAGAGGTCCTGCAGAGCATTCAGGAATCCAATAGGATCCATAAGTCTCCAGCGGGCGGTGCGCCGTCCATAAATCCGCCCGTCGCCTAGACAGGGATGCTAAAGCACGTCCACCTGAACCTTTCAGGGCATAATGGTCAGACTCCATGGCACTTCTATCGATAGAGGATATGACCATATCAATGTTCGACCCAAAAAGACCAAAGTCAGAAGAGTGTTATGCTTGCCGGCCATTTCATAGCGAGTGGGGCCAGAACTTACCAAGGAGAGGCCTAGCGTCGCCATGGATGACACTAGGTCATCTGAGCCCTTTGGGGGTAGGGCGGTTTACCAAATCGAATAAATAAATAAATAAATAAAATAAAAATAGGTCCGCGGCCACCACACACGAGGCGGTGTCGACATGGACGTTGAAGTCACCCAAGACAATAAGCCTGGGGAACCGCAACACCCAGTCAGCCACCACCTCCAGTAGCCGCGGCAGGCCGTCCCCCGGTGCGCTAGGCGACCGGTACACCAAGAGGACGGCCAACCTCTCCGAGGCCATCCACTCCAGGCCGACACATTCCAGACCTGCAATCTCCGGGACAGGAACAGCCCTAAAGGGGATGGTTTCTCGGATGAACATCGCCACACCTCCCCCCCAGCCCTGTGTTCATGACCGGTGGAGGCACGCAAAACCTGGTGGGGAGGCCTCGCCCAAGGCGACGGTCTCCCCTTCTCGCACCCAGGTTTCGGTGATACAAGCCAGGTCCATCTGTTGATCTCCGAGATATTCTCGGAGAACGGTGGTCTTGTTATTTATGGACCTGGCATTGATCAACACCAGTGACGAAGCAGAGTTGCCCTGAATTCTACCACCTGCGTGGTAGAGATCAGGATAGGCTGGGCTACCCAGGATAGGTAGATCAGGATGAGATCAGGATAGGCTGGGCTACCCAGGTCAGGGCACTGGAAAGATTAGGAGCAGCCATTTCATAGGCACCCTCCTTCCACAACATGGTTTGAATGACAATGACAATTGACAATGACAATTGCTATCTTAGCACATGTACATTCATTCAAATTTACTGGCATGGAGATGGCTTTTTAAAAAAATACAGATTTATAAAGATGAAGGATTCTCTTCTGCGTTCCGGTCCATTTTCTTTTTCATTTCAAAGAAGGTAATCATGCCACTTAACATCTAGCATTCCTAAATAATCTAATTAAATCTCTTTTGCATTTCATCTGCTGAATGTAGGGGGAGGATGAGGACGTGTGTGCATGTGGTTGAGGAATAAGCTGATGTCTCCCCTGACTAATAACACTTGGAGAAATTGTCTTAAAAGCATTTTAGGTCACCAGATGGCAAGCAAGGTCATCATACACATGGCACAGCCCAGTGGCTAAGCAATCACATGCTATTTTCCTTGTTCTGCTGCTAGTCTAGCATGTGATTCTTTTTTTAAAAAAACCCTAGTGTTTCTTTCTGCGCCTCATATTTCTCTTTTGCAAATGGGAACAACAACAGTATAAAACTTCCTATGTGAAATTAATGTTTTTTTCATATTGATTTAAGAGTGCAATATCTTATAATTTTAGAACAAAATTGGAATGCTAGACTTGTGGCTTGCAGAGTTAGTTCCTCTACATTTTTTATTTTATTCAATTTATAGGCCACCCTTCCTCATTCATGCTCAGGGCAGCTTACAACATTAAAATACAAGAATAAAATCCATAAAATATAGTTATCAATATCCCAGCGCCATATGTACTTGGATAAGTCAATGGAGTTGGTTTTCTTCTACCATAAAGGGAGTTTCTGTGGCTGACTGGTAGAGCTCAGGTTTTGCATATAGAAAGTCTCAGTTTCAATCACTAGTCTTTCTGGTTAAAAGATTTCTAGCAGCATGTTTAGGGAATAAACCCTTCTTTGCCAGAGCTGTTCACTGTCACAGTGGGCACAACAGAGCTAGCTGGATCAGTAGAAGATATACACCACTTAGAAGCCCTGTGGCACAGAGTGGTAAGCTGCAGTACTGCAGACAAAACTCTGCTCACAACATGAGTTCTGTCCTGGCAGAAGTCAGTTTCAGGCAGCCAGCTAAGGGATGACTCAGCCTTTCATCCTTCTGAGGTCAGTAAAATGAGTATCCAGCTTGCTGGGCATAAAGTTTAGATGACTGGGGAAGGTAATGGCAAACCACCCTGTAAACATAGTCTGCCTATACACTTTTCCACCTAAAGATCTAAGTAGAATTGTAACTTCATCTGCCATGTGCTGGACCATCTTTGTTTTAGAATGCTCCGCTTAGGTCCTAGTGCCTACCTAACAAAACTAGGTAGGCGCTAGGAGCCAGGTGGAGTATTCTAAAACAAAGACGGTCCTGCATGTGACAGATGAAATTACAGTTCTATTTAGATCTTTAGGTGGAAAAGAGTACAGTAAGTGTAATGACCCAGTGCTTGCACAGGAGACAAACTTTTAGCTATATACCATTTGGTCGGCTCTTTTAAAAAGATAAGTAAATCTAGCTTAATAGTCAGTTCAAAGATAAAAGGGTTTACAAGCTACATTTTAAATACAGAGTGGGGTGTATTTAAATCATGACTTGCATACTCTTCCATTAAAAGACCTAAAGAAACCATAGGTGTATACCACTGTTCTGTGATCAAGCAATGTATAGTTTTAATGGTTTTTAAGGTAGATTTTTATTATGCATGATTGTCTGTTAGCCGCCTTGGTGGCCCTGATAAGCACAGAAAAGAGGGATATAAATCTCATAAATATAAAAAAAGCTTTTACGAAGTAGTCTCCAATTTTGTGATAAACGTGATGCTAACACTGTAAATGCTCATTGCAATTAGTGTTAATGCAGTCAACTATGGTTTGTAGATAAAATTGTTAAATCCTAACCTGCCCTGTGAACTGGATCAGAAGCAGGTTTGTGCTTTCCATCTGCTCATCAAGCTGCAGAGCTTGGTCACAGAAGCCATTTAAAAGGGGGATCTGGGATCTGGCTAAATAGCTATTGAAGTTCAGATAAAAAAGGAAAATCAGGAAACCTCAGAGTCTCCTCTGTTCTCTTCCCTACATCCTCCTGTTCCACCTACATCAGCTAAAGTTACTAGGGAGGCAGGTATACATACATTATAATCTTGAGGAGACACTCAGAAGCCTATCAATAGATAGAGATCAGTATTTTTCTAATGACTGAAAGATATCCTATGTTTGGAAGGGAATTTCTACACCAGCCTGTATCTATTGCTTCAACAGAGGATACTCTCCTGTCTGCCACTTTCCCTACATAGTACATTTGGTTCTAAAATTAAGCCTCTCCCCTGCCATTCTTCTTCTCCTTGTGGCAATGCCTGCATTTGGGAAATAAAACAATAGTAATTTCTCCAAGCAAAGGATTTAACTTCAGAGAATGGTAAAGGAGAGTGATGTTCTAGGACAGTGGTGGCGAACCTTTGGCACTCCAGATGTTATGGACTACAATTCTGGCATTCTGGCAGGGCCATTCTGGCAGGGGCTGATGGCCAATTGGCCATTCTGGCAGGGGCTGATGGGAATTGTAGTCCATAACATCTGGAGTGCCAAAGGTTCGCCACCATGGTTCTAGGACATCTTCTTTCTGTAGTAGTGAAGAGGGAACTGAGGTAAAAGGTCAGCCCCACCTCCTCCTTTAATTCAGAAGCAGGAGAGGGAAGAGGGAGAGCCTCCCACTTCTTCAAGCTCTAGAACTTTCCAGTGCTGGCCTGCAAATGCCCGGTTCCCTTGTGGGACTGTACAAAGGGCACAGTGAGTGAGATGATGATTAGATGTATATCTCATAGTCAGAGGTGACTTTGCTATCCTGTATGAGTGGATATGCAAGTGACGATTTCAAAGGTGTAAAAGTTGACCTGCATCCTGTACTGCAATTGTATCAGGAAAAACAACTTGGCCTCATGGGAATGGTTTGCACATGTACAACTGCAAAACAAGTGATGACTTCCATGTGTGCATGAGTCATGTCTTATCAAAGACCATGCACAGAGATTTCATATCAACTCAAACATAATGCATTTCAGTTGCAAGTCAGCTGGTGAGTAATCAAATGATGAAAAATTCAGTGTTGTCCTTTTGTTATTGTTGTTTGGTTCAAATTATTCCACACAGATCCATGTATATAAGTATGGTGCTAAATATATTAATAATAAAGTTATTGAACAGCAGACTGGTATATATAAGCCAGCTCTTATTTCATATATGAGGATGTGTGGCATAAGCAATCTGGTTTGACATAAATGAGCAGCTATTAGTTCTATTCACTCTAAGAAAATCTTTATCAAAAACATTTTAACAGCTTGATGAACGCTTTGGCAAAATCTATGAATGTCCCAGTGTGACACATCTGGAAAATTAAATGGGAGATAATTATTCTCATTTTTCTGCCCATGTTCATGTGGCAGTTCAATTTCAAAGCAAAAAACACTGCCTTTTGAGTGAGCCCCAGAGGTTGTCGCAGAACTGACACCAGAGCCCAGCATGTCTTACTGTCTGAGGCAGTAAGTAACTCTAATTCTCTGAATTTTCTGCAATTAGATAAAAATATTTTGTTAATAAATCATTTCAGACACAAATGTAAACTTTACTCATATGGCAAGTACTATTTTTATAGGCAAAACAACCACACATTTATCCAGACCCTTCTTGGTATTCAAACGCAGTGGTGTCTTCACAATACACCATTCGAATGGCTCTACCTTACCAAAACTCCATGTTAGGAGTCTTGTTTCCTAAAACCTATAAAAATTAGCATATTTTAAAAGTGAAGGGTTGTTTAGTATTGCTTGGTACTTCTACTGATTTCCTCTACTTTCTTTTTTAAAAGAGCAAACAGATACCAGAAGTGAAGTGGCATTCCCATTTCGGGGAGAATGACAAGTAAACCACTGATGACTCCACCAAGCATTTACACTGAAGGAGAGGTTCAGTTCAACAATATACATCTTCACATGCAGAAGTTTCTGCCCTTGGCATCTCCAGTTAAATGATTTCAGGAAGCAGCTATTAAGAGAGAGAATTCACTGCTTGAATTATTGCTCGAGGGGCATTTTGGAGTGCCTTGAGAGAGGCCAGGCTGCAAAGTCACACTTTACAGACATAATTTCTTCTGTCCATAGAATCCTTCTGGTGGATCTAGGCCATTTTTTTCATTTTACAAGTTTTTAAAAAAACCTCTCTCAGATAGAAGATGACCTAGTATTTATGAAGTAACAACCCGAAAGCCAAATCCAGGAAACCATCTTCTGGGAACTGAACATAAAGTAGGTGATCCTATGGTTAAGGGACATTGAAACTTTCTTATTTTCACTGAAATTTTCAAAGATTATCTTATTTAAGTTTTAGTGAGAGATATTAGAGACCAAAAATGTCTCAAGTCAAGTTTTCAAGGATCAAGTGACAGCACTTCTCTGAACTGCAGCAACTGCCACCCATCTTGAATTCTGAGGGCAACATGTGCTTGAATACCAGCTAAACAAATAGCCTACTCAAAGAAGCCTTGCACGCACCAGATCATGCATGCACTCTGCCAGGCCAGTCCTTTCAAGCACATACTCAGTGCAGAAAAATGTCTCTTCCTCCTCTCCATTTCCCTGGATGCCAGACACAGCCTTCTCCTGGAACCAGCCGAGCAAAGCTATGCAAAGCAAGTAACCTAAATGGAGCCATTCTTCCTATAAACAACATGCTGCAAATGGCAGAGACATAATAAATCAGGATATCCTCGCTGGCTTTGAAGATCCAATGAGATGGGACGGGGTGAGGGATATGAAAGTAATCCCCTGATACCTCAACGCAGGAGATAGCAAGCAGGAAGACAGAATGGTCAGGAAGAGAGTTGGCAGGTTTGGAGGTTTGTTGGCAAGATATTCAGAATATAGTTTAGATGAAACCATACGCAACACACAACAGTTAAACCAGTTAATCCTCAATGGGATTAAATTATTTTAAATCAAACTATTCAGTATTCAAGATTGAATTCCAGCCATCTATCCATCTCTCCCCATAAATCCCTTTTGAAATAGTATATATACTATCACACACAAAACCAAGCACAATTCTTTTTAAGTTTTCCAGCAAGAATGCTAGACTGAGACTCCTCCATTAGTGGAATGTGCATATTGCTACAGATGGATACATTTGGTACTAACCAACAAGAATCAGCACTCTCAGCACAGATATGCAACAGTTCCAAACCTCTGCAGAGGAGCAGGGGGAGTGTTATGATGACGGGGATGGCATAGGAGAAGCACGTTCGGAAACACTGGTATTAATCTTACTACTCAAACGATCAAAGCTTTAAGCCTTCTTCCAGCCTAAGGAGTGTTCATAGACTGCAGGAAGGCTTCAACTTTGATGAGCAGGGTGGGAGGATGCACACCAGAATCTTTAATGGTAGTTCTCCTACCCTGTCCCCACCATCTTCACTGCCAGCCTAAGATAGAATATACAGGGAATTGAGTACAAAACTCTTATATCTTGAAAGGTAGAAACACCACAATCTTTCCTCCCTAAAATTATCTTCATGCTCATAAAGGCATGTCCATATCTTCATGCTCATAGAAACTTGGGCAACTCTTCACAGGCATAATTAATGCCTGTGGAGGCTCGGGACAGCTCACATGGCCTCGTGCAGGCAGCCCCGAAGCTGCAGTGAACCGCACAGGCAGCTCCACATGGAGCCGCCTCGGGTTCATCCTGTTCATTTTACCTCTCTTCCCTGCACAGCTCTGAATGGATGGAGGGACACGCCCCTGGAGGTCGGAGGGCAGCATGGGTGTGTCCCTCCAGCCGACCAGAGCTGCGCAGGGAGGAGACTTAAGTAAACAGAAAACTGGAGGGGCCAAAAGCGATGCTCTCATGCTGGTGCGCTTCGTACCACGCCAGCACAAAGACGCCACTTTTGAAAAAACTCGCTCAGGGCAGGAGTTTAAAAATGGCGGTTTCCTGCCATTTTGGGAGGGTTGGCACAGCGCTGCTGCACCAGCTGTGCGAACAGTGCCCCAGGGACAGTGTTTTTACTGTCCCTAGGGTGCTGTTTTCTGCTGGTGCAGAAACAGCTTTGGGTTTTAAAATCCTGAAAACTGAGATTAGCAGGAGTCAACATTCTTCACTAGAGTTCATGTAAAATCATAAAAGTTGAGCTGTGTTCATGCTACAGCCTTGCTTGTAAAGCAAAGTTCAATCAACACAGAGCCAGAGACAGAAGAAACTGCCATTTAGTCTGTAGTGGTGATTGTCTCAGAAGATTGTCACAGAATGAACAAGGCAACATCTCGTTGGTGCAGACAGTCAAGAGGTGGTAAAATGTGGTAATCTTAAGTACACAGTTGGAGTAAATGTAGTTTTTATCAGCACTTTAGAAACCTGGCTAAACTGTGGCTAACACAGGGAGTGAAAAAGTATGGAAAAGGTGAGAAAGGGGTCAAGCCAGTTAGGGTAAAGGTCATCCCTTCCTATGCAACAGACATAACACAGTGGTGGTGTGACTCCAGCCAAGCACGCTGTTGGGACTGTCAGCCGTTTCCCCAAGATTGCTGTACATTTCCAGCCAGAAGAGCCCCGGCCTGCTCTGTACCCTGCAGCTAGTCTGAGCAGTGCTCAGATACCCAGCTGGTTAACCGCAACTCTATCTTAATCAGAAAGGCTGCTGAGGGTCCTGCTCCCACGTTTCCCCTGGGGTGTCCGGAAGCATAAATAGGCACAGGCATAAACTAGGGGCATGAAAGGTAATCACTGGGCCCAGGAATAAGGAAAAACAAATAAACCTCCTCCTTCCCCTCTTGGCATATGGGCTGTGGGAGTCTGTTTTAGGATGTGCTAAGTCTGCACTGTTTCCAAGCAAAGGTGGTATTTATGCTGGAGGGACATGGCACCGGCTGCAAGACAGGAAAGTTATGAGGCTGAAGCAAACTGGGCAGTATAAATGCCACACTCTGTAATCAGGGCCATCTCTAATTCTCTTCCTGGTACTGCCCGGTGAGAAGGGACTTTAGTGAGATTTTGTCTGAGGTAAGCACACAGATTGGGCCTCCCAGAGGTTTCAATTGAAACTTTCCCCCCTCCCTACCCTATTTTTATCCCTGGCTATTTTTGTCAGTGCATAACATAACAATGTGTAATAATAATGAAAATGTCTTTCTACAGCTCTTTCTGAGCATTCAGAGAACATTAACTTCCATCATTTCAGGAATATTTGCCATGATGATATCAGTAGCCCCATTTTAGAGATAGGAAGCCGATATTGACTGTAGATGTTCAGTGGTCAGAGATCAATGTGAACTGGGACTTAGGGAATAAGCCCAAACAGATATACTCAGAAGTAAGTTTCATGTTATTCCTTAGGATCACAGACTTCCTTCCCAGTTGATGGATCATACCGCTAGCCCCTACAACACACCAGATTTTTTTTTAAAAAATGATACCGTTAATACACATTACGTTAAAACCCACAAGTAAAAACATTTAAGCTTTTTCGTCCCCAACCAAGAATGCTGCAGCAGCGGCGAGGCTGAACTTAAGCCCTTAATGAAGACACCTTTCCAGTGTGATTATCTTCCTATTTCAAGTGTAATAGATGTCCACCTGTCATAAACAGGGCTGAATTTAAGTTGGCAAGTGAAGATGTTGCCCAAGTCAGCCCTGAAACCTGCAACAAATAGTGCCTTTCCTTCCTTTACTACCTATTACAAATGACCAGCACCCATTTGAAGAAGAGAGAAAAGGGCTTCTAGTTCGAGGGCTTAATCTCAACATGTCCCATTTTGGAAATCAGTCACTGGTTCCACCTCCACCACCACCAGCAGGGAATTTGAAATGTATTCCGTAGAAACAGAAGTTGGGATCCTGGTCTTTTGCCCATCATGACTAGTTATGTCCCCTTCCCATTTCTGGTTCTTTAAAGCAACTCCAGAAACAACTCCTAGATAGCACACCAGATCCTACAACTGGCTAACAAAATCTGGCTTCCTGTCTAGCTCACTGCCTATCGAATGCTGGTGTTTTGGGAAGGCGCGCGCCCTCTTTGTGTCCTTAGGGCTGCTCATTTATTTTTAATCAGAAACAATCCCGTGCCGCATGTGGGAGGCTGATTTACTTTCACTGCATGCCACTGCCTCATGCCCTGCTTCGTAGCCAGGGAATGTTTTTGAAAACAATAAGTGACATCATGATTTGTTTCTCTTTAGACTATGGGAAAACATGAGGCTGCAGGAAGTGGGGAATCCGACCTGTCATTCCTCAGACTGCAGGGTGGGGGAGAGAAGGGGGCGATTTCACCTTGCATGGAGAAGTGCCACTTTCCTTCTCAGGAACTAAGCCCAGAGAAAGAAAGAAAAAACTAACTGTAGGAACAGACAACCGTGCTGAGCTTGAAGTAGCTTTGTGAATCTCATTTAGAAGTTCACAAATCCACTTGGAGCAAAGCACAGCTGTCTGTGCTTACATTTAGTCATTAGTCTCATGTGCAATGCTATTTACTTGTCTGGTTATCAAGTAGGCCTTTTCTCTGCTAATCTCATGCTTTGCTTCCTGAATGGCGGAGGAGACGGAAAGCCTTGCTGAGAGCAGAGAAAACCATCCTTGCTGCCGAGTTCAATAGGGAAGCAACAGGTGGACCTCTTGAGCTGATCATTTAGGGCAGTGGATGGAAGGATGCTCTCGGTCTCCACTTGGAGAAACAGATCAGAAGGAACTGCAAGAAGCCATCTAAGTAGCCTGTTGTTTATAACTGACACTGAGGGTAAGATGTGCAGAGATGTCAGGATCCTCCTCCCTTGCTTATCTTCTACATAGTGCAAGTTGACCAGGCTAGCTAAAAACGATTGCCTGCTGTAAGACGGGACATCCTGACGGCTGGAAGTCTGCCCAGCAATTGCCTGAAATACCGAGCAAGCACCGGGCAACAAAGCAATGCGCAACCACACTCATATTACATGGATTCTTTGCATCATGGGCTTGCTGAGTGGCGAGGCCAGGGAAGAGAGTTTATCCTCCTCGGCTAACATCCTGCAGTTGGAGCACTTTCACAGAGGCGGAGAGTTCTCAAGACCAACCTCTGCAAAAGCGCGGACTCTCTTTACCCACTCGCATCCATAAACTCTTGAACAGACCCCCCGCCGCCGCGCCCCCCCCCCGGCAGAGATGCCAGAATTGCAGGGAGGAGGGGGCGCTCGAGAAAGCTGCCAGACCCCCTCCTGCTTCCCCGCAGCAGCAGCAGCAGCAGCAGCAGCAGCCTCTCCTTTACCTTGCTCTCCTCGTCGTCTTCCTCGCCCTCGTCGTCTTCGTCGTCCTCCGGCTCTTCTTCCCCCTCCACGGCAGCACCAACAAACGCAGAGGCGGCGGCGGCGGCGGCGGCAACTGCCTTCATCTCCGGAGGGTGACTCTGCGCTTCCGCGCGCGCAGTCCGGGGTGCAGCGTCCTCCTCTCCCTCGCGAGGCTCCTCTTTCTTTTCGTCCTCCTCCCCTTCAGTCCCGATGTCTTCCTCCGGGACCCTTTCCCCCTTGCCCTTTGCTTCCTCGCCCGTTTCGGTCCTCGGAGGTCCCTCTCCGTCCTCCCGCCCTCCTCCGGTCCCCTCTTCCCGGTCTGCTGCAGCCTTCGCTTGGGTCTCCGCGGCTCGGGGCTGTCCCTCGCCTTCTTGCTTCGCCGCCGCCGCTCTCTCTGCTACACCTTTGTCCTCCGCCGAGGATCTCAGCTTCACAAAGACCGAGGCGAGGATGACGGCCAGCACTGTGAAGAGCAGCGGGAGCGCGAAGTACCACTCCACCGCCGCCTCCATCTCGCCCGCAGCTCTGCCGTCCGCCCCTGACCTCGGGAGCTGCTGCTGCGGGTGCTCGTAATCACGCGCCGCCGCCGCCTCCTGCCCGTCTCTGCTCTCCGGCGGACGCTGGGCTACTGGCCGGCCCTGGCGACTTGCAGAGGTCTGCCTGCACGCAACCCTCTGACAGCAGCAGCAGCAGCAGCGGGCGAAATTCCTTCTTTTCTAAAGCGGGGTCGGGTTTCACAACACACGCGTCATTTCCCGAGGCCCTGCCCACAGCTGCCTCCTGTGCTACTCAGGGAACACAAGTTGCGATGGCTTCCTTGCTCTTGCTTGGGTGGAGGCCCTGATCCTTGGGGGGATGCAATTTACAACAGCGCATAAAAGTGGGGAATCGACTCCCTCCGTCCCCTACAAAGACCTATGAGGGGTGTTTTTTTTTGGGGGGGGGGCGTGCGTGCGGAGACTAATATACAGTAAGCAAGTTCCCTAATCAGGTTGAGTGAAGATGGCTTTGTGAGCGCACTTCCCCCACTGCTTCCAGGGATTTAATCCAATCCTGGCTTCCACGGTAATCCTTGGAGCATAAGGGCTGTAGGCAGGGCATTTATTTGGCGATTTGTCTGTAGACTGCAGGGCACTAAAAAGATAAAAAGCTAATTCACCTAGTTAAAGCCCCAGGGCCTATGTGGGATTTTGATAAATGATGCTGGGAATAGACTGGCCACATAATGAATTCTTCAGCCCAACCATGGTCTACATGTAAACCTCTTCCCAATAATTAACTGGCATAATACATCACTGGTGCTTACTTTGTAAATTGTATTTTTTAAAAAATCTGATATTTCTCCCTGATTGAGGACCCAACCTGGATTTTCACATTGTTCTCCTTAATTCTCACAACAACCTTGTGAAGTAGGCTAGGTTGAGAGATTGTGACAGACCCAAGGCAGACTTCCATATTTGAGCAGGGGATCCTAAACTGGTCCTCCCAGGTCCTAATCCAACACTCTAACCACTACACCAGCCCTCTTAATCACTCAGCACCTGCAGGCTTGTACAGACTCTCCTATCTCAGTCTATCAGATCATTCATATATGTTTTTATTTTTCTTTTGCTAAAAATGAACGTTCACTTCACACAATCCAAAGGATTCTGTCCATCATGGATGGACTTGGATTTAGAACCAGTGAGCCTGTAGATTACAAACAGGACTTTAGTTCAGTTTCTTAATCCAGAGATAGGGGTTGGATTCTGACTATGTTTCCCATCAAAAAGCTGAAATTTTCCTGCCTTTCCTCTCCTCCCCACCACAAAATGTTGCTTCCGAGGGAGAGGGGACACTGAGCAAAGACAAGAGGGAGGTCAGAAGGGGGAATTGGTGGAAACTGCCCACTTAGCATGGATCGCTAATGCATAGATCTGTGCAGCGAAGAGTTACATTAGATTAACTGTCCAGTATGACCTAGATAGCCCAGCCTAGCTTGATCTCTTCAAATCTTGGGAGCTAATCAGGGTCAGCCCTGGGTGGTATTTGGATGGGAGACTCCCAAGAAATACCAGGGTTGTGACCCAGAGGCAGGCAGTGGCAAACCACCTCTGAATGTCTCTTGCACTGAAAACCCCACCAAGGGTTGCCGAAAGTCAGCTGTGACTTGACTGCAAAAAGCCCCCCCCTCCCCAGTGATGGTGAACATTTTTATTCATACTGCAAAACAAATGGGAATGTGTGTCCCATCCAAATGGTGCAGCAGAAATGACTTGCTTCCTGCCATGAATCACAACGTGGCTGTGCATCTGGTCAGTGCATGCAGTGCCTGGTTCCAGCAAGCAGTTTGCACGCAGAAGAGCCTGCTCATGCACATGAACCTCAGTTGTTTGCTTGGATCAAATGTGCAGCCTTGGATCAAAAACCATCTCTCTGGTCAAAGCTTTATTCATATATACAATTGGAATATGAAACACTTGATTCACAGGGATGGTGAAAGAATGAACAAGATCTATAAAGCACTTTATCCATTCGGAGAACTATATACACTATAGTTTTTACCCTCTCACCCAGGCCCTCTACACTTAGCACAGTTGGAAGCCTTCTGCCAACTTTTCCACCAAAGGATGTTGGAAGAAGGATCCTTAGGACAGACTCGCAGGGGTAGGGAACCTGCGGCTCTCCAGATGTTCAGGAACTACAATTCCCATCAGCCTCTGTCAGCATGGCCAACTGGTTGAACCAGCAGCCAATTGGCCATGCTGGTAGGGGCTGATGGGAATTGTAGTTCCTGAACATCTGGAGAGCCACAGGTTCCCTATCCCTGGGACAGAGGAAGGTTTCAAACTTTGCAGAGGGCACTGGTGGGAAACAGACCTCTGTCTTACAACAGCAAGGTGGGAAGGGCCCCTAAATATATTTAAAATGAAGCACAAAGCAACAGAAGACATTTCAAGCAGAGTTAAAGTTTTCACTGAAAGCACTGAACAGTAATCGTCCTGTTGGGTTTATAAGGATAGCTGCTAATTGTTGCCTAGAACTACAATATGTTTCTTCCCAATGACTGCTTTTTATTCTTCCTCCAAGGTAAAAGCATTTTCATAGGAAACGAGCATTACTTGACTTGTCACACAGCGCAAGACTTCAGGCAGGAAAGGGAAATTAAAGAGTGCATGCCAAACTTATCTCCTGGGGCTATTCGGCTCTCCTGCAAACAGGAATGATTAGTCCAACAGCTCCCCCTCCTGTGTCAGCTAAAAAAGAAAAAGGAGAAAGAATGCACAACAGCCTGACAGTACAACCACTATTTGTTGGTGGGGCTTCAATCATCACCAGGCTGATATATAGCCAGACACCGATTGTTTGAGTAGCCTTGAGAAGGGGTGGTGGTAGTGACAAGTGGTCTGCTTTTATGGTTTGTAGAGAAGAGAGAAGAGCTTTTACCCATTCTAAATTTTGAAAGAAGACAGATACAACTGGTTGAACCAGGGGGAGTACAAAGGCCAGAGAATTCCACCCCTAGCTTCATATCTGTATTCTACAGCTTCTAATGCTTGTTTGGATTCTGGCACAGCACCCAAAGAGAAGCCATAGAACTGTAAGCCAGACAAAGCAAATAGCATTGCACATACGTTTTAGAAGGACCTCAGACTTCCATCTTCACCCCCCACTTAACATTGACAGCACACACCTCACATTTTTCAGAAGACATGTACACATGAGCCCAGTTTTATTACCCAATAGAAAGCACCCGAATGTATTGTGGAACTGGGTTTTTGTTCCATGTAGGTATTAGCAGTTGGACCATTCCTCCCACTATAGGGCTTCATTGGAGGCAAGGGGGTCTCTAAGATTGACAGCAGAGCAGGGCACTGCTCTCCCAAAATGGATGCCCTTCAAATAGGTTTTTAGGATCCATTTGTTGTTTTCAAGCCTGAGTAGGAAGGGGCTTTTCCCCCTGCTCAAGGTGGTTTAATCAGCACTCCAAGCAGTCCAGTTTCCATTAATTCTGCTTCCAAATGATCCAGACATTTGCATTTATGAACCATCAACGGCAGCCTACATCTTTAGTTTGAAACCCTGAAAAAGCAATCCACTCCTTCAATCTCTGGCATCCCTGCCGTAACAACTCACATCACCTCAGGACCCGTTCTGGGGTACAAAACCAGGTCCTTTTGCCCTGGTGTGTTTGTGTGTCTTCATATCCATGCCACCACGCCCCCTTGGCGTGTGGGTCCTCCTTCCATAATTACTGTTTTCTCTTTCAGGGGTCTGCAACCTGCGGCTCTCCAGATGTTAATGGACTACAGTTCCCATCAGCCCCTGCCAGCATGGTCAATTGGCTATGCTGGCAGGGACTGATGGGAATTGTAGTCCATGAACATCTGGAGAGCCGCAGGTTGCAGACCCTGACATGCTGCTTCCACAGTCTTTTTAGGACTGGTAATTATCACCCTTCACTAAATGCTACTCGAGTATGAAGTTGGGTTTTATTTTTTTTTAATAAAACTCATTTCTGTGCTGACCACTGCCTGCTTATTTTTAGAGTTTTTCACATGGGGCCATCCTGGTATACATAGGCTATGGATCCTAGTTATACCCCCTCGTTCTGTTTTCAGCTAATTTCCCCAATTTAAGTGGAAATTGCCTGCCTAGATTAACAGAGAAAGGTAAAAAATGTAAAAGGTGTGTCGAATTCTTTTGATTCAGCCCAATTTACTTAAATTAAATTCAACGTAGCTGGCATAAACCAAAGCACTGTAGTTGGATAGTGGTTCAAGGTTTATAACTTCATTAGCTGAAATGGCTTTTATTCCTTTCCTGAGGACTGGGACCAAGGAAATCCAACAATGGCCTAGGCAAGTGGAACATTCCTTGGGTTGTAGCTAGAAGATAGATAATCCTAGCAAGACTGTGATTATTAGCATGCAGATAATACAATTTTTGGAACAAAGCAGCTGCAGTACTTAATATTTTCTTCCATGCTGCATTATATTTCAAAAGGAGAAGGAACAGAGCTGAGCTCCAGGCACAACTCAAAAGGGAAGTGAATTAAAATAGACATTTGGGGAAGCAGCAACGGATTGGTATTTCTTTTGTCCCAGAGCACTTACCAAGACTTTTCATCTTAGAAAAACTATCAGAAAAGTTAGTGCAAGAGACAAAATCTAACAGAATAGTGATATGATTCTTTGAAAAAGTGGTAGTCTACATGTATTCAAATATCTCTATCTTCTAATTGCTTAAATTCCTTACAAAGGTCTGGCCTTCCAGTTTCACTTTGATAGATTAAAATCAAACAAACCTGACAATTGTAAATCCAGATTCCCAGGTGGCCAGGGACAGCACCGCCCAACCACCTTCAGAGGGCTTTCTGGCGGTGAGGGGAGGCAGAAAACTTAAAAAAAAAAAAAACACCACTGCCAAAAAGCCTTCCATAGGGCTTAATGGACTGGGCAGTGGCACAACCAGCTGCAAACCTGGGTTGAAGTCGACTAATGTCAGCTTCACACCTGGAAACAACCTGTCCATCCTGCCCCCATGCTGATGTCCAATTGGGATGCCAGAACTGCTCCACAGGGGCCCAGAGTTCAGGTTTTTGCCGCTGTGGGAATGAGGGGCAGCCGATGCCTTTTCCCCCTCTGCCAGTGTAGGTGCCCCGTGTGCCCATGGAAGGGGCAAATATGTTGGCGTGGCCCTCTGTGCTCTCTAAACACTTTCCCCCATCTGAATTCGGCTCAAAGTTTCCTAGATTGCATAAGCTGCATTTGGCATAGGAGGAAGTATGCTAGAAGTGAACTCACACATTCACGATTGTTAATATGGATACTTTGGTATCACGAAATAGCCAAAATCTGATTTTCCAAGAAAAGGACATAGAATCCCCGGCTAAAGCTTTGAGTCCCTGCAACTGACAGAAAACTGTCCAATAACATTTTGAAAACTAATTTTTCTTGGTTTTTGGTAAAAAGAATCTAGGGTCCTGACTGAGAGCAGTTTAATTGAAAGAGGAAGAATGTACAGTTTTAAAGATACCCAAGACCGGAAATGCTGGAGACCACTTTTTGCCCGATATGCTACTTGGCATGGGAGGATCTAACAACGTCCACTATGAGCATAAACATTGGCTTTCTATTTTTGTAGAATTTGCTTCCCTCTACTGGAGGAAGATGGCTCTTCAACATATCTTTGAGAAGGGGATTTCATTGCAGCATCTGCTCTTTTTACTATACTAACAAGCTACATAATAAAAACTCAGTACTAGAGGACAGCTCAACACACTTCTCCAGACCCAGTGCCATCATACACACCACAGCTGCACAGAAATGTTTTGACAGTCACAGTGCAACCAAACTTTTACAAAGTTCTCTGCAAATCAAACGTTTATTCTGCCCCCTCTGATTTTGTGGCACTCCACTGGAAAGGTTCAAGCCATATGGAGAAGGCTTCACTACCATCAAATCCAACCTGATACAGAGTTTATTTGATAAGAGAGGGAATTGAGAAGCAAGAAGAGGAGGGATTATTAATTAGGCTGAGAGTTTGAAGGCGCAAAACAATGTGTGGGACTTTCAGTCAGGTTAAGGAATCTAAACACTATACCATATAATAGCAATAGCATACACAAGACCCTAATGGTATCTATAATAACATGTATAAATAAATTGCAAGCACTGCTATCCAGCTTCTCTGCAGCTACCATGGGTGAAAGCAGCAATTGAGGAGTGGAAGACAATAGAGGAAGATATGGCAGCAGTCAGAGTTTAAGCAAGGAAAAGGAAAGAGGGGTCTAGTGCATAAGGCCTATCCCATTCTGCTCCTTCACTCAAACCATAGGTATACTATACTTTACTCACCATAGGTATACTATACTATACGTGCTAATATGACTTTAGGCTTAAAAGTGTTGCTGCTGAATATCAAATCAGTCCATAGGGAAAAGACTATCATTTATTTATTTTGGATTTATATCCTGCCCTTATCCCCGAAGGGCTCTGGGTGAATCACAACACAATTCAACAATAAATAAATATTAAAATATAAACCCTCGTTTAAAATGATCAGTTAACACTTTAAAAAAGTAAAAATAGTTTAAAATTAATGCTGCATAAATTCGTTCTTTCCACCATCCCTCCCTTCCTCCTCCCCCTGGAGACCAAATTTTTTTTAAATTATGTTCAGACAATCTGGCTGGCTAGTTGGAAAAGGCCTAGTGGAACAGCCATGTCTTGCAAGCCATGAGGAATTAACATAAGTCCCGCCCGCCCACAACAATCTAGGACAGTGGTGGCGAACCTTTGGCATTCCAGATGATATAGACTACAATTCTCATCAGCCCCTGCCAGCATGGCCAATTGACGGTCCTTGTGATCTCTTCCAACTCTATGATTCTATGAACAGGTTTCATAATAAACTTTCCACAGTTGTTTGCCAGGAACCCTTTGAATTCTCAGCCCTAGAAGAAAATATTTACTGGTTCCAGGCTTTATGAATATAGTCTGGGAAATAGTAGCCCATGGGCAGTTATTTTTTGCATGCATGGGTTTCCAGTTTTCCTAACTGCAAGTTGTTTGTCCTGGTTTTGTGGATTTTTTCCTCCCTGCTGTTAATATCTTAAATTAAGCATTGGGAGGAGCTGTAAAATACCTACATTCTCAAATACCATCATTATTCCACTGACTTATAGCAAAGGGGCACAGATTCCTTTGTCACTTCCTTACTATGAAGGTGTTTGCCTCGACTCCAGAGGTGTACATTTCTGGACAAAAATACCAGCACCTTACAGGCTTAATTAGGTAGTGATCTCTCAATCCTCTCTCCAGCAAATGTCCATACAGAATGCCTTTATTTTAAACCTCACAAATGTCTATTTCTATGAAGGTTTGCTTGGAAGTAAAACCAGAGTTCAGTAGCATTTACTCCCACATGTACAAGCACAGCACCTCAGCTTTGACCATTTCCAGTGTGGATAATTTGCCTGTTGTATACTAAGGAGCAATCCATCATTATCAGCTTCAAGATTTCACTTAACTAAGTATGCCGCATGAATACACTTTAGTGCTACCAAGAACGGTGGGTTTTCATATCTTAGCAACCTTCAAATTTATATGGATACTTTGGTCAAGCAATGGCTCATTTGTGAAATCTGGTTGCTGCTTTAGTCATCTGAGGGAAATCAAAGTACCGTATATACGTGCATATAAGTTGAATTTTTCAGGACATTTTTTGTGCTGAAAAAGCCCCCCTCGACTTACACGAGAGTCAGGTGTATTTTAAACAATATTTTAGGGTTTTTACTTTGGCGGCCGCCAGGGGGCACCAAAGTAATAGCGGCACCAAAATGTCAAGATTTTTTTCAAGAGACTCTCCTGATGATACCACCCAAGTTTGGTGAGGTTTGGTTCAGGGGGTCCAAAGTTATGGACCCCCAAAAGGGGTGCCCCCACCCCCCATTGTTTCCAATGGGAGCTAATAGTAGATGGGGATACCCTTTTGAGGGTCCATAACTTTGGGCCCCCTGAACCAAACTTCACCAAACCTGGGTGGTATCATCAGGAGGGTCTCCTAAAGATACTCGGAAATGTTGGTACTGCTAACACAAACATTCCTCCCCTGACCAAAAATCCAGTTTTGAAGGATTTTAACTCTTGTGTTTTAGCTTGGTTGCTGATTGAGCTAAGGTTTTTGTACTTTTAAAGTTATTGTTGCTACCATATTGTTTTTGTTGACCCTCTTTTCCACTTACAGAGCTAGTTTACTGTTTTTCTTTGAAATAAATATTCAAAAACATTTAACCTACTGATGCATCAATTAATGTAATTTTATTGGTATCTATTTTTATTTTTGAAATTTACCAGTAGCTGCTGCATTTCCTACCCTCGACTTATATGCGAGTCAATAAGTTTTCCCAGTTTTTTGTGGTAAAATTAGGTGCCTTGACTTATATGTGGGTTGACTTATACACAAGTATATACGGTACATTAGTTGAGTGCCACCTAACCCAGTTCTGAAGATGCACCAAGTTGCCTTCTAGGAATCTTTCAAATAACATCCTTAGTTTTAAAACTATGATGTATGACTGCAGATGCTACACAAGAATAAAATATTGCTTTAGAGGTTAAGGATTGTAGAATCAGTGATTTGCACATTGTTAAGTGAACCTGCAGTGTTACCTCCATGCTAATATGAGAAGAAATGTGTGAAATAAGAATTAGAACAGCACCCTACACAGAAATTTTGATAAAGCACACAAGAGATGTATCTCATTACTTAGACAAAACAATACAAAGTGAGGTAATGGAAAATAACATATTTTATTTTAAATAAAAAGGAACATAATGATTATCTAAACAGAACAATTCAGAGCAATCCTGGCTCTACTGTATGGATAGTTAGGGGAGCTGGCAGTTTAATGTTAAAAACAGAGTTCAGAGAGACTTCTTCCCTCACAAAGGGAAGAATACAGCTCCAAGGACTTGAAAAGGTAAAAGTTCTTATCAACATAATGACATGGTCATTAGGAATTTAAGAAAGAAAAGTTTTTAGTACATTTCTCCAAATAAGCAGTTGTTGCTTTAAAGTGGATCTGAAAACAGGGTCATCAAGTTTGACTTAAGTCTGCGAGAAGAGTTACGCCAACATGCATTCGCTGAAAATCCATACGTGAGAAAGCGAGCCACTGTCAACAGAAATTACCATTCTGGTGAATGCTACAGTACCCTGTGGCTTGGATCCAATGGAGGATTTTTGCAGATGGAAAGGGTGGCAGCAGTGGGGTATATATGACTGGTTACTGACTTCTGCTGCAGATCTCTATCTCCTGCTTACCCTGTCCCCAGGGATCCCTGCTTCTACAAAAACAGCATTTCTGGGGGCATTTTTGGCTGCCAAGGGCACAAGGGATGAGGGGAAGAAGAGGAAATTTTGGACCAGAAATGTCTTTTTTCTGCTAAAATTACCAGTGGATCCAAGCTTATGCCTTAGCCTTTAACTTGATAACATACATTATGAATCTATGTAACTCCAGATGTACCGCAGTTTGCAGAACTTTAGTGCTTCCTACCAAACCTGGCTGTTCACAGCAACTCTCAAGGACAAACTAGATGTGATGGAGATCTACAAACAAACTATCCACAGCACCTGTGCCTCCCCTGTCAATCTGGACAAATATGGCATTTGGAATAACCACTTCATGTACCATTTTGATCATCTTAGCCCCCCCCCCACCCCCCAGCAGTTGTTATTAGTCAGACCAGACACACATTAGTGTCTCCATGGTAACTGCAAGGCAAATAACAGCACTGGGAGGTCAACTGAGATAGCAAAAATGACATATGAGAAAAAAACCCGAATGTTCTCCCCACTTTCTATCTGAGCCCTATTTACAGCTTCTTAAAAATGGGAGGACTCTGTTCACACATCTCCTGTTGCTGTGGCTAAGCTGGCCTTCAATATTAAGTAGGCTTATAGAGTAAAAAACAGGATGCCATCTTGAATGTCATCCATCATAGTTTAACAATGCTAGTAAATGTGTACAAAAATCCACTAATTTTACTGCAAAATGCCTTACAAGTGACATTAAAATCACCAGTCCTGAGAGAAAGATAATTACTTAGTATCATAAAGGGCAAAGAGGCACCAAGTTAATTATGCTTGCTTGGACTGCTGGACAAACCAGGGACTGCCCCAGAATCTTTACTCTCTGCCTATACTGTCTGCCCAGTGTGAAACTCAGGAACCTGCTTTTTTCCTCACTAGTAACATCAGCCTCTCTTCTAACCCATTTTAGTAACAAGCATCCACCTTCTTTATTAGAATGACTAACACAATCGATATGTGGGAAAGATCTGGTCCTAAAGAAAACCAATGTACTTTTGGCCAGCTTGATGACAGTTGGCTAGCTTTGGGTAAACAGAGAAGAAAAATACTTGGCACCAGAATTGGCATCTGGTAAATGATTAAACTGTCAACACTAGGAACACATTGCAAAAAGGGCACTGGTTGTTTTGAGCAAGATAATTTGCAATATAAATAACACACAACCTTCTTTAAAAAAACATGAACAAAAAAACAGGGAGAGCCCATCATTATGGGAAACTGGAATATAAAATATTACTTGTTACAGCAGCATATTAGAGGCAACAGTTTCCAAAAATGAACAAGTTCAGATCTCACCAATGTTGCTGAAGATAGTAGTTTAAAAGGACACTGATTTGCAACTGAGCACTTACAGCTTGAAGTTGCTTGTGGTTACTATTGCTAAAAGGAAAGCCATGATTGGTTTCACTCTGAAATGCCAAACATTCTTGAAGTTTTCAATACAAACTGTAAGAAAAAGCTGATTAAATTTGCTTTTTACCAAATTTTTACCGAAGATACAGAACATCCTACAAATACCACGGGCCTTCGGACTCGGCCAGAAGGTTAATCCTCATCTCCACCCAGATTAATTTGACAACTGATAAACATTTACAACACAAGGTCAATACAAATACATGTGCCTTGAAATGACTCATCTGCATCCCATTTTCAGTTACCTTTTTAATCAGAAATTCTAATGAATGTATTTCCCCACAAATCTAGTGCAAAAAGGACCCAGCAGGGTGTCCAAAACAGAATCTTGGGATCCAAGCCTTTGTATAAAACACAGAAACCAAACCCAGTAAGTTCAATTTTTTAACCCTTGCTGCTAAAAATATTTTAACTGCACATATAGCAGTTTTTGATAAATGATTTAAAAATCAGAGAACTTCCAGTAGTAAAATGAGGGCATAGCTCAGAGTAAAGTATTTTTTTTCTCACAGAACGTCCCAGGTTTAACGCCCAGCATCAGCTAAAAAGGTATCAGCAAGCAGGACTAGGGAAAGTTCTCTGCCTAATACCCTGGAGAGCTGTTTCCAGCTGGAATCGCCTGAAGTCGACTAACTGGACCAACATTTTGACTTGGTATAAACAGTGTTGTGTTTTAGTCAGGGAACTGTAGCAATTCATGCCCTCTTGTGCTTCCTTCCCTGTGGCCCCACTGCTGAATCCTGTTGTACAATCCAAAAATATGCAACTTAAACTAATGGAAGTATTACTTAATTTCCAAAAATTATCTTCTTTTTACAAACTGGTTTTGAAATACATATGCTTTGTGGGCACTATAAGGAGCCTTCTAACACATAATGTCAGCATTTACCAATGTTACATTTGCATGGAGTTAAAGATGGCAAGTGGTATTTGGATCCCTATGCTAACAAAACGGGAACATTTTGGCACATTCTAGAAACATGGAAGAATATTGTGTGCCATGATCTAAATATATTTCTCACCCAACCAAACGTCAGTCTGTGACTGGTCCCAAACTGGCTGATATGTTGCATGTCTGTGGGGGAGGTCAGACCCACTTAAGATGGTGAAAGTTGTTAGTCATAGATTTGCCCTTGGTTTTGGATAATGTGAGAAACAAAGGAGAACTGAACACCACACCTCCTCCATCATATTCTCAAGATACAATCGTTTAGATAATTATTCAATAGGTTAACCATACTTTTTAAACATGTTGTTGGCATACCTTCGGAGTTAGGGGAGAATTACTGTCAAATGTGGAGATACAAGGACCATCTGAGGACATAATACCAAACTCCAGTGACAAAGAATGCCCTTGAAGCACCAGCATATCCTGGCATTCAACTGTCTCAAGATACATACAGCTACTTCCTATCCCAAGACAAAACACACATACACTCCTCTATTAACTGCCCCACTAATAGCAGAAGATTCAGTAGGTCAGTTCCAGGCTCCAGAGTTGTGGTATTTCATAAATTGGGATTTATATTTACTAAGCCCACCCACTCTTTCTTAATAAAAGCTTTCCATCTTCATATAATTTTCCAGGAACTCCCACAGGGAGAGGTAAATTAGCAGCTATCACTTCTCCCATTCCAGCTTTTTTCTGGGACAAGCTCCCAAACTGACTGCAAAATACCAGCCATTTTATTTTATAATAAAACAGAAAGCACATGTAATCATGGTGAGGCAGCTGGTTAAGGAGATTCTTTTTTACATGTCTCATTAGTTCATCCTTGGTTTGGTGTCGTCTCTGGTAAAAACCTCAAAAAAGGTGCTTCTCACAACTGATCATTTACAAAACAGAAGAGTCACTTCAGGTGAACAGAACCAAGCAGTCTCTTTCACTTCCTCTTGTGCTCTACCAAAGTACTAGATGGCTCATTACATATGGGAAGGGTTGCAGGTCTGTACTTCAGTTGTAGTGCACGAAAAATCAAAGTGTAAACATAAGACAATGCTGGAGCAGGACACAGGCTTTCAGGATCTACCTGCTCATTTTTAAGACAACGTTGGCTAATAAATATTCTCCATTTTGCAACTGCACAGAGTTGTGAGCCACAGCATAGCCTTGCAGAGGGCAGCATTATCTTCAGAGATCATATTTGTTTGATGGGGTGCAGAAAGAGCACACAGAGGATCTCTGGAGTTCTCTCCTTTAATTAGCAAGGAGGCAGACTTAGGCAGCAGGTAGAAGTTTGGATTAGGAAAAAAGAAGAAGTGGTGAAGACTCAAGAAAGCTCCAGATACACGGCAGATGGGAGGAACAGGAGACAGCTGGCAAGCTTTGACTGCATTAGATGGGGTGTTGTTATTTTTCAGGGATGAGCTCGGCTTCCACAAGACTCCCTAATCCTGTCAAGAAAAAGTACAACTGCCTGTCAGAAGTTTCTTGCAGTATCTTTATGCAAGATGGCCATACAGAACTTCCCAAAGATAAAACGATGCATTTCAGAAATAGCATGGGGGACAGCTGAACACAAGTAGACATTTGAAGAAAGTACTGAAATACATAACTGTGAAAATCTTTAATTTTCAGCAGTGAAATGAGGAATGTTCTATATTCCATACTCTATAAAGAAAATATGGGAAAAAAATTCCGGCAAATTCCTAAACTAATTCCCAATTTCACTAAGGTTGGGACCACAGCAATGAATGATTTGAGATGCCATCTTATGAGACTGTCAAATACAAATTGTTGCTTTACACAATCAGCTGGACAACAGCTCTTTAGAGCTTTTTTCCCTCTGGGTCTTAAATCTGTGACTCCTAATCTTTATCATTTGGACCCACCATCAGAAAGTGTTTTGGGGTTTTTTTTGTTAAGGATCTACCTGCTGTTTCTAATAATGGTTGGAAAGGGTAGAAAAAAACTTGGTTCTTTTTGCTACATGCTACAATCCACCGTTGAAGCACAAATTTCCACTACCAGAACTGGTAGTGAAATATTCTCTAATCTACAAAAAAAGAAATTATGGAGTAAGCCTTCTCTTCAGACAGAAAAAAAGAGTTCATCAGATGAAAGATGTGTTAGAACAGGCAACAACCTTACAAGAGACTACCTTTGGACCCAAAGATCTCCTACTGCAGTGGTGGCGAACCTTTGGCACTCCAGATGTTCCATAACATCTGGAGTGCCAAAGGTTCGCCACCACGGTCCTACTGGATAATTTTAGTCATTAAATGCCCATTCCTCCAAACAGCAACTCTAGCACTCTCTTCTTCAAGCAAGAAATCTGATCTTCTGTTTAGGAATCAGCACGCTTATACCCTTTAAACAGTACAGATTTTAATTTTAATTATTTTTATTGTAAAAAAAAGCCTTGATATTTCTAACAAATAGAAAACAGTGTCATTCAAAGCATTTAGAAATACAAAAGACAATGTATATGGGCACAGTCTAGTTACAGTACAAAGCTTTTCTGCTTTACCAATAGTATAGCTACTGTAATCTCTTTGTCAATAGCTAAGACCATCCTAATAGATCAAACTAACAACTTCATTTGTTTGGCAAGGAAGCAGATATTTAGGGTTGTTCACCTGGAGCAGCTGCGTTCTTTGCTGACACAGTCATCATGGGAGGTTGTATCACCGTTTCCCATCATGCTGCAAGTCCTCCGCTTTTTTCTACGATGCATCATTCCTTCAGTCTCTGAGCTAGAATCACCCTAAATAAAAAAGGGACAATAATAAATCTCAAGCACAGCAATTCATATCACTAGCTCTGTGACCACTAATAGCAGCTACAGAATTGAGAGAATATTTGTTCCTTCACAGAGACATCCAGAATGTCTGCAGGAAACATCTTGGTGAGTTAAAATCATAGTCAGACCTCCCTTATACATCAGATTCTTCAGCAGTCTACAGGATATAACTGTTGGGTACTTTATAGAGAGTGGTTCACTGCTAAAGCAAACACTTGGGAGTTTTCAAGAGTGTTTCTGTGGAGAGAATGATTTCTGCTCATACAGCATGACTTTCTTGCCTCATCCCTTGCACGGACACTACCGATTCAAAGCAGACATAGCAGAAAAGATCCCAAAATCTAGGTAATATTCAACAGTGGTAGCATAGCTTCCTAGATGAGACAGACCTTACAGATATATACAGGAAAGGAACTGGATTAAACTCCTCTAGTGGACAGTCTGTGCCAATTGATGAATGAGCAAGAATGAACTCGGAACTTCTCCTAGCCCTTTTTACAGCATTTTAAACTACTGAACATCAAATCTTTTTAGACTACCTGTAGAGGCTCTGAACTTGGAAATATACATTTATAAATACAGCTATACACAGAGTCACTCCAGTTTACTGAAATCGATGGGATTGCAGTCCATTGAACTTTAAGTCTTTTAGGATTCCAAACAATTACATCCAGTGTAAAACACACTGCTGCAATACAAAACATAATATTCAGCCTTCAGCTCTGCCATTATTAATGAATGACCAAAATGAATGACAGCATAGACCTAGTGCCATTTCTGAATAAACATCTGCTGTGTCAGAGCCCTTACTTCTGAATCGGAATCTGAGGAGCTAGAGCTGGACGAGCTGGAGGAGTCACTGGAACTATCAGAAGCAATGCCCGTTGATTCTTGTAAGTCAACAGAATCGGCCAAAGCAGCCAGTCCAGGATGTTCTTGCTTTAAGACCCTGAGATGGGGTAGAGTAGGAGGAGAGATGGAAATCAAAGAATGATTATCATCACTCAGACAAACAAAAGGCAAGAGTCCTAATCTATGCATTTGGAACAAGTACTACTAGGTAGGTTGCATTTATGGTTGAGAGCGGTATGGATGCTAAATTGCCATCCTTACAGCATAACAGCACTTCTGCTCATGCAGAACATTTTTGTTTGTGAAGGATTGTTTTTGCCAGTTCCCCCCTCCCCCACTGCCCTCCTCACCATTCCGAGGGGGTCACTAAACCTGCAGCAGCACAATTTCAGCAGAAACAGAGGGCTGTTGTATGCAAGTGCACACAGGGTAGGGGAGAGAGAGTTCCCTTCTTCTAGGATGGCTCTGCTTATGCTGCATAATCCTTGTTATGGTTTTGATAGCCAAGTACACAGTCAAACATTTTAACTACTATTAAAACATTTGCATGTCAGATTTTGGTTCCATTTTTGTTTAGGATCATAACATAGGACATGATTACTCATGAGTTGACACTGAAGATCTCAAGCCAACTCTGACCATCTCTTGCCTTGAAAGCTCTATGGGGTCATCATAAGTCAGCTGCGACTTAATGGGGAAAAAAGGGCCTAGCTATTAAATGCAGTTTATAAATATTAACAAAGGGACTTGGGAACGCAACAATAGAATTTTAGAAGATTTCAGCCTCAGATATGGTTCCCAAATATAGCCCAAATTCAGTCAATAAATGAACTCTGGTCCATTATAATTGTCACAAGCCAGGTTCCTTTTGGGAATTAGCCTTTTCGTTGGCTAAGCTTCAATATGCAGAAAGAGAAAGGTACTAAGAAGATGAAAAAATAGTGATTGGTGAACAATGCATATGTTGTGAAGCAAAAAAATTATGCCCACAAGCACCAAGATCATTCCAGTAAGCTACTAAACTAGCACCTTATTGAATTGGTTTCTCATTTTGTGTTTGCTAATGAACTTTTCAAACATATCATCATACCATACTTTTCAAATACATATAGCTGGGCAATGGTATGATGGAAAGTGCCATCAAGTTGCAGCTGACTTATGGTGACATTGTAGGGCTTTCAAGGATCAAGATAAACAGAAGTGGCTAGACATTGCCTGCCTCTGCGGCGTGACTCTGGTATTCCTTGGTGGTCGCTCATCCAAGGACCAAACCTGCTCAGCCTCTGAAACTGGGCTAGACCAGGCCACTCAGGTCATGATCACATCAGCAAGGTCCTGAAATCCAGGAGTCTAACCTTCCTTCTGGACTCCACTCACTCATACAAGAACTTGCTAAGCAAGACAGAGAATGCATGGACAATCTTTCAAAAACGTAGTTTTTAACACTCTTTCCTTTCACATACACTGCCATGCTCAAGGAAGCAACAAACTGGCTTGTGATGCCAGCATTTGGAAATCACTGAAGTAGTGAGTGCATCTCTCACCTGTACCATTTCCTTGATAATTTTGGCCTTCCCCTCACTGTCTTGTGCCACACCACAGGAAAGTTTGTACAGCTGGCAAAGTTCTGTGTGACAGCAATGGTTGTGTCAAGATTGAGAACTACATGCCACCAGCCACCTACAAATGCAACACCATCACATGTTATAGACAATCAATAGAAGGGAACATATTTATAATGCTGTTTTTGAATTCTTTACTCTGCAGCCCTGCAGAGCCATTTCAGAAGTAGCACTGAATAGTAAAGCACCTGTCCAAAACATCCTTAAGAGGATCGTCACAATGCGTTTGGCCACCCTGCTGCAACAGTAGCAGCCAGCTCCACTCCAGTGACCAGTCTGGAATGCCAACAGATTCCATCCTGAGAAAGTTCCATACATAATACAGAAATCAAGGAGTGGAGAATTGCTGCTTCCTCAACAGGACAGAGAACCACACCACTTCTGCTTTCTATAAAAGCCCAATGCAAAGTGAGACAAGACTTTCTCCAAAGACTTTCGTATGTGCTGAATGCTTTTCTGAACTTGGAATGGGGCTGTTCTTTCATTTTATCCTGCACCTTTTTCAGAAGGGAAGCACACGGTTGCAGCTGTTGTAGCTGCACTATTTTAGAAAGTGATTTTAAGTATTATTAGGTGTGATCACTTTTGAATTAGATCAGTTCAAGGCATGTGTCTTCATAATCTTTAACATTCCAGTTATAGACACAGGAAGATTTTGTTTCTGTCCTTATTTGGAAACTTTTGTGTCTAACTCTGAAGAGTTGTATCAAAACAAGAGGCTGGCAATGACCAAGCAAATAATTTGACTGTGTCTTAATCTGCTATGTAGCTGAAAGAGTCTCATGCCTGGATAAGCAGTATTAAGTAGCAACAAAAGCTGAACAAAAGAATTACTGATTTGGTATGAATTCAAGCTGCCCTGAATCTGTGAGGGGAAGGGAAGCATACAAGCTGAACAGAATAAATAAATAAAATAAATTTAGAGCACATCAGAACTCAATGGCTATTTGTACAGAAAGGAGTAAACAATACCCTTGCCAACAAAAAGAACTGAGTAACTTCATACGACGTGCTGCACCGTAAGTTCATACGACGTGCTGGACCGCAAGTTTTCTTAAAAAGTTTCATGAACAGAAAATGAGGGATATCCCACTATGTTAAAGAATCAAAAGAAAGTGTCCTAAAATAAAAAGAGTTGCTATAGCTATCTCAAACACACACACAAATGTAGATCATTTCCTTAGCTGTTGAGAATACAGCAATCATAAGAGAACTGAATAAGGTGCTCAGTATATCCCAGGTTGGGAACCACAGATACAAGATTACCCCACAAGAAAAGAGAAACAAGCATCAGCTTGCCAGCTCCAGTGTTGTCAAAGTTAATTCTGCAGAAACACAGAATTCGTATGTGGGGCTCCTGAGAGAAAATAAATATTATTTTTAAACCAACTTGCCATAAAAATTCAGACTAGCTGACCAACAGAACCATAGATTTAAAAGTGTGTGTGGGGGGGATGGGGGGAGGACAATGACATTTTAGTAACTAGTGGATGGATATACAGCTTCTACAAGCAATTACTAATTGCTGTTCATCAAACATTCTGTTCATACAAACTGCCTTCTAGCTCATTCTATACACCTACAGATGACATTCCTCAGGCTCCAGTTCTACAAACCCAAGAAAACAAAAATATGATCAGGCTATATGTCAGTTAACATCCTGTTTGTATAATAAGCTGACACTCATATACTTATGTTTCACAAAATAAAAATCTAAACAATATCAGGCAAGAAAGAACAGACAATGGGTTTCAAACAGCATACAAAAAACGGAAGCACAAGTGCCTGGTTTTTTATTTCTGATCTTATGGTTCTAGCCTGTTCAACAGTAGTTTTTTTGGTTCAGTACAACATTTTAAACCAAGAATGCAGAAGGGTTTAGCAATTATAGCATGTTACCTAAGCTCAAATGCAAGAGATCCATTTCTAAACAGCCTTCTGTAACCTTGTTTTCTTTTTTAATCAAAATCAAGAAAAGCTGATTTGCAGAAGACCCTTTTCATAACATTGGTGCTTTTTTAACATGGGGAAGATGGGTACATTGTCTCACTTAATCCTTGAATGCCCTTTATTTAGTGGAGTTAAAGAGAGATGGATAACCCCTATTGCTAAAGGGAAATGAGTTTATGAGTAAAGATCAAAGGTTTTCCTCTCTTCTCAGGGATAAGGTTCTGAATATTACTAACTCCTTGACCACTTATCTTTTAATTCAGCATAAAATTAAAAATGAAAAACTTTTATAACTAGAGTGGGCTTAGAACAGAAAAGGGAGATTATTATTAATTGAATTTATAAGATGCCCTTCCCCATGTGGGTTCAGGAAAACATAAAAACATGATACAGTAAAATCATAAAATTAATATTTACAGTACAACATTGTAATGGGAGGAATGATAAAAACATTCCCACAACTCTATTCAAACTGGCTTGGGGAAAAAAGAGGGAAAAAAAAGGGGGGGGGGGAGAAAATCGGATTGGTAGGAAGGGGAAAGGGAGAGGGGAGGCCAAACAGATATAATACTGTTGCTGTCCTCAGCCACAGGCCTGATGGAATAGGTCCATCTTCTAGGCGTGGCAAAACAGTGGCAAGTCCCACAGGGCCCTGGTCTCATTTGACAAAGCATTATATCAGGCTGGGGCCAGGGCTGAGAAACTCCTGGTCCTGGTCAATGTCAGCCAGACTGCTTTTGGGCCAGGTGTCACCAGTAGGTTGTTATTTACTGAGTGTGAAGTTCTTTCAGGAGTGTATCTGGAGAGGCAAAAGCTTGTTAAGGGCATTAAAGGGTGAGCACCAAAACCATGAATCCGATTTGGTACTCCACTTGGAGCCAACGCAGCAGGTGGAGCACTGGCTGGATATTTTTTTCTCTCTATTTAAATCTGTGTGGTTAGGCATAAGGCTTTTGCCAATAAAGCCATACCACTGAAGGATTTAAAAAAATACAGATCAAGATGAATAGATTTGTACTGAGGAGAAAATTAACTGAACAGACACACATTCCCTATGATAAATGTCTAAGCTCAAAGACAGGACAAACAGTGTCAACTGAACCTCATAAAACAACAAAGTAGACTACAAGTAGTTTTTGGGCATGAAGTCCCTGCATCTGTAACAGCCAATAGACCAGAACAAACTGGCTCAACCATTTTCAGTCGTTTTAATACACATCTAGCTCATTTTACAGATTTGTACATGTGAAGGCCAGAAATCTGTCGTACAATGGATAGAATTTTCTGAATACAAATCACCATCATTTTCTTCAATAGCCACGCACACTTGAACTGTGTACGCCATGCAAGCACACATGATGATACCAGGCTACTAAGCTTAATCCCAGCTCATGGATATGAGTTTGGTTCCTCCATAGCAGCTCAATTATGCTGTGTTGAGGAGACAAAACAGTACAACCCAGAAGAGAAAGGTGGTGGAAGCGTCAGAGCCACCTGGTGGATTAGCTGCTGCAATAATGACAACTGTTTGCTCTTGCTTCTCTGTACGCCTCTCCTATCCCAGTATTAGAACCCAAACCCAGGTTCAACTTTATTGTTGCTTCTGCTCCTACCTGTCAGGACCAAATTCTACCCACGTACCAGACACTTCCAGATTGAGAGCAGTCAGTCCCACATACAAGTTTTGAAAGTCATTAATAGAACAAAGAAACAGCTTCCCCAAAACAAAGTCAGGAACGAAACTGAAGCAAGGGTGTGGATGCTTACCTTGGCAAACAAACTTTATTTTATATACATACACTGGCAATCTCTCTGGCTGATTCCGCATGGGCCAAAAACAGTAGTGTGGAAATGGTGTGAAAACGGTGTAAAAGGGTTTAAAATGGTATAAAAGGGTTTATACTGTTTTCACACCATTTTCACACCGCTGTTTTTGGCCCATGCGGAATCAGCCTCTGTTATCATATACCAGTAGCTAAGGTGCGAGCTACAGAAGACATTATCCGCGGGTTTCTTTCCTGATCTTTACAGGTTCCTTTCACCTCCACTTAAGCTTCTTTCCTCAGTTTGTTACTTTATTTCAGAATTACTCTGTGAAACACATGTTGTGCATCCTCCACTTTAAACATACACAGGGATGGTGAAACAAAATCCTATAAAGTATTCCTAGGATATCACTTTATTTTGAAAAGTGAGAACTGTGCATGTACGCTTGAGGACACCCACCTCCCCCCAAAAGTGAATTTTTCCACACCTTCATTTGACTTACCCAGAAGTCAGCAAGTGCACATACCTGGTACAAAGACAGTTTCTCCTGGTTTTTGCACAATTTCCAACGGTTTGAACTCAGGAGGCCAAGTGGGAAGCTGGGTTCTGGGATATATTACTCTGAACCATGTGATGGCTTCATCTTGCTGGTTGCCTCCTTCTTCACGGGTCACTTTAATCAGCTCTCTTGGAGTGCTAGTAGGAAAGAGGCACCAGCGCTTGTGCCCTTGGACTAAGGCATTCCAGGCACTGGTTCCCAGAGGGTCGATGTGAATGCCTGTTCCTGATCGAGGTGGCCCCATCACAAACCATCTGCATGAGAGGGAATTCAGTAATATTACAGAAGATGCAGCTAGCTTCTCTTCAAGTTCTAAAGCAGTTTCATATTTTGTATTAAAGTTAATAGTGCAATGGAAACAAAAGGTAAGGATATAAATAGCTGCTATGTCCTGAGACCACTGGTTCATCTAGCTCTGTTCTGTCTACCTTAGCTGGAACATACTCTTGAAGGACTTGACAAGAGGTCCTGGTGAGCTCTTCTAGTCAAATTTCTTTTAGCCACAAGTGTCAAGGTAAGTCTGGGTCTTTCAACATACCAATTGTATGTTCTGTCACTAGCCTATGGCCCCTTCATGCAGAAAGGGTAGAAATAAGACTGAAAAAATGCCAGCAGAGTTCAAAGGTGTCACGGAGGATGTAGAGGTAAGGAAGTTTCCTTTAAAAAGTGCAAATCCTGTTCTAATTTTAAAAAACCCAACCCACTAATTTTGGCAATAAAGTGTAAACTGAAAATAAAGCTAAAGAATACATCTCAAAGGCAGAAACCAAACCAGAAAGACAGCCAAACCATTAAATGGCAAAGGCACAAAAACAATATCAAAGGAAAGCAGGAAAATAACACATAGCTGCTTCCTGGCCATCTCTTTGTTGAAAGATGCTGGCGATACAACGACACCTCAACCTAGTGGAATATGATCAGAGGAAGTCTGCCAGCTGGTCGGCAGTAGCAATTCCTTTACACTTCAAATAAAGCAGAGGCATGACAAAGAGGAGAAAACTAGGTGGAGGGGGTAGGACCAGCAGAATAATTTTCTAGCCACATTAACACTGACTGAGCTGAGATACTGTTAAATTTGCATGGGAGGAAACAAGAATACTCCCCTTCCACTCCCATTGAAACAAACCTTATTAGCCTACCAGGCAGAGTTATTCTAGACTAGAGCAATCGCCACAGCTGTTCTTAAAGCTAAGTGGTGGGTATGGACATGCATGCACCCTGCACTGTTCTCCAGCCAATATTATGCTGGATGAACTGAGGAAAAATCAACTTTTGACAAGAAGGGAACAGGAAATACTTTTCCTTCAAAATTAACCATTTTCATGGATGTAGAATTATTCCACTACTGGTATTGCTGCTGCCAAACCCATCTATAAGTTTAAAGTAACAACAGAAGCAGCAGCAGCAGCATAAAGGTGAAGGAGGTTCAGAAAAGTGCATCTGAAGTGTAACTGCAAAAAAAAACTTGTCTGGTCCTGCTGGATGGGAGGCCCTGGTGGCATTTTTAAGTGGCTCAAATATCTCTTAAGCATGGCTGGCATTCATGGGTCCAACAGCTGGCCAATGCAATGGTTAGTTTAGCCATAAAGAAAACTAATAGCATTGAAAAGAATGGAGGGAGACACCTGTCCCTTCATCAAGTTAACAGCGATTAGAATTTTAACAAACAAACAAACCCTGTTGAACTGTCTGTAGCATATCTTTTTTGTGAAGGGATGCTTTCATGTGGCAAGTACATTCACTGCAACAATGAGAATGTTGGAATGTCTTGACTGGTAGACAAATTTTTTAAAGTCTCAAAAATGAAAGAGAGAAGAGCATCAGACACCACAAGCAGTACAACAGGAGCACTATCCTGCCAAAACAAGTGGTAACAAGTAAGCAAACGATCAGAATAAGCCCCAAAGGCATAAACACAGAAACTGTCATGTTTACAAGTCATTTTTCCAGGATATAAAGCTGAATTGTTTATTGTTTTTGGCACATGTACCCGTTCCATTATCCTGGGTATAATATCTTTATTAAATGATGAACTCCAGAAGAGAGACTGAACAAACAAAGGGAAACATTCAGAGGGGTGTGAAAGCACCTTAAAGTTACCAATACAGATTGACATTCACTAACTCTGCAGATGTTTTTCCTCAACTGCTTTAATCAGGAATGACTGGAATTGTAAGAATTTATTTTTTTATTAAAACCCCTTGAAAGACACCCATGGGAGGTCATGGTGGTCTGTTCAGGCTGGCTGGCAAGATATAAAAGCCTGGCGGAAGAGCTCGGTTTTACAGGCCCTGCGGAACTCACCAATGTCCTGAAGGGCCCTGATCTCAGGTGGGAGCTCTTTCCACCAGGTGGGGGCCAGGGCCAAAAAAGCTCTGGCCCAAGTAGTGGCCAGCCGGACCTGTCTAGTGTCCAGCAAATCCCGCCCCCCCGCCCCGACGAACAGAGGGATCTAGAGGAACAATATGGGGAGAGGCAGCCCCATAGGTAGATTTAGACTGCCTCTAGGCAACTGGCCAAAAGCCTTAAGATCCCTATGCCAGCTATTTCTGAATGTCTGCTTGGTGGACTACTACTTCAGCACACAAACACAATGAGCAAACAAACTGTAGTCATCACTGGAAGAGTCCTTTAAACATTTCCAAATTAAAGCACAACACCAATACTCCAGTTCACTTACAGTGAACGTGTAAGATGAAGAAAAACTGTCACAACACTCTTTATTGGTTATATAAAACTGTGAAAAACATTCTCCAACAGCATTTTTGCTATTTCTACCCCTACCTGTATGGTGGCCTCCTCTTCTCTCCTGCGTATTTAAACAGGTCATCTGTGAAGAACTTGGGCACCCTGTAGTCCTCCAAGAGTTTCCTGCGCTTAGGATGTTCCCCATAGCTGCTGTCAAATATATAAAGGGGACTGTCATCCCGTGTAGTCTCCATATACTCAATGTAATATTTCATCTTCATCTTCACAGAATAACCATCATTGTCTTCCCCACACTTGAATTTCTGGTTTCGGTACTTGCGCTTCAGGCGCTCTAGAGTCCATTTCTCAAGAGCCGGCCATCCAACCTGAGCGTTCAACAGGACAACGGGCCTGTAAGGCTTTTCGTATCGCTCAATGAATTCTTCCACTGACAAGTGAAGGGTGTCTGCTCTTTCCGCATTGTCCTGCAGGATGAGAGAAGAAGGTCTCCTAAAATCAAGGTAATGTGTAAAGTAACACAACAGAGTGTATTAGTCATCTTTCAATGCAGCGTCAAGCATGCTTTCTCAGAAGTCAGTTCCCTTTTCTTAAAGAGTTTGGTTCCAAGGTATGTGTGCATGGGATTGCCGGTTCCAATTTAATTCTGTGTGAGGTTAGACTGGATTGCACTGTTAGTCTCACAGCTCAACCAAAAGGTTTGTTTCTGAATCAGCCAATCACCAAAAAATAAACAAAACTCCAATCAATGTTCTAAATTGCTTAATTCCCCTGTTCTAAAGATCTCCCCAGGAAACACAAAGGCAGATTTTTAAAAAAATGATACCAACATTTCTTACTCAGGAAAAATACTGTGCAGATTAAAGTTTTTAATTGGATCATCCAATCTTTTAAAAGCAGTAGATGGTCCAGTAAAAGGTAGTATTGTATGCTTAATGTAATCAGAAAGATCATAATAATTAAAGTACCAGCATTATGTCTCATGCTTATATTAACTGGCACCTTCAAGTAAAATGCAAGATCATCCTGTGAACTGGAGGAATAGTTACACATATTGCCATTTGAATAACACTTCTGTGTACACAGGACTTTGAAATACTCCACCCTGATGCTGAAAGTTATTTTTTCTGCTTAGCAAGTGAAGAAACCAAGTAAGAAAAGGTATACATTTCTATTCTACACTGAATCACAATGGCTTTAGAAATACCAGGCCACACACACCCTGCCAGACCTCAGACCACAGGCCTGCTGGCTAACTGTATTTAAAAAGACCATCTTTTAGCAGGCCTGGCCTGCCTTTGGGCTATCTTTTAAGTTATGGAGAGCATTTTTAGAATTATGATTTTTAACTGTAATGTAGGTTTAACATGTTGTTGCTGCCCTGAGCCCTTCTGGGATGGGCAGGATATAAAACTAACAATAAAAATGATTTTTTTTAACAGCATACCATAAACCTTTGCTAAATATGCAAATAATAATTATTTAACAATTTCCATAACTTAAAATATAGCCCAAAGGCAGGACCATGCCTGCTAAAAAACAACCTTTATAATTATTTAATTATTTAATAATTTCCATAACTTATAATTATTTAATAATTATTTAATAATTTCCATAACTTAAAATATAGCACAAAGGAAGACTATGACTGCTAAAAAACAACCTTTTTAAACACACAGAGCCAACAGGCCTGTGTGTAATCTGGCCTGGAAGGGGTGTATGGCCTTATGGGTGTTGTGGCAGACAGGCCTGGGGGTCACTTTGCCCTGGGCTCTGTGTCTCTGCCATGCCCTGGAATGCCCCCTCCCCCTGGGCACTACACCCCTGAGGCACAAAAAAATAAGACATCCCCTGAAAATAAACCCTAAAAATTTAATGCAAGGCTGCCTTATTATCAAGGAAACATGGCAGTAAAAGGCTTGATTAGATACTTCCTCAGTCTGAAGTGGTAAGCAGGACAGTTTACTATGTATTTAAGATCACAGTGGCCCATTACACATGAAATGCTTACTTCAGGGCTTTTAGCTACATAGTTGGCTTGTGGTGGGATCTGCTTGCATTTCTGTTTGAATGCGAGGAGGCACTCACTCCTACTGCGCAGTTTTTCTGCAGAGAACTCTCTTGGACCTCTGCTCCTTCTATTCTTAACTCTGCCCATCAACTTATTCCTTAAGGCACAGCTCTCATCACACCCAGTAGTTGCAAGATAAAGGGAGTTGTTACAGCCCTTTAAATTGCAGTTATATCTATATACCTGTGACATCTATAACGTAGCCACTTTCCAAAAATTATTCCCCCTGCCCCACAAATGAAAGAGGCAAAGCAATTCCCTGGACCACATGCTGGTGAAAAAGGGGACCATTTCCTAGACCTGATATTCTCTCTCCATCCCCATCCCGTCCTCTCAAACAAACACACACACACACTTCCTGCCACTACTGATTCCACAGGAGAAGAGAGAGGATCCTTTTAAAATGAAGGTGTGTTTGAAATAAAAGTTTTTAAAAGCTCTCCCATTATCTGGGAGGGCAGAAGTAGAGAAGGGGTGAAAGGTTGGAGCCAAAATGAGACCCTGCTTGTACTTTCCTTGGAAAAGACCTCTTTGTTATTACTGAGATATCTCTATAGGAGCATTCAGAGAAACAGGAAGAAGCAAACAACATGGAAGGTATGGATGGCAGTGCAAGGGAGTGGGAAGGGTGAAGTTAGGTAGGCTGGCCGTGGCCAGAGGGAACATGTCTGGGGCAAAGAGGTGCTCACTGGCAAATCTGCCCACTCTGGCAGTGAAGCAAATTAAAAGTCACACTAGAAGTGGTCTCGCTTGCTGCGGAGAGAATGGAAAGTGGAAAGTGGGACTCCAGGAAATTTGTCCATACAAGAAATACTGCTCCAATGGACATTCACTTCCATTGCGTACCAGACATCTTGTGCATAATCAGCCACATACAAGTTTTTTCCACTTGTATACCGTACCTCACTAAGTCAGCCAAAGGAGGCCTAAATACTCTGATTTGGGAATGTGTCTGCAACACATAACATGTATTCTGAAACACGTGACATCCTATGCACATGTATTCAAAAGTGAGTGGCACCAAGTTCGATAAGGCATACTACAAACTAAACATTCCTAAGTACTATAGCACAGCCTTACAATACTTTCTACAGACAAAAATGTTCTTGATACAGTTACTATTTGTGTTTTAAATGGAGGCAGCCCATGTAAAGTGTGGTGTTACAGACACAAACAAATAGAACAAGACAAGAAGTCTAATCAGGTATCTTCTTGCATTATCCACTGCCCAGGAGACACAGGACTTTATATGGCACAAGGAAGCTCATTTCTGTAAATTATTTATACTGCATCTTTCTACTTCAAAAGTTACAAGGTTGTCAATATGAGACTTGGGTTTTCCCTTACATGGCAAGTACCTTTGCAACAGCTCAAGGCCTATTTTGTGTCACTACTCTAGCCTTCCAAGACTACAGAGAAGGGACTTATGAAATCTCCTCCAAATGCCAATGCTTCTGGGCTAAACATAGAACAGGGAGTAACAGCATCCTAACTGTTTTTTTAAAAAATACATTTGGCTTTATCCACATATATCCTTAAAATTCAGCTAGATACTTTGGGATTTAGGAAAGATATGCCTTGCATGGTACCATTAGTAAACAGAAAAAAACAGCATGTCATGTGTCTGAAGCCCACACTTGCTGGATATTTTCTTCTACATACCTAATTTCAGCAAGAAATGCCCATAACTGATTTTGGGAAATTTGTACAGATTAGGTATACCGTCATTGGAACCTCCCATTATATGGGGATGCAAGCACACAAGAAGTTAAATGAATAAATCATTAAGTCCAGTGTTTAACCACCAAAAGTTGCTAAATACAAGGTAGTTAAGGCACACAACAGGAGTGGGAAAAAGTTGTACAACCTGGACCCGTGTGATCCTGTTATTCTCTTCCTACTCTAAGGGGAGCGTGTTCAATTGGCAGAGCATCCATGTGGGATGCAGAAGGCAACAGGCTCAATCCAGTCATCTCCCAGTAGAAAGAACAAGTAGCAGGTGATGTGAAAGGCCTCTGCTTGAGACCCTGGAGAGCTGCTGCCCCTCTGAGTAGACGATAATCACTCTGATGGACCAACGGTCTGATTCAGTATAAAGGCAGCGCTCGTGTTTGTAAAGGACTCATGGCTCTGGTTGCACTGAGAGGTTTCAATTTTTTTTTGCAGATCTCCAAGTTAAAAATTGGCAGGCTTATATTCCAGCTATTAAGATAAACAGTTGTGATTACAATATACAACATATTCCGTATTCCACCTTTTCCTCAGCATGCATCTTTCTGCTTAGAGATATTTCCAGTAGGTCTCACCTTCTGACCTGTTGCAAGTGTAATTTCTGTCAGTGCTGAAGGGCAATGCCCTGATTTAGATCTTTCCCTGGTGTGAAATTGGTTAATTTCTTTCCATTCAGCAATCAAATCTCCAACTTATCTCTTGAGCTAGCAGCCTATTCCCATTTTACTAGCATCATGGATTCCCACAACTTTGATAAAATACTTTGCCCTCCATAGTACCTGCCCGTCTCCAACCACAACATAAAACAAGGACCCAGCAAACTAGAATATACATTCCCCATTTATCCCCTATCCACAGTTCCTGCAATAGCAGGACTTCGCTTACCCCAGATGATTACCACTGAAACAACCCCTTTTGGCCATATAATCTAGAAATTTAAAAGCTAGTCATCCAAAATTCATTTACAAAATGCAAAGGGAAATCTCACGACCACCCCTGTACCAATGCACAAGATTAAAACAATCCCAAATGTAAACGAAAGCCTTGCAGGACACCTTCCACAAACTGTGACACAAAATAAGTAAATAAAGCAAGCAGTAAATATAGAATGAGGCGAAGAGACTGCTCTGCAAGGAGGCTGAATGAAACACATGTGGGCAGCCACATCTCACTAATGTCCCTCCCCACATATTTTCACGTTCACCCGAGCACTGGATGTTGGTTTCCACCCATCCGGTGTGAACTAAGCCCCCTAACACTTGTGGGCGCTGGAAAGCCTTCATGCCACCCCCCGCCATTTTCGAGCCCCTCACCTTGCAGACTGCCGGGCTAAGCGGGAAGCTCTCGCAGTAGTTATGCCGGGTCCAGTCCAAAGAGTCCTTGAGCTCCGGACGGGCGCTCCGCTTGGCTTCCCGGATGCGCTTTTTGCTCTTGTGGTTCATGCTGCCGCCGGCGTCTTCCCCTGCCTCGTCCGTCTTGTCAGAATGCGAAGACACGCGAAGGCCTCCCCAGAGGAGAGGCGAGCGCCTTCCAGAAATTTCACGCCCGCGCCGCCTCAAGCACGACCCCGCCGCCTCCCTTCAACCAACCTTCCTCCCTTCAACGCTCGCTCCTTCCTATTGGCTGTTGCCTTCCTTCCGCACCCCAAACAGCCTGAGCCCATTGGTCGTTCTGGAAGCGGAAAAAAAAAGACGGGAAAGAATACGGGCGGGCAGAGGAAACGACTGTGGCGCCGCCATCTTGAAACGTTAGCGCGGAACGATCTACGTCACGGCAGCGGGATGTGAAAAGAACAGGCAGGCTCTTGCCTATGTACGGGATTATGATCAGGTTTTAGCAATGCAAGAGATGATCGAGGGTGGGCCAGAAAGCACAGCGGCAATTCGAAACGTGTGACGGCTGAAAGAAGATACAAAGACCATAATCTGTTTGCTTAACTTTTTGCTTAAATCGTCGTGTACACTGTGCCGTGCGCCCCAGCTCAATGCTCTTAACAGCCAGCGTTCACTGGGACAGGGTCCTACCAAACGTGCACATGGTTTTAGGCGTGGGGGGGGGGGGTGCGTTCTGGCTATGCTTAGAAGCACTGTCACGATTTTGCAAAACAAAAAGCGGCACAGTTCCTACTTCCAATTTCAGCTGATGTAGAACCAAGAGCGCCTAAACTCACGATGGGTCCTAAGTGCGGCTAATTCCAAACGGGTCTACGTGAGTTAAAAAAAGCCCAGGGCAGCTTCTTTGCCAAGGACCCACCTCCCTCATTCGGATGCTTTTCCGTCATGCCATCCTCTTCCTTTCGTAGCAGGCGAGGGTTGGACATGTTGAAGGCACAAGCGCAAACTGGGCTTGAGTGGTCCATTTAAACCTCAGCCAAGCTTTATCAAAGCAGTGTGTGCAAACTCACGGGAAGCGCTGCGGCACCACATGGTTCGCCAGGTCTTCCCAAAACGAGCTCTCATGTGCAATTCGCCCCCCAAATTCACGGTGCGACAGTACAGGTTTACGGACGAGCAAGAAGAGCACGAAAGACAACACTCGAAATCAGAGCTGGTGGTCCTCATCCCTGAGGTGCTGGTCTATTTTTTTAAAAAAAGTATTTACTTGTGTTCTCTCTCTGGTTTGGCCTTTCTGTCCAAGCAATTATGACAAACAGAAATTAGAGTTAAGCAATGCAAGGAAGGAGTAATGAGGTCTAGGAGCTATAGTTTTAAAGTAATTTAAGTATGTTTGAACTTTTCACAGAAATATTAGAAAATTACATAGCAATACTTTAAAAAAATTAGCAGTTTATTTAGTTCTTTGCTCTGTTTTATCTTTGCAACAAGTCTGTAAAGTAGGCTAGTCTGAGAATGGGTGATTCACCTAGGGCCGTGGTGGCGAACCTTTGGCACTCCAGATGTTATGGACTACAATTCCCATCAGCCCCTGCCAGCATGGTCAATTGGCCATGCTGGCAGGGGCTGATGGGAATTGTAGTCCTTAACATCTGGAGTGCCAAAGGTTCGCCACCACTGACCTAGGGCAGTGGTGGCGAACCTATGGCACTCCAGATGTTCATGGGCTACAATTCCCATTGCTGGTAAGGGCTGATGGGAATTGTAGTCCATGAACATTTGGAGTCCCATAGGTTCGCCACCACGGGCCTCCCAGCAAGTTTAGTGGCATGAGCAGAGACTCAAACCTGGATTTCCCAGATCCTAGTACGACACTTTAACCAGTACGCTATCCTGGATGCTTTAGAATTCAGCCCCAGTAAAAAACCTTGAATTCTGTTTTCATGAGCAAAAGTTTATTTTCATAACTGCAATTAAGGCAATATTTTGAGAAACAAATTGAAAAAATGTCAAAGGGTTTTTTTTAAATAAAAGGAAAACATAGATCAAGTTGCATAAATAAGGCATACATATATGAGGTTGTTGATCACATATGCCCATATGTTTCTTCCTGTTTTAATGGGTTTGGTTAGCAAGTATAACTTTTTGCAAAGAAACAAGCTTCCATAGTAATTGCTGCTTTTAAAATTAGCTATAGATAGGATAGAGTTACTGGAGTTCATACTACTCATTTCATTTTAATGAGGATTGTAGGAATACTAGAAACTGCTACATCTGCTTCTGACAGAAATGTTGCTGTTTTGTAAACAAGAGTGAACATGATCATTGATTGTGCTGCATCAGGTTCAAATAATCTGACTGTGTAAAAGCACAGACCTATAACAACTCATTCCACCCTGGAAGTCAACCCTCCTCTCTCCCCCCCTTCCCCACCTCTTCTCCTACCTTGTTACTCTTCCAGTCTTTCTCTCTCCCCATGCCTAATTATTTTTTCTTTCTCCATTGAAGAGACTGGCCAGGGCGATGCTCACAGGAGTGGTGGTTCCTCTTTCGCTGCCTGTAGCACCACCACTACCACCAGCTCCCCATCCACAGTTTGGTGATGTAATGCAGTCTAGCTGCTGAGATTCTCCCCCATCTAATCTGGGTGAATTTTAGATTTTTTAAAGAATTTTTTGTAAACTTTGGAGATCCTTCAAGTTTAAAGGCAAATCTTCATTCTCTCTACCTTGCCCCAGTCTGTGGGTTTAAGTATCTCCAGATCAGGCCAAGTTGAGACTTAGATATACTGACAAGTGAGGGAGGATACCATCTTCTCTCTCTCTCTTTCTCTCTCCCCCTCCCCCCCCCAAAGTGCTGCACATGATGATCCTGGGACCAGTGAGACTCCTTGTCTCTGCTGCAGAGCCTACTTTGGCTCCCCCCTCCCTCGCCCAGCTTCCTACTTCCCAATGCTGCTGCTGCTGATCTCAGACTCAGCCAGTTTTAGTTTTTAAGTATGTAGCATGAAACTGTATACTCATGACATAAGAACAAGCCTGCTGGATCAGACCAGAGTCCATCTAGTCCAGTATTCTGCTACTCGCAGTGGCCCACCAGGTGCCTTTGGGAGCTCACATGCAGGATATGAAAGCAATGGCCTTCTGCTGCTGCTGCTCCCAAGCACTTGGTCTGCTAAGGCATTTGCAATCTGAGATCAAGGAGGATCGAGACTGGTAGCCATAGATAGATTGGTAGTCATGTTTATTTTTTTTGTAAATGAATCCCATTAATCCATTCACAGTGTCATGCTCTTCCAGAGATTTATTTTAAGCAAATATAGAAGATATTATCACAGATACTTGGTCTTCTTAAAATTATGAGTTTGTGTTTGCAGAGGTGACGTGCCTTTTCCTCATAGCAAAAATGTTATAAATTTACAGAGTTGAGAAAAATACTTTAATCCCATTGTTCCTTTGCAAATTTATATACACAGAATTAACCCCTTACCTCTTAAGTGCTACATTTCGAGAAGTTTAATGAATAGAAGATTGTTTGGAATGGGATAGATCTGCTCAAGGAGCTAAGTATGAGGAGCGGCAAGCAGGAGAAATGAAAGTGAAATCTTTTGAGCAGAAAACTCCACAAGTTCTTGATGTGTGTAGCCTAAGGTTTATCATATTATTCTCTCCCTGGAAGAGGAAATCAATAATGGCAGCAGGCTGTAAAAGAGGGCCAGTTTGGGAATATTTTAATGAAGGTCCTCTAACCTGAAAAGGTAAGGTAGGCATGCATGCATGCAAAATGCGAACACTGCAACAAAGACATGCAAGGTCTGGTTTCCTAAATGAAACTTGAGATAGTTCACCTTGCAATAATTTCATAGTGACCTATTTACAGTGGAACCTTGGTTATTGTTGACATTGGTTTTCATTGGTTGCCTCTGTTTTTGCCTGTTTTCATCTGCACACGTGCGCTAAATCCGCACCGAAAACCGGCGACCCATGCAGGCTCCATTGCTTGCCAATGGGAGCCTTGGTTTTCATTGGTTTCGGTTTTCGCCGAGGTAATCCAGACAGATTACCAACGAAAACCAAGGTTCCACTGTATGTATTTCTATTAGTACAACAAAACCAGTAATTTTTTTATATCTGTAAAACTAATCAAAAAAGTTATTATTCTAAAAACAAAACCTTCATCTGGTTGAAAACATTAAGATTATATCAGCAAGAATGAGTCTTTATGTAGAAAACTATGATTTCAATCAAGTCTTACTGACTACTGTTTTAATCATGATTTAAATTGATTTCAATTAAATAATCCACCCTGGTTCATACATTTTTAACCACTGTCATGTTTTTAAAGAAAGCATTTCCTTCTTCAGGTTCTTGATCCTCAGTATGGAATGTATGTTTGGCCTTGTGCAGTGGTTTTGGCCCAGTATGTATGGTTTCATAGAAGATTAGTCCGCGATAAGAGAATTTTGGAGGTATGGACTTTTGAAATTTACCTAAAAGCTTTTTGTTTTAAAATATTGACCTGATGACATACAGCTCAATCCAGATGGGGCTGGGGACGGCGTGGTGAAAGTGACACCATGCCACTTCCAAAAGGGCTTTGGGCAGCATGGAAAGAAGGGAAATTGAAAACCTTCCTGCCACCCGAAAAGCCCCATTACAACAAAAGCCTTACTCCACACTTTCCAGTGGTGTAAGTCTGTGGCCATGGGTTAAAACCCTGGGGTCGGCTGCTGCAGGGCTATTTGGTGCCCGCACACTAGCATCTTTACTTTCTCTGCTGGTGTAGGATCTGGGGTGGGAAGATGTACTGGTGTAGGCCTCTGCCATTCCCACAAGCCATTTCATCCCTCCCCCCAAATCTGGATTGGGCCCCTAGTGTTTGCTTGGAATTGCTCATAGCAACTTGTAGTGAAACTGCACTTAAGATCAAGCTGGTAACTAGGGGATAGATCTTTATTTTGCATGACTAGCACTTTGGATAATCAACAGAGAATCTCAGAGCTGGAACCTAGAGGTCATTCTGCCGTCCTGTATTTCAAAAGCAGGAACATAAACCCTATCCTACCATGAAGGCAGTAGGCAAACTAGAGTTCTGCATGACCTACAGGTCAGTGTGCCTCTACTTGATACAGATCAATTTCTGAGGTCCTGATCAGTGTGCCCTCTACCTTTAGGTGTATGAGCACTACGGAAAGGCCTTTTTCTCTAGCTTTGGAACTGTATGCAGAGACTAGCTTGGTATTAAATTTGACTTGTGTACCAGGAAAAGATAAATTTCCCCAAACCTTTTGTTAAATTCTCCTGCCTTGTTTCTCTTGCTCTGTTGTTATCTATTGCTGGAGTATTACTTTGTTGTGATTTTATCACCGTGTTATTTTATAATTCTGATTTTCTTAATTCAGTTAATAAATGCTAAGCTACTTTAGATGTGTTTTTGAGAGCATCATAAATGTGTGAACATGTCCCATGCAAACTTATTTCCTACTGTTATCTTCCTGCAGAACTATACGTAAACGTTGTTTGCAACAAAGTAGAGATCTGTCCATAGTTAATTTCTCAATTGTGTGTAGTCATTGTGAATTGAACAACAATTTTTTAAAAGGTGTTCTGTGCTGAAGGACTTGAAAACTGGTATGCAATGGATCTTTCATTAATGTGCCATGAGTGAACTGCTAATCAACTGTACTTGTTCTCCAGAGAAAAATGAATGTATTATAAAGTCAATTTGGTATGCTTTGGTTTAATTTGACAAATTTCAGATGGTGTGCTAAAAATAATTTTATCCTGTTTAGCTTGGAGCGGGCGTGAGTCTTCCTGGAATACTGGCAGCAAAATGTGGAGCTGAAGTTACGCTGTCAGATAACGCAGCACTTCCTCAGTGTCTGGCCAACTGTCGTCGGAGCTGTGAGATGAATAATCTCTCTGGGGTATTTGTAACAGGAATCACCTGGGGTCAGATATCACCTGCCCTGTTGGCCTTGCCTCCAGTAGACATCATTTTGGCATCAGACGTGTTTTTTGAACCAGAAGGTATAGTTGCAGTTGGAACTGATTGGGCTCATGTTTATCTACTACTGTGTGTATTTCATGGATGTAATAGAAAATATGTCCCCTTCCTTTCCAATGTGAGCAAAATAGCATTGTTTTGAAAGGCAATAATCTGAAAGGAGTAAAATGTAAATTATACATTTTAATTGATCTTGGATAAACTAACACAGAAGTGGCTGTAGAATTTAGTACAGTGACTGAACCAGGCTTCCCAAGCCATGGCAATCTATTTTTAGGCTGAAGGGGGTGCTGTGCTAAATATCTCTTCAACACAGCTTCATTCTCAGGAAGCTTCATGGTTTGCAAGGTCTGCATATGTTGTTTCTGCTTTTCAAGTGGTTGGTTTTGGGTTAGGATCTGGGAAGTCCAGTCACGCTCTCAGCCTTAAGCATGGCACATTTGGATGGGAGACCAATACCTTGGTTGCTATACAATGGTGAACCACTTCTGAACATCTCTTGCCTAGAAAACCCCATGGGATCAACATAAGTCAGCTGTGACTTGACAGCAAAAAAATGGCACAGGCTAAAACTCTAAAAAGTTGTGTATACTAAATATGTAGAAAGGTATTATTTGCATGAACATTGCAGCTCAGATTTTTACTGATTGCAATAAAAATTTAATCTGAATTTGCATTTTAGACTTTGAAGACGTGATAAGTACCGTACACTACCTAATGGAGAAGAATACACACACACAGTTTTGGACTACTTATCAAGTTAGAAGGTACCGTTAAGCCAACATTCACACTTTTGATTGAAATTTGTTTCAGTCACATGAACACACATGAAGCTCCCTAACACTTAATGTTCCCCTGACTTGTAGCTCAGGATTGAATATGGAACCTTACGTATGCCATGCATTCAACTTGCCATTAAGCCATTCCTTCTAGGGTAAATCTGTCAAACTTTCCCCCCATATTTCTGATACTGCAAGGCTGCTTTTTTGCTCAGACTAACAGAGACATGGTTCTAGAATTTCATCTTTTAGATGCCAGCCTAAAAGCAGAGGATTGCTTACCTTCAGCTAAATTTTGATTGACAGAAAGGAGAAACGAATTTTGAATGATAGAAAGGAGAAACTCCTCCCTCCCCTCCCTTGCATGCCACCCCTCACTCCCTCCCCTTCCCTGCCACCCATTAGTATTCCATTGCTAAGAATGATTGTCTTTTCAGTGCTGATTGGTCCATCCAAGGATTACTCCTCAAATGGGAAATGGAAAGCATATATGTGCCCCTACAGTCTTTTGAAGCCAACAAGGAACAACTTGCACACTCTCATCTTCCAGGAAGACACACAATTGAAATGATGGTTATCACTAAAGTAACTATGCCTCACACTGTAACACCTTGAAAAATAAAATGTCATTTATTTCTTGGGAAAAGTATGCTTAATGACTGCTTTGTTAAAATGCTCACATTAAAACTACCTCACCAATGTTTGTTAATGAGTAGGGCCTAAGTATGAAGTACCGTATATGCTTGCATGTAAGTTGAATTTTTCAGCACATTTTTTGTGCTGAAAAAGCCCCCCCAGTCAGGTGTATTTTAAACAATATGTTAGGGTTTTTACTCTGTTTGCCGCCAGGGGGCGCAGTTTTTTCGGCTAGCCTAGCGGCACCAAAATTTCAGAAATTTTTCAAGACTCTCCTGATGATACCACCCAAGTTTGGTTCAGGGGGTCCAAAGTTATGGACCCCCAAAGGGGGTGCCCCCATTGTTTCCAATGGGAGCTAACAGTAGATGGGGCTACATTTTGAGGGTCCATAACTTTGGACCCCTTGAACCAAACTTCACCAAACCTGGGTGGTATCATCAGGATAATCTCTTGCTGATACCAGCCAGGTTTGGTGATGTTTGGTTGAGGGGGTGCCCCCATACCCAATGTTTCCAATGGGAGCTAATAGATGGGGATACCCTTTTGAGGGTCCGTAACTTTGGACTCCCTGAACCAAACTTCATCAAACCTGGGTGGTATCATCAGGAGGGTCTCCTAAAGATACTAAAAATGTTGGTACTGCTAACACAAACATTCCTCCCCTGATCAAAAATCCAGTTTTGAAGGATTTTAACTCTTGTATTTTAGCTTGGTTGCTGGTTGAGCTAAGGTTTTTGTACTTCTAAAGTTATTGTTGCTACCATATTGTTTTTGTTGACCCTCTTTTCCACTTACAGAGCTAGTTTACTGTTTTTCTTTAAAATAAATATTCAAAAACATTTAACCTACTGATGCCTCAATTAATGTAATGTTATTGGTATCTATTTTTATTTTTGAAATTTACCAGTAGCTGCTGCATTTTCCACCCTCGACTTATACGTGAGTCAATAAGTTTTCCCAGTTTTTTTGTGGTAAAATTAGGTGCCTCGACTTATATGCGGGTCGAATTATACATGAGTATATACGATAGTATTGTTCACATTTTCTCTTTCACAATTGAAGATCCCCTGAAATTTGAGGGGTCTGTCTTGCCGTACTATAATGTGAAATCTGTGAACAAAGTATATTTACTCAGTTTAGAAGTCTTAATTTTCCAATTTTAATCTTTAGTTAGTGACCAAGAAGCATAACTAAGTGGTTGGATTACTGTGATTGGCTTGCACTTTGTAGTCAAAAGAAGCAAGATAATATGCATATGGATAATGTTTATCTGACGTGGAAACCAAGACACTGCTCCCAGAAAGTTAATGCAGGACACTGAAGTTCAAAAACTCAACACCAGGAAAATGTTTTATTAACTACAGACAGTGGTTATAGTACAGAATGTTTTAAGATACACCAAACTGGTACTTACAGAGGAATGGATCAAATGCTTTAGCATTACATTTTTATATGCAAGTTCACATATGCAGATGGTCTAATTTACCATTCTGGAAAAAATAAGGTATGTATATCACCAGCTAGATGTGCTCACTGTATGCTCCGTTATTTTTATGCAAGGCCCGGGTGACTGGAAGTGCAGTTGTCAGGCAATTATAATTAACTGGACAGCCATTTGTTTCTGCACGACAAGGCATCGTTACAGGAGCAATCAGGAGAAAACAGGAAACAGCCAAGCACTCTGCACTGCAACACGCCACCTTAACAGCTAACCAGCATTACTCAACTGCTACACAACTGCGCCTAGTGCACAAAAATACATAAGAGAAGAGATTAGAATTTTGTCTGATGAAGCAAGTCTTTAAAAAAAAACCTGTAAAGTTTAATGTTTGACTTGAAGACACTATTTCAACTGAATTTGCAAAAAGCATTTGAATTTAAATTTCAGAATTAGAAAAAAGGCAGAAATTGAACATGTGGACAGCATTAAGTTAATCAGCATATTATAGCTGCATGGTTGCTTAATATTAAAAACTTGAGGCAGCAAGTTAATTACCAAATTGTTTGCAAACAAGTCAGCACTATATGAACAAAAATGAAGTTTTACCTCAAATATCCAAGCCAATAATGAAATCTGTAGTCGCTCACTTCACTAAATTACAAGAAATTTGAATAATAGCAACAAAATGGCACATAAAAGTAAAAGTCTGCCATCTGAGGCTCAAAGTAAAGAAAAAAGTTAGACAAAGAGTTACAAAATAACCTTTTCAATGGCTGGTTGCTTGTGCCAAGGGTCTCTCCATTGGACTGGTGACTCTTACGATCATGTCTCCTCCAAAGGTATCCTTTATGTAGATTTTTCATTGATGCATCTAGATTTGAAAAGGGAACAGTTCAGCCAGGGTATACCTTGCATGTCTTCAATACTTTATGGCTGCTTTAAGATACCTAGCAGTCCTGGCCCTGTCTATTTTCACCAGAATTTATAGGAATTGTGGACGTCCCACCTCCCACCATGTCAGGCTATGATCAAACCACCCTTAACTTGAATCCATCCCAATATAGATTAGATTACGCATTAGCTTTTATTCAATACTTTCCAGAGTTCTTAGTAGCTGCGCAATCTTTAAGAATTCTAGGCCCCCTTCCTTTGAAAAAACAGGACCAAACAATTTGAGGTTAAAGACACACTATCCATTTTCCCACCCAGTATATCCTTAAAAGCCCACAATTGTACCAGAGAAGATACTGGCTTCCATAATCGCTTGCATTTCGACTTCCATACTATTTGTTGCTGTTGAACATCGGAACCACAGGACTTTATTAACAGGATAGTGTATCTTTAACGTTTAAAGACAAACCTGCTCCAATATACGCCCACAGAAACTGGTCCCTGGAGGATCAGCCAAATCAGTTAAAATCTGCAATACTGGCCAATATTCTTTAAGCAAACAGGAGACCGCAGCTTTAAAGGGGAAAATGCAGATGTTGGATAAGAACAGTAAGAAATAGTCATTTTCAGAAATAGGTTGTGTCTCAAACAGTTATTCAATAGCAAGCTATTAATTGTAAAAAAAACAACACACAAAAGATATTCTTGGCACAAGTTCCTTTGGAAAATTATTTTAGCAGCCACAAACTGAAGCCCTCTTGAGAAGTTAACCAAGTGCCCCATTTACTTGTTCTAGGATACTATATGGAGAACGCAATACCTACTTAACCTAGTACAGGAATGCATGCAAATATAGTAGATCATCAACTACGTTACCATTTTCCTAGGATGACACAGCTCCTTCCTCTTCTGGAGACTTAGGGGGGCTCTTTGAACGGGATCTGGACTTTGATTCCCTCTTTGAGACAGGAGGGGGACTTCTTGATCTCGATCGGGATCTCGACCGCGAACGAGATCTCGACACCGATGAGGACTTGGACTTCGACCTCCTGGCAGACCTGGACTTGGAGGTGGAACGAGACCGGGATCGTGTGCGGGATCTGGACTTGGAGCGACTGTAGCGTGACCTGCTGCGGGATCTGGATCGGCTTCTACTTCGGGATCGGCTCCGGCGCCGTCTTCTGGGGCTGCATAGAAGGGGGGGGGGAAAGGGGGGGGTTGAAATAAAAAATAAACCAAATTGTTCTCCGGAGATTCAATCAAGGTGCTACAAAGTGCGAAGCGGTCGGCAGCGCGTTCTGTCCCTTCCTCTCCTACATCACGTGGCCCAATTACTTTCCCGCCGCCCTCCCCTGAAGTCTAGGCCTTCTCAACTTCCCGCCGTTGGGCCTCCCTTTCGAAGCAACCATTACTGGGCAGTCGTCTCCTCCAGGCCGCTAAAAGCGCTTTAATGCCTCTTTCATTCATGCCAACCCCCCCTCCCCCGCACGATTTCCGCTCCAGGTGAGATTCCTGCAACTGCCCCCTCCGGGATCTCCCTCACCTCCTGCTGCGACGTCCGTAGCCCCCGCTTCCGTAGCGCCGCGGAGGGGGCCCGCGCCGGCTGTGGTGGGAGTCCGGGGGTCTCCCGTAGCGGGCCATCTGCACGCGGAGTTCCCGCCCGTCGAGAACGGCCCCGTCCATGGCATCCATGGCGTCCTCGGCGTCGCGCTTGTCATGGAAACGCACGAAGGCGAAGCCGCGGCTCTCCTTGGTGTAGCGATCTCGGGGGATGTAGACGTCCCCCACGCGACCGTATTTCTCGAAGACGCGGCGCAGGGTGTCCGGGGAGGTGCGGTAAGTCAAGTTGTCCACCTTCAGCGAGGTCATGCCTTCTACGTCAGGCGGCGGCCGCCCGTAACTCATCCCGGGGCCCGAAATAAGGGGGAGGAAAGCGGAATTGAGAAATAAAAATGTACAATCGGGTGCTTGAGAGTCGCTGATCCGTTGCCAGATGTGTTTTAAAGAACGCAGCCGAGACTCACAGAAGCGCCATCCTCGCCGTCCGCCGCCACGAGCAAGTGAACGAGGCACCGCCCTTCCCCAACCTCTTAAGCTCCACAAAATGGCTCCCGTTGACCCGGAAGTAGTTCACGATACCTCCCCAATATACATCAATCGGAACAAAAAAACATTTTTCATTTGGGACAGAATGTTGTTTACGGAGAAGTACCGTGAACGGTCATCAGTGTTCGTAAAAAAATATAAATGGTAGATTTTGAGGATTCCGAGACCGTTACACGAAACCCCGGAAGGGATTATTTTACACATTTCCTCCCCACGCATATTTGTTACGTTTCAGATGTCACGGAACATTAGAAATGCGTTTCATGGTTTATTAAAATATAGATATGTTTATTTTAGAAGGCGTGGTGTGACGTGACAAGAATGGAACATGGAAGCATTGCTTTCAAAATGGCTGCCAAGGAAGAGTGCGGAGAGGGGGGAGAACGAATGAGAGAGCTGGTGCGGCGCGCGCGCACGTTGTGTGCGTGACGGAGCGGTTCGTTGAAAGGGCGCCAGGTGGAGCGGCCGCATTTCTTAGGTGCCGCATTGAAGTGGCGCGAGTTCGCTCTGTGCTGCGGCCACTGCCTTTAGGGCTGACTGAGGGAGGTATTCAGTGGGCTGATAGAGCCTTGTTCTGAAGGGATGAGTGTAATAAAGCTATCCTTGGATGCCAAGACCGCCCAGGCTTTTAAAAAAGATCTGAGACAGCAGTGTGCTCAACAGTCCTTTGCGCTAGCTGCAGAGCAAGCGCCATTAAACTCCGTGAGACTTAGCTCTAAAAAAACACACACACACGTTTGATCCATGCAGAATTCAAAAACAGGAATGAAATTTGTGCAATGCCTTTAATACCAATCAAATTGAAACAAAGCATACATTAGATAATGTGGATATCACGTTTGTGAAATTAAAGTGTGTCCTTGAAAAATACAAATTTTGTAGAAGTTTGTGTGATTTTTTTTCTGTCAAATTGCAGCTGACTTATCGCAATGCTATAGAGTTTTCAAGGCTAGAGATCTTCAATGGCAGATTGCCATTGGCTTCCTCTGTGTAGCAACCCTAAACTTTCTCAGTGGTCTCCCATCCAAATACATTTTCCTTCCACCATTTTATCTTCACAACAACACTGAGGAGCGGTCATAGCTCAGTGTTGGAGCATCTGCTTGGCATGCAGAAAGTCCAGGGGCGTAAGTATAGATTTTTTAGGGGGGGGGGGTTCGGGGGCAGGGCCATGACCCCACCCACCTCTGGGGCATGAGCACACCTCTCCAAGCCCCGGCCCCAGCCGCAGTGCTTATTAAAGCAGCTCTCTGAGGCCAGAGATGGCAGACTCTGCTGCCCCCCGCCCACCAACTGGGCTCCCAGCCGGCAGCCAGCAGTCCCTTCTGCCCTCCCCTGTGTAAAATCTGAGTTTTGCACCCCCTCCCCCCCCATGGGCGGCTGCTGTGATGCTGGAATCCACCCCCAACAGCATCACTTTCAGTCGTGTTTAAACTAGAGAGCCCAAATTCTCCTTTTAAATCCACCTTAAAGGGAGAATCTGGGCCCCCCAGTTAAAACAACATTGAAAGTGATGCTGTTTTGGGATGGATTCTCCCCCACCCTGAAACAGCATCACTTTCAATGTTTAAACTGGGAACCTAAGATTCTCCCTTTAAATTCATGCCGAAGGGGGTGGATTTAAAAAGAGAATCTGGGGAAATTTGGGGGGTGCCTTCTGTCAGGGGTAATATTGTTAAGCTAACAGCACCAAACTGTCACGGTATCTTTAGGAGACTCTCCTGATGATACCACCCAGGTTTAGTGAAGTTTGATTCAGGGGGTCCAAAGATATGGACGCTCAAAAGGGTAGCCCCATTTACTATTAGCTCCCATTGGAAACAATGGGGGATGGGGCACATCGTTTGGGGGTTTGTAACTTTGGATGCCCTGAACCAAACTTTACCGAACCTGGCTGATATTATCAAGAGACTCTCCCGATGATACCATCCAGGTTTGGTGAAGTTTGGTTCAGTGGGTCCAAAGTTATGGACCCTCAAAAGGGTAGCCCCGTCTACTATTAGCTCCCATTGGAAACAATGGGGAATGGGGGCATCCCCTTTGGGGGTCCATAACTTTGGACACCCTGAACCAAAATTCACCAAACTTGGCTGGTATTATCAGAAGTGTCACCTGACGATAGCCTGAAATTTTGGTGCCGCTAACCTAAAAACTGCACCCCCTGCAGGCCGAAAACCGAAAAAACACTTTAAAATTAAAAAAACCCAGAAACGGGAGGCGGAGCTTCAGAAATACAATGGGGGGTTGAACCCAAGAAACCCCCCCCCCCTTACCTATGTCCTTGAGAAAGTTCCAGGTCAATCCCCAGCATCTGATCAGGTGGTATGTGAAATGAGCCCTTGGAGAGCTGCTTCTAGTCTGAGTAGACTACAGGTTCAGTATAGAGCAGCTTCATATGCACATACATAAATGTACAACAACGCTGCAGAGTAAATTAGGCTGAGAAAGTGTCTAGCCCAAGATCACCCAATGAAGTTCCATGAATGAGTGGCAATTGAAAGCTTGCTGTCCCAGATCCAATGTGACACTGACCGCTATACTACATTGGCTCATTAAATCTGCAGGTTCTGTTCATACTTTACTCATCTTCAAGTAATCTAGATAATTGGTTTGAAATTTCAAATATAAAAACTGACAGGAGTTAGGGTTAGTCTGATATACAATACTGGTATCTTCATTAGATTCAAACAGTCTGGAATAAAATATATTTTAAATTTGCATCTGCCAGTCATATATAGGCTTTACTGGGAGTGAACCTCATTTAACAGAGGGCGTTTTTCCACTCGAGAGTAGAATAGTGTCGACTCATGAGGCTGAAAGAGTCGACCTGTGTTAATCCCTTCGTTGCTTCCCACAGCAGCCGAGGTGGTCCTGCCGGAGCCGAGTTCAGAGGGCGGGATCACCTCGACTCATCATTCACTCGTCATATCTGATTGGCTGCTGCGTTCGGGCGGGAATGCGAACGTGCGTCCCTTTTTTAAAAAAAAATTACGTTGCCATTTCGTTGCTACAAGCGGCGTCCAATCTACCCTTCGTCACTGCGCATGATTGTAGTGTTACACTGTTACCCGGCGCGAGTCTTCCGTTCTGCGCATGCCCAAAACACTCGCCTGTGATTGGCTGACTCGGCGAATCGACCCACAATGACGTTCCCCACTCGACCGGTTTTTTCTTGAGTTCAACCCTGGCAAAATGCGGTTCACCTCACCATCGTGATGGATTCGAAAATTTAATGGCAGAACAGAGCAGAGCAGGACGAACCTATGTCGAACTCAGCAGATGTGGGGAGCACTTGTGTTGAACATAGGTCGAACTTGAGTTCGCATGGTGAGTGGGAAAACGCCCATAGTGGGATTTATGAATCAACTTGCTTGTACTACTTGACAAACACCAGAGAGTGATATCTGTAGAATCTTAAAGCATCATCAATGCTTTACATGTCACCTGACTGAGTAAAATGCTTTACAACAAGGTTTTTCTCACTTAAAATGTATAGTTTGAAAAACTAGGACAATTTCAGCTCTCCCAGTGGAAAATCAGAAAACTATGAAAAAACTTCTATTGTTTTCTTTTTGGAATGAGCAAAATGAAAGACAAGGTTTTAAAACAATAAAATACTTTTTAATTTTTTAAAGAAAGTTAATCATTTTAGACTAATAGGGCTGCAATTAATATGTTATAATATTTTAATGATCATTAGGTGTTTTCAGTGTTATGAAGTTTAACGTAATACCCAAATATGCTGATAATCCTGCCAACTTATCCAACTGATGATCCTGCCAACTTTATGAAAATGTTTCCATCTACATAATATACTTTCTTTTGTATACTACAGAATTTGGTTTCTACCTTCAATATTTGAAGGTCCCTCTCTATCGCAAACCCTGCCCTCCCTAGACTCCACCCCCAAATCTCCAGGAATTTCTCAACCTGGAGTTGGCAATTCTAGTATCCTAGTATGTTTTTCCCTATATAAAAGGATTACAGTTATACTCTTACATTCCATTAATATGCCAAACAATATAATATGCCAATTTCATATACTTAGAAATGGCGCCCTTTATGCTGTTAAATCAGTAAAATAAATGGTGATTTGATAAGAAAGTAAGCATTGCATATGTTTTTACCACCACCACCCCTTAAATTTCTGTTTCTTCCACTGCTTTAACATTTTCCCAAGATTTACATTTTAAGTTGGGATCAAATATTTGGAAAATTGTCTCCATATAAATCAGAGGCGTACCTCCCATTGGGCAAAGTGGGCAGCTGCCCTGGGCGCCACCTTGTGGTGGGCGACAAAATTGCAGGTTTGTGAGGGATTTTGTATTTTCAGTGTTTTTCTGTTTTTGGCCTGCAGGGGGCGCAGATTTTAGGCTAGCAGCACCAAAATTTCAGGGATTTTTTGGGAGACTCTCCTGATGATGTCACCCAGGTTTGGTGAGGTTTGGTTTAGGGAGTCCAAAGTTATGGACTCCCAAAGGGAGTGCCCCCATCCCCCATTGTTTCCAATGGGAGCTAATAGGAGATGGGGGCTACACCTTTGAGGGTCCATAACTTTGGACCCCACAGTTAAACTTCACCAAATCTGAATGTTATCATCAATGAGATCTCACGAAGACACTCTGAAATTTGATTGCTGCTATCTTAATAATTGCACCCCTGATAGCAGGCACTCCCTAAATTTCGCCAGATTCTCCTTTTAAATTCACTTTCCCCTTCCCACCAATGCTTGTTTTCTTTCTTTCTTTTATTCTCTCAGTTAACCTAATAAAGGGTTGTTGTTTGGTAATTTGTTAAATCTACCCCCCCTTAGGCATAGATTTCAAGGGAGAATCTAGAGGTCCCCAATTTAAACACCACCATTTAAAATGATGCTGTTTGGGGGTCGGATTCCAGCATCACTTGTTTAAACCAAGGAGGCCAGATTCTCCTTTTAAATCCACCTTAAAGGGAGAGTCTGCCCCCCCCCCCCCATTTTAAAAAACATTGAAAGTGAGTACTGTTTCCCCCAACTGGTGGGAGCTGGATACAACACCATAAAATGTTTTCATAGCAGTAATAAAACATTTTGAAAGCATTTTGAAAATGTTTTCCAAATATTATTTCGGCTGTGTGGCATGGCCCATTGCTATGTTCAGATTTGTGAGTTGGGGGATGTTCTATAATGTGATGGTGACTTTGAAACGACCTGGTGGAAAAAATTATTGTTTGGTCATGGTGGGGGCCACCCGTGGGGGGGGGGGCATCAAACTCAGGTTTTGCCCAGGGCTCAAGTTTGCCTAGGTACGCCCCTGATATAAATGTACCCAGGACTTGATTTCAGATGGTGATGCACTACATTGAGGGCCTGCTAAAGATTGGTGGGTACGTGGGCAGTGTTTTTTTATCCACTGCCCTCTGAATATATTCTGAAAGGTCCTTGAAATCAGCTGGTGGTATGTATTTTTCTTTTCCACTAGTATTTTTTGAATGCTTCTTTTCCTGCTGTTCCTAAACGGTGGAATACTCCATAGCTTTAAAAGGGGCTTGGACAGATTTATGGAGGAGAAGTCGATTTATGGCTACCAATCTTGATCCTCTTTGATCTGAGATTGCAAATGCCTTAACAGACCAGGTGATCGGGAGCAACAGCCGCAGAAGGCCATTGTGTTCACATCCTACATGTGAGCTCCCAAAGGCACCTGGTGGGCCACTGCGAGTAGCAGAGAGCTGGACTAGATGGACTTTGGTCTGATCCAGCTGGCTTGTTCTTATGTTCTTATGTTCTTATGTTCTTATCATATTTAAAAATTCCTGCATACAGAAAAATATCACACCAGGAAGAGTTTTTGATGTGGAGGAACATTCCTGTATGCCATTTTCCATCTGCAGTCTGAAATGTTGGCATTCTGGAATTTTGTAGCACGTGATTTGCCTAACCACATAGTTCACTCCTAGGTCCTTTGAACATTGCCCTAGTAATAAACACCCTAACTGTACATTCCTAGATGAGCTGGGAGAAATCTCTTGGAAAATCAGTGACACCCACTCCACCACTGTCAGTTCCAAACTGAACTAAAAGGAATGCTTGTCTCATTACTTTTTAGTTTTCTATAAAATTAAACAAGTTCTCTTCTTAAATTAACATCAAAGCACACAAGATTTGTGGTGGGTTTTCTGGGCTGTGTGGCCGTGGTCTGGTGGATCCTGTTCCTAACGTTTCGCCTCCATCTGTGGCTGGCATCTTCAGAAGTTAGGAACAAGATCCACCAGACCACGGCCACACAGCCCGGAAAACCCACCACAACCAGTTGAATCCGGCCGTGAAAGGCTTCGACAATCTATCACACAAGATAAGTTCCCAAATGGCTCACTGGGCAGTGATGCCATCATTTGCCTCTTCTCAGTGACAACTGGCCCTGATCTTAATTTTCCATGCATGGATGATTTAGAGTAATCTATGCAATGGAATATAAAAACGCACTATCATGCTGTTTCACATGTTCTTCCTGATTTTAGTAAGGGGAAGCCTAGAACTGCATTTCCCAGAATTCACAAGGGTTTTCTGACCCGCTGACTAGGCATGTGAATTGCTCTTAATTTCCTGTCCAGGGTGAATGGAAATGGTTAGTGAATGGGAGCGCCTATCCTCGTCAGCTGATTTGATGCTTTTTGACCGCAACTGAGTCTGAAATACTGTGGGGGACCAAAGTGTTCAAGAAAATCAGCTGCTGCAGAATGTTTCTTCTTTGCGAGAAAAAGTATGCACCGACTAAAGAACAAATCTATGACCTGCGGCAGCTTTTCTTATGAAAGGTACAGATAATCTAATGCTTCGGGCTCATATGTTTCCCTTTGCCGTTGTATTTTGTTACGGTGGCACACAGTCTCTTACTCTGTCAAAAAATAGTCGCTAATTTAATAATCAGATTAAAATACATCTTCTAATTGTGATTTCTTGTTGCCTTGGCAGAGGTGTTTTTTAAAGGAAACAAGATAAACATTCCTTTGGTTCAGTTTGATTGCATTCCATGAAAACACAAAATGAATCCGGAATCTAAAAAGCAGTTGAACGTCATTGTTTTAGGAGTAGCCTTTATGTTTATATTCACTGCTTTCCAAACATGTGGAAACATTGCAGTAAGTACTAGTAGCCTTATCCCCTTCTTCTTTTTCCTGCATGCATTCCTTTCTTTTTGGGACTTTGTTTTTGTGCCGATAGAATGGGTTGTAAGGGTTGTATTTTATAACTGAGACAATCTGCTATTTGAAGCAGAAGCAAACCTCATCACAGACAGTGTTTAGGAACTGATCATTAAATTTGCTTGAATCTTTCAAGAGTCAAAACTCTATTAATCAGACAGCTGGTAAAGGGAGTTTGACTTCTGAAAAACTTATACAGTATCTCAAAAACCTTGTTGGTCTCTAAGGTACTAGTGGACTCAAATCTAGCTGTTCTGCTTCAGACCAACCCAGCTATCCCTGAAACTTAGCTTGAAATATCCATTTCATACTACTTAAATCTCTTCCTTTTTTTAACTTCCTGGTTTCTTTTGCAGAGTTTGAGAGTTGTTAGCTGTCTGTCAACTTTTTCCCCAGGTTACGACAGGGCATCCATTTGTGAAATACTGTGACCGGCTCTCAACCAGGGTTTCCTGGCTACTAGGGGGAAAGCTGCTCTCTAGCTTTTCTAGTTCTCTAGGGAATATGAACTCAGGGGCACCTCTCCTATGCCATCCTTTCCTACAGGTGCCCCTCATTTGCTTGTTGAAGCCCTCTAGCAGAATCAGCTTTCTAATCTTTGAAAGGGGCATAGCAATCTAATTGCTTTGAAATTTAATTAGCATAAACAGTTTTGCTGGTGAGCTGCATATTTTGATTGCTGGTTTTGTCCTGCATTTGGAGTTTTGTCTTCTGAAAATGATTTCTGGAGAATGTTCACAATTCTATTTTGAATTTCTTTCCACACAGCAAACCGTTATCACAAATTTAAACAACACAGATTTTCATGGCAGTGGCTATACCAGGTATTTTACTCTGATAATAATTGTTTTCTCTTTTGTTGTGGCTGAGCTGCACTGCATGGGCGAATGAAATCTGAATTTGTAAAATGGGAAGAATGGGCTGGATCCCACAAATTATTCTGCTAGGGGAGGCACTTTAATCAAGTGGAATGAGCCTTCTGCTGGTATCTTTTTAAAACTCTGAAGTGCCTTGAATTACCAAAAGGTTCCTTCCACTGGGGGGAACCCCCTCCACTAGCAGAACAGATGCATGGGATCCTTTCTAGGTTTTTTTGTCTCATGGGGATCGGGCTTGTAAACATATGACACACAAATATTCTATTACAGACTTAATACTGATATATGCCCATTGCCAACCTCCATGTGGGGCCTGGAATTACTTCTGTTCTCCAGACTATAGAGATTAGTTCCCTTTCCTGAAGAAAATGGCAGGTTTGGGGGGTGGTCTATATGGCATCACATCCCGATCATGCTCCCTCCCCAAACTCTGCCCTCCTCACGAACTGCATTCAAATCTCCCAGAATTTCCCATGCTGGAGTTGGCAGCCTTACCACTGAAGTAAGTGGGTTGCAAAGCCATGGAAAAAATCCCAGAAAAGTCAATGAAACAGATACTTCATGACTGCTCAGAGAGTTGTAACTGTAGATGCTTTTCTGTGTCCACTAACAATTGTCATTAGAGAAATCTGAGCATACTAAATAATATAATTAATATGTGCATTTAAAATTTAGGATTTATTAACTTTTTAAAAGATGTTAACGCCTCACCGTTATTTGGAGCCCTGAAGAAGCTAGGATAAGCTGAGAGGCAGCGTGGTGTAGTGGTTAGGAATGGTAGACTCTAATCTGGAGAACTGTGTTTGATTCCCCATTCCTCCACATGAGTGGTGGACTCTAACATGGGGGCGGACTCTAACATAGCATTTGTTTTCCTGCTCCCACACATGAGGCCTGCTAGGTGACTTTTGACTAGTTGCAGTTATTCAAAAATCCCTTAGCCCCACCTACCTCACAAGGTGTCTGATGTAGGGAGAGAAAGGGAAAGGAGTTTGTAAGCCACCTTGTGTCTTTTTACAGGGGAGAAAGGCAGGTTTTAATTCCAAACTCTTCTTCAAAAACTCAGGGTGAAGGTAACAATTGCTTCTCAGCAGTACGTGCTGGAGCAAGATTGAACACCGGCCTGTATGTATAAAATAGGGCTACCAGCTTCCATCAGAGGGGAGAGCATTTTCCACTTTCAGCTCCTGCTATCCACTTCTGCTTAGCTGCGTGGCAAGAGGAAATGCCTGGATAAAAATGAGGAAGGCATAATTAGTGTCCCCGTATGATGGTCTTGCTTCCTGTTGACCTGGTAGTTATATCAGCACATTGGTTACACTCTAGCATTCAGCCAGCACTCAGTGATTAAACTTTTGTGTGAATATCAGTGCAACGCTTACCTGCAATAACATCACTTTCAGGTCATGCCAGAAGTAATACAAAAGCAAAGCAGTGACAACATAGTATCTAAAAAAACGGAAGGTTAGTGAGACCTGGATGGGTACTGCAGGTGGGAAATTTCAGGTTTTCCTCATCCTCCCACCCATACAGTAGCCAATTTACCAATCCCTCTAATAGCTACTTGCTGCCACCATTTTTGTTGTTCTTTTACTCAATTGAACATCATGATATTATAACAATCTCTGTATCAAGGTCTCTGAATTCCCAGCTTCCATTTTTTTTAAAAAGTATATAACCTTTTTCATTTTGGGGATATGAATTTCCACTTATATAACTACAATGAGAGGGCTAAAGTTTTCCTGTTTTAAAGAATGAAAGAATGAAAATCAGGAATTCAGATGCATAGTGACATTCAAATGCCAAGCTGAAAAAGAAATGGAAATAGACTGGTGGGGTGTTTGGTCACTGCTGGGAAATGGGGCAGGAAAAACCGCCACATGGAAGCCCCATTGCTGTTGAGGTATATTGGTTAACTCCACAACAGTGGGTAAACTAAACAAGTCTGGATCTATGTGGCAAATACCTACATTCCATTGTAGGCCTCTGAATACACGCAACACTTTAAATAAATGAATGATAAATGAGGCAGGAATAATATAGCACTCTTAAGCGGTTATGAATGTAGACATTATGAAAGGATATTGTTTAAAATTAACATATTGGATTTCATTTTACATACATAATAATCACTGTGGTTGCTTTCTGCAGCATGGCTATTATTTATGGAGTCTTCTCAGCATCAAATCTGATCTCTCCTTCAGTGGTTGCAATTGCAGGTCCACAGCGCTCTATGTTCTTTAGTGGCATCTTTTATAGGTAAGTGAAACCCTTTACAAATTTGTTTTTTTCTTTCTGCCTCTTCCTCCTACATTGAGAAGGGACTAGTGTGCCCTTGAACACTATATACTGGCTGTGGAACCTAGGATATAAGTTACTGCACAGTCACCAGTATTGCTTTTCCATTGATCATGCTGCAGAATACAAGCTGTTCTTCTGAAACCTAGCATTCTTTGCCTCTAACTGGGCTTGGAATAAAAGCCCAAGGATTTCAGTCTCACTGAGTAACCTTGGATTAGTTCCTCTCATTCAGCCTCCTCTATCTCACCTGGTTGCTGTGAGGATAAGAGAAGAAAAGTGAGATACAAATGCACAGCTAGTCTGGGAAAAGAGATGGGGAGTGAGAAAGGACAGGTAGTGTCTAGAGCATTGACCTTGGCCTTAGAAAACTCAGGTTCAAATCCCTGTATAATTGTGGGGCTTTGGGTAAATTACTTGCTCTCAGCTTGAATTTGCCTCACAGGTTTGTTGTGAAGCTAGATGTGGCTTTGAGCTTCTGGTCAGATGGATGGAGTATAAAAAAGATTAGCTTGAAAGAGTGTGCCACGCCAGGTGTTTTAAAGACATTAAAACCTTTGTTGCAGATTAACAATTTGCATTCTTTTTGCAGTTGACTGGAAATGAGAAATCAGTTTAGACCAGTGTTTCTCAAACATTAGCAACCCAGTGACCTGCATTGTAATTTTTAAAATTTTACAGTTCCCCAAGCATTGTCTCCTGGTACTTGCTGTGCACTGGAGCTCATGTAGGAAGCCTTGCATGTCCCGTGGGGCCCTTCATCCTCAGGGCAGTTCCATGAGTACCATAGCAGTTACCGTTTAAAAGTAAATTAAATTGCTCGTGCCTGGCCTAATGCAGAGGGTAATGCAGAGTAAGTAGTTCTATAGGCTACATCTCAATCAGCTCCGAGTCAAGTTCTGTTCAGTCTTGCTCTTTGATTGGAAGGGACTTTGCACTGGGGACAGCAAGAAACTTCCTTGTTGATTAGTCAGAACAGAGGAAGAAAAGAAATAGAAAAGGAATGTTCAGAGATGTTCACAGAAAGATAAAAGATACAGATTATATAAACATGAATTTTGATATTCAGTTGAAATGTGCCTTTACTTTATCAGGTGCTGAAACCCTTTGCTTTTGGATGTAAACCTTTTTGCATTGGAAAATCCTTATATGTTCAGTTTAGTACTGAAAGTAACTATGATGTTTCAGTTTAGTACTGAAAGTAACATTAGGACTGTATTTAAAGACACTCAGACAACTGGTTCCTGCAGCTCGAGATATTCTTTCCCAGCAACCAGTCAGGGTTTTCTCCGACTAGTGTTTTGAGGTGATCTGGAAGCAAGGTGATTGCAGGCAGTGGCAACTCTGTGAGCTCCCCCCTTCAAAAGAGGTAAAGGCTGATTCTATCCTTTTCCCCTGAGATGGAGAGTCCCTGCCCCCATTCCTAGAAAATGGACAGGGCTCCCTTTTCATTTTGGTTAGGTGGTGTCAAGAAAGTATCCATCTTAAAGGAATCTTCTGAGTCTAACTAGCTGCAAGTTCAGCCAAGAACAGGGTATTGCTTGGTAACTTATTATCTTTCTCAAGGACACTTTCCCAGGGCAAGACTAATTGAGAACATTTACCACAGCTGAAGAGGCTTCTAGCAGGGAGGGGTGAATTTACGCATTCCGGTTGGGAGGGGGTGTCCCATGATTGGTTGAAAGGGGTCCTCAGACTATGGCCAGCGTTTTCTATGTAACAGCTAAGTATTTCTTTTTTAACCCCCTCTGTCTTTTATTGCCAGAGATAGCTTTTCTTATGCTTTGTAATCCATGGCTTCAAGAACAACTATGCTGTGTAGGACTTCAGAGAGTATGCAGCAAGTTAGCTTTGTTATTTTCTGTGTAGCTGAATTACCAAGCTGTAATTCTGTTTGTTTGTAACCATCTCTCTGAATTTCTCAAAGCTCCAATTTGCATATTTTTAGTGGTGAGTTTACTGACTAAACCCAGAGTGCTTGGTTACATTACTGACAGAAACAGGACTTTTGCCGCTACATATTGGCATGAGAAAGTCTGGTCTTCCATCTTTTCAGAGGGCATTGGACCCCCAAGTACAGCCCCCCACAGGTCCTTGAACATCATTTTGAGAAATGCTCAAAAGCTTAGTAGTATAGTTCATAAGAAAAAGATATAACAGGCATGATATTATCCATAAACACTCTGCTTTGTTGTGTTTTAGCATATACATTGCTGTTTTTATTGAGCCTTTGACATGGAGCTTCTACACAGCCTCTGTTTTCCTTGGCATAGCAGCTGCTAGTAAGTCTTGCCTTCATTAGACATGTCATATTTCCTTTTGTATCTTCCTTTTTTCTGAATAATTGTTATTGTTAAGAAAGTATACAAACAAAAAGTACCTAACAATAACAAAAGTCACACTACAAAGGGGAGGGGGAAGGGTGGGCTTCTGACTTCCTCTGGCCAAATGTAATCACAGTTAAAAACTTGCTCTCTAGTTAGAACAATAGAATTGATTCTTAATTGTTATTACTAATGAAATGTACTATTTTCTCTGTTATGTCTATTATCTTGTTCTGTTTTTTAAATCCACAAATCATCATTTTTTTCTGTTTTACACAAAATGTTTATCAGGGGTTTCCAGTTATAAATGAATTTAGCTAAGTTCTTTTCTTAATTAAAGAAGTAAGCTTAGCCATCTCTGCCAGTTCCAATATGGTATTGATGAAGTTTTCCATTTTTGCCCATATAATATTCTTGCTGCTGCTGTCATATACAAAAACAAAGATAATTTTTCCCCAAACTGTCTGTCCATAAGACCCAAAAGAGAAGCATCTGGTTTCATTTGTATATTAGTCTTTAAGTGATAGAAATACCCTTCATGATGTTCACAGTTCCAAGATACATTTGAGATGCTTTTATACATCTGTGCCAGTTTCTCTGGTGAGAAACATCATACATCATTTTATAAAAATTCTTGAGAGCCAGCATGGCATAGTGGTTAAGAGCAGGTAGGCTCTAATCTGGAGACCCAGGTTTGATTTTCTCCCTCCTCCACATGAGCGTCAGACTCTTATCTGGTGAACCAGATTTATTTTTCCACTCCTACGTTCAAGCTGGGTGACCTTGGGCTAGACACAATTTGTTCAGAACCCTCTCAGCCCCATATATTTCACAAAGTGTCTGTTATGGGGAGAGGAAGGGAATGGAATTTGTGAGGTGCCTTGAGTTTCCTTACAGGAGAGAAAGGAGGGTATAAATCCAAACTCATCCTCCGCTTCTTCCTCCTTCTCCTTGACAGGAACTTAGTGTAAATTTAAGACCCTTTAACCACATATTCTCCCATAGTTCCATTTGTATATTATGTCCAAAGTCAGTGGTGCATTTCATCATGCAATCTTTCACACATTTGATAACTTGGCACAGCTGTATTCAAAAGAAGCTGAACATCCCAAACTGATTGGATGGATGATTTTTTAAGCATATTTCTTGACTCTGTCTCTCCAGCAGGCAGAAAGGCTTGCTTTTGTTACACAAGATGGGAACTCTCCAGAACTGTGTCGTGAAACAGTGATATTGAGCAAGGCATATAATCACATGAAAGTGACACATGCGGGAAAAGTTCCAGCAAGAGTTATATTTCATTGTTATTCACCTGTGAGCTGCTCAGGAGAAAAAGGTGTATGTAATGGCCCAAAAGGTTTTGCTGCGATTTCCCCAAAACTTCACAGCAAAACAGGTTGGAGAAAGATCAAAGTAAAGCTGGAGAACGTTAACGCATCATGATTCTTTAGAGAAGGAGGAGGAAACCCACTTCTCAATAGCAATGAACCATGGGCAAATAACGGATATAGAAATGGCCTGGGAATAGGGTTGCCCACTTACCTGGTATAGTGGGAGGTCTCGTGCCACTACCTTCTAACCCCTGCTGATGCTTGAATGGGTGGTAGGAGGAAAAGTGGTGTGTGTGAGGTCAGTTGACATTGCGCCATCACTTCTGGGTTTCACCTGGAAGTAAAGTCATAGTGCTCTTGGATGTCCATGAAACGCTGTGATTTTGCTGAAGAATTTCGGGAATTCCTGGAATGTTGTGATGTCATTTCTGGGTGAAACCTGGCTATGATGTTGCAGCCTTGATTTCTGCTTACCTCCTGTGTGCCCCACCCTCAAAAGCTCTTGCGGTGTTGAAGGCAGCCCTATCCGGAGATGAGCAGCAAACCCAAGTTTGTTAACAAGTGCACATTCAATGAGGAGTTGCAGCAATCCCAATGTTATGACTGGAATATACTTTTATGACATAATATCAAATATTACTTTGTCACATTCACATTTTACATATTTATGTGAACACTTTAAAAATCTTATGTGCATACCTAAAAATATAATGTGTGAGGCAGGGCTAAAATTTGACTTAGAATTACAACTTAGAATCTTTATGTCTTTACCCATGTTTACTTATACCATGTGGTATGATTAATATCCTGTATGAGCAAGGCCTGGATGACTTTCTTCTGCTGCTGACCAACATTCTGATTAAATTTCAGTATTGTGGACTGCCCAGGGAAATTGCCTGACAGTAAATTCCAATGAAAACACTATTGGCAGAAACAGTGGAATATTCTGGGCATTATTGCAGTTTAGGTAAGGAATGTGGTAGTTTCTGTGTTTTTCTCTGTCAATATATGAGTGGTGCTTGCCTTTTTAAAAATGGGAAGTATTTATAACCCGTCTTTCTATTATGCTGAGACATGTAATCACAAACTATATATAAATCATGCAGAAAAACACGCTGACTGTATAGTAGAAGGCATTTTATATATAGTTACTGATATGTAGATGTATGGATAGTATGAATACTGAGATGTATATCGCATTCAAGATAACTCACAAAAATATAAGACGTTTGCATATGCATTACTTAAAACATGTAATAAACACATTAAAACAGGAGAGAACATCTAAAACAGCAGTGAGACTAGTGTAGTCCATTTTAAGGGTTCTTTTTCTTTTAGAAAATTAATAGTTTACTGTGTGGGGGAGTGTTTAATATCTTATGTATATGATAGTCATGTTTCATTTTAGTGATTTGACAGAGAAAAAGAGCTGACTTCCTTCCAATTCTGAAAATCTTCCCATCTTACTGAGTTGGAAACAATTCTGATCTAAGTCACCAGAAAGGACCAACTGTGTAGAAGCCTGCTGTATGCTAGCCAGGTATGCTGGGTTTACTTTGTCCCAGCTTTAAAATATAACATCCTGAATTGCCAATAGCAAATAAGCAGCCATTGTTTCTCACCTGGTGTTCTGTGGATATTCAGTGCTTCTCACCCGTTACTAGGCAGGTTACTTCATCTACAGTAATTGCAGCTTCTGGTCAATCTTCATGGGTGTCTCTTCCACCCTGAACGTGAAAAGGAAAAGGTGGTATAACAAGCAAACAAACAAATTAATAAAAAAAGAAAGAATGTGCATTACTGTAATTCCATCTGGAGGTTACAGAAGCATGAATCAGTTTATCTAGGTCAGCAGAAAGGAAGACATTTTAAAATTAAGTATAGAGGATAAAAAAAAACTCTGTCAAAAGTTCCTACCTACCACTTATTTATTGTTTATAGTTTATTGTTTTAATATTTATATTGTTCTTTTTAAAGATTTTATTGATTGTTTTATTGATGGATTGTTGTAGCCCACCCCGAGCCTTACAGGGATAGGGCGGGTTATACATTTAATAACAATTTTTTTAAGTCCACGATAAATCCTAAACCCTTTCTCCTGATCTGAATAGGATAGCTTAATAAGGGAGACATGTCATTCCTCTCAAGAACATTTGCTTTCCCAAGTTGTCCGGATTCAGTGCAGCTTGATCTTCTGCATCCATTGGGCAAGGGAATGCTTTTGAACAGATGGAGTTGGAACTGCAGCTAGAGATGCATAGCGATGTTTCATCTATATTCTGAGGATGACCAATTCCACAGCTGTGGATGGTCTGGCATAGATGTTAAAGGGCACTGAGTTATGAGCCCCCCTAAAGCCCACTCCCAGTGGAATTATTTGGCTATACTAATGCAGGGGCGGAGCAAGGGGGCTCGCCCCCTCCATGCTTCCTCCACGGCCCGGCCTGCCCCTGCTTCGGCGGTGCCCAGGGCGCCGTGCCCCCCTGCCTCGTTGGTGCTATGCCACTGTACTAATGAGAGCTCTCTTCTTCCTACTGGACAAAAAGGACCAAAACTAGATAACTATACCCAAGACCCCCAAACCATGCTTCAAAACAGCCCAGTAGAATAGAATAGTTGGGGGGATTTCACCTGTCCTCTTGTTAATCTGTATTTAACTGTGCTGAGTAGGTCACCATGTGTCAGGTTCTTTTCAGGACTCTTGTGAGAACAAGACCAGCCGCATGCATATTTCATTAGATTTATGTGCCAAATGTTTTATTAAACCCAATAGCACACAACTGTAGCGGCAGCAAATGAAGTAAAAGCATGTTAAATATTGTACTATCTCAACTATGGGAATTAAAGAACCGAAGCTATAGGGTGTCCAGCTAGCTATTTCAGAAGCAGAGCACATGTCTCCTCAGAGATGGGTAGAAGAAAGCAGACACCTCCAGCTATGGGAACAGTTATTCCAGTAGTACTGATGAGCATAGGAAGAAGTGTGGGCGCTATTCTCTGGGCTTCTCCCTCCCCGGATCCTGAGAGTACCCATTGGCCAGGTAGTTCTTTTGAAAAGAAAAATGTTTCTGTTTATTACAATGGGTAGGAGTTCTGTTCCTACCTGTAACTGCCTTATTGAACACCTTATTTCATGTGAGCATAAAAAGGAAAAGCTTCAGCAACATTTAGCAATCCCTAACATCCTGTTCCATCCTCCAGTCTATCTTAGCATATTGCCTCAAGCAATTATTTTATACACAAAATAATAATCATTCTCCAGTTCCAGATACAGTTCCAGATACAGAAGCACCCTCAAGCATGAACTCTGGCCAGTTTACCTACAAGCTGCTTAACCTATTTCCTGCTTCCAGATACTTACAAGAAAGTCACCCAGTAATTGGGTGTATCCAGTTTAACCACAACTTAGCAAACCTTGTAAGCCTCTAGGCCTCCTTTTATTGGTGGCAATCTCCCCTTTTCTCAGTTATAGCCTCTCGGCCCTTCAACTGCATAACCCAATTCAAGCTTGCGTATAGGTTGGGGGAAGGACTGACCTTAAAATTCAGGGATTCCCATATTTTATACCTATAAATACTGATCTTCCCCTGGTGCGTACCAAGACTCTGAACCATATCTAGGCTTGAAGTCATATTGAAAACATGAGGCATTCAGCTATGCCTCCTTCCCCCAATATAGAAGTTTGGTCATTGGCTTTCAGTTAGCCATTGGCTTACATTCTTATCTACAGATTTCTTTACCAGAGGACTTATCACTTTCCTGCATCTGAAAGTTGTTATTAAACCTGCCAAGAGGAGCCTTGGTAAGATTTAATTGGATATACTCTGTTCTGCATAAAAATGTCAGTATGGTGGTTTAGGTGCAGCTGCTGAGAAAAATGTATGCTTCCACATTAGAATATAGTCCTGAAAGAATATGAGAATTATCATTCATTTTTACATGCTGCCTTTGTGAAAACCATTATTTTATGCATTATTGGACATGGTACTTTGATACAAGAGCATTTATAGTTCATTGAACAAAGTCCATTTTTACTTTCAAACAGAAGGGGGGAAGCAATGGTAGGTAGGGACTAGGACCCAAAGAAGGTCTGGCATGTTTTGTTCTGTGGTGGAGGAATATAAAATCTACTTTATAGTAGGGTTGTATATTCCTCTGCCACAGAACAAAGCATTCCGGACATTCATTATTTGAGAATGTTCTGCCTGGGTCCTAGAGCCTACCTACCACTGCTCCCCCCATCTGCTTGAAAGTAAAAATAGACCTTGTTCAATTAACTATAAATGAACGATAATTCTCATATTTGTTTGGGACTATATTCTAATGCAGAAGCATACAATTTTCTGCACTGCTGCACCTCAACTGACCAAACTGTGGTGGAACAAGCCATAACATCTTTATGTGGAACAGAGTATGGGAAGGTCATGGATCTAGTTTACATCTGATGGCCATCATGATTCCAAGAATAACATATGAAACACTGAGAGCAATCTGAAATTATCCAACAAATGGACTGAGCACATGCTGTATGTCTACTAATGGAACCATTATATTGTTTTTAAAAATATATATATACAATATGTTAAAAAGATTTTGATGACTAAAAGGGATGGGGAAATTATATAATCAAGTAGTAGTATGGCTGTTGCATTCATTGCTGTTATCAGAGCAAACTCAGAATATGTTCTCCAGATTACCATGTCCTTGAAGGACGTTGGTTGCTTTTAAGCCATGAAAATTTGATTTTAATGACATGTGCCAATGTCACTTCTATGGATTTTGGGCTTCCATTTAATCAGGGCACATGCAAAGTTTAACATTACGTTACAGGTTTTACAGAGGGTTTATCATGTGAGAAAAGCATGAATCTCTTAGCAGGATAAGGTTTTTTTTAATTCTGTCTCTTTAAGATTATTTTTATGACTATTAATAATAACTGAATTGCTTTTTTTTTACAGCTTATTTTTTGGGAATCTGTATATATACTTTGCCTGGCGAGGGAAAACCCATATAGCAGGTTGGTTTTGTGTATAGTATTTTGAGGGGGGGTGGGGGAATAGTGAATAAAATAATCAGGAGACATCTCTGAGCTGTTGACAGAAATAAAGCAAGTGCTTAATGTGCATTGTTTTAATTGTAACACTGTTGGAAATTTTCTTCTGTTCTCTGACTCGGATCTCACCTAGAATTTCCATAGCCTGGGGTGGGTGGATTTTCGCCAATCCTGCAAGACACTTCCGTCCCATCTCCAGTTCTTCCTGGGGGTCCTTCATCCACTGGGAGCAGAATTTCAAGGGGCACTTGGGAGTGGGGATTTAGTGAAAATCACCACCCTTCCTTGTGCCTGCAGAAATTTTAGGTGGGATCCACCTTCTGTATTTTTGGATTCCGTTTGGAGCATATTATATGTATCTTCAGACTGCAGTTAGAAATTATTACATTTGGAAATACTTAGAAGGTGCTCCAGTCCCTCAATCATCCTTGTTGCCCTTCTCTGCACTTTTTCTATCTCCTCAATATCCTTTTTGAGATGCGGCGACCAGAACTGGACACAGTACTCCAAGTGCGGTCGCACCACTGCTTTATATAAGGGCAGTTTTATTCTCAATTCCTTTCCTAATTATCCCCAGCATAGAGGCCCCTTCCGCACATGCAGAATAATGCACTTTCAATCTACTTACAAAGCATATTGCAGCTGGATTTTACTGTGCGGAATGGCAAAATCCACTTGCAAACAATTGTGAAAGTGGATTGAAAGTGCATTATTCTGCATGTGCGGAAGGGGCTAGAGTTTGCCTTTTTCACAGCTGCCATGCATTGAGTTGACATTCCTATGGAACTATCAACTAAGACGCCCAAATCCCTTTCCTGGTCTGTGACTGATAGCACTGACCCTTGTAGCTTGTATGTGAAGTTTGGATTTTTTGCCCCTATGTGCATCACTTTGCATTTTGCTACATTGAACTGCATTTGCCATTTCTTAGCCCACTCACCTAATTTATCAAGGTCCACTTGGAGCTCTTCGCAATCCTTTGTGGTTCTCACCACCCCACATAATTTGGTATCATCTGCAAACTTGGCCACCACGCTACCCACCCCTACTTCCAGGTCATTTATGAAAAGGTTAAAGAGCACTGGTCCCAAAACGGGATTCAGATGGGAGCATAGTGTGGGGCTTTCCAGCATGGTGTAGTGGTTAAGAGCAGGTGCACTCTAATCTGGAGAACCAGGTTTGATTTCCTGCTCTGCCACTTGAGCTGTGGAAGCTTTTCTGGGGGACCAGATTAGCTTGTGCACTCCGACACATGCCAGCTCGGTGACCTTGGGCTAGTCACAGTTCTTCGGAGCTCTCTCAGCCCCACCTACAGAGTGTTTGTGGGGTGGGGGGGAGGGAAAGGAGATTGTAAGCCCCTTTGAGTCTCCATACAGGAGAGGAGGGGGGGATAGAAATCCTCAGATCAATAAGCTATTTCCCTTTGTTGCCAGAAATTTCAATCTCCTGCCCTGGATTTAGGTTCCCTGCCTTAATCTAACTGGAAGCTGGCTTCCAGTTAGCTAGGGAGGGGGGGAGCAGGTAGGAGGGAGGGTGAGAGAGCGAGAGGGGAATGGGAAAGGACAGGGGAAGAGAGAGAGATGGGGAAAGGAGGGAGGTGGCACGGGAGAGGAGGGGATGGGCCGCAGGAGAGAGAGAGCTAGAGGCGACTGTCTGAATGGAAAGATCTGGCTGCTGAGATCAGTGATTTAGAAAGTGTGTACTAATGTTCCAAAGATCTACCAGCACGATCTCTGAATTTTTAACTTTTATAACTCTGCAAGGAAGAAATCTGGTGTGTGTGTGGGGTGGGGGGTGGGGGGTATGAAAGCTGAGAATTCAGAGATCTTGGCATAAGATTGTCAGAACTTCAAGTGCATACTTTTGCAATACAAATTAAAGAGAACATTTCATTGAGTTGCAACTGACTGATGACAATCCTTTGCATGGAGCATTCCATCCAGCAAGAAACAAGGTGTTTTGCTATTGCTTTCCTCTGCATAGCAACCCTGGTCTTCCTTGGTGGTCTCCTATCCAAGTGCTGACCATGGGTGACCTTACTTAGCCTTTACATCCTGACAATCTTGGACCCAACTGGGCTAATCAGGATGGTGTAGTAGCAATAACAGCATCCAATGTTTTTAAAAAGCACTCTAGTGATACAGCACCAGGGAAAGTGGGGATGCTGGGGAAATAATGGGTGACTATCTGGATGCAGTCACAGATAATTAAATCTCAGATTAATCAGTTATCAATGAATGCTGTATTTTTTGGGGGAGGGATCATACCATTCTGATGTGTTTGCCTAAATATTCCTTAGCAATTTTAATGGCTATTAACCTGCTTGGGTAGGGAGTGTTTTGGCACATAATAAAAACTGATGCAAATCTGTACAGTGGGTGTTTGAGTCTGGTCATAGTTAACCAAGCAGACTAGGAGATCAGTTGATGTCTGAGTTGTGACATTCAAACCTGTTAAGTTTGATTGTTGTACATATTCAGTGTGAATTTCCTTCTTTTCCCAACTCCACTTAAGAACACCACAGACATATTTTTTTACCACACACATTTCCTAAAAGCTCAAGTACTATAACTTTTCTTCAAAGTGTATGAGTGTTTAGGGAGCTTTCTGCATCTCAGTCAAGTCACAAGTGATAGGGACAAATATAGAATTTAAAACATTTGGAAAACAATGCTCCTCCTCAAAAAAAATTTGAACTCCTACCCCTTTATGGACTAGGAGCATTTCAAGTTTGAATCCAATAATAAGGTTCACTCCACTCTGCCAATCACTCCCCTTACAATAGTAAAAACACCTTACTCTTGAGATGGTGGGGCAGAGGTTAATCCAGCATCATGAATGGCTTGCTCCTCCCAGGCTCTGGAGGACATGCACAAAAGTGCCCTTTGTGCCCCAAGATGTATAGTTTTCCTTTGGCTTCTCATGCTTTCCGATGGTCATTTTTTACATGGACACTGGATCGTAATTTCCTCTGTCTCCTAGTTCAGCTGGGGAGGGGTGTAGGTTGCCAGGCCTCTGCAGGGGGTGGGGATCCCCCACTTTGGGTCCCCTCCCTCTGAAGGTATTCAGCTAGCTGCTTGCCACTGGATGACTTACAAGCAGTAAATTCAGGCTATGTTTCCAATGCTGGGGGGCAATTGGGAGTGCTGGAAATATAACACCATCAACGTTTTCACAGCAGTAATAAAACATTTTGCAAGAATTTTGAAAACGTCAAAAATTTTATTTCTGTAAGTGGCATGGACTATTGCTGTGTTCAGATTTGTGAGTTGGGGCATGTACTGTAATATGATGGTGACTTTAAAATGATCTGGTGCAAAAAATACTTGTTTGGTCATGGTGGGGGAGGGTGGCCACCCATACTGGGGGAGGGGGCTCCAAACTCAGGTTTTGTCCCCGGGCGCCAGTTTGCCTAGAAACGCCTCTGGTTCTGGGTACATGTCGGCCCAGAAATGAATCTGGAGCTGCAGTGAGCTTCTGGTAGAAGTTACTCAATCTTTTTCCTCCCCCTGTTGTTTGAACGGCTTTAAGAGGTTACCTTGTTTGGATGCAGTTACTGCTGAAAAGTAATTCCAACTGGAGTGTACATGAGAAACAGAATAGCAACTGGTGAATAATTTAAAGGATGTGCTTCATGAAGAAACTGATAAGGATATCGTTTAAACCAAGTAAATGAAGAGAGTGTTGGTTTTAAATGATGTGAGGGGTACATGGTTCATTGTGATGTTTGAATGCAGCTATCGTTTCCACTGTTTTCTGGCTCAGTTGGTATGAATGGAAAACTTCTGTAGGTCCTCGGAGTCTGTCTGCATTTACCTCATCTCTCTAATCAGCTATAGATTAGTCTGGTTCTGTTTGCATTGTAAAGGAGTCTTTGGTCATAGTACACGTTTATCAGAGAACTGAGATTGTATTCATTTGGCTGCAGCATTCCAAAGTGCACGATTGTCATAATGAAAACAAGCACAAGATGCTACCACAAATGTGTACATATAATATTTTGTATTTGGTGCAGAATACCAGTCTAATACCAAGAGCCTGCGTGGTGTAGTGGTTAAGAGCAGGTGCACTCTAATCTGGAGAACCGGGTTTGATTCCCCACTCCTTCACCTGGCAGAGTCTTATCTGGTGAACCAGATGTGTTTCCGCACTCTTTTACATTCCTGCTGGGTGACCTTGGGCTAGTCACAGTTCTTCAGAACTCTCTCATCCCCGCCTGCCTCACAAGGTGTCTGTTCTGGGGAGAGGAAGGGAAAGGAGCTTATAAGCCACCTTGTAAGCTTGTAAGCCACCTTGAATCTCCTCACAGGAGAGAAAGGTGGGATATAAATCCAAAGTCGTCATTTTCTTCTTCTTGGCACAGAATACCAGTATGGGATGGGAGAGCTGAATTTCTTTCAAAACAAACCTTTCTTTCAGCACAGTCTGCTACACAGTAATTAGAAATTTTGAAAAATAATATTCCTGCCCTTTAACTGCTAGCTAAAGAGCATTTCCATGAAGGCTTTTTCATTACGTCAATGTTGGGTTGAGAAATCAAATTAATACATTTAAAAAATCTTTTGATTGATTAAAAATGGCTCTAATTATTAGGTCGGCAGCTTTTTAAAAAGTTTAAAATTTAAGACAATTACTTACAAAAACTGAATGGTAAGCTCCACTTTAGAGAAGACAGTATCCTTCATGTGTTTCACAGGAGCAAATACCTTTTCCGAGGCAGTACCCTCTGCAATAAGTGCATGCATTATCTGTCACGTGTGCATGCATACGAGCATGTACGTATTATCTGACAACAGAGAATGTTTTTTCTCCCTCAGAAATATTTATCTGTATAAATGTATGCAGATGTCATTGATTAGTCAATTACCACTCATAGAATTGGCTAAAATTTCTCTAAAGATTTATAGCCATAAATGAACATATTATAAAAGCGTAACATAGACATTGTTGCATGGCGTCTATCACAATACTGCAACATAGCAAAGGTAATATTGCAAGAATGAATCTTAAGAAGTGGAGGACGTGTTCGTCTTGAATAGATATTTATTGACAAGAAAAGGTTGCCTGTTATATAAACCACAATAGCAGCACAGCCCTGCCTGGTGGGTCACAAGTCCTTGTAGATTTTTTGGGGGAGGGAGGCTGCTTTTAAAAAAACAATTTCTAGTGTATATGCATAGAAAACCAAGGTGTTGTGCCTCTTGGCTCTCTTTGCACTTTCTGAGAAGAGTAGTGGGACAGAGAGGTCAGATTACACAGCGGCAGGTAGGATTCCTCCATAGCTCTGACCTTTCACTTTCTCTTCACTATGGTATATCTCCTGTTGCTCAGCTTGCACTTCCTGTTTCCATCTCTCTTGGTCTGTGACCTATGATCCCCGCTCTCCTTCCTCTCCTTTGACTGAGATGTCACATACTTGCAGCTGAGTGAGTCCCACACTGCCCCCAGGGGGTTAAAAGTTGATTCCATGGGTGGAAAATTCAAAGATCATTATCTTACTGTATATGTGGTGGTGTTTCCAGTTATTGCACTTATGCCTATTATATTAAAGAGAATTTGGTTGGATGGCACATTGTCGGAAGGTGATGGAAGAGAGGCAGGGGAGCAGTTAATGCTCTTACAGTTACAGTGATGAAAGGGGACATTGGCATCTTTGTGACTGGGAGGACATGAGAAAGGTGTTCGCTTCCAGATTGCAGAGCCTCTTTTCAATTAACAAGAAAACACAGTCTTTGAAGCTTTAACACCTCTTGATTGGAGGGTCCAGGTTCTCATGGGCTTGATGCCAAGTTGGGTTAAGGGCCCAGGAGCACATGTGGGGTAAGGGCTGAAAAGGGGAGCTGTTTCTTTGTCTTTGTCCTTCATTTTGGAGTGCATTTTGGGAGCTGTCTCTTCTGTCTACACAGATTATTTTGTAAAAGCATCTAGTAAACATCAATAATAACAAAATGCTTGCTCAGCTCTGCATCTCTTCTTGCACCTCCTCTCTATTCTCCATCCTCATCCCTGTAAAACTGATCCACATTTTTGCAAAAGCAAACCATTGGTAGAGAGCTAATTAATCAATATGTGCAGTAGGTTGTCTTCAAGACGACCTATTTTGTTTCAGTACATTAGTTTTCTGGCTGTTTTGGCTAGAATGAATGGTTGATGTTTGCTAAGAAGTAACTCATCATTGTTTTTTTTCCCCTGTTCCAGAGAATGACCGCAGGACCGTCTTCATTGCTCTGACAGTGATCAGTCTTGTAGGCACCGTTCTATTCTTTCTCATCCGGAATCCACAGGAATCAAGTGCAGAAGAAGGGGAAATATCAGGCAGTGCTGATAATCTTGTGGAACCAATGTAGGTGCATTATAGATCCACTAGCAGTAAAGTCCAATGCACAAACAAATACAACGGGCTCTAGAAAACTGTTGGTGGGTTAATGGGGCCCATGAAATTATGATCTGAAACTACAACCTAGGCGTCTTGACACTTTTGCAGGCCTTGCAAACAAGGGGTTTGTTTTGTTTGTTTGTTTGAGAAAATTCAAGAGGTATCCAAAGACAGCTCTTGAAAGTAAATGTGCTTCAAATAACTCATCATTTCACAGTCCTTTAATTAGAGTAAAGTCATTCTGAGTTTTGACATTTTATTTTTATCTTATTTCTTTCATTCATTCATTCATTCATTCATTCATTCATTCATTCATTCATTCATTCATTCATTCATTCATTCATTCATTCATTCATTCATTCATTCATTCATTCATTCATTCATTCATTCATTCATTCATTCATTCATTTTTAGATTTATACCCACCCATCCCCGTAGGGCTCAGGGCGGTGAAATCTCCCTCCCATTCATCTTGGTACACTGGCAACCCCTGAAATTGTTTTTAGTTTCTTATCTACAGCAGTGTGGGGGACGGGCAGCTCTGCTCTGAGCTTCGTTTTCCTCACTCTCAAATCAAACATGTCCTTCTCATGGCTCATGTCTTCCTCACGTTTTTCATCCATTTTAAACTCTCTTTTCTGACCTTTTCAACCCGTAACTTAACTATTTCAATTTCTACCTTCAATCTTTTCCTTTCAAAAACCACTCTAGCTTCTCATTTCAGTGGCTCATACAGGTAAACATTCTGTTGTGACCTTCAAAGCTTGTTGATGACATTGCCACTGAGAATTTCATATCCCATGGAGCCTTGTTAAAGAACAGGTTGTTGTTTGAATGCAGATAATCTAAAAGCTGACCTAAGATGCCAATTTTTGCATAAAACGTTTCTCATACTGTGTTTGTAATATTTCTAAAGGCAAATGTTGGCAAAAATGTTCAAAAAAAAGAATGTTGTTTAAGGCAACGAGTATGCATGTTATATATCGCTCAGTGGTATTTACAGCTCTGCATAGTTGGTATTTGAAAACTTGCATTTGTTTTTAAACAGGGCTGACCAAAGTAAAATGACAAGAGCCGCAGATGCATTTAGTAAGTAAAATCTCATGGAAGAATTACGCTTGCAGATCTTATGGTGTTAGGCACTTCATCATGTCTAGTTATAGTTAGAGGACAATCTGAAACTCATTGCGACCCGATCTAAAAATGTCAAGGGAGTTGTGCTGTTTCCCTCCTCGGATTTATTTTCCTGTTTGTATCCCTTTTTTTACCTACTAATGCAGTGGTTCTCAACCTTCCTAATGCCACGACCCTTTAATACAGTTCCTCATGTTGTGGCGACCCCCAACCCTAACATTTATCTATTTTACAGATGGAGAACACTGATGCAGAGAGTCTTAGGCGACCCCTGTGAAAGGGTCATTCGACCCCCAAAGGGGTCCCGATCCCCAGGTTGAGAACCACTGTACTAATGCTTTCTGTTTTCTAGACTATTATGATCTGAGAACTCCCCAAGAGGAGAAAGTGCCTTTAGTTCTCTTCATGAAAGTTTCGGGGAAGTTCCATGCAGCTCGGCTCTTTCTTCCAGGGGGTGGGGGGTTGGAAATGCTTGCTAACACTAATAGCCTCCGGCATGGCATAGCGGTTAGTGCTGGACTAGGATCTGGTAGATTCAGGTTTGAATTGCCACTCTGCCATGGCAGCTTGTTGGGTGACCATGGACCAGTCATATATTTTCAGCCTAACCTACCTCACAGGACTGTTGTAAGGATAAAAGGGAGGGTGAGAATGATCTAAGCCACTTTGCTTTTCCAGTGGGAAGAAAGGTGGGGTATAAATGAAATAAATAAGTGGTGGTGGGGAGTGCTGTCACCTTTTCTTGCACTCTGCTGTTCTTGTTCCTATATTCAGTTGTATGTGTGGTAATAGAAACCATCAGTGAGGACCCCTTTTTTACTTTAGCATTCAGTATAATGTTTGTGATTTTGTTTTATTGTGCTTTGTTTGCAGAAAGTGCTATCAAGCTGTGTTCTACAAAAGAGATTCTCTTACTTAGTGTCACAACCGCCTATACAGGTATGATCAGAGCCACAAACACTCAGTCTGTGGTTTCCTTGGGACCTGGGAAGGGTATTCTTTCTGTGACCAAGAGCAACTTTTTCATTTGTTGTGCCATCCTACGTCCATTGCGCTTTGCTGGATTTTCCTTTCCTTATCTCCCCAAGGATTTGCCAGTTCCTATTTCTGCTCCTATTTCAGCATCCAAAATTTCACCCTGTTTGTGTGGTGCTGGAGATCCACACAGAGCTGAGCCCCCTTTTTTTTTGGGGGGGGGGGGGTTCTTGAACACAGAGAAAACCTCCATCTGATTTTTATTCTGAACAACTGCTTGCCTTAGCTGTCAGAGCTGCTCTGGGCAAAGCTACACAGAAATCATTGGCTGTGCTAGACATTTCAGCTATTGTGGCCCTTGACCCCTTTAAACAATTCATTTTGAACATCCCTAGTGTCTGTTCCAGCGTCAGTAGGCTGTCTTCTTACTGTGCTGACATGTAGAGTTATGGGTACCTGCTGGAGAGATGAGTTGCAAGACTGCCATCTTGTGGTTGCAACTGAGAATAGCTGTCATTCCTTGGCTTCAGTAGTATATTTGAGGTTTCTCCTTCACACACAAAGGTGAGGCATGCATGAAGGGAGATCTGCAAAAATACTTGTCTTTATATAAAAATACAGCAATTGCATTTCGTGGGGATCATTGTTAGATGAACACAATAGATGAAAAAGGCCATAGCCTCTTGGACAGACTTGCTCATTATCCTGCCATTTCTGTGATATTTTTCTTAGAATCATAGAATCATAGAGTTGGAAGTGATCATAAGGGCCAGCAAGTCCAACCCCCTGCAATGCAGGAACACATAATCAAAGCACTCCTGACAGGTGGCCATCCAGCCTCTGTTAAAAAACTCCAGGAGACATGGTCATGTTGTTTGGAAGCTAGTACACTGTAACTCATGTGAAAACTGTGAAGATTACTACTAAGTGCTTGCTTGGGATTTTCAGTGCTAATTAAATTCATTTGTGAAAGTGAAACTCTCCTCAAGTAATTGATTGTTGTAGCAGCCCTACTAGCCCAGACTAGCCCTATCTTGTATGTATTTGGATGGGAGACCACCAAGGAAGACTGGGGCTGTTTTGCAGAGGAAAGCAATGGCGAGCCACCCGTACTTAGCTCTTGCCCTGAAAATTCCATGAGGCGGAGCTTCAAGGGGTTGCCATGAGTTGGTTGCAACTTGTTGGCACACTTTACTTTAATTTCATTGTCACAGCAGCTTCCACTAGTATTTGCACGAATAGTGCTTAAGGATAAAGCAATTGTGCTTACCTGTAACTGAATTCATGTTATTTCTTTTAAGGTCTGGAATTAACATTCTTCTCTGGAGTGTACGGGACCTGTATAGGAGCTGTAAATAAATTTGGTGTTGAAGAAAAAAGCCTGATCGGGCTCTCTGGTATTTTTACTGGCATTGGAGAAATATTAGGTGAGTTCATACTGGATATGATGTAGTAGAGAAAAAAAATTTTTTGCCCGCGATTGTACAGTGTCTGTATATATCTGGCATGTAGCTCAAGGAACCTAGCTAAGAATAAGATGGGCATGTTTAACATGGTGATGTAATACATTTAAGTAGCAGCTGCATTAGATGTTTAAGCCTCGAATCAGAGGTGGGGTACAAATTGGTAAGTTTTTATTCAGTTAGTTAAAATGTTTTTATCCTGTACCTCATTCAGAAAACCAGTTCCCAATAAACAACGAAAAACTTCAAAAACACAGTCAAATACTTGAAATATTAACATAAGAATCTATTAAAGCAAAAGGCTAAGGCACAGACAAAAAATAGAAAGCACCAAGCAGCTGAAACATTAACCAAGATTAAAATTTAAAAATAGCATTAGAAAAAGTTATGATATTATTATTTGGCATTAAAGGGACTTGAACTTGCCGAGGGAGGATGCTCCCAAGTTGAGGTACCGCAACTGAAAAGAGCTGACTCCATTCACCTCCCCTCTGAAAAGGAGGGAGCCCCAGCAAGGTCTTAGATTAAGATACATAAATAATGGAGCGTATTTTGTGTTCCTTACAATATACTAGCCGCATGGGATGCGTAATGCCAGGTCAAACAGCTGTTCCATATAGAAATAGACTGGCTTTGCTGTTGGAGTCCCTGCAGACAGCAAAGTTCATGACACACTTAGGATTGCTTTTCATAAGCAGCAGATGAGATGGTGATCTTTGGTCTTCACTGTTCACATGAAGGTTCAGGTTCACTTCAGGTTCACATGAAGAGCCCTTTAACTCAGAAACACTCCTTTCACATAAAAAAAACCCCCTAGATGCTGTGGTGCAGGCTCTAGCTAAACCTCCATTCTGAAATGCCATGTTTCAATTTGAAAGCATTCATTTCTGTATGGAGCAGTATTCAGTCTGAAGTGGTACAGTGCTGTTGGAAGAGTTAGGCCTGTGGTCTCCATTTTGCCCCCCCCCCCCCATGTTTCCTTCTTCTTCCCCAAAAATTGTGGCTTTCCTCCACCTCATTGGAATAGGAGGTGCTTCAGATGAGAAGGTAAGACACTTACCTTGGAATCTCTAAGCCTGTTATGACTGGTTCTTGCCTATATGGCAGCCATTTTGTGGTGACAACCACTGCCTGTTTTCAAAATTCTGAAGTACCTACAGCTCAGTTTTGGGTATTGCTGAATTAGGTTGTGTTCTCCAGCCGGGGAATAGGCATTGTTGCACTGTGAGGGAGATTGTATGAATTGTAGGAGTGAGGAGCCCTGGGTCCAGATCCCCACACTGTCTTGACGCTGACAGTTACTTTCTGTCAGGCTAACCTACTTTACAAAGACATTGTGAAGGAAAAATGTGGGAGGAGGAACCATGTACTCTGTCCTGGACTCTTTGGAGGAAAGGTGGGATAAAGGTGTGATTGAAATGTAGAAAGAACTGATTCTTCCTTGGTGGTAGTAATCCTAAGAAAGCAGTCCTCAGACAGAACCCCGCTCTGCTTGCCAGGGGCGAACCTAGGCAAACTGGAGCCCGGGGACAAAACCTGAGTTTACGGCTCTGGCCTAACCCGGTAATGGGCCACCTCTCCCCCCACCATGAACAAACAATTATTTTTTGTACCAGCTCACAAAACACCTCCCACTCCCAGCAAAACGTACATGGCTCTCTCCCCACCAACTCTTTTCCTAATTTCCTAATCACAACAACCCTATGAGGTAGGTTGTTAGCCTGAGAAACAACTCCAGAAGCCAGTGCAGAGGTGGGTATTTTAAGCATGTAAACCTCTCACAAAACTAAACCCCAGCAAAACATTTCCACCAAACAAATGTCAAGCACATCATCTCTCACAAAACACCTCCAGGTGGAATCCACCTCAAACAGCATCACTTTCAATGGTGCTTAAACTAGGGAGCTCAGATTCTTCTTTTAAAATCCACCTTAAAGGGAGAATCTGGGGGGGTCCTCTGATTAAACAAAATTGAAAGTGATGCTGTTTCTAGGTGGGATTCTCCCCCATCCCTGGAAACAACATCACTTTTGGAGGGTTGGAGATTTAGATGAAACAAATACCAGATTCAGCCAGAATCTGGGCAAATTCTGGGGAACATTCTGGACAAAAGTGTCCCAATTATGTCCTGCCCAAATATGAACAAATGTGGTCTCAAGGTATTTGGGAATTTGGGGGGGGGGTATTTTTGAAAGTGTTTTTTTGGCCTGGGCAGGGAGGGCGGCATTTTTTAAAGCTAATAGCACCAATGATTCTCAGGGCATCATCCAGAGACTTCTGCTCCTGATGATAGCTACCCAAGTTTGGTGATGTTTGGTTCAGGGGAAAGCAAAGTGCTATGGACACCCAAATGGAATGCCCCTTCCCCATTGTTTCTCAATGGGAGCCTAACAGTAGATGGGGGCTACCCATTTGAGGGACCATACCTTTGCTCCCCCTGAACCAAACTTCACCAAACTTGGGTGGCATCATAAGAATAGTTACCAGATGAGGCCCTGAAATTTTGGTGTCACTAGCTTTAAAGATACACCCCTTACAGGCACCCCAAGAAAGTTGCCCAAGATTCTTTGTTTTGCAGTGACTTTGCTCCATTGTAGCCAATGGGGAATTTCTGAGGCAGGCTGCACATTTCTGAAGATAGAGGCACCAGACTTTCAAGGTGGCTCCAGGAAGCCCTCCTGGTAAAAGCATCCAGGCATAGAGACCTTTGCTTCTGAGGGTTCAATTTTATGGGCCCCCAAAAGGCTTATTTTGTTTCCATGCTCCTGCCCATGAAGCCTGCGGGCTGAGTTCTCTCAGAACTCTCTCAACTCGCCCCTCCCCCACTCCAGAAGCAAAGCTCACCAAGCTTGGATGCTATTACCCAAGGCCTCTTGGAGCCACCTTGAAAGTCTGGCGCCTCTATCTTAAAAAATGTGTGGTCAGTGCTTACACACTCAGAAATTCCCCAGAATCTGCCAGGTTCTTCAGCAAGTTCTATGGTGGGAAACATTATTCTTCCCACCATAGACTTCAATGGGGCTTTCTGTTATGCCCAGCTGGCGTTGTGGTAGAGGTTTCAACAGGAGGCAATGTGGTAGTGGTCTTGCTCTGGGTGGGGGCACTCAAGTTTGCCTGGGATGGCCGAATGCTGTGGGCATCAGGTTCACCTTCAACTTGGTGCCCACAGCATTTTAGCAAATTTGATTGGTTCCTTTCAGGAGACTCACACCAGCAGCCCTGCAGCAAATGCCCCCACCCAGAGCAAGACCCCTACCACAGTGCCTCCCATTGAAACCTCTACCACAGATTAATTGGGGGTCCATAAAATTGAACCCTCAGAAGCAAAGGTCTCTATGCCTGGATGCTATTACCAGGAGGGCTTCCTGGAGCCACCTTGAAAGTCTGGTGCCTCTGTCTTCAAAAATGTGCAGCCTGCCTACACACTCAAAAATTCCCCATTGGCTACAATGGAGCAAAGTCACTGCAAAACAAAGAATCTTGGGCAACTTTCTTGGGGTGCCTGTAAGGGGTGTATCTTTAAAGCTAGTGACACCAAAATTTCAGGGTGTCATCTGGTAACTATTCTTATGATGCCACCCAAGTTTGGTGAAGTTAGGTTCAGGGAGAACAAAGTTATGGTCCCTCAAATGGGTAGCCCCAATCTCCTGTTAGCTCCCATTGAAAACAATGGGGATGGGGGCACCCTCTTTGGGTGTCCATAACTTTGCTTTCCCTGAACCAAACATCACCAAACTTGGGTGGTATCATCAGGACAGTCTCTGGATGGTACCCTGAAAATTTGGTGTTGCTAGCCTTAAAAATGCGCCCCCTGCAGGCCAAAACGTAAAAAACACTAAAAAATTAAAAATCACACAAAAGACCCTGAAATGGTGGCGCCCCCCCACGTGACCAAATGGGGGGCGGCCAGGGACATAGGGTACCCCCTGTCCCTAGGCAGAAACGCCACTGCTGCTTGCTTTCTCCCCCTTAGTGTCGCACATACGTTTTCCTGTTTGCACTTGTAGTCAAAATCTTGTTAGATACTGTGAATATTGAGTTTACTTCAAGTTATTTTAACTTCCTTTCCCCCTTTGGCTTTGTCCTCAGGTGGAGGAATCTTTGGCCTCCTGAGCAAGAGCAACCGTTTTGGCCGGAACCCAGTGGTGATGTTAGGCATCGTCGTCCATTTTATAGCCTTCTATTTGATTTTTTATAACATACCGAATGATGCCCCGATTGCCTCCATTTATGGAACAGATAGCATAGCCTACATGGAACCAAGGTATTCCCTTCTTGTACTAGGCTGACTGAGCACCTAATCAGGGAGTCAGACTAAACCTCTTTAAATGCAGGTTGCCTTCTTTTTCAAACTGAGACCACTTTCTGTGAATCTCTAGAGGTCGTTTGTCCAAGAAAACTGCATGCCACTCAACCATTAACCATTTCTGGCACATTGGGAATATCCCCTTTCACTGGGTCAATGCAAGTGGGATCGGGGCCTCAGAGACGTGCTAGCACTAAATTTCCACAGTCTAAAAATAACTTCAGAATCTATGAAGGAGTTTTACCAGTAATGAAGTTTTGAAAATGAGATACATTATGTAGTTATGTGTTAGGATCTCTTACATTCCGTAGCTTAACATGGCCGTGTAATCTCACCCAATAAACATAGGAAGGTGTTCAGAATTGGATCAGTGGAACTGGGGAGCACTTGTGGACTACTACTATGCTATAATAATAGAGAGCCATCGTGGTGTAGTTATCAGAGTGTTAAACTAAGCCAGAGGATGCCGGGTTCAAACCCCCTCTACCATGAAGCTCTGTGGGTAAAATTGGGCATATCAATTAATTTCAATCAAATCTACCTTACAAGGTTGTTATAAGGATAAAATGAAGGAAAGCAGAAACTTGTATGCCTTCCCTAACTCCTTGGAGGAAGGGCAGGATAAAAATACAACTAATTGTTTCAATTAAACGATTTAGTAAAGTATTAACACATGTTAAATGTCTTTGACATTTAGCTCAGCGAAGAAGTGCTGCAAGAGATGCTCATTCTCATCATGTGAAGTAAATGTTCAGTGGTGACCTGCACCAGGTGTCCCCATCCTTTTTGAGCCTGTGGGCACCTTTGGAGTTCTAACACAGCATGCTGGGTGCAGGTGACAAAGAAGATGCCTCAAAATAGCTCCTATAGGATACAGAGCTAATCACAAAATGGCCGCCCCAGCTTACCCTGCAATTACACACTGTACTGAGGTGTCAAAGCAATGTTTTGAAATTTCAGATCTCCAGTGGCCAATCAGATCTCCAGTGGCCAATCAGAAGCCTTGCTGGGCAAAAGCCCCCACCTGGCCTTGCCCACTTTCTAAATACACTTGGCAGGCACTAAGGAAAGTCTTAGTGGGAGCCATGGCACCCATAGGCTGCATGTAGGGGGACGTCTGACCTACACATTGAAACTTTTCTCAATTGACATTAAATTACTAATGACAAAATAAGTCATGGTACGGGATACTATTTTTTTCAGCATAGCTGACATGCGTTGCTTAAATGCAGTGTGGTTGATGTGCGTCTTTTTTCTCTTTTCAGCAAAGAAGTGGCTATTTTTTGCAGCTTTTTGCTCGGTCTAGGTGACAGCTGTTTCAACACTCAGCTCCTCAGTATTTTGGGGTACCTGTATGCCGAAGACAGCGCGCCAGCTTTTGCAATCTTCAAATTTATTCAGGTAATCTCTCTCCCCAAATGATACAGCCAGACGGTTTGATGATATGTGCAGTTACTATCTACTGGCATAGTGCAGCAGTTATTCATTTCACATCAATAAAAGGCTTGATGTGGTGGCATGGGAAGGAACCCTGAGGGCTTGCATAGGTTTAGGACAGTGGTTCTCAACCTTCCTAATGCCACGACCCTTTAATACAGTTCCTCATGTTGTGGTGACCCCCAGCCCTAACATTTATCCATTTTACAGATGGAGAACACTGATGCAGGGAGTCTTAGGCGACCCCTGTGAAAGGGTCGTTCGACCCCCAGGTTGAGAACCACTGGTTTAGGAGGCAGCTGGAGGCCAAAGCCCTGACACTAATGGGATGTTTGGGGACCCAGACTGGAAAAACGTTATTGAAAGGATAAGTACTGAAAAAATGAAAAAAAGGGGTTTTAAAAAAAGGCTTCAGTGGAATCCCTACATTCCTGGACATGTCATATAGAAGAGTCTACAACAGGGGGACCCATATGCAATGCCAATTGCAGGTTTGGGGGATCCTTTGGTAAACAGTACCCTCCCCCAATAAGCCCATCGCTGCTTTCATGGCTTTCTCATCCCTTCTTTCCTTTCCACTTCTGCTTTCTTCCTTACTCCCCATCATTGTTTTTACTGCTTTTTTCTCCTCCTTCTCTTTCCCTCCCACCCTTGCAGAGGTATAGCTCCAAGGGGACAGGGGGAGTGCGCAACACACCATGCGTGCGCCTCTGTGGGGGTGTGGCGGGGGCATGGTGTGGTGTGGCATCCTGGGGGGTGGGGGCAGAGGACACACTGGTGCACTGGGCGCTTTTCCCCCTTGCTACACCTCTGCACCTCTGCCACTACTGTCTCCCTCCTACCACTGCTTTCTCCCCCTGCCCTTCCCTTTCTCCCATCTGCTTTCTCCATCCCTCCCCCAACATTCGCACTGGCATTGCTTTCTACCCCTCTCTTCTTCTATTCCTTTTTTTTCTCCTTGAAATGCTTGGTTGTATGGAGTTGCTAGGTAACCCCATAATGCCAACCATGATTCCTTGGGTTTCACACCTCGCTTCTCTGTTGGAGGGGTTCACTTCCATTTAAATGGAACTGTTCAGGTTTTCTGTGCCAGGCCCCATGTGCTGATTTTTTTGATCTGCACTCTGAGGCCAAGTTTGGAATTAGATATATGGTTAATAGCACTGTATAGTAAAGAGATGAAATAGAGAACAATGCAAAGCCCATCAAGGGGTGAGGCAAACTGGAAAATGAAACAGTGAGGCTGGATTTGCTGCAGATGAGCAGTGACGGTGCAAGAGACAAAATTTCACTGGAAGTGACCTTGAATTAATTGGAGTTCTGTTAGATGTGGGTGGCCATTTGCTGTCAAGGTTGATTTCAGAAAAACAAGCTTTACATGCTGAAGAGCTTCCCTAGAAGAGGAATTTATGCCCTGGAATATTAGTAAAAGCAAATGCATCTAAATTGAGTTGGAACATCACTAACTGTATGTTCATCTCCTGCCTGCTTTCCTTTTCAGTCTGTCTGTGCAGCCATAGCTTTTTTCTACAGCAATTATCTGCTTCTTCAGTGGCAGCTCCTGATTATGACTGTGGTTGGGTTCTTTGGGACAATTTCCTTTTTCACCGCAGAATGGGAAGCTCCAGCCTTTGTTGCCAAAAACAACGATTACAGCAGCATTTAAGGGAAGCCTTGTCATCATCCTAGGACAATATCCACCTGCAAATGCATCCCTTTCTTGAAATGAGTTGATAGCATTTGCTATTGCAGAAGCATGTTCAAAGAACCTCTATTTCCACCTTAGAACAATGGAAAACAACTATCACCTGCTATAGAAAAAGAAAGCACTGAAGTTTTATTTTGAATTCACTAGTGCTGATGGGAAGGTTCATTTACCACAATGTGGAAAAAGAGGGACCTGGAAATCGGGGCACCAAGATGTTCTTCGTATTGTTGCCACTCGCTGAGTTCTTACATCTCAGGGTTATGACCATCCATTGTGGAAATCCTGTCCTTCTAAAAATAATCACATTGCTATTTTGGTTTTGATTGTCTGTGTCTGAAACTTGGGTCCAGCTGCCTTGTGATAATTTTTTTTTGTTATGTGCACTGCAACACAAGGGATGAAAGACTAATTCATTTCATGGATTTGTGCAGAAATGGTAGAAAGGCTCTAAAGCTTTATTTGTGTTCATTTCCCAGTTCCGTTTTCTCCTGAGATTTACTTTACAAGATGAACTATCGTCAGTTTTGAAAAAGTGAATGTATTTATGGGACAAGTAGCATAAAGGGAATTAAATACATTTGCCCACACTGTTTTGTTAATTTTATGTATTCTAATCAGAGCCAAAAAACTGTTACGGTCCCAGTCCTTGGAGGCTATTTATCTTTACTCAGGATTAAGTTTATGATAATGTTTGCTGCTATAAGACTGTGTAAGAAATGGTTTCCAAAGACCCCTAATGACATTATCATAATGCATCTACAAATATGTTAATACCTTGGTGGCTTAACTGAATTCAGTGCGACTTGTCACATGCATAAAATTACTTAGATGCATGAATTAGGTTTAAGATTAAGGAAAATGCCCTGCTTTGTTCTAGCCCCATTCTCTTCTGCTCATTGATTAGTAACAATCTCTGGGCACAGTCTTCTCCTATTAATATATTCTTAATATATTCATAGAATAAATTAGTAACTTGGATCTAGACTAGCGTTTCTGGAAGTGCAAGGATTTCTATCCACAGAGCAGAAAGCCTGTCCCCCTTCAGTAGCCTGAAATCCCCCCCCCCCCACACACACACACACACTCCAAAAAAAAGAGTGATTTCAGGCTGCCACAATAGGGGGGTGGCAAGAAAGTTGCATTCAGCAAGTGGAAATCCTCATGTCACAGAAACACTTGCCTGGGATCAAAGGCTCATTCCGCACATGCAGAATAACGCACTTTCAAACTGCTTTCAATGCTCTTCGAAGCTGTGCAGAATGGCAAAATCCACTTGCAAACAGTTGTGAAAGTGGTTTGAAAATGCATTATTTTGCATGTGCGGAAGGGGCCTAAGACAATTATTGTAATTTTACCTTTGTCATGGCCCAGGGAAGAACACTGGGAGAGCGGTGGAAACAGAGTTTGAGGGGGTGGGGGGCTAAATATTTTGGATTTCCTGCACAGAAAATGTGCCTGTACATGTTTTCATACAGATAAGACCCCATTTAAATTAAAGGAAGCTTATGCCTAAGCAGGTATGGTAGGGTTGAAGAAGAGTTTGGATTTATACCCCAACTTTCTCTCCTGTAAGGAGACTTTCCTTTCCCCTCACCACAGCAGATACCTTGTGAGGAAGGTGGGGCTTGGAGAGTTCTGAGAAAACTGTGACTAGCCCGAGGTCACCCAGCAGGCATGCTAGAGCGTAGGAGCAAATCTGGTTCACCAGATAAGAGTCTGCTGCTCATGTGGAGGAGTGGGGATTCAAACCAGTTCTCCAGATTAGAGTCCACCTGCTCTTAACCACTACACCATGGTACAAGTTGCTGCCTTAATGTGTAAATATAGATAAGTGCATGAAAATTACATATAACAATTGGACATGTTTTGTTACATGCATGTGCGTGCGCAAACACACACACACACACACACACACACACACACACACACACACACACACACACACACACACACACACACACACACTATGCTATAGAAAATGTAGTCCAAGAGTTTTTCAAAACAAGCAAATGGCCATTCTCTTATATTAATTTTTCCAGATTATTATAGATATAAACATGTGAGGGCTGCCACCACAATTTGTTCCAAGGAAATAAATTTTCCAAGAGCATTTTTGGAAGGGAGCAGAGGCTCTTAGGCCCCTTCTGCACATGCAGAATAATGCACTTTCAATCCACTTTCACAATTGTTTGCAAGTGGATTTTGCTATTCCGCACGGTAAAATCCAGCTGCAAAGTGCATTGAAAGTGGATTGAAAGTGCATTATTCTGCATGTGCGGAAGGGATCTTATTTTCGGTAGAGGCGTGAAGATGATGCTTCTCATGAGAAGGCATTGAAACGAGTAAGCTACTTGGGTGGGCTTGTGCCACAGAGAGTGCTCAATTGATTGTGTTCGTAGTCTTAAACTACTACAAATCAGCTCCCTTGGATTTAGCGGATCTGCACGAAAAAGGTGGTTTAAAGCTTGCAGGATTACCTATAGAACCTTTTCAATATTTCAATAATATTGGAAGTGTGCCTTTTGCAAGCTGATGCTCTTGGTAGACTTGTTTTCTTGGTAGACTTGTATGTCTGTTTTGTAAGAAAGCACAAATGTATTTTTAAGCATCATCTCTGTTTGCTAATAAACTTCATTGTTGTTGTGAGCAATAGAAAGTGAGTGCAAGGCTGCAGTCCAGTATGCATTTACTTTAGTGTAAGTCGGGTTACAAAACTTGTACAGACAAAATAAATAAAAGAAATCCAGCCAAATGCTTAATTTTACAGGCTCCTGAACAAAGGACCCCCAGCTGTTCTACTTGGCCCTATTGTTTCCTGCGGGAGAAATTCCAGTTAAAAGCAGTGGGATTTCCTTCTGAATGAATATGGTTAGCCTGAGCAATAATATTCTAGTTTTAAGATTCTAGTCTTGCCAAGAAGTAACTTCAATTCCATACAAGCCAAAACCAGCATATAACTTTATAGAATATAAAGAGGGCACGGTTCCTACTGGACACACTTATGAGGCTGCAGTGTCTCAAACGGTTTGCTTCAAAGTCAGGCAGTTAATTGTAAAAGGTCTAATAGTGTAATATATATGAGTCATGAGGAATGTGGGGCCCATGAAACAGTTTTCAGGAGTCCAACAGCTCCTGCATGGTTTTTTTTTTCCAATGCACTCTTCTACCCTAATTTCACCTTGGAAGTAAAACTTGTATAGACAAAATATATCACAGAAATCTAGCCAAATGCTTAATTCTGCAACAAATTGTACTGCCAGGCAAAGTGTTGGCAGTAGCACATCATACCTGTGATGTCACTCCAGTTCCCACTTACGGTGATTTTAACTTTGAGGACCCAAAGAAGAATATAAATATGCCCCCTCCTCCAAGAATGCCTGACCTCAGCACTCCTCCAAGAATGCCTGACTTGCATTTTAAAGTTTCAGTGCAACAAATATTTGAGATCAGCAATAAAAGGACTGTACAGGTTTACTTATATTGTGCTGATTGTTAAAGCTCCTTTTGGGGAAATGGCATTGCAAAATCTGTCCATGTTGCTTAGCTGCTGAAATATGTTCAGGTTAGCTCTGTATTTATGCCTAAAAGTTATTGCACCTTGCTGCAGGTAGTCTTGGAAACATATGGAGGGACAGACATCTTTCAAAAACCCTCTCTCATTGCACAATCTGTCTTGATATATTTGATGTTCTTACATTTTTATACTACTGGGTTTACCTGAGAAGGGAGATGCTTCTAAAAAATGAAAGTCTTTTTAAAACCACATGGCAGAGACAGAATTACATACAAATGTTTTATATTCATAAATGAATGTATACCACTTTAACACATGTCAAATGTAGCGATGACCATTGTATGGAATTCCTATCATAGAATATAGTAGCTAAAAATGGATTCTCTAAAATGATATTTTACTTGAATTGCCAGATGCTGTAGGCAGATACCATGCAACACCTGTCTCTAACTAGATCAGGGGTCTGCAACCTGCTGTTCCCACTTATGGGAATTGGCCATGCTGGCAGGGGCTAATGGGAATTGTAGTCCATGAACATCTGGAGATCTGCAGGTTGAAGACCCCTGATCTAGATGGCCACTTGTTACAGACAGAATACTGGATAGGATCAAACCTGGTTAGTCCATCGAAAATAATCAGAAGCGTTCCTTAGAGGCCGCTTTCAAGACGTTTCCTTCTACGCTTCCATCGCCGCGCAGAATCTCCGCCGGCGTGGAGGCGAAGGCCGCCTCGTGATGCACGCATGCGCGACGGCTTCCAGCAGAGGCTCGGTTTCAAACGGTCGGTTTCTTTGATAACAGCTTTGTTCTCGCTACGCACTACGCCGTTGGTCGTTGAAGTCACGACGCTTTGCCCCTCCGACACTCCAGGGGTCGGAGGACAGCGTATGGGCTTCACGGCCAGCAGGCTTAACTAATTTCCGGGGACAAGGTGAGTGGGACGGGCGCAGGGAGACAGATGATACCTTCCCGGCGATGGCGGGTTCGCACCGGCTGGAAGACGCTTTCCAACAACAACCCTTTTGTAAAGCGCTGGTTGTTGTTTAGGGCGGCCTGGACGTTCTGGGGAGGGGAGGGCAGTCAGTGTCATTGCCTGAAGTTGAACGGTGGCCTGGGGCTAAAGCGCTATTACCGTACCAGGTCACGCTTTTGGCCATGGGCCCATGCGGAAAGTTGGCCATAGGGATATCATCAATAGGCTGTATTGTTTTTTTTTTTATTCCACGCATTTTTAATAATTGTGGTATCCAGAAGTTAGAAATTTTTAAAAAGTGACTTCACACTAGGGTTCATTGCTTTACAAAGAACTAGGTATAAAAGATAATTTAATAAAAGCTGTTCTTCTTGACATTCCAATAGGCTAAATTAGCAGGATTTACACTTCAAAGGAAACAAAATAGAAACACTTTAGATGACACTAAGCAATACACTCTGCTGCGAATGCAGCTGAAGGGACTCTGGATTTCTAGGATGAGTAAGAATTTCTAGACATAACTCCATTTGCCAGGTTGCAGTGCATTCCTCATCGCAAGGCAGATCTCTTCTCAGTAGGTACCAAGTAATTGTTGGGTATATAATGTGCTGAGACCTCAGAGGAAATTCTGTTTTATACAGCATCTGTTGTCGGATGCCCCACCGCACACTTTTCCTGGAATCTTCCCCTGGGAGCCGTAGTGACCCAGTCACGCTTATGCCCAAATAACGGGCTACCCGGTCAGTCTTCATTCTGTTTCGGCTCAGGTGGTCCAGTCTTGGTAATATGAAAGCCTTTGGGTGGCCAGTAATGACCAAAGCCTGCTCAGATGATGGGATATTTCTGCACTGGATCTGGGAGCTCTGACTCTGGCTTTCTTCTGAAGATTTCCAGGAAGCCTCCAATTCTGGGGAGCTCTCTGGCTCACACTCCTCCTCCTCACACTCTTCATCTTCCTGCTGCTTTTCAAAGATCACTTGCAAAGTGTGTTCTGTTTGAGGATGTTTGACCGTTACAGGAAGCATGGGTCTGGTCACAGAAGCTTTTGTGTATGGATCAAGCTGAGGTGGAGTGCAGTGCTCCAGTCTTGGTAATATGAAAGACTTTGGGTGCCTAGCATCTTCTTGCTGCTCTTCAAAGATCACTGGTTGCAAAGGGGGTTCTGTTTGAGGATATTGGAATATTACAGGAAGCATGGGTCTGGTCACAGAGGTCCCCTTGCCTACTTTTCTATTTTACAGTTCTCGCACCACATCTGGCTGCGAAGCTTCTGTCAACCTTAATGATCCTTCTTTGTGGGGAGCTCTCTGCTGCTGCTCTCGCCAACGGCGGAACATCAGGCTGTTAGATTGTCTCAGATGGGAAGGCCTGAGACTGATCCTTAAAGCACCAGCCTTTTGCTACTGATAGAAAGCAAGTTTTTATATAATTTTCAGTTTTTGTTCTTCTTGGAGATGGCAGGCAGACAAGACTATTCCTGGCTACTCATCCATGGTTTGACACAAACAAAACCAGCCTCACTTGGAGCAAAAACGATCCCTGTTAAGGCTGCCATATTGATGGCCATCTCCACATTTATGTGTATGGGGGCCAATTTCATCTTCTTTTCCATGACTGTGGCATTGAGTTTGTTAGAACAAACATCTGTGGGTCAAGAAAACCTGTTTGAGTGCCTCAAGTATTGGCCTCACCCAGAAATGTGAGCAATGTTTGTTACAGGATGAAAGGAAAGCCAACGAAACCTTGCAAAAACAGGAGACTGGTTTCATCAGTTGTTACTTGTGACTGAGCCAGCACAACTGCACACACACATAAAATGCCTGGGACATCTTTCCAAAGAATTTGAGGGATGAGGTGCCTTTTCTGCTCCTAGCATGGTTAGCATATCTTTTGCAATGCATTCGTGTTACTGTCCAAACTTATTCCATCATGAAATACACTTGAAAAGCGGCTTGTATGGTTTTGTTAATATAATTTGTATGATCATGGATCACTTTGGAACTTGTTTTTTATTTGAAATATATTTGGTGATACGACCCTGAGTATGTGAGTGTTGAATTTAGTCTCCTTGATCCACTGTTTTGTTTGAGACTAGCCATATAAGTAAAAAGGAAATCTCAATTAATAAATATATTCGTTTTGGCAAGCCGCACATTCTTAGAAATTTTGGTAGTTAAAGTACTCTGATTGATTAAGATTTTCATTGAAGCAAATTCCTTCTCTTTGATCTGCATGGAGCTACCTGGAGAACAATTGTGTCTCTATTAAACTATCTCAGGCAATGATGAATGTCTCTAGTCTGCTTTGTGCAAGGTTATTTCACAAAAAATGGCTTTGGCGGGGGACCTATTAACTTTGTGGCACATTGCCTTAAAAAATTTTTTTTAAATAAAAAACACCCCCAATCACAGTGAATAAACTCATTCAAATTGATAATTATGAATTATGGAATTGGCTTTAATTGAGACAAATGTGTAACTGAAAATTCCCGACTCTGCCTAATGCTGCCAAATTTTCTCTGACACAGATTTTGTCACTATAGTGACTCCATGACAGGCAGAAAGTTAACAGGTGTAGCAGAGATGCCTCTGCAGAAAAAGAGCTGACTTTCCTATTTTACACTTTCCCTTCCAGTCTTTAGTTCTCTACAAAGCAATTATCTCGGGGGGAGGGGGGTTGGATTATTTATTTTTTCAAGAAATTGATACCAAAAATTGCACAAAACCTAGAACTACCTGTCCACTAAAGCCCCCCCCCCTCCAATTTCAAGTGAATCGGATCAAGGGAACCAATTTTACAGGCTCCTGAACAAAGGGCCCCCAGCTGTCCTACTTGGCCCTATTGTTACCTATGGGGGAAACTCCCATGCTTTCCCCAGGGCTGGGGTCTGCAACCTGCGGCTCTCCAGATGTTCATGGACTACAATTCCCATCAGCCCCCTGCCAGTATGGCCAATTGGCCATGCTGGCAGAGGCTGATGGGATTTGTAGGCCGTGAACATCTGGAGAGCTGCAGGTTGCAGACCCCTGCCCCAGGGAAAAGAAGCCAATACATAAAAACACAAGAGCGAGCACTGGCCAAATCCTCCGAAAGCAAGCAGAACCAACAAGCCCAACAGAACCCACAACAAACCAGAGAATCCAAGCAGAGCCATGGGCCAGAGTGACAATCTCAACACAACCAATAGCAACCAATAGTAGAATCCAGGGTCAGTGTGGCAAGCCCAAAACGACTACTGTCACACTAGAGAAGCCAGTTCTGTCCGGGCAGACAGTTCTAGTGCTCCTCCTAACATGTGATTCTGTTGCCTGGGAGAGCTGCCCCCTCTTCAACTTTGCCCAGGAAACCTATTCAATGAAAGAAAAAATGACCTGGGAGTCTTCAAATGCATGGATACTTATAGAAATTCAGAGAATTTGAGTTGGTATTCAGAGAATTCCAAATATTGCTCCAGATACCCAGATATTAAAAAAAAAATACTGGTATTTTTCAAATACATACTCAGATGAGAAATATCAAAATACATATCCGTAATAATAACCATGTTATTTATTAAAGCCAATAAGGTGGAAATCGTTGTGTTGCAAATGTACATTTGAGGATCTGAGGAATGGCAGTTGAGGGCAGTCCACAAATAGAAGGAGACAAAATGCGGGCAAAGGAAGGAAGGAAGGAAGGAAGGAAGGAAGGGAGGGAGGGAGGGAGGGAGGAAGGAAGGAAGGAAGGAAGGAAGGAAGGAAGGAAGGAAGGAAGGAAGGAAGGAAGGAAGGAAGGAAGGAAGGAAGGAAGGAAGGGGTTGCACATCAAGGGAAAAGAAAAGCTGAGCAGAATAGGGTGAAGGGAACGTTTCACTCGGCCTCCATTTATGTCAGTTGGAGAAGGAAAATGACAGGCGTTATGTGACAGATGCACGAAATCTACTTTGCAAACCCCAGGAGTTAGTCGAAGTGTCATCTGATAATATCACTGCATGTTTTTGCAGATTGAAAAAGAAAATATGCAACATTACCTGATATCGCGTAGTTTGCATGTCCGAGCTTCTAAGCATGGCCAGCACAATAAATGAAGTTGAATATATTAAGGATGAAGAAGTGAAGCTTGGAGACTTGTACAAAGATAAGAAAGTTGGCAGGGTCGTTCAAGCAAGGATTACAAGATTGGGAAAGTAACTGCTTGACAGTCATATCCTTTCCAAAACTGCAGCTTAACTATTCATAACTGGTATCTGTCATGCCCCCACAGAGCCTTTGTTTATTTCCCCTTTAGTTTCCCCACAGTTAGTATGGGTTTAGCTATGTTTTGTATAGTATTCAGTGTGAGGGAACCTAATTTAGTTCTGTCCCTTTAAGAAGCCCTAGGGCTGGTGTTCTATGGCAGTTATTACAACCCGTCTGGTTTTGACAGTTAGGGGCCAACGGAAGCTGGGTGACTGCAACAGTTAGGTGCCAACGGAAGCTGGGTGACAGCAACAAGTTAGACAGTCCAAGATGTTATAGGCTCACAGTATTTAAGTTAAACAGTCAAAGATGTTATAGATTCACAGTATTTAAGTTAAACAGTTATAGATGTTATAGTCTCACAGTATTTACAATAAATTCCAGACTCCAGAAAGTTTCTGCAACAAAGTAACCTTTATTTAGTTAGACCCGGGAGGAGTCAGGGTCTGTCAACATTGTTACAATTAAAGCTTTAAGTATTGAACTGTTAACTGAGTCAGTGAGTCTTACATTCTGCTTTGGCCGGGTGCAGGCACCTAAATAACCACCTGGGGAGCAGAACAGTATCAACTGTGTGAGAGAAAGGATGATTTTAGACTGATGCAGGGACCATTTTATGAAAGGAGTAAAATAATCTAGGCAACAGATCATTGCAAAAAATGAAACCATACATTCAGGAGGAGATAAGAGAGCAAAAGAGTACAAGGAAGGAAAATAGAAGCATTTCACAATTAAGGAAAAATAGAGAATGGTAGACAAGAAAACTAGATCAATTGTCTCAGATAAGGAAGTCACAGTAAAAGAAGATAAATGGGAGGCATTAAAATATGAAGTGAAAAAGAGTGCAAACAGCAATCCTGTTAAGAAGAAAAAAACTGTTGACAATGATGCAAGTGTCTCAGAAAATATCTAGCAATTTGGAAAGTTAATAGAATATTCAGAAGGAAACACAGAACTGTATAAAAAAATTGGAGAACTGCATGTGCAGCCACAAAAATCCTTTGAGGAAAAGCATGTTGATGGCAGCACGTTTTGCACACAATGAACAGCTAGCAATTTCAGGTTTAATAGAATAAACTCAGCGAGAAATACAATAAATCAGAAATACAGAAAACAACAAGCAGCTAAGTATAGAGAGGGGCTCACTTCCACAAAGGAAAAGGACACTGCCTTGTTGGGACTGGGCTACCAATTCCAAGCAGAGTGACAAATAGGAATGTAATGAGGGGGAAAATCTGAAGAAACCAAAAATACGAGAAGTTCTAAAATAAAGGTTTGAAAATAGCTAGGCTTGGACTGTGTGCTATGCAAGCTCAGCAGCATTCATCTAAGAGAAATTTCCCCAATCCCCTCTCCAGCTGCAGCCTGGGATGCCTCCCCCCAATTCTACCTCTTGGGGTTGGTGAAATCTAGGAATCATGTTAATGGGAGTCTATGTTAAGAGAGGGAATTGGCAAAAATAGCTGTCCACCTTTTCCACTAGCAGAACCCCCTTCCGCCAGCAGAATCCAAACCAGGAACAAAGAGAAAATAAAGACCTCCCCTCATTTGTTTATTTACTTACATTATGTCTAGCCCACTTTTCTCTGTGAGACTCAAGAGGTACAACAGAATATTAAACAATGCAGCCACATGCCAAGAGACATCCAATAAGCAATGCTATAGGGCTAGGGCAGGGGTCCCCAAACTACGGCTCGGGGGCCAAATGTGGCCCCCTGAAGGCATTTATCCGGCCCGCCAGGCATGGCGGCGATGGCTCCATTCATGTGCAGTGGGGGCTCAAGGGAGAGGAGGAACCGGCCCCAACGGCTGTTGATTGCAATTACATGATGGCACCCTCAAATCTCCATGAATTTTCTGACCCAGAGTTGGAAACCTTACACCGGCAACGCTTCTGCTCCGCCTCTTCGCTCTCGGCTACTCCTATGTGTTGCCTCTCAGGCTTTCTCTTTGTTCCGCCTCACTCCTTATATTGGCATCAACAGCCAGGCTGGCTTAATTGCTCTGGCTGGCTGCTAGGGAGGAAAGAACCCAGGAAAATACCTGATCCTGGGTTAGATGGAATGTTTCATTGGGAAAGTTCTGCTTTTTTTTTTTTTTTACAGGGGAAGGTATTCCACAGCCTCCCCAACAATATTTGGAGCCCACCCTGTACTTGACATACTTTGGTCACTGTTCTAAAAATAGACCATGACAGAAAGGCTGAAAGGTGAAATCAAACATTTTACAATCATTTGTGCATAGGAATTTGTTTATAGTTTTTTTTAGTCCGGCCCTCCAACAGTCTGAGGGACAGTGAACTGGCTCCTTGTTTAAAAAGTTTGGGGACCCCTGGGCTAGGGTTACAAAAATTAGTAACAACGTTCTCACGCAGCTTTATGCCCCTGGTTTCAAGGCATGCCATCAGCCTGGGCTTGGTGGGCAGGGAGTGAGGGAGGGGGAGTGAGCTACCAAGCCTCTGTGGCATGCACTAGATGCTTTCTTTCCTAACGTCTCAATTTGGAGGGTATGTCCCTGATGCTGAGGGCTTAGGATAAAATAGGATAAAATTCTGTTTTTCTTTTGGTGTACTGTCCAACTCGCTATCCAAAAGTCTCCCTTCCTGAGCTGATAGGGGTGGTTGTATATTTGGCACTGAGGACTCAAAGGTTTGTTCTCCTTGGGAATTTCAGTGTTCACGTCAAGACTCCCTGATGGAACCAGTTTGGGACTATATGGGCACTGTTATCACCATGTGCCCCAGAACATTCTAGTCACAATCCATAGGACCCCCCCCCCTGATTTGGTTTTCTCTGGGGGTCAAAATGTACAGCTTGTCAATGAAGGGATTTTCTACTTAGCCCTTGTAATGGTCTGACCACTACCTGATGAGGTTCAATCTTGCAGACGCTCAGAACTTCTGCAAGGGTGGGTAACCAGTTAGCACGTTGATGGATTTGAAAAGCCTTCTGATATCTCCTAAGGATTTTCCAGTCACCAAGACTGGTACTACTGCTGAGGAATGTGGGTTTGATCTGTTAACATTTCAATAACGTGCGTTGACCCTGAACATTTAAGACATTCAGCATTTAATGTTGGTTTCATGCTCTGACTAGATTTTTAATGTTAGGTTTTGATGTTAATTTTACAAGTTCTTAAATAATTTATTGTGATTTATTTTTATAAGCTACTTGAGGCAGGTTGCCTGCAGAGGAGTCATAGAAATTTTCTAAATAAATAAATAGTCCATTTTCAGCAGGTCAGCGGTTCAGTCCGGCTTCTGGCTAACATGCAACAGTATTATAACTGTTACATGGAGCACTAGGCCCCTTCCGCACATGCAGAATAATGCACTTTCAATCCACTTTCAATGCACTTTGAAGCTGGATTTTACTGTGTGGAATAGCAAAATCCACTTTCAAACCATTGTGAAAGTGGATTAAATGTGCATTATTCTGCATGTGCGGAAGGGGCTTGTGCAGGCACCTTCTGCAATATACCTACTTTTTACTGTGGCACCAAGAGGTCTGGTCTGCAGAGGCAGAATCTGGAGAAGTCACTTTCACATAGGAGTAAACTGGATCAGATGGGCTTGGATGCCAGCTTTCGGATTTTTTCATTCCAAGAAGGATGCATCTCCTGAATGTCATTGTGATCTTTACACGCCAATTATCCATTAATTATCCCTTTAAGATTCTATAGTTTTGCCCATCAGTACTTCCCATGACAGTGGATTCTTCAGATCAACTGCATACTGTACGGGGAGAAATAGTTTTATTTGTTTCTAACTCTTGCTTTGGAATTAATGCCTTCAGTCCACAGCATCTTGTGGATATGTACACTGCTGTTCCCCTGTGCCATTTTTCAAACTACTTATAATTATATAAACTGTCACAACGCCCCCGCTCCCCCACCCAAGGGGAGTTTGTCTGTTTGGCAGACTGGAGAGCCCTTATCAGAAATAGACTGTATATTTTTTAAGAGGCTGAGAAACAAGATCTGTTTCCTGAAGGAGGCTGAAATCTCCAGAGCTCTTTCAAAGCTCTTTTAAACAGATGTTGAAATATAGGGGAACTGGCTGAGGGTTTTTAATGTTCCTTCCTGGGTCTATCTCACACATTTTTCTTAAGAAAATGGTAGGAAATAACATTCTGTCACAGTCTCCCCAGGTCCAATTTAATTTATACAGACCAGGGATTCCTCTGTTCTCTGCTTCATATCTGTCAGCCATCCACTTGTGTAAGCACAGCTCATCCTCCTGCACAAAATCTGACAAAACCAGGCAGTCTGTAGCTAAAGTGGACGCTGGTTACTTTTTAATCATCATCTGTATTCTAAGACATCTCAAGCATGCTCAGACGTATTCTGAAATGCCTACCTGACACCCATCTCATGGTTGCTAGTACCAAAATAGACAATGCGAATCATACCACTGAAGTTGCAATAGAGTACACTGTAATTGGCTAGGGATTTTTGAGGGGAAGAGATGTCACAAGGTTGAGATCTTAGGGGGGAAAATCAGAACTAGGGACATTCTTAAGCGGATTCCGCATGGGCCAAAAACAGTGGTGTGAAAGCTGTGTGAAAACGGAGTAAACCCTTTTACACTGTTTTCACACCGCTGTTTTTGGCCCATGCAGAATCCACTCTAGTTACTCACTAGCCTGCAGTTTTACAGTTTCCTACATTTCATGAGATTATCCTTATATAAACAATCTTAGGATGACGGCCTTACTTTCATGTAGGTTTGTTACCCATGCATTTCCCTGTATCTCTATGCGTATCTTGTCTGCACACTCTGGGTTGGATTTCTGTGGATGGCACAAATGTCCACCACCAACAAAAAAGTGACTTTCTCCCCTTCCCCTCCTGCTGCAGCCCAAAATACTCCTTGAAAACCTGCACCTGGGAGCCAAGATATCGTGAAGAACAGCATGGGGGTGGTGGTGGTGGTGGCTGGTGGTGGGAAGAATTGAAAATCACTTGCCCTTCCATCAGTAGAATTCGACATTGTATTCATGTCTCTGTATCCAAACTCTACCCTGAATCTCAAAACCATCACTCATAGTAGGTGCCTTCTAAGGAAGCAATTCCTTAGGAACGGCTCCAAAACCACAATGCTGAGGAAGCTTTTTGAATACGCCACAAAATAAGCAGTCCCCTTACGTGCCTATGTCATGTGGTGCTCAGAAGGGCAGAGCTACAAAGTTAATTGGCTAATTAACTGCCTGCTCATCAGGCTGTTGAGAGCAGTGGGATTGAAAGGGTTTTTTCCGTAATTGCTGTCTTTTCCTTTTAATATCTTCACAACGAGAAAAAAAACCCGACCAGGTTATTTATTCCCCCATCACAAGGAAAAAGCTACAGCTGCCAAAAGGAGAGGACAAAAATCATTAAAATGGCTGGCAACCCCAGTCTGCAGTGGATGAGTGAATAAGGATTAAAAAAAAATTACAAACCACTGAGACTCATTTTCTGACACACACACACCCCTCCCCATACACACCATGGTTCCAGATTCTATACCTACGTTTTTAAAATGCATTCTGCCTTTCTAATATTCTTAGCAGTTACTTTCATGTAACTGGGTACTTATTAATCATGGGCTGCCCTGTCTAAAGTATAAGGTAAAATCCATTTACATCATTCCCTGCTTTCATGAGTTCCAGCAATAATTGGACCATTTATGCAACATATTACATCTTCTGCCCCAGCTGGATCGGAAAGGGCATGCCGCACCGCTTTCTCACTGTCTTTTTCTAATTCTCCTCGCTGGGAGCTCTGGCAGGCTCCCTCCCTTCAGGCGTTCTGTGGCCAGCTGAAGAGGTTGTCATTGGGGGAAAGGTTTTGCAGGCTACTGTTGAATTGTTCCTTGCTTGAGCTCATGGTGTTGACAAATGGCTCTTACCCTCTCTGATTTCATTATTGTTTTGCAATTTTAATGCTGCCTTGTTTTATTACTTTTTTTGTCTCACTATGTTTTGCTTGAATGCCCTAAATTGGGTTGGAAAGGTGACTCAAATATGCAATGAATAATTCCAGAACTAGGGACATTCTAGAACCTACATATTAGTTTGTTCGCTAAAGCAGCAACCAGAATGGATGTGTTTAATAATTTTACCTTATTATAAATGCACAACCATCTATTACGCTTCTGAGCTCTGTGATGGAGATCAAGGGGGAGGGGGCTTAATGCCCTCGCCTCCGAATTGAGAGGTGCTGAACAGATGTTCATGGCTGGTCCATTACCCCCACCCCACCCCCACGATCCTCACCAAAATCCTCCCGACTGACCCTGCAGGGAGCGGTTGCTTGAGTGTCATTTTATGCATGCATGAAATTCAGACTGAAATGCTTTCAGTGCAGCAAAGGACTCCCCGAAAGGAAAAAATGAACTAACAGCTAGTGGTCTGGGAGAACAAAAAGATATCTGTATGTCAGCCTTGAAGTCAGGTGTTTGAGATCTGTTATCTGGGGAACCCATTTGAAAGGCAACATGAGACACTAGTCAGTGGGCTTTCCTGTCAAAGCTGCCAGCGACATACCAGTAACTAGAGTTTGCCATACAATGGGCGGAAATTGCTAATCCCAGGAGCTACCAAAACACACACACACAGTCCCATTCTATTTTACAACACTTTTATCTTGATAAATGGTTAACATGAGAGAGTGGGTGTAGTGTAGCAGCTAAGAGTGTCAGACTAAGATCTGGGAGACCTAGGTTCAAAGCTTCCTGGGTGACCTTGGGCTTGGGTCATACAATCTCAGTCTCACCTACCTCACAGGGTAGTTGTGAGGATAAAATAGAGGAGAAGGGAATAATGTAAGACACTTTGGGTCTCCACTAGGGAGACAGATGGGGTGTAAAAGAATGAATAAATAAAATACACATAGTGCCCCAAAAAGAAAGCTGAAGTTGCTCCTAATTGTCTTTAATGCAAAAATAAAGGGTGTGGGGAGGTGACCAGTGAACTTCACTGAACATAATTGATACTCTCTCACAATGTTTACTATTGAGATAAATAAGTGTCATCAGGACTGTATGGTTTTTGCTGCTTAGGGCTTTCTTTGCAGAATTCTAGTAGCAGAATCCCTGTGAAAAATAATGGATGTAGAATTCCTGAAAATAAGGAGACATCAAGGCTTATGAGACAACTTTGCAGTCCCACCTGGGTTCTCACCATCCATATTCCTTAATTAGGGCTGCCAACTCTGGCTTGGGAAATTTCTTGAGATTATGGGTGGTGGCGGCTTGGGAGTACAAGTGTTCATGCAGAGAGATTAGTGGTGGCTTTTCCTGCAGGATTTCTGTAGCCTGGAGATCCGTTGTAATTCTGAGAGTAGTCTACTCCCCACAACCCTAATTAACAGTCCCTTCTAATAAATTCTAAAGTCTGTGATCTATATATATATAAAGCTAACAGTGACTTTGTTAGTCACGCCCTAACGCCGAAACGGCTGGACGGATCACCCCCAAATTTTCACATGGCATTCCTCCCTGTTCTGGGCAGGTAATTGGACCTTCAAATCGCCGAAAGTCCATACCTGAGCCAGGTAAGATGTCTTTTTCCTGGCGCACCAGGCCATGAAGCTGGCTGTGTTTAACTGTCACCCTTAGAATGTTTGTGCAGCCTGTCTGTCTGTGGCCTGAGGGCTTGGTATGAGGACTTAGAATGTTCGCGCAGATGGGCAGAGATGAGCATTGAAAACAGTAAATAGGTAATACTGGTAAGTAATACGAGTGGAAGTGAAACACATACACACTTTTGTCGCGGTGGAGACGCCAGGTGTGGGTTCCCCCCCCCTCACATGCAGGTGTAACTTTCACTCTTTGTGCAGCTCAATCACACTGCTACCAGCCACACATACACATCCAGTCTCCAATCCCTCACATACCTCACTCTGCCCTCCCCTCAACATCCAACCACCACTTCTACTACCACTCCACCTCACCCATATTCACCACAGCTCTCTTTACTAAAAGCTGCAGCTGGAGTTTCTGCCTTTTTCTTCTAAGAAAATCCACGGGTGGGGGCGGTAACCAACACTACTGGCTCCACTTCTTTTGCACATGGCTCCTTTAAGAACCCAGAGAGTTGGAGCCTTCGATCTTGAGCTCTCACCACCCTGCCTCTGCTGCCTGACTGGGGTAGCCTGCTTGCCCCAGTTCTGCCTTCCCCAAGCCAGGACTGTGCGTGTCAACCAGCCTCATGGACAGTGGGATTCGCACTCTGGACAGTTCCATTGTGGAATGGAAAGGGTTACCTTATACTAAAAAAACAAGACACCACCATATAACAATGTGAATTGAAAAGGGAAAGAGGGATTCCATTTGACCACCCCAAAAGGATATGCTGGGGATCATTGGACCTGCATGGACATCTGTGTGGGTTGCGGACTATGATGAGAAGGACAATTGTCACAGCAACGCGTGGCCGGGCCCCGCTAGTCAAATAATAAAATAAAACTGAGGAAATCTGCATTCATCTCTTAACATGGACTGCAAGTTTCAATGGTGGTTTAGTGTTGTAGTGGCAGAGGTGGAGTGAGGGGAAACTGCATCTGGGGAGCGCGCACGCCCTGTGTCCCTGCTGCAGCATCACCCACCCCCACCCCAGAATGCCCCGGAACACCCTGCCACGCCCCCTCCATGGTCAGGCGACTCCTCTGCTGCTGCTCTGCTCGAACTGTCGTGCCCCCGGTGGGCGCTACACCACTGTGTAATGGTAATGGTGTACTCTAAAGTGGAGAACCAGGTTTAATTCTCCACTCTTCCGCACAAGTAGAGGTTCAACAACAGGGCATAGAGTCCAAGGTCTTCTCCTGATGTTGCTTCATGACACTGGGATTCAGAGGCTCACTGAATGTGGAGGTTTCCTTTAATCACCATGGCTAAGACACTGATAGATCTATCCTCCATGAATGACTAATCCCTTTTTAAAGCCATCTGTGCTTCTATGTGGCCATCATTACAGTGGAATACCCACTGAGAAATTAAATGCAGGTACATCCAGGTTTCAAAAGAATCAGCACCTTTTCATCATGGATTCTCCCTCCCCACTGCAGCATGTTTCTAGTGAAGACATCTATTTCTATCGCAGATTCAAATAAGGTTACACTCCCCACAAACACGCGATCGACTTGACAGGTCTATCCTGATTGGGTGTCATGCCATGTTGGGGCAGAAACTTTTTTTGTGCACAAAAAATGTGCTAACGTGAGCACATACGAACGTACGCAAAGTATCCCTGCATATCCAGCTTTCTTCTGATTGGCTATCGTGTTGTAGCGGGAACTGATCTGTGCCCTCGTCTTATTTTCCACACGCAGTTTCGTGACCGCATTGATTTGCCATTTAAAATCTTTCTGGGTAAATGCAAATCCCACAAGTGATTAAAAGAAGAATGCCCTTGAATTTGAGGAGAGGGAGAAAAAATTATCTTGGTCAACTCTCTCCATCCTGTACATAATTTTATAAACCTCTGTGATGTCCCCCCTTAGAAGTTTATTTTCTTAATTGAAAAGACCCAGATTCTTCAGCCTGTCCTCATAGAGAAGGTGCTTCAACTCCCTAATTACCTTAGTTGCCCGCATGTCTACTTTTCCTAGTTCTGCAATGTCCTTTTTGAGATACGATGACCAGAACTGCACACACTATTCCAAATGAGACTGCATCATTTATCTATACAGGGGCATAGTAATGTTGGCTGTTTCATTTTTGATCCTTTCCCTAATAATCCCCAACAGAGTTTTTTTCCTTTTTCCCTGCTGTAGTACACTGGGTTGGCACTTTCATTGTACTACTACGACCCCGAGATCTTTTCCCCTTTCTGTCTCAGTAAGTTCAGACCCCATTAGCCTATATTTGAAGCTGGGATTTTTTGTTCCAATGTTCATCACCTTGCAGTTACCAATGCTGAACATTATTTGCCACATCATCACCCACTAATCCAATTTGTGAAGAATCTCATGGAGCTCTTCATAGTCATCCTTAGTTCAATTTGTTGAATTTTTGCAAGTTTATTGACTTTGACACTGTTGGGAAAACAGAAGTGTGTATGGGTTTACAGATGTACAGTAGCAATAACTAGGTTTGGTCAATATTCTTTCTTGCATTTTTACTGCCATGATTTGTCCTTTTTTATCCTATGCTTGGCTTTGTGTGCTGTCTGAGCAGCTCTGGAGAGGAAGGATACAAATATTCTGAATCAATACAGGGGGAAATCCCTAAGTGGAACTAGCCTTGTATTAGGATGCATTTAATAATACACAAATTTCAACAGGTTTCTTTGATCTGGATAGCCCAGTCTAGTGTGATCTTGTCAGATCTTGGAAGCTAAGCAACATCAGTCCTGGTTAGTATTTGGATGGGAGACCAGACCACCAAGGATGTCCAGGGCAAAGAGAGGCAATGGCAAATGAATATATTTTGCCTTGAAAACCTTATTGGGTTGAGGTGAGGTCACCATAAATTTGCTGTGATTTGACACAATAAATAAATGAATCAAAAGCTGTAGGATCAATCAGTTAAATATCTAATGTGTTACAGCTTATTGTAATTACTGCCAGACAGGACTTGGCTTTTGGGAATGAGCACATGCATGATAGTAGTACTGAATTCCCAGAAGCCTTAGTAGGAAAAACAGGTCTATTCTATCTCCCACTATAAGGGAGAGGCAGAGGGTAGTATCGGAATTGGCTGGAATATGTAATATAATCAAACTCAGAATTTAAACTGTACTTTGAAATTCGAAGACTTTATCTGATTGTATGAAAGTAGTCCTTGTATAAATTTATCTTTGTGGATGTAATGCTCGACCTCTTTAGTTAGGACAATATAAATAATACGTAGCACTTTGGAGCATTATCTCTGATGATCAATTAATATCTCATTCCTTTCAGTCTGTTTACATATTATGGTGCAAGATCCTTATGGTATTTCTGCTACATATAAGCTATGGGGTAATAGATTCCTTATCAATATGAGATTTGTGGTGATTGCTTGGGTAGCTATCATGGAACAAGTCGACCACACAGATTTTGTGTATGCAAATTCATACATTTTATGCATATCACAGAGCCTTGCTCAGCTCTGTCTGGACAGTCTGGAGGAATTTTAAATAACCATGTTTTGTTTGACAACAGCAGATGGCACTATTATACATAATTTTCCAGGTTCCTTTTTACAATTTGCAATTGCAAATTAAAAGCATTTTTATAATTGATGGATGTACTTTCAGTTGAGTAGAATGCACTGCTCATGAACACAAGATCCAAAGTGAAAGAATATTTTAAACTGAATGCACATTTCTAGCAATTTGATTTAGAGGCAACCCAAATGAATATCATTTGTGAAAACGACTTCAGTGGTTGGGAGTGAAATCGGTTGCTTATAGTGTGGCGGACCGTGTTTTGTGAGCTGCAAATAAACTGATCTCTGTTCTTTGGGAAAATCATTTTGAAAAAAAAGTCTTTAGGTAGATTTGTTTCTAGACTTCTTTTTTTCATGTCTAGGTGTATTTGAGAAAGGATAACCTGTAACCTGTTAATGCAACCTTTACTCCCAAATTAAGCCTTGCTGAAAAACTACCCATTGTCATAAAGTTGAAGAGTGAGATCTCCTAATATATTCCAGTGATTCCAAAGAGGTGCAATGTACTTCTATGTGCTTAGTATATAGACCCATGGAATCCCTGCTGGTGAAAACAGCCCAACCAACTCTGTGGAAGAAAAAGGAAATCCTGTCCCTTGAACAGAGGTTTAAACTTTCACAGAGTGTAAGCTGCAGTACTGCCGTCAAAAGCTCTAATGACCAGAGTTCAATCCTGACGGAAGTCAGTTTCAGACAGCTGGCTCAAGGTTGACTCAGCCTCCCATCCTTCTGCGGTGAGTAAAATGTTGGGGGGTGAAGTGTAGGCGACTGGCAAACGATCCCATAAACATAGCCTGCCTAGTAAACATTGTGACGTGACATCAATCACCTTATATGCCAGTAATGACCTAGTGCTTGCACCTTTACTTTGATGTTATTTATCTTCAAGCCAGGAAAAGCTTCAGCTGCCTATTTCCACACATTAATCCTCTATTAAAGAGATGAGGCATTTTTCTCTTGGTCTGTTGGCAATCCTAGAACTTACGTAAAGCGATGTACTTGGACACAAGACCTCCCACTGAGTTGGGGCTAGGTCTTTTACCTGTTCCTGGAGACCCATAAGAATAAAAAGCCATGCTATTTCAGACAAAATCTATACACTAATAGGTATAACAACCAGAGGTGGGATCCAACCAGTTCTCACCACTTCTCTAGAAGTGGTTACTATTTTTTTCTGAGTGCCAAGAAGGGGTTACTAAAGCAACCTCCCTGCCCAATGGGGACTGGAGGTGCGTGTGTGCGGTGGCGCCACTGTTTGAATCCCACCACCATCGGAACCTGTTATTAAAACTTTTGGATCCCACCACTGATAACAACTGAATCTAAGGATACTTAAATCCAGTGACTGGAGATGTGAACAGACAAGACAGATCTTTCTACAAACCTGAACAATGCCCCAGGTTTGCAGAAAAATCTGAAATAAAAGAAAATAAATAAATGTGGTGGGTTTTTTTTAACCTGAAATGTCTTTAGTCTGGATCCTAGTGGAGGGAGGGGAGGGGTGGCATGCAAGGGAGGGGTGGGAGGGGGAGGGGGCCAGGCATCTTGACATGGCCCACCCACTCAAACCGAGAGGAGGGAGGGGAGGGGTGGTGTGCAAAGGGAGGGGAGGAAGGGAAGGGAGGGAGAGGGAGGGGACCCAGCATCTGGATATGGCCCGCCCACCCTAACAAAGGGAGGGGGAAGGGAGGGGTGGCATGCAAGGGAGAGGGAGGGGTGGCATGCAAGGGAGGGGTGGAAGGGGGAGGGGAGAGAGGGGACTGGTGGCATGCAAGGGTAGGGGAGGAAGGGGAGGGAGTGAGGGGTGGCATGTCAGTGGGTGGATGGAGATAGGAGATGTGGTCAGTAGATGAAGTCCAAGGTGAAACACAGATAGTTCAGAGTCCAAAGCATCAAAGCAGGAGAGGGAAACCAACAGGCATTGTTAGGTCATATCTGGACCAGAAGAGTTAGATTCACAGTGTCAGAAGTGCAGCATGGCTACAGAGGCAAGGAACTGGTGATGTGTTGCACCCATGCAAGTCTCTCTTTGCTGGCTGCTTAAGTAGGAAATTATATTGCTGGGAAAGATAAACCAGCTGTAGTTCATTAGGTTGCTCCACATTCAAAGCCCAGTGTAATTAATCAGTTCTGCACTGCCTCAACTCTTCTGTCAGGGATTGATCTATTCTGAGCCAGCAGTCTCCCCCTTCTCCATCATTACTGTAGTTCCCTTCATAAGTGCTTTCTTTTTTGTTCAAAAGGGTCAAACAAATAAGGGTTGCTAGCCTCCAGATGGTAGCTGGAGATCTCCTACTGTTACAACTGATCTCCAGATAGTGACGTAGGTATAGATTTTTTATGGGGTGGGTTTGGTGACTGAGGGCTTTCTAGCTGTTTCATTCCATGCATTGTTTCAAGCAAGCCAGACATGTAATGGGAGGGGTTTGAACCTGAGAAACCCACCCCCTTACCTATGTCCCTGTCTCCAGTAGACAGAGATAAGTTCCACTGGAGAAAGTGACAGCTTTGGAAGGTGGACTCTATGACATTATACCCTGTTGAAGTCATCCCTCCCCAAATCTTGCCCTCCTCAGGATCCACTCCAAAAATCTCCAGGTATTTTTCAACCCAGAGCTGGCAATTCTACCAGCAACCCTAGATGTGAGGCTGATGGTTGCTGGGCTTCAAGCACAGCTTGAGTTCTTGAGCTGCAGGGCTGAGAACATGATGCAACAGCTTCTGCTGTTGGGGTGGACTTTGTACACTTCCGCATCTGAGCAACAGATTTCCTCAGTGGCTGTTGTTAGGCAACCAAAGTATTCCACACTGGGATTCTGTGAGTAAAAAGACAAAAAGAGAGGCAGGTCTTTTCCAAGCCTAATTTGACCTTTGAGGGAAGACTAATTCAGTCCATGTCTGACAAGGGTTGCCAGCTCCAGGTTGGGAAATTCCTGGAGATATTGTGGTGGAGTCTGAGGAGGGCAGGGTTTGGGGAAGGGAGGGACCTCAGCCAAATATAATGCCATAGACTCCACCCTCCAAAACAATCATTTTTTCCAGGGGGACAGATCCCTGTGTCTGGAGTTCCGTTGTAAGTCTGGGAGACCTCCTCGTTCCACCCGGAGGTTCAACCATCATGATAATGGGGCAGGTGCACCCAGAAGATAAATCCTAAACCATACTGCATTAAATACATACAGGTCAGTCAAACCTATTAACCCTTAAATAACAAAATGACAAAGCATTCTTTTTGTTCTTCTTTCACAGATAACAATTGAAAGTATAGTAACTCAGAAGATTGTAAGCCAATACCTCATAATAAAGAAATATACGAAAAGAAAATATTCTCTAGTCTTGTATTATTTTAAACAATACAGTCCCTAACAAAATAGTAAGCTATGGTTATAAACAAAATAGAAGCCTCTTACAATCTCTGGGTTTCCTAATACATATGAACATGTAATGTACACTGTAACTGAATGTCCATTTCCATATCAAGTTACAAAATATAAGGCATATACAAAATGGTGATATAACTGTTTTCAAACCCCGCTTCTGTAAATAACAAAAGAAGCATCACTTTAATAAAACACCCTTTTCTTCTTGTTTAAAAATGTTCAATTATAACTTTGACTTACTGTGATCTGTTATATGATAGCATGCAAATATGCTTAAATTCCAAATGCTCCTTCAGAGCGTAAGATGAATAATTTGTGACAGAAAAAAAATCATTTCGCACATCAACAAAGAATCTCTTAAACAGTTTAATAAGTCACTAAAAAATTGGAAAGACTCACAGTAGCACTATTCAACGCCGCCAATGCTCATCCAGGCTACTCTTATGCTCCCCTGTAAACAATATAAGCATCATAAATAACAACTATAATATTAGTCTAATAACAACAAAATTAGTACAATCATATCAAGACTCTGTTATGGCTGCTTGATTTTTGCTTCACTAAGGTCTTCAATAGGGAGCATCAGGGCTCTCATTCCAGTGGAATTTAAGGAGACAGTCCATGTAACTGGACACACCTGCATGAACTACAAAAATACTGCAAGATCTAAAGCTTGATTAAGTCCTCCAGGAAAAGTGGTTCCCAACTCCAAGACATACTGCATCTCCATCCTCCTCAATGCTTTCCCTGTTGGGTCCCAGACCCTGAACTGGGGACAAGGGAAGGGAAAATGGCACTGGCAAGCCATGGTTGCCTGTTTTCCATTGCCACGTGGTCTTTTGCACCTACTGCTGCCCTCTGGCTGCAGTCCAGTTTGGGTCCCTCTCTCTCTCTTTTTAAATGACAGAGTTGGCCTCTCTCTCTCTCTTTCTGAGGGCACAGATACAGTAAGCAGACCACTGGCAGTGAGGGGCTTTGCTCTTTCCCTCCCTTTCCTGAACACCTGGTGCACCTTTGAGTATTGAAAAGGAAGAGAGGGGGAGGGAAGACCTGCATTTCTTTTTAAGTAGAGACAGTAGGAGCAAAAGAGAGGCAGATATATTTGAAAAAAATGGTGATTGGCTGTTTCCTCCTTGCTATGAGGATAGTATTGCTTCTTTGTGCCTTGCTCCTCAGGCTCTTGGTTAGCCTGCGGGTCAACCAGGAGGGCTCCTGGGCTCCACAGAATAATGGTTTTGACAAAGGTGGTGCTTAAAAATGAATCATTTTATTTATTTATTTGAAGGGAACACAGATCAGACCAATCACGTATGACTGACAATCCCCTCAGAGAACAAAGCTTTTAGTCAAGAGTACAGAATTGTTCACTCAACCTCTTCCTCTCCAAAAACTCTCATCCAACTGTCTTTTCTATTCAAATTAACCACTTACTAATTAACTGGCACTTTCTCTTCCAGTCAATCAGAAGCGATCTCTTGCACTCTCATGCTTCTATAGTTAACTCTTTCTATTCAGGTTGGCTCTGCTAGTTACACTTTAGCAAAGTCCTGGAATCCATCACAAACTGCCTTCCCTGAATCTGTTCTAAGTGATTTTGAAGCCATCTGAGTTTTAGATGTCTGGGTTAAGTCATTTTGCCTGCAATCCTAAGAACATTTTCCTGGGAGTAAGCCTCACTGGATTCAGATTGCTCTCTGTAGGTTGGTAACCAGCAGTGTCCCAGATTTCTTCCATATAACAACAACAACAACAACAACAACAACAACAACAACAACAACAACAACAACAAACAACAACAACAACAACAACAAATTAAATTTGATAAAAAAGCCAACCCCCGAAGGGCTCTTAAGCGGTGTACAACAGAACAACAACTAAAAACAATAGTGCTCAATAAATAATTAATAAATAACTAAAATTTATACTCAACTCAATATAAGATAGCATCATTCTAAACACAATAAAGATGATACTGATAATACTGATGATGATGGTGCCCGATCCCAAGGCTGAGAGGGGACAGACAATACCGAAAAGATGTCACATTGATAATGCCGATGATAGAACTGCACACAACACGGGGGCATCCAATCCGTGGCTGGCCTCCCCAAAAGCCCGGTGGAGCAATTTGGTCTTACAGGCCCTGCAGAAATCACTAAGATCCCGCAGGGCCCACATAGCTGATGGAAGGGTGTTCCACCAGGCAGGGGCCAGGCCCGTAAAAGCCCTGGCCCAGATAGAGGCCAGCCGCATCATGGAGGGACATATGGGGTGAAGTCATCAGTAAGTTGGCCTCAGCAGAGCGCAGAGGTCTACCAGGGACATATGGGGTGAGATGGTCCCAAAGATATGAGGCCCCCAAGCCGCGAAGGGCCTTAAAGGCC